>NC_140076.1:4276695-4876695 GCF_964194135.1 Talpa europaea
CCCGGCGCGCACCACCCGGGCCGCGCGGCCGCATGACGTCACGGCCCGGCCCCCGCCACGTGACGGCCGCGCGCCGGCTCGGCGCTCCCGGGCTCGCGCCGCAGAGGCGGGTGAGGCGCCGGCCGCCACGCCGCGGAGGGCGCGGACCGAGGCGCGGGGGCGCGGGCTCGCGCGGGGGCGGCGCGGGCGGCCGCCTGAGGGGAGCGGGCCGAGCGCGGCGGACGCCCGAGCGCAGCCTGCGGACGCCTCGCGCCGCGACACCCGCTGCGGGCGGGCGCGGAGCCGGCGGCCATGGCGACGGGCGCGCCGCAGAAGGAGAACACGCTGCTGCACCTCTTCGCCGGCGGGTGAGTCTCCCGGCCCGGCGCGGCCCCGCGTCCCCCCCGGGCCGAGGCGCCGGCGCGGGAGAGGAAGTCGGGCCGCGCCGGGGAGGCCGGGGCGCGGGCCCTTCTCCGCGGCCGCCGGCGGGCCGGGCGGTTGGACCCCGCGCCCGCCGCGCCCCCGGCCCCCCGGCGCCCCGGCGCGCCCTCCTGTCCGGCGCCCCGGCGCGCCCTCCTGTCCGGCGCCCGGCGGCCGGGCGAGAGCTGCCCCGGGGGGCCGCCCTGCTGGGCCCCGCGGCCCCGGCTTGCCCCGGCCGGCCGCCCCGGCCTCGCCGCACTGGCCGCCTCCCCGCCAGCTTCTCCCTCGGGCCTGTCCCCCACAGCCCCGGGCGGCCCGGCGTGGGCCCGGGAACTCCCCGCGCCCGCAGGAGCGCGTCCAGGCTGCCCGGAGGGCGGCAGCCCCCAGCCCCCAGCCCCCAGCCCGGCCGGGCCGGCAACCTGTGGGAGGGCGCGGGGGGTCGGGGGAGGCGGGGAGGCCCGGAGGGGCGCGAACGAGCCTCTCACCTGCCGCGGCCGCGTCCCGCTCCGGAAGCCGCGTAATTGCAAGGTGAGCCTCCCCTGAGCGTACAGGGCTTTGATCTTCGGGCGCCTGGTTTTTTCCTGGGGCGCCAGTCCGTTTTCAGGGAGGTTGGGTAATGCTGTGGGTTAGGAAGGGAACTGATTTTTCTGTTTCCTAAGGAAACGAATTAAAATGTTGGGTATTAGTAGTACTTTTTCTTTTCACGTATCCCGGGGATTTGGATCCTTGTAGAGTCTTGCTGATGTTTGGGGTCTTAGTTGAGGACCTCGCAGGAGGCCTGGCCAGGACGACGTGCAGGTTATTCTTGATTATCCTCGAGCATTTTCCTTGTGACTTGGACGGCTACCTAGCCCTGTTCCTTGCGACAAAAGAGTAGCGGTTGATGACTTATTTGCAAGGACAACTGTGTTGAAAGTGTTCTGAGCTCATTGCACTTGGCCTTGTAGGTGATCGCCCGATTATTTTTTCCTCCAACCAAAAAATGTGTGTTGTTAGTCATAGACAGGAAGAATTTCTCATCTCCTCCCTAATCGTTCCCTTTCATCCTTTCCCTTCATCTTCCCAGTGATTTTCCTTTGAAAGTAACATAAGGGGGGGGGGAGGCTTTTCTAAATTGACAGCTTTTTTTTTTATTTGTCATATTGAGGATTTTTAAACAAGTTGACCATGTTAGCAAAGTCATTTCTCAATCTAAGGTAGATAACTTTTTTTTAATTGACTGTATATTCAGTGACTTTGATGCACTGTTTTGAGTGAGGTGGTTTTAGACAGTCTTTTGTATCCCACACTGGTGGGGTTACCCGCTCTGGGGCCGCCTCTGTGGGGCTTGCTGTGGAATTGATGCCCCTGTCGTGACAAGTCTCTCCACATGCCCTTCACAATGCCCTCTGGCTGCTAATCCTCCTGCCAGAGCCCTAGCCTCTTGCCTTGTAATGCAGGGAAACTGCAGCAGCGGGCCCAGATCACCCAGGCTGATTAAAACCCAGAGAGTGTATTGGGGAGCTCATGTATTTAGCAGGTTTCCTTAGCTGCAGTTCACAACGAATCTTTCCCAATAACCAGTTGGACTTGACTCACTCCCACTCACCCACAGCATGTCACTTCCATTTCTGTTAGGGAAAAACATTAAAAATGCTAGGCATTGAGGGCCTCCCCGGTGGCGCAGCAGTTGAGCGCTGGGTTGCGAAACTGCGCGCGGCCTCTGCGGCGCCGGTTCGATCCCCGGCTGCTCCCCGGCCACCAGAGAAGGGTCCCACATGGCGCGCAGACCTCTCCTGCCGCCCGCTGCTCCCCTCAGCAGTGTACTTCGGTCCTTCTGCCTGCTCTGCTCCCCGCTCTGGCTCTGGTGAATTCTCTCACCCTCCCGCGCTTCTGACTGTACCCAGTGCATGTATAAACAAAAACAAACAAACAAACCAGCAAACAAATAAATAAAGCATGCCTCTATAAAAAAAAAAAACAAACAAAAAAAAAAAAAAACAAAAAAAAAATGCTAGGCATTGAAAGGGTGTAGCTTATTATTAAAATCAGTCGACCCAGTGATCCTGCCTTGTCCAGTGGAAGAACACGCTTTGGCTCCAAGTAATTGGTTTCCTAGGTTGGTAAGCTGGCATCTTTCCAGAGACCCAAATGCATTTCCTTGGAAAAGAAGTCAGAGTCCTGGTTGTTTTTTTTTTTTTTAAACTGTCACATTTCTCCTGTTTAATGGATAACCTTCAGAAACTAATATCAAACAAGTTTAATGCTATCATTAATTGATGATGGGGTAGTAGTGTTGTCTAAGCCAACAACTGCTGAAACACTTTATCCTTACTACATAATGAAACCTGTCTTTCCTTCTCTGTTGATTTGGCTTATCAAGAGAAATACTGAAACCCCCTGAAGTGGCCCTGCCGTGTCTAGGACTCCTATCTAGATGAGAAAAAAACCCTTCAACGTTCCCTAGCAAGTGTCTTGGGTTACCTGCTGAACAAGCAGTTCCCCAGCAGGGGGCGTTTAGAGGTGGTGGCACCTGAGTTGGCAGGACTAAGCTGTCTCTAGGGTTAGAGGAGGGAGGCCTGGTTTACAGGCTTCGGGGCTTATTCTTATAGCACAGTTTTTTCTCTGGTTAGAAAATATGCCTAAGTGGGCTTCAGATGTATTTGTGTAGTACTCTGGTATATCCTTAAGGTTTTAAGATCTATAATCCAAGACATTTTCAAAGTGTAGTCCGGTTCCGCCCCCTCCCCCCATATGGACAGCTGTCACTCAGTGTACTCCTAGACTGTGTTTGTCCCTGCAAATTTAATCTGTGTCAGCTGATGGTTCCCTTTGATGTTAGGCACACATTAATATATTTGCTAGGGCATGACGTCGAGATGATGTAAGACTTATTTCAAATGTTTAAAGAAATATTGATGAGACAAATATAGTGTGCATGTACTATTTTACATGAGGCTTTTAGTCGGAGAAATAGAAACTGACTTTGATTTCACCCAGTATATTCCATCTACGTGACAAAGAGTTTTAAGAATTGACTTATTTGGGATTTGTCTATTTGGAAAATGCCAATTCTTTTTAGGTTCAGAAAGTACTATAGGATTTTTTTATTCATTCAGCTTACTATTTAACATTTTCCTTCCGGTGCCTTAGACTTGTGGCAAGCCTTTGAACATCAGTGGCCCTGCTTTGGGCCAACCCTGTTTGCCTGGGCATGTACCTGTGAGGGGATGGGTAACTTTGGTGTTTAATTGGAAACTATTCTCTTTTCTTCTCTTCTTTCTATTGCACACAAGTTCTATTAAAGTTCTTTTTTTATTTAAAAAAATAAATAAATAAAATTTTCCTTCCAAAAAGGAAAAAATATTGGAAATAGCATCTAAAGGATACTTTGATGTAGCAAACACTAAGCATTTTTCTTTGACTCCAGAATTTGCATAATTAAAATCTTCTAAGTCTTATGCCAGGTGCTCAAGTAAAACTTTGCAGAAAAGTATAATGTATATGAATAGGCACTGGTGTTTTTCAAGTAGTGACTATAGAGGTGACAGAGAAAATCTGCAGGGATGAGATTACGGCGTCAGGCAGTGTCACTGGGTTGGTGGAATTCGTACTGTACATACCAGCTGTGAGTCTAGAACCAGCTTGCCATCAGTTGGGTAGCGATGGTAATGGGGAACATGTGGGGACTGGCTTTAGTCCTAAAATGCACAAATATGTGTATAGAAAATAGGTTCTCTGTTGAACACATCCAGTTTTTAAATTGCCCTTGTTACATGAAACTGAGCTACATGGTAAAAATTTTTAAAGTCTGCGTCTCTGACAACATAGAAATAGTAGAAAAATCCATTGTGTCTATGGTAGTAGCCATGGCAGGCCCCTGCAGGGGTGAAGAGAAAAGGCCAGCGAGATCTTGAGTAACCAACCTGACCTGTGTTCTGGGCAGGAAGGGTGAGAGGTGCAGGCATGAGGGAGGGGGTGTTCCTATAGAAACAGGAACAAGTAGTAAGAGAGGGAAGGGGCACAGGAAACCCCAGTGAATAGATTTTGTAGGATATTAAGCAAACAGAGTTCAGAGAACACCTCTCTCTCCGCAACTGCCCCCCAGTCCTCCTGGCCACCCGCTCCTCCCTCCAGCCCCCTGGCCGGGTTGCACTGGATGCAATGCCCCACAAGAGTCCGTGCTGGACTTCACAGCAGCGACACGAGCAGGAGTACCTAGGGAGCTGAGTTAGATTAATGTCCAGGAAGTTTCCTCAGAGCTGTTTGAAACAGCTTGATAGAAACATAAAGTGCTGACTGCTTTTTGAGAAGTTATTGAAAATACTGAAACTCTTGAAGTGCTTTCTTGATTTTTTTTTTTTTTGGATGGGGCTCATCTGGGAGGCTGGACGCCATAACAAATTCACTTCCAGCTGGCCTGATGATTGGCACATACGCTTGTGTGGCTAGAGCGAGACCAGGCTTTGGTGACGGCTTATCTGAATAGCTCGCTAGTGTCACCATGGCACCCCTCCATGGCTGCTCTGCCTTCCAGAAACCTCTGCTTGATTCCAAGGTTGGTCCCTGTGTGAACACAGAGTGGCTTCCAGCAGCTTCAGCGTGGCTCCTGTTGAACAGACTTTGGACTTAACCCTGACTGGACCACCTTGGACATCTCCATCTCTAGCCAGCCATCGCTCCCCCAAGAATTTTGTGCTTCTCTGGGGCTGAATCATGTGCCTGAACAGACAATGTGGCAAAGTGGGTGGTCTTATGTTGAGTAAGTGAGTTGGGGACAAAACTAGCAGCGCCTCCAAACTGTAGGGCTTAAAAGATTGGGATCTTGTTGAGATGGATGATGGGAATTGATGCTGGAGAGGCCAGCGGAAAATGGCCTCCACACTTACACCTCCTTTAAAGACCTTGTCTGTTGTATTGATCTAAAACAGTTTCTCACCTTTTATCAGATAATTATTTTGGGGGGCAGGGCATTCCTGGGCATTGTAGGATGCAGCAGCATCCCACCAGATGCTCGTTGCCCCTCCTTCGGTCTTGGCAACCAAAAGTTTCTCCAGATGTTGCAAAATGTCCTGGAAATGGGGGCAAATTGCCCCCCCCTGAGCACCTTTGGTCTAGCAACGTTATCTTCAGAGTTTGATCACAGGCCCTGGGTTAAAATGTTGCTTGTCCTCGAGTTTATTTCATTACCCCATTCATTTTATACACACTATAATATATATGTACAAAATAGAAATTAAATGCTATAGATTGTAAATTAAGTGAAATTTTACTTCTTCTGTAACATTTTCTTCCTGGGGGCCATGGGTCACTGTGCATAACCGAGAGTACCTCCTCCCTGGAGTCTGCTCTGAGGTCACGGTGTCGGGTCGGAATTAGCCAGTTTCCTGACCGATGCCAGCTCTGTGTCACCATGAGGATGATGCATGTGGCTTCCTGTTGTCAAGCATTAAGTGAACCAAGAGGAGTCCACTTCCCTTGGGTCTCCGAGCCTTAGAAAGAAGCTGCCCACTGCCCCTGACTGTTTACCCCAGAGCGGAGAAGAAAGGTTACAGTTGTCAGCTTGTGGAGTGTGGAGGGATTGTTTTCCTGTCACTGTCCCCAGCCCTTAGTGGTTCGGGCTGTAGGTTGAAGGGCTTCCAAGGCTCAGAGCAGGTCCTTGCTCCACGCCCAGCAGCTTCTGCAGCAGGCGGCTCTGGCTCACCCCGCCAGCAGGATGCAGAGGGTCCGGTGTGTTATGCAAAGGACATGGGGGTCCTGCCGTGTGGCAGTCTTATTGCCTCCTGTGGGCATGGATCCTCTAGTGGACCCCCCTGGCTTGGCGTCACGGAGCCGGGGGAACAGAGGAAGGGCAGGCACCACATGCTCGCTGCATGGTTCCCTGGCCAAGTGAGGCCAAAAGGTGATGGGGGATGGACTGCTTGCTGGTGGATTTGGGGTTCCCAGTGTTGGGATCTCTGAGATTGGACACCATCCCAAGAAGACCTGCATGCCATATTATCTACCCTGAAATCCTGACATTCACCAAGGTTGCCCATAAAAAGCACAGCAGGTGGGCCACGACAAGAGACCCTGTCACATAAGACGCCTCTCCTCCCAGTCCTCATGCCCTGAGAGCCGTGACAGGAGGGACAGAGAAAGTGTGAGAACACGCTAGACCCTTGGAGCCAGGAACCGAGCTGGCAGTGATGGGAAGTTGTGAATGTGCTTTGAGACGGAGGTATCAGACCACTGAAGTCGAAAAACTGAGTTAACCGAAAGTTAAGGAACCTGCCCCTACTGGCACTGATAGGAGAGCGGGGAGGCCTCAGTTCCCCACCCTTTCAGAACTGAGACCCGAGAGCTGGTTCAGACCTGGGCGCAGCATCCTGGGGGCCGGGCTTCCTCCAGGCTGCCCTCCAGGCCAGGAGCTGGCTGCTGCTAACGGCAGCCTTTGTACCAAAGAAGGAAGAGGTGACAGCTTTTGACAAGAGGTAACTTGTGATCTTAAATGCTCTGGGTCCAACATGATTAAATATTTTTGGAAAAATGTGGAAAATCAATCTAGAGAAGTCCGTGTTTGGGGTTTCATTTGTTTTTGTCCTTTTTTCCCCCCTGTGAAGTCAGTATTTTTATCCCTATTTCCTTCTCAAACTGAAGAACGCCTGGGCATGTGGGTTTATAGAGCTGAGCTAAAAGATACTTTCAGAGTTCTGCTGTGAAATGTTTTAAATGTCAGGAAGAATCTTCTTTGGACATGTTGTTTAACATCAAAACTTACTTTCTTTCAATTTAGAGCATTTTAGGGATTGTGTAGCCAACACAGCTGAAAGGCCTGCAGTACCCTCTGGGCACCTCCATCTCCCGTGTTCTTCCTCGTGGGCAAGGCGGCTCGCCTGCGGGCAGCAGCTTCCCGCCTCGGGGGAGTCGCCCGCTGAGGCACTCCTTGTCCAAGAGCCGCCTCCCGGGGCGCTTGGCTGTCCTTGCCACAGCCATGGGCACAAGTGTGGATCAGTGTCATGCGTGGCCCCCTGTGATCATCCTCTGGCGCTGACTAGATTTGGGTGCCAGCTGGCCAAAGCGGAAGGGGACAGAGCTAGGGTGGCTGACCTGTGTCCTCTTTGCACTTGTTGACTTTCTGATGAAAGAGTTTACCCAGAAGCTGTTTTGAAGAGTGACCTGAAGTCAAGTTAATGATCATCACAAGTTGAGTCCAGACTCCTCGTTATCTTGTTCTGCAGCATGTGGGGCTTCCGATGCTTTAGAGTGTTGTGCCTTTTAAGTAAACACGTGGTTACTGCTGTAATAGTGAAGAGTATATTGTGTGGATAGACGTGGGCTAAGAAGCTAGTTTTCACTTTATTTTTTTAAAACACCGCCATTCTGGGGCCTCCCTGGTTGTGCAAGGGGTTAAATCTCACGCTTTGAAGCTGTCTGCAACAATCCCCGGCCAGGGAGCTGACCCACATGGCGTGGCAGACCTCTCCTGCCTCCCCACTGCTCCCCTCAGCAGTGGATTTGTCAGTCTGCCTGTTCTGCTCCCTGCTCTGGCTCTGGTAAATCCTCTCACCCCCTGCCCCCACCTCCCGCACCTCCGGCCTGTATCCCAGTCCTTGTATGCGTAAATAAATACATCTTTAAAAAAAAAAAATCACCCCTATTCTATCCCATTTTCCTTAGGTATAGTCTAGTGCATAGAACAGACCCCACAGACTCAGCTTCCTTGGCAGAAAAGAGTGCAATCGAATTTTAAAGACCTAGTTGTCTAATGACGGCTTTCCACTTCGAGTGTGAGTGTAAATAGTCTTGACTAATGGTGTCTCCCGCCTGTCTTTCCACTCTGCTCCCCAAGATCACTTAGTGTCATGGGACGAACTCGGGCTCAGAGACTGAGGGTTTGGATTTGGGTTTCTGCTTAGACACTTAGTGGCTTTGGGACTTTGAGAAAGTGCACGGCTTCGTTGAGGCCCGGTCACCCACCTCCAGAGTGAGGGGGCCACCTGCAAAATCTTGGGCGGCCGGGGTGGGGGGGTAGTTGTTCAATGCATCAGGTCCCTCCTGCGTCCTCCCCCCCCACCGACCACTGTTGCGACGGGTGGGCCCCGGCCTCCGCTCAGAAAGCTCGGTGTAAGGGGCTTCGTGGATGCACAGGTTTATCCAAACAGCCACAAATGACTGTTTTGCCTCTTATTCCTCTCCACTCTGCATTTCAGTCTCTTTTTCTGATGTTCAGTTTCCTCACGCTAAATGGGCCTGAATAACTGCTCCTGCCTCCTGGCGACAGCGGAGGGTCGCATGCGTGGCGTCACCCTGCAGTCAGCGGCAGCACTGCTACTTCAACCCGTCGCCGGCGGCTCTGAGCTATCAGGATTGTACTTGCTCTGTGGAACGACAAGCCTGATGCCTGAGTATAATTACTGCGTGGGGACTTGACTTCATGCCTTACCTCAGGCTCTGTGGAAGATGCTGGGCTTGCTTCCAAGCTCCCAGCACCCACATCTGGAGGCTCGGGAGAGCCAGCTTCTAGAGGCCTGCCCGCCCTGCCGCTGTCACTTGCCCAGGCAGAGCTGGGGCTGTGTCGTTTTTCCTGAGCTGCTGCTGGGGTGCTGTTCTGGGCGATGCACAGTCACATGAATGCAGCGCCCCTCTCCCCCTGACCCCACCCAGGGCGGGGCGAGGGGCTGCCCTGAGACATTCCATTCTTTCAGAGCCCTCTCTCAGCTGCCTATGCTTGGGCGCGCTGTCTGTGGACTCCTGCTGTCAGGGCCCGATGAGCAAGAGGCAGGGGCTGATCGTCCATGTTCCACAGAGCAGTCTGTGCCCGGGGAAGGGGCGGCTCTGCAGGACACGGCGTTGTTAAGAATAACTTGTCCATCAGACGTGCCATTCATGGATGTTGGTCAGAAAAGATGGAAGTGGGTACTTGAGGATAAATGAGTTGTCTTGAAGGAAAATACCCAAATTTAAGTTGAGGTAATATTTGATATGAATAAGTTATAAAGGGCAGCTAGAGTGACCCTGACACAGGACAGTGATTGAGGGAACCCAGAGGATGAGTCGTTAGTCTAATGGAAACTCTGATTAAAAATAGCTTTTAATTTTTAGTGGAGTCAAATTAATCCGATTTTAATCAAAGCCTGTGTTGTAATCTCTGGTTCATCATTACCCGAGTACCTGTCTTGTTGGTGAAAAGACGCATTTCCTAGAATATTCGCTGCAGCATGCGCGTGAATCAGACTTGACATGACCGCGTGGCAGGAAGGAGCTGGCTGAGGGTCACGCGTGGATCCTTCCAGGGGGTTGCACGAGGGGTGGGTGTGCGGGTGTCCAGAGGGTGGCGAGGGCTGTGACGCGCCGCCCTCAGGGTCTGTTGGCTGTGCCCCCCCATCCCCACCCCCGCTGCTGGGACCGTAGCTTCCTGTGCGCTCTAATCATAACTGAGCAGAGGAACGTGGGCGTCACGCTGTGTGGAGGGTGGTGTCGCTTTCCTCACGCGGTGTGGTCTCTTCTCGCAGGTGTGGGGGCACCGTCGGTGCTATTTTCACTTGTCCACTGGAGGTCATTAAGACGAGGCTGCAGTCTTCCAGGCTGGCCCTCGGGACAGTCTACTACCCTCAGGTTCATCTGGGGACCCTCAGTGGAGCTGGAATGGTGAGACCAGCGTCGGTGACACCCGGACTTTTACAGGTTCTGAAGTAAGTCTTCCCCGTCCCGTTACACCAGACATTCCCCCCGCCCGTCGGACGGCGTGTGCTTTGTCCAGACTTAAGAATTAGGTTTCTGGGCCAGCATCTTTGAACTCTGACCTTGCCACTTGGCCACAGGCCTCCTGGTGTGCATGTGATCACTGTCCAGGGGCTGTGAAAGCAAACCTCACAAAGGCACCCTGGGCCCCCTGTTGAAACCACTGCATCAAAGGGCTGCTGTGCCGTCTGTCTTTCCAGGGCGAGCCAGAAGCTGGGGGTGGGGCTGGAGGAGGCGGGGGTTAAAATTCCCAGATTTCATACCTGGCCAACCTGCCTATTTTATTAGTTTTACTGGATTTGAAATGTCTCAGTTGCTTACAGAGTAGCTAAACAGACGTAAGTTAACATTGGCTTTCCAGGGCCTCCCCGGTGGCGCAGTGGTTGAGCGCTGGGTTGCGAAGCTGCCCGCGGCCTCGGAGGCGCCGGTTCGATCCCCAGCTGCTCCCCGGCCACCGGAGGAGGGTCCCACATGGCGCGCAGACCTCTCCTGCCGCCCGCTGCTCCCCTCAGCAGTGTACTTCGGTCCTTCTGCCTGCTCTGCTCCCCGCTCTGGCTCTGGTGAATTCTCTCACCCTCCCGCGCTTCTGACTGTGCCCAGTGCTTGTATAAACAAAACAAACAAATAAATAAATAAATCAAAACATGCCTCTATTAAAAAAAAAAAAGAAAAAAAACATTGGCTTTCCAGCCTCTGTGCTTAAGGTCCAGTCAGAAATTCAGAAGCGCACATGACAATATCTGATTCATAGCTGAAAAGAGACTTCAGTAAATAATAGTTGAATTCAACTGAAGCTGATGTTCAGCCTGCTGAGGCGGCATGGCAAGGGTGTGTTCAAGAAGGACACGCTCTTCATCAGCGGAGACGTTTCGCTGAGACAGAAAAGAGAGCAGCGCGGAGCGCCGTTAGGAGCAGATGACGCTGATCCCTTGGACAGAGTTCAGTCGCATCTGAGATAAGGTGGAACGGATTGCAAAGTGCTTTTTATTTTTAGGTACATTTTGTTTATAAAGCCTACCGAGTTACCCAGGCATCCGCGCCAGATGTGGGCGCATCACGCTTACTGTGCAAAACTGGGCCGCGCGACCAGCTGCGGAGGGCGGGGTCCCCATCGAGAGAGGCCGCTAGGACAGGGGCTGGCACCGATGGCCCCAGAAGAACCAGTTCTTTTATTAAACATGGAGACGCACAGCGGAGGCACGAAAAGCGGAGTTCAGGAGAGGCCAGGAGAGAGGGACACCGGAGGGAGGCAGTGGGCGTCGCAGCCGCGGGGAGAGGCCCACATCCTCAAAAAGCCACAGCTGTGAAGATGCCACCCTGGCCAGGCCTTTTCAGTCTCCAGGAAGCAGCGGTGCCTCAGATGACACCTTCCTCGGGGAGAAATGGGGAGCTTTGGACCTAGACTGAAGCAGGTCATCTGCCAACGTCACTCACATGCAGAGCGCACTTCCTCTTGCAGGCTTGCCAAATAGCTCGTGACTGCGTTGACATTTACCGTAACTGGGAAACTGTTCCCCAAAAGTTGTGGGTGTCACAGGGTCAGTCCATAAGGTAAATTGGGGGAGGTAAATGAGGGAGGAACTTCGGGTAGGTTCCTACCTCGCTAACCTCCCCCTGCCCTGATGGAGGGATGGATGCATAGATACGTCGAGATGGAGACAGAGATAGATGATCGTGGTAGAGATACAGGGACATCTATGTATTGGGACAAGTTTATTAAACTATAATCAAAGGGGGGAAAGCCTCTTTTTTTTTTTTTTTTAAGCTCTCGTTAGCGTATAGTGAGCCTCCTCCTACGTCACTTCAGCTGCCAGGATGTTTAAAATTAGAGCCCAGGTCACCCACCGCCTGCAGCCTGGCCATGTGGGAGCAACTCTAGCTTGTAGGTACCCGGGTCTGTCACTGATCCAGGGTCACCCATGATCGAGGCCGAGGCTCAGGTTTCTCTTTAAATGCCAGTGCCTCCACCCAGTTGTTCCCAAGGAGCCTGGGCGACATTTGTGGAAATTGATCCCTCCACCTTGCCAGCAACCAGTCTGGCCCCGGCCTGCAGGGACTGGCAGTGACTGGGCGTGCCTGGCCCTAAGTTTCTGGGTGGACCTCAGTCTGGATGGTGAGTGAGTCCGAGCGAGAAGGGGCTCCAGCTGCTAAAATCCAAACACGACAACACACCCCCACCTGCCTGCACCCCCTACGGTGGCCTTTCACCAGAGCTGCCAGCCATGAGTCGTCACCCCCCCATACTGTTTTGAAACCACTTACTCTATAATCACATCAAAACATATAGATAATGGAATTACTCCTTGAAATTGTTAAGATGTTTTATTAGAAAAGTAGTTGTGTAGTGGCATTTTTTCACAAAGAGCTTTTTACAGCTTCATTTCCCCCATTTGATAGATAGAATTTGTAAGATTCTCACCAGATATTTCACAGCTGGCAAAATAAAAATGACCATCTCAATAGTATTGTTGATTTTTCAAAGGCTGTGAGATCCACAGTGAGGCATGCCTGACTCTGTTTTATTGATGAGGAAATGCAAAGCAGGGATTAAATGACTTACTCAAGGTCATGTTTAGGAAATTTCTAAGTAAGAGCTGCAGTGCTAAGAGTAATCCCAAGCACCTGAGCAGGGGCTGCGCTTGTGCTGCCCGCTCCAGGAGACAACTGGCTCCCCACTACCGCCCCCAGCCTCACCCCTCTGAAGGCTGGAAGCGCAGGCTGCAGGCCCGGCCCTCTCCTCCAGCTCACACTGACACATCAGAAATGACAGCGATTTTCTGCGCTCCAGCCTCTACATCTGCTGCCTGCCAGCCGTCTATCTTGAGTGTTTGTTTCCTGGGCATCTGAAGCACAATTTGTGCAAAACTGACCTCCCCCAAACTTGCTGCTGCCGCCAAGTGCCCTCCGGCTAGCAAAAGGCAACTGCATCGTTCCCCTGCACACAGCTGCATCTTGGTTCCTGGACCTCAGTTCTTGCAGCCTCACAGCAAATTCTGTCAAGGTCATTTTCACAATACGTGCTGGATCTGAGCCTTCTTCCTCCACTGCTGTCCTGATGGAAGCTGCCTGCCTGTCCTGTGTTACCGTATTAGCTTCCTTCCTCACTGGTCTGCGGGAGACCCTACTCCCCTCCTGATCCTCAGTCTGTTCTCCGCGGAGAGCGAGAGAATCAGTCCTCTGCTCAGATCCCTCCAGGAGCCAACCTCTTCCTTCTAGTAGAAGCCAAAGCCTCCCTGCTGCCACCAGGCTTTGCACCCCTGCCACGCCTCCTGTCACCCCTCTGGTTCATCCTAATGCCCCGACCTCTCAGCTATACTGTTACTTTATTTATTTATTTTTTTTTAGAGGCATGTTTTATTTATTTGTTTGTTTGTTTGTTTGTTTTTGTTTATACAAGCACTGGGTACAGTCAGAAGCGCTGGAGGTTGAGAGAATTCACCAGAACCAGAGCGGGGAGCAGAGCAGGCAGAAGGACCGAAGTACACTGCTGAGGGGAGCAGCGGGCGGCAGGAGAGGTCTGCGCACCATGTGGGATCCTCCTCTGGTGGCCGGGGAGCAGCTGGGGATTGAACCGGCGCCGCAGAGGCTGCGGGCAGCTTCGCAACCCAGTGCTCAACCACTGCGCCACCGGGGAGGCCCTATACTATTACTTTAGAAGGGCAGGACCTTTCCACACAGACTCATTGTATTGGACCTTGAGGGCATGCTGGCTGCCACTTGTCACCATTGCAGAAAGGCTTTGCATTGACCAGGGTGTTTAAAATCAGACCCTTCCCCTTTATCCCATCCCAACTTCTTAGTTGACTTTAGCCCAGCATATGCCTCCATCCCACAGACAGCATAGTTCCTTATTTACATTATTTCCTCTCCCTACCCCCACTGAATGGACATTCCCCAGAGGCAGAGACTTTGATTTGTTTTGACTCCTGAGGTATCATGCTCCATGTCAGTGGACAAAAAAAAAAAGACTGAATGGATTTTGGTATCTCCGTAAGATATTGCAGATAAGTAGCTTAACACACATACACACCCTGCCGCCTAAATATCATCTGCTGTCATGATAAATACCTTCTGTGCTTTATAAACTTGAGATTTGTAACTGAGTTTCCTGGTAGCCAAGGCAAAGTGGAAATACCATATTACATAATTCTCATCTGAAGAAAGAACATTAGCTCTTTAAAGGGAATGTCTTTTTTTTTTCCCTGTTAAAAAGTCATAAAATGGCGGGCCTCCCCTGGTGGCGCAGCGGTTGAGCACTGGGCTGTGAAGCTGCCCGCAGCCTCTGCAGCGCCAGTTCGATCCCTAGCCGCCAGCGAGGGTCCCACGTGGCACAACAGACCTCTCCTACCGCCTGCTGCTCCCCTTAGCAGTGTATTTCATCACTTTGCCTGTTCTGTTCCCCACTCTGGCTCTGGTAAATTCTCTCACCCTCCCACGCTTCTGACTACCCAGTGCTTATATAAATATAAATAACTCTTTTAAAAAAAAAAAAATTGTAAAATGGCACTGCAGACCTTTCCTGTAACACCCGCTGCTCCCCTCAGCAGTGTATTTCATCAGTCTGCCTGTTCTGTTCCTCTCACCCTCCTGCGCATTTGGCCTGTGCCCTGGTTCTTATGTAAATAAAAAATAATAAAATCTTTTTTTAAAAAAGTCATAAAATGGGGCCTCTCCGGTGGCGCAGCGGTTGAGCGCTGGGTTGCGAAGCTGCCCGCAGCCTCTGCGGCGCCGGTTCAATCCCCGGCTGCTCCCCGGCCACTGGAGGAGGGTCCCACATGGCGCGCAGACCTCTCCTGCCGCCCGCTGCTCCCCTCAGCAGTGTACTTCGGTCCTTCTGCCTGCTCTGCGTCCCGCTCTGGCTCTGGTGAATTCTCTCACCCTCCCGCGCTTCTGACTGTACCCAGTGCATGTATAAACAAAACAAACAAACAAACAAACAAATAAATAAATAAATAAAGCATGCCTCTATCAAAAAAAAAAAAAAAGTCATAAAATGGGCCTCCCTGGTGGTGCAAGGAGTTAATTAAGCACAGCACTGTGAAGCTATCCACAGCCTCTGCAGCACGAGTTCGATCCCCGGCTGGCCAGGGAGCTACCCACATGGTGCAGCAGACCTCTTCTGTGTTGCCCGCTGCTCCCCTCAGCAGTGTATTTCAGTTCAGTAGATCTGCCTGTTCTGCTCCCCACTCTGTCTCTAGTGACTCCTCACCCCCCACACCTCTGGCCTGTACCCCAGTTCTTGTGTGAATATATAAATCTTTTTTAAAAAGTCATAAAAGGAGTCTGTTGCTCAGGACTTCATTAAAGGCTGTGCCATCATAAGAAGCATTGTCTTTTAGGAGAGTTGAGCAGAGGACTGTTTTTCATTCTACTGCCTCCTCCTCCTTACCTGGATTGTTACTAGCCTTCTGAGATGCTGGTAACTTTCCCTTGGCTAAGGGCAGTGAGGATGGTCCTCAGAGGGGCACCTCATCCAGTAAATGATGAAACAGGACGAGCATCCAGGCCTTTCGTCTATACCACAAAGCCCATCAAGGCTGTCTGGGTTTAGACATGGTTTATCAAAAACCCATATGAGTAAAATGATTATTCACTTTTAACTAAGCTGCTTATTATTCACTTTTAACTAAGCTACTTATTATTTACCTGACTCAGGAAGTACTACTTTAAAAAGACTTGACAGGTAACAGAATTAGCTTACAGGAAGCTTCTCTTTCCAAATGCAAATTAATGTTTTCTTGTGCCTAACATACAAATAACCTAATAGAGAAAAAATATTCTCCATCGGAGCACTAATCACTTTTAACATTTTGAATATGGTTGTTTAAAAAGAAAAAAGCAAGATGTTAACACATTCAGGCTATTATTAAATTTTCAGAGAGCAATAGTCAATTTATTCAGATGTTGGCCTTAAAAGGTAACTTTTTTTTTTAAATCAGACTCCTATTTAAACTACTCAGTCACCTTATTTTTTTTTTTTTAAGTACCTTTCTACTCTGAAAAGTAACATTAGTAATCTAGTCTCTACCTTTTAAAAACTGACGTGTTCAGATGGGATCTTGGTTTTGAATTAGTCTGTGGTAGGTCTGTTATAACTTAAAACTAGTGAAAAGACTGAAATATTTCAGATGTCTTGTGTTTCTTTCCTAAATGAAAGTCACTATGACTGTGGGAAAATTGGTCTGGACCCTCACGGCCTTATTTTGAGGCTGAAGGATACCATTTATAGCAGGGACTTGATTGTCGGAGAACAGTTTTGTAAACATCCAGATAGGTTGGAAGTTTTGAATTATGTAACAGATTTGACTTTTTGCCCACTGTTAATATGCGTAACTGTGGAGACAGTCTCTGCAGTTCTTAAAAGGTCGGAGTCACTCGAGGACATGCTCCCTACTGCATTATGGATGAGAGGCTGTGCGCTTCCTGGAGCCAGAGACTCCTTTAATTGTGTTTCAGGGCAGCCTGGAGCTGCACAGTGTACAGGAATGGGGCCAGGGGCAGAACCGCAGCATCACAAAATGTTAAGTATACTGAGCGCTTGAAAACCCTTATGACATCCTGTATTGTAAGGTGCAGGTCACATCAAGGTATTACTTGAGAGAAGCTTTTGTTCAGAGAGCTTGGCTTCTTAAAAGCATGATCTTGTTTTGAGGAAGTAAAAATTCAATAAAGTCGACAGCACTAAATTCTCATGCTTCTGTGAAGGGCCAAATAGATGGTTAGTTTGAGTTAGTGTGGAAGCTCACTGCAACTTATGCCTGCATCTGGAGCATGAGCTTTGCAGAAACCCAGGAAGTGTCTGTACCCCAGCCCTTGCTCCGTGACGGGGCTGAAACGCCAGTTCAAGATTTTATAGCCTATGGTCTAGAACTTTTTTGTCTGTTTGTTTTGAAATAACCTCAAGCTTATAGAAAAGTTATGGGAATCCTTTTTGATGCTGTTGTAAATAGAAATGTTTATATCCATCTTTTCACTGCTATTATGTAGACGTCAATTCAATTTTGTATAGTGAGTGATCTTCTAGTCTGCAACTTTGCCGATTTCATTTTTTTTTTTTTTTTTAGTGAATTCCTTAGTGTTTCTGCATGTAAGGGTGTCACCTGGGAATGATGACAGTTTCCTTTTTTCTTTCCATGCTAGGTTCTTTTATTTCTTTTTTAATTGCTAGCCTACTACTTTTTAGGAAAGCTCTTAAAGATTTTATTTCAAGCAACTGAAACATTTTACAAACATTAAAAAATTTGGAGGAGAGAAGCTAAGGTTCAGAATTTTAGTTTGTGCATTCAGCAAGTCCAGACCATAAAGAGCTACACTGACATGAGGAAGCAAGGAGGAAAGAAAGCTGTGAATGGGTAAAACCCAAACACTAACCAGTATGCCATGGCCCAGAGCATCTACTTGACCTCTCTTGCACCAAAAGCTTCAGTTTCCTTTTGAAACTTTTTTCCTGGGAAAAATGGAAGTTGGTAGAAATAGAACTGGCAGGATTCACCTTACTATTAGCTTTATTATGGCTCTTTTCCATAAAGTGAAAGGTATCTTTTATCTTACTTTCAGTGTAGTAGTGGATGCAAAACTTCATATAGACTCTTTTAATTGTGACCAGATCATTTAGAACACTGTCAAATTGGAAATGTTAGTTACCACGTAAAGAAAAATCCTCAGTGACAACAGTAGATCAAATTAGAGGGGACCATAATTTAATAATGTAATTTCTTTTTGGATACCATGAAAATTGAGCCTTTGAAAAGAATAAATTTACCCAAATTGAAGAATCAAATGTTCTATACAGTCCTTTTAGGATTTTCTTATGGTTACTATAATCAGAAACCATATTTAATTTTTTTCCCTTTTTTTAGAGAAAGCAGGTTGGCGAGGGGGTGGAAATATTGGAATCCTTGTGTGTTACTGGCAGGCATGTAAAATGATGGCAGATAGTGTGGTACATCCTTTATGATCCAGCAGTTCTCTTTCTGGTACTTCCTGGATAGGTACTCCAGAGAACTTAAACTAGAGACTTGACAGATATTCATAGCAGCCACAAGGTAGACAAGCCACCCAACGATCCTTTGACAGGTAACTGACTGTTGCAGACATACAACTGAGGATTAGTCAGCCTTAAAAAAAAGTCTGTTCTGGCCCAGGCTACACCATAGATGAACCTTAAAGATACCATGCTAAGTGAAACAGGCCAGTCAAAAGGATAAATAACACACAGCCTCAGTCACGCCAAGTTCCTGGAGCAGTCAGACCCCAGGAAATGACTGCTGCTTGTCGGGGTGGACCAGTCTGCACTGGGCAGGCATGGAGTTTCAGTTCGAGAAGATGAAAGATGTGGAACTGCTGGGGACAGCGGCACAACACGAATGTACTTAATGCCCCTGAACTGTGCACTTAAAAGTGGAAAACGTAAATATGTGTTTTTTATGTTACCAAAATAAAAAAATTATCTTTGAAGTTGAGATCAAAGCTTTGGCTTTAAATACCATTCATTCAGCCTATGAAAATTATGTTTTTCTATTCCTTATATCCCTCTTTAGGGATCTATTATGATAGCGATCTAGAAGATAGGATTGTTATAGATGAGTGAGGCCAAGAGAAATGCCATCCAAAGAAGTCTCTGCCCGGCCCTCAGTGAATCTTATCAGGAGCACAGAATTCCCCGTACAAGACCCCTCGCCAAATGCTCATCAGCCTTAATAGGATTTCAGTTCATGGTCCAAACCCCCGCCATCTTGCCCCCTGAGGACCCGGGAGGAGGCTTCTTGAAAACATGTCAGTGATGAAATGAAGCAGTATCCTTGACCCTGCTGGGTTGCGAAATAATCCCATGAGAGTCTGGGGCCTTGTAAACACTGATCTTTACTCAAGGAGCTAACGTGAAGATGGAGACCCTGTTGTTAGTCTAAAAGTCCTGAAGATCCATGTTTTTTTGTTTGTTTTTTTATTCAGGTCAATCTTGGAGAAAGAGGGACCAAAGTCGCTTTTTAGAGGCTTGGGTCCAAATTTGGTTGGAGTTGCGCCATCCAGGTAAGCACGAAGCTCCAGCCAGCTCACTGTGTCCCCCGCCTGCCCGAGGGCTGTGCTGCGGGTAGCCAGGTTCTTTTTTCATGTGGATGTGAATAAATCCACCCACACAGAAGGGGTGATAACTGTTAGGGGTGGGGGTGAGAGCAATTCTAGTTATTTTATTCTCAAGTTGAAAATTAGTCTGTTCTCATCACCTGGAATTGTCTCTGTATAGGTTTGCTGCTCTTATTCTCCTTTGTGGTCAGCAGCACCAACCCCCCCTGGGAACTTGTTAGGCACACGTGCTCTCTGCAGACATCAGAGGTGCACCCAGACCCACTCCAGCCTCTGCAGTTAGCAAGAGCTGCAGGTGACTCACCTGCACTTGGCAGCACTGATCTGAAGGAATTATAAAGGCTTCTAGGCTTTATATAAAACAGCTTCCTTTTTTTTTTTTTACAATGCTAATGCTATTAATTCTCTTGAAAGTCTGTTTAATATATAAAGCTATATTGTCCCAAAATAATAGCCACTAGACATGTGGTTAATTTATTTAATTAAAATTAAAGATTCATTATATAACACTGTAAAAAAAATTCTATTAAAAACTTCCATTCCTCAATCCCTCGCCACATTTCAAGCACCTGATCTCACGTGGAGGGGAGCGGCTGCCCTACTGGAGGTCAGAGGCAGCAGCACCCCCTGCAGAAGGTGCCATGGGCTGCACTGATAAGGGGGACCGAGGTGTGGCTATAAAAGTGACTAGGGGGGCAGCATGTCCCTGGAAAGCAGAGAAGAAACTGCATCTAGAAATCCCCTTTGGGAGGGGAGCTGGTGACACGTGTCACATACTCTGTGTGATGCTCAGATAGACTGTAAAGAGGATTCATCTTTATGGCAGACACAGGAGTGTTGTTTTACATGAGGCGGAGACTGAGAGCCGTGGGCTATCGCGGATGGGTGCTGCAGCTCATGCCGCTCACCTGAGGATGCTGTGACAATGCAGATTCTGGCTCAACACGTGTGTTTCTTTCTGACTTTGTAGCATGCGTGTGCCATCTCTCTAAAAACCAGAAAGCACTAGTCTTGGATAACACAGGCATGCGCCTTGATGCCAGCAAGCAGGCAGAGGTGGCGAGAAGGTCAGAGAGCCGTGGGAAGGCCAATGCTGCCTGCAATGAACCCTGTGGGGGCCAGGGGACACATGCTGTCAGCCCCTACGTGATCCTCAGTCACCCCCAAAAGTTCAACTTACAGTCCACACACTTATTTTGGCATAAGAGGACAAGTGGGGGGTGTCTTTGAGAATATTACAAGTGTTTGAAGTCTGGGCTTTATACAGTACCAAGATTTCATTTTCCTCAGTTGGTTTGGACACTTTTTCCATCACGGCGTCATTTCTGGAGGGACACACAAGAACTTCCCAAAGATCCCTGCAGCGGGCTTTGGTGCTAGCACAGATAAGGCCCAGCCTTCGGTTGCTTCTGTCCTTTATCATTTTCCTAAAGTTTTCAGGTGTCCCTTGGTGCCTCCTGCGGTCTTCACGGGTCTCTCTATTCTAACAGGGCCGTCTATTTTGCCTGTTACTCCAGAGCCAAAGAGCAGTTCAATGGCATCTTCGTGCCGAACAGCAACGTTGTCCACATCTTCTCAGCCGGCTCTGCAGGTGCGTCCCAGTGAGGGGGGGAAGGGCCCTACTCCCGGCATGTGCTGGCCCCCTAGCTTGTCCCAGGAAGTGGGAACCATCTCTCTGCTGCTCCTGCCCCTGAAATCCTTCTTCTAAAGCTTTGTCAGGCCTGATTGCGGTCTGCAGCCTCAGTCCATGTGCTCTGACCACTGAAGCTTGTTACTCGCCCTTGGGTGTGCGTGGCCTCCTGCATGCTGCCGCTTGCTCTTGCGTTTCTGCTGAAGGAATATTAATATGCTTTTCATGTCTTTGTTTCATCAAGTTATTTTCTAAAATCTCAGCTGCTCTTTTCACGAGAGTGGCCTCTCCCCGTTCCCCACCCTCCGTGGTGAGTGCACCCCGTGTACAGCCATGACCTCAACAGACGGCCGGTGCACAGTTCAGGGTGTGCAGTCGAGTTCCTTTAGCCCTGGTAGCCCAGGGCTTCCATGTCTCTTGAGGGAGCCACTCCACTTAATGTAGAAGATTCTAACAGGATTTCCCCCAGGAAATACTTGGCAAAAAAAAAATAGAAGGAATCATAAGTTGAAGAGAGAAGGCTGGGCCTTTTTATAGTCTTGTCTGTTTAAATAGAGAAGTATTTGAAAAAACTTAATAGGTGTTGTGTGAAATATTTTTGCCTTCTGCCAACCTGTAACATGCACGCCCCACCCCAGCTTTGTCAGCCTCTCTTCTGTGATCACAGTAATAGTAGCCCCCCTGGGGAATTAGAAATAAAAACCTCTGGGCCCCAAGCAGAAAATGCCCTTCGGCAGAGCAGCTTCTGACCAGAAAGGTGTTTCTACGAGATGCAACCCCCAGGTGCCTAGGGTCAAAGCCGGCCCTGTCAGTTCCAAGGCTGGGAGGGAGTGAGTCGTGGCTGAAACCTGGTTGTCGGTTTTTGTAACTTCGCAAAGTTAGCTTAGCACAACCCGTGGCAAATAAAGCAGCCCCTGGCGGGAGTTTTTTAAACCACAGTCAAGAGTCTGAGCACCTAATCCATCCTGGGGCTGTGGCGGGGACAAGGTATCAGAGAAGCACCCAAGGCATCAGGCCAACGCCAAGATGCTGCTGTTGTGGGGGCTCTGGCGTGAACAAGAGGAGTGGGCGCCCATAAGCACTTCAAGTGATTACGAAGGTATTAAATGTCTATAAGTCGGATTCAGGTAAATCGAGACTTAGGTCCTTCTATCCTTAGTTAGATGTAAGGCAAACTTCTGGATTATTTCTGGACCTCAAGCTTATAAATGTTTACAATAGATTCACATTTACCTTAGGATTAACATGACAAAAATCAACAGCACCACCTAGAGGCAGGGAACGCTGGACAGGACTCTAGGGAATCTAGAGACTTCTCTAGTCTAGACCAGCACATCAAGAGAGGTGCTGGGGGGCGGGGCTGCTCTGCTTCCTGCTGGCCCTTTTCACCACTGAGCCCCCCCACCCCCTTCCCCGGACCCTGACCCCAAGTCTGCGCTACAGGAGGACAGCTTCAACGCACAGTGACTGTGCAGTGACCACATTTTCTTTATTTTCCCCTTTATTCCAGCTTTTATCACAAACACCTTAATGAATCCTATATGGATGGTTAAAACCCGGATGCAGCTAGAACGGAAGTAAGTTACTGTTATTTAATGTAAGAATTCTTGGGAATTTGTGTGCTTCCTCAAGCCCAGCTCTGAGTGAGACGTGGAAGCCTCAGCCGCCTGCTTGTGTGTGCCTCGCTGTGAGCACTAGTGGACACGCCTTTCTCTTGGAGGGTCTTGCTGCTGAGCACCGTGGGAGCCGAAGCAACAAACACAGGGTTCAGAGTTTGGCTCCGTGCGGGGCCTGTGCTTTGGCAGCCCGCCCCTGCAGCCTCTGCTGGCCCCTCTTCCTTCCGGGGGCACTGGGATGGCAAACGCTGCAGACTTCAGGGGACCATTCTTATCTCCAAGCCTGCAAGTGTACTAGCTTTCTGCCCTGACACCTTAGCCGGGGCTCTTGGCCTCTGTTGTGCTCTGGATTCCTGCATGGTCTGGTGAGGCTGTTTTTATAATTATGATTTTTATAGCAGAAAAAAACAATTATTACAGTTACCAGTGTTTAAAAAATAGATAATATAGTGACATGCTCCTTTCAGACAAGGTGATCAGGCAGCAGCCCAGTAACCACTGTAATGTCAGAGAGGTTGGGGGTAGCGAGTGGGCAGGAAGGCCCTGGGAGCAAGGTGGGGTCTGCCGTAGGCCTTGGTTTGTTCTTGTCTGCAGTGGTCACAGTAGCCTATGAGTTGGCCTTGAGTCGTTATTCCTCCAGCCCATTCTGCCTTGAAAGAGCTTTCTAAATGCACCAGATGTATTCATTTTGAACAGAGTGCTTGCTCAGAGTCCTGTGAATCTCATTACACTCAGGGTAAAATCTCAACTCCTTTGCTTGACCTTTAATGTATTTTAAAATTTTCTAGAACCACATTTGTTCTTGAGCTCTGTCTCCCTGGGTGTTTGGTCCTGCACTGGGAAACCCCTTCCCCTTCTTGGTTGTGCTGACCCTACTTGGCCTCCAGCTTCTGACCAGCAGCCTCGTCCCTCTCACTTCCCAGTGTTCACTTAGTGCCCTGGAATCACTTTGGTTTAACCAGTCATCCAGGAGCCTGGCCGAGCATCTCTCCATCTCCCTAGTGCTGGTCCCTGTCGAGACGCTTTATAGTTTGGTGGGGCTGGGTCTGCACCCTTTGAGGACTAGATAAGTGAGCATCTGTTGATCAAGGAATGAGACATAGGCCCTGACTTCCAGAAGTTTTATAGAACGTAAACACAGAATTACAGCACAGTTGGGTCAGGGCTTTTAGGTGCTACTTGACCCAAGAGTGTCCCTTAATGCTGTCCAGGCAAGGTGGGAGCAGAAAGGCCTTTCCGGAGGCCTCTTGGCACGATGCCCCCTGCTGCTTCCATAGAGAGAACTGCACCTGCAGGAATCTGGAGGTGGAAAGCCCTTGTTCCTGAGGCCTGAGTGCTGCGGCGCTATATGCTGGGGGTGGGGGGGGCAGGGAAGGTGAGGCTGGACAGGCGAGTGAGGCACCTCCTGAAAAGCTCCAAGAAGGACTTTCTTGTGGGCTTTTTTCAAGGGTAATGATGGGGGGTGGAGACATTTCTAGCCATTCACACTTAGCTAAGGTGCTACCGGCATCCCGTGGGCACAGGCCAGGGTGCTGGTAACCTCTGCGGTGTGCAGAATGTCAGAGTTCCCAGGTGGAGAGACCCCCCAGGAGAAGCTCGGTGTGGCGCAGCTGGGTCTGCATCAGGAAAGCCAGTCCAGCCAGCTGCGGAGAGTGGCCTAGCGAGAGGGCCACGGAGACCTCTCGGAGAGCAGGGGACTGCAGCATGTGAATGTGTCCCTTCCAGCACTCGCGGGGCCCCAGGGTAGTTTATGACTCCTTCAGGGGAAAGCTGGAGGCTCTTCCCTGGTTAGTGCGTCACGCTCCCCACACTTAGAGATGACCCAGGCACGCCATTGGCAACCAGAGCAGTACAAAGGTGTATACCCCACTCTCCGCCCCGCCAGGGTATTGATGAGCTTCCTTCCTTGTTCAAGAACATTTAGACCATCATTTTCACACTTCCCATGTAACCACCCTGCTTTCCACCTCCTCTCACCTCCTGCCTTCACAAGTCCTTTAACCTGGCACAAGTACTGGAGTTTACTTATCTAGTCCTATATTTAGATAATTGGGTTGTTTATTATATTATCCTCTGGGGCAAGCTCCTTCCTCCATCTAACTCTTTCCAAAATTAGATCGAAGGCTGTGCTCTGTTTTTATGACTCTGGATACAGGTGCACATGCTGTCCCGTGGCCTGGCCAGCGTCCTGCCAATGGTCCCTCACAGGTGGGCTCGGGCCACCCCAGGGCGGAGAGCCCCCTGACAGGGAGCCCCAGCAGGGAGACTCTGTGCCCCGAGGGCCCTGGCCCAGCTCTGAGCGCGGGTCTGTCACCTCCTCTGTGCAGAGTGCGCGGCTCCAAGCAGATGAACACGCTCCAGTGCGCCCGCTACGTTTACCAGACCGAAGGCATCCGCGGTTTCTACAGGGGGCTGACGGCCTCATATGCCGGCATTTCAGAAACCATCATCTGCTTCGCTATTTATGAAAGTTTGAAGAAATATCTGAAAGAAGCTCCCTTAGCCTCTTCTACGAATGGGACTGAGAAAAATTCCACAAATTTTTTTGGACTCATGGCAGCTGCTGCCATCTCTAAGGGCTGCGCCTCCTGTATCGCTTACCCTCACGGTAGGTCTTGCTCTTTGCCCCCGCGCAGTTGTCTCTCGGCCTCTGTAGCTCGAGTTGAGATGTGAAGAGACAGGCAGGCCACAGGGCAGAGGAGTGCAGGTGGGGCTGTGTGTGTCCGTTGTGCAGGAGCTGTGCTCACCTGCCCACCCCAAGCCTGCCGTGGCCCAGACTTGCCAGGCATAGTGTGGCCATGTCTTTGCACGTCTAGTGTTTTCGGAAAAGTCAAAAATCTGGTTTTCGTTTAAAATTTCTCAATTCAGATAAAAGCATGTGGGAGCCAAAATTTATCCACCCACTTCTCTCAGCACCCACTTTGAATGGAAGGCTGAGTCTGCTCTGGTAAGTTTACTTTCTGAGGAGTTATAGAACTGAAGGCCTCCTGGCCCGCTTTAAGAGTAATTTTTGGTGCCATGAAGACCAAATTTTGTTTCTAAAAGCAGCTGCACAGTCAGGTATGACAGATATAGCTGCCCTCGAAGTAACAGGTAACATCATCCCCCTGGCACACGGGCTTGGCGGCCCTGCACCTCAGGAGGCTGGCGCCTCTGTGGTGGGCCTAGCAGTATGTAGACTGTGGGTGCCTGGGTCAGGGAAGGGAGGAAAGGGAGGCGACCGCTTCAAAGCAGACAGTGGAAAGGGATTCTGGGAAAGGTTGGGGAGCACATGAAGGGAGTCCGGCTGAGGATGTTGCCTTCTTAGTGCGAACTGCACGTCAGTGGCCGCAGTGGTGCTTGATTGGGAGTAGGAAAGGGTAAACTCTTGAAATGAATTCCCACTCAGGCTAAGTTTTTATCAATCCCTAAAATTTATTTTAAGTTACCTTTAAGTTATGGACGTGTAAATGTGGTTGAATTCTCAGAGTTAGAGAATGGTCTAAAGAGGACGGACCTTCTCATTGGCTGCATGTGGGACCGCCCCACCCACCTGGAGCTGAGACAGCGCGTGGCTAGGCTGCCCGCCACAGCTCGGAGGCTGCGAGCCTTCACGTCTCGCTCAGGTGGCCTGAAAATGCAGTTTATTTGCCACATAAAGTCTATCTTTCTCTCTGCAGAAGTCATAAGAACACGGCTCCGGGAGGAGGGCACCAAGTACAAGTCTTTTGTCCAGACGGCTCGGCTGGTCTTCCGGGAAGAAGGTTACCTTGCCTTTTACAGGGGACTCTTTGCCCAGCTCATCCGGCAGATCCCAAATACTGCCATTGTGTTGTCCACCTATGAGCTCATTGTGTACCTGTTAGAAGACCAGACTAAGTAACAGACCAGAAAATTGTGTTCTAGAAGAATAAAACTGAAAAGCTCCAGAGAATTTTTTTTTCCATTGATGTTTAGAATGTATGAGGCCGAAACAGAAAAGACCATAAATACCCGGCTGCTGTCACCCGCTGGACATTTCCTTTTGGATTCATGCTTTCTGGAAGGTTTCAATTCATTAACATTAATAGTTAATTGTAACTTTTGTTTTTTTAATTTAAAAGGATCCAGGATTAAGCAGTAACTAAATTAAATCATGCTATTTAATTTAAGTATAAATTTGGCTTGTGTCCTCTCTTATGTTCACTGTGCTGGAAAGTAGCCAAGGACTTTAGTGATACATACCTTACAAATTCAGAGAAAAGGTCTGAAGTCAAAGTACAATTTGTTTTCTAACCTGACCCGGCACTGCTGGACGGTTAAGAAGCATCATATTTTAGGGATGCTGGGCAGAGCAGGACTGACTTCCTCCTTTGTCCATTGCCAGGGCTCACAGATTGATAATCTAAACTTTCAGGCTGCTGAGTTGAGTTCAACTTTTTGGCAGTCAATATTTCTAACTGTTAACGTTTTCCTGAAGTGATCCTGTATCCCCAGTTTGAACCGAAAGCAAGCGTATTAAGGAGCTGTTTACCGGCCGCCTTGCTCCTGGGTATATTTCCAGAAGTCAAGCCTAGGCCCCTTGTAAGTGCACAGGAGCGGGCCTCCCCACAGCTGAGTAGAGACAGGAGCCCTCCTCTTGGGCTTCCCACCCTGCTCCCCATCTCCCCGCTGCAGAGGAGGGCGAGATGCAGGCTGACAGCTCACCTCTGGGGGTTCACTTATATTCTGACACAAGATATTGGTGTTGCTTAAACCTGAGTTCAAAGTAAAAAAAAAAAAAAAAAAAAAACCTGGAAATAAGAAATTGTCAGAATTCCTTCCCCTGTAATTTTGTTAAAGGAAATCTATTATAACAAGGGGACAAAAGAAAAGAAGACCAGGAGACAGGAAGAGCCACAGTCTTCCTTCCACTAGCTCTTCCCCTGGAATTTGCAGCTACTGTCCTGTAAGGTTGTTGTTCACTCTGAATCTCTAGAAAGATACTAGATTCTAATAACTGATGCAGCATAGTGTCCCTGACCCAGTTGCGGATACTCTAGGGGTGAGAAGAGGATCTTTACAAACTGTATTTACATTGAGTTTCATTTTGTTCACTTGAGTCATGAAGAAGCTTCACTGGTGTTCCCGAGCTCCCCTGTGTGGTTGGCGTCAACTCTCATCGGCTATGTCGAAGTCGAAACAGATGATTTAGTCAAAAGTGCAGTGATTCCTATTCCAGAAGCTCGTCCGAACTTCTCAGTGGTGGCATTTAGCAGCAGGCTCCTATTTAACATTCACAGGAAAAGCTGAACTTTTCAAGGTTTTATCTAATAGGAAAGTTAAAAATCAGGTTGCTGAATTTTCACTAATTGGGTATGAGAATTCTTTGGAAATAATTTTCACTTATACCTTCTTGAATTAATAAATCTGATGTTGACCTCCTATCATTTACTTCTCTGCTTGCTTCTGCAACAGGGCATGGAGCGCCAACAGGGAAGACTTCCTCCTCAAAGGGGCTTGAGCTTCCTCCTCAAAGGGGCTTGCTGGATTTTGAAATGGGAAATAACATTGTTTGAGCCATTCGTGGAGAAATCCCACAATTTATTTCTGCAAGCTTAGTAATGGGGTTTTGTTGTTTTAAAATATATATACACAACTATTTAAAAGACACATATGAAAAACTTTCAGACCCTTCTTGCTTCCCCAGTGTGTGCCAACCCGTATGCAGGGTGTTATGTTTGCTTGCTCATTTAAATTGATCTTTGACCACCTGGTGAGGCTCGTGGGCTTCCCCAGCCTGTGTGAGAGCTTGGGTGTGTTAGTAAATTGCCCGGTAGCAGGTCTGGGTTGCTGGCTGAGTGAATGAATGCAAGATAGAGGGGAACCCCAGCCCTTGGGGTATCTGACCCTGAAGTCAACGTCCTGTATCCAGTTCACTTGAGGGTGTGGGTCCCCAGTGCTGCCCCAGTCACAGTGCGCTCAAGCCAGGATGCCCTGGATGGCGTCGATGGGGGCCACCTTTGTCCACGCAGATCACAGCCTTGCCTTTGTGGGCAAGACCCTGAAGCGTCCTTGGAAAGAGACTGGTACTTACACACAGAGACCCGTGGTGGAGGGACGCGTCCCTGCCCTTCCTGTGTGTGCTCCAGGCTGGTGACAGCAGCAGGGCCAAAGGAGCAGCCTTCCCACTTCCCAGAAAGAGGAGCTGCCAGCGCAGATTCTAATCACCCCGCCCGCTCCTTCCCTCTCTGTTCCCATGAGGGGACCAGGGTGTCACAGATTAACCAGCAACAGCAAACAAAGGCGACACTGGCAGCCAAATGACCCGCCACTGTCTCAGCCTGTGAGAACTCTACCTTTGACCAACACCACTGGAATGCTGGTGGAGCCCCCAAACAGCTGCGCAGTTGCCTACAGATGTTCCCAGCTGACCTCTCCTGTGGAAGTCATTTCAAGAACGGCGGCGCCACCACTTCTCTCTGTCTCTGCACCTCGGTGCTCCTGACAGCACCAGGCTGGGACAGATGTCCAGGGTCACAGGCCCTGGAGCCCCCGTGGGGGCCTGGGGAAGGATAGTCCATTTTCAGTGGAAAACAAGTGGCCGTTCATGACAATGGCTGTGCTTTGGCTCCAGGTTTGCTGCCCCTTCCTGGTAAGACACCAGGGCGGATTCCATGAAACAGACAAAAAGTAGCATTTTTAAAAGGTGCAATCTGGAAAAGATCAAACTCTTCCAACTAAGCCTACCAAATAAGTCTCTAGATAAACTTACGGCATGAATCCTTCATCCCTCTTCGAAATACGGAGTATGATTTCAAAAAAGCAATTTAACGCAGGGCAACCATCTGGCAACAGGTGGTTCTTCCCCTCTAAGTCCACCCCCAAGGCAGCCAGTTCGGTGCTAATCAGATCCCCCACTTCCCGCAGCCACTTACCACAGGGTCTATGCACCCAAACAAACCCGGGTGCAGCCAAGGGACCGTGCACGTTGCCAGGAGCCGACACCCCCGCCTCCCACGGGCAGGCAGGTGCCCTCCCTTCCCAGGTGTGGCTACGCCGTCCCTTACCCGACCTCCCCGTCGGTGGACGTTCCTGTTTCTACACATTTTTTAAATCATTGGAGCGGCTCAGTGGCAGGAGCTTCAGGAGCTGCAACCTGCAGCACAACGCGTGGCGCCCGCGGGGGCGGGGCCGGCGGGGGCGGGGCTCGCGGGAGCGCGGGGCGAGGCGCGCGCCGCTCCCACCGCCGGCCGCTGGGGGGCGCGCGGCGACGGCGCCGCGGCTTCCGCCCGCGCCCCGCCCCGGGCTCGCCCCGCGCCCCGATTGGCCGGGCGGCGGCGCGCGCCGAGTCAGGGGGCGGGGCCCGCCCGGCTACAAAGCGCCGAAGGTCACGGCGCCAGAGGCGCGCGCCCCGCGTCCCGCCCGCCCGCCGCGCCATGGAGGGGGTGAGCGCGCTGCTGGCGCACGGCCCCGCCGCCGGCCTGGCCGGGGGCCTGGGGGTCACGGCGTGCGCCGCGGCCGGCGCGCTGCTCTACCGGATCGCGCGGAGGTGAGTGCGCGGCCCGCGCGGCCCGGCCCCGCCCCGGCCCGGCCCGCCCGGCCCGCCCGGCCCGCGAGCCCACGCGGGCCCCGCGCGCCCCGGCGCGGCCGGGCGGGGGCCGGGGGTGCGGGGGCGGCGCGGCGGGGCGGCGGGCCCCGCCCGGATCAGCGCCCGGGCCGCAGCGGCCCCGCGCCCGCGCGCCCCACACCCGCCGCCGCGTCGGGCGGGAGGCGCCCCGCGACCCCCCTGGGCCGGCCCCGGCGCAGCCCCGGCCGCTCCGCCTCGTCGCGGTCGCTGCCCGGCGCCCCGGAGAGGCCGAGGCACAAAGGGCCCGCGGGCGGGAATGTGTCCCCCGCGGGTGACACTGGCTGTGAGCTGGGCCGTCGGGGGGCCGAGCGGCGGCACCTGGGCCCGGACCCCGGAGCGGGCGCTGAGAGCCGCCCGGGCCAGCCCGCGCGCCCCGGGGAGACGTCGCGTGCGGGCCCCGCGCGCCCGCCCCGCGGGGCTTCCGAGGGCTCGAGGGCTCGTCTCGCCCAGACCCCTCCGCCAGGGCGGTGAGAACCAGCAGGGCCGGGGGTGCGCGCTGCCGGGAGGGGAAGCCGCTGGCGGCCAGGGGCCCCTCTGGGACGTGCACTGGGCAGTCGGCGTGGGCTGAGGCTGCTCTAGGTCACCCCCACCTGGATGGCCTGAGTCTCAGGCTTGAGGGAGGAGAGAGGTGGGCGGGGCGTCAGGTGTGGGCAGAACACTCCCTGGCGGTGAGGAGGGGCCGCCAGGAGGGGCGCGGGGATGGGGCAGTGCCCTGCTCAGAGGGGTCTCGCCTGCGCCAGGTTCCTGTCCATCTTATGCAAGGTAGAGGGACTTGCGGACCAGCCGCTTCAGACTGGCCATTTATGCTCCTGGTGATTTGCTCAGATTCCCGGGGCAGGTCGGCAGCAGAGCTGGGGCCTCCGAGGTAACCCCAGGTGGGGAATGTTTGCCCAGACCCGGCCTGGACCAGGGCCTTGGCCCCAGGCTTTGCAGCCCCGTTTAGAGGGCTGGACTCACCTGGGTTTGCGCCCGGGTCTTGCGCTGCGGCTGTGCTCAGGGGTCCCGGCTCCCCTCCTGGACCACACCTTCCCTGGCCCGAGAGGGATGGGGCCAGGTGCCCAGGAGGGTGCACGGGGAGCCTGGCGGGAGGCTGGCAGGCAGCGCGACAGCAGAGCTGTGGGACCTGTTGGTTGGACTGAGAAGGACCAGCCAGGCCCGACACTGAAGCCCCTGGAGAGCTGGTTTCGTCTGGGCAAGATGAGCGGCAGAGCCGACCCCATAGGAGTGTGCTGCGACAGTGAGGGGTCTGCCTTGGCCCCACGTGGGTGTTGGAGGACCCTTGCAAGGGCAGGCAAGGAGCTTTGTTTTAGGAAGGCGACTTGGCCCGCTGGTGTTTGTGGGCGAGGCGCGGAGGGTGCAGAGGGACGAGGCACCTTCTCTACAGCCTGCCGCCTCCCGAGCCTTGGGCTTCCCGCCCGTGCCGTCCTGACCAGATCACTGTTAAGATCCGGTGCTGATGGAGCCTGCACCCCCCTCTACAGAGGAAGAAGGCTTGGAGATGGGGGTCCTCCTGCACACTCCCTCCCACCCTTGGGCTCCCAGCTCCACCTCGCGTTCTTGGTCCCACTTGGCCAGGGCTGTCTGTGCCATCTCCAGGGAAGCCCAAGTCCCACCTCCCCAGTCTCCCCTGTCTGGGCAGCTGTGCGGCTTCGTGGGCCTGCTCCCCCAGACTCCACTGCCCCCCTTCCGCCAGGACCTGCCTTCTGTCAGCACATTGCTACTCACGGCCTGGGGCCTCCGGGCACCCCAGGTGCATTGTCCATGCTCTGGACTTTGGAGGCCAGGAGGAGAACTGCCCCTCCGCCCCAGTCAGAGGTGGGCCTGTCCTGCATCCAGAGTCCGTTCTACTGGGCTGCGCTGGCTGTGGGGACAAGGCTCCCTAGATATTCACAGGCCCCCTGCCCAGCACCCCATGTGTTTGAATGCCATCTGCTCCTCAGCCCCGCTGATGGCAACCCTGTCCATCCTCAGGGTGAGCCCGGGGCTCACCGTGGGCCTCTCCCCGTGGGCCTGTCACCAGCTGCCCCAGGAGGCTGTGCTGCTTGTCCTTGTGTCCAGCACTCGGCCGGCACCCCCGCTGTGGCAGTAAGAGCAGGGCCGTCCCGGTGGGCTCGGAGGCGTCTGGTGGTGCTGGCAGGGCCACTGTGCACGTGAGTGTTTCGAGAGGAGACCCTCGGGTCCTGGGGCATGTTTTGGTGTCCCCAGCACTGCAGCCCAGCAGGCTCCTGGAACTGTCCCTGTTGTGTGGGAAGAAAAGAGTCTCCGGGGGGGCTGGCAAGGACTCCCTCTCCTGTGAGGCTGCCCAGTGAGCCTAACTCTGGGCCCCTGAGGGAACCTGAGTTTCAGTGACCAGATCCCCGGGGCTCAGGGGCACAGGCCAGGTGGGCGGCTGACACCAGTCTCCCCCAGACTTGGACTGGGCACACCCCAGGTGCCTGGCTCTGGCAGGGGAGCCTTGGAGCGGTGGGCTCATCCTGGCGCTGGGCCCCACCCCACCTGGGGAGCGGTGAGATGTCGGGGCACGGTGTCGTGTTAGCCGCGCATCTGGGTTCAGGGCTGGGGGCCACGCTCTCAAGAAGGCCTGTGCTCCTTTTTCTCCGTGTGTGGTGGGCGTGTGGAGAGCGGGGGCAGCCCGACACTGCCCCGTCGGAGGGATGTCCTGCTGTCACCACACACCCTCTGGCTCCTACCAGAGCTTTGTCCCAAACCCTCACCGGGTGGGGCTCTTGGCTCAGAAGGGGCCTCTCCCTGGGCAAAAAAGGGCTCTGGGCTAAACCAGAACTGGCCTGGAGTGGATCGGCACAGGCGCTCTCGCCGGGTGGGTGCGCACCAGAGCCCAGGCCTGAGGTAGGGACCATCCAAGCTGGGGAGTCAGGGCAGTCACTTGGCTGTCATGGGCCTGCGGGCCCTGCAGGGCTTGCCCCAAAGCAGCCGTGGAGGTGCCCCCTTCCGTGGTGGGTGGGCTCATCCTGGCACTGGGCCCCACCCCACCTGGGGAACGGTGAGATGGGTGGCAGCTCCTGTGGCCTGGGAGAGGACACCTCCACTCCCGCCACCCTCACCTCGCGTGGGGGCTGCCAAGGGCCGGCAGTGATGGGGGCTGGAGCTGCTGGCCCAGGAACAGGCCTGATCCCACCTCCCTTCCGCCACAAGCCTCACGGCTCCATTTCCTTAGCAACCAGCCTGAGAGGGAGTGGAAATGACTTCCCGGGAGGGCGGGGCTGCGGGCTGGGCTCAGTCCCCCCATTGGTCCCGGGGGCGGCCTCTTTCTCTCTCTCCTGGGGCGGGGAGCCAGCCCTCTGCCTGGCTTCCCTGCAGAAGCCCAGTGGGTCTGGGGGTGAGGGGGCTGAGGGCCCTCCGGGAGGATGGAGGGATAGAGGGTGGAGGTCCACGGCCTGCGTGACGGCCCACCAGGGCCCGCCCCCGCGCACAATTACAAAGAAGCCTGCAAAGCAGGGACAAAATAGCATGCCCAGGATTGCGGGGCTGGCATCTGGGCAGAGCCGCTGCGGGGACCCCCCACCACTGCCCTCGCGGGAAGCCCTAGGAGGCCGCCCCAGAGCCGGGCTCAGCTCCCTGAATCCTCTGTTTGATCCTGGAGGGGCCTGTCCAGAGCAGGGGTGGTCACCTGCCACTACGCCAGCAGGGGACGGACTCCCCAGAGGCCACACCGGTGACCTCAGTGCTGGGCTGGCAGGTCTTTATTGTCCGCAAGAGGCTTTGCCTGGTGTGGTGTTGCTGCTCCCGCTGGGCGGTCCAGGTGGACCCTGGGGCCCGTTGGCCAGGCCTCCCCCCTGCCCTTCCCCAAACTGTCTGATCCAGGCCAGGCCTGTGGCGCACTCCCACCCTATCACTCCCACCTGAGATCAGGGTGGGGGCGGGGGAGGGGGGTTTGGCCCCAGTTGACAGGTGGCCAGGCTGAAGCATGGAGGGGCCAGGCCAGGATGTGTCCAGAGTGTCGGGAGCAGGAGCTCCGTGGACAGGCCCGGCCGCCTTCCAGGCCCCTGACGAGCAGGGACGGGGTTGGGGCAGAACTGGCCCTTTGCCACGCAGAGCGCATTAGTGTCCTGTGCCCTTGGGTCCTCGTCGCACAGGTGCCTTGGGTGCTGAGTGCTAGCTAGCACTTTGTGGGTGTGGCTGAGGCTGGCTGCGGCTCTGCTTCTCAGACCTCCACAGACAGTGGGGCTTTGTGTGGTGTGACTGTCCACTGCAGCGTGCACCCGGGCGGCACCCCCACAGCTGGAGCTAGCCTCTGGGGGGCCTGACCCCAGGCTCAAGCAGCTGTTACCCTCCGCCCTCACTTTCCAGACTGCTGGGTGGAGGGGGTTGTTGGGCAGTTGCCGCCCCCACCACCACCCCCACCCCTCCACACCCAGAGAGGAGAGCTGCGGGGCCAGAGCACAGATTCCCCTGTGCCTGGGCCAGGATTAGCCCGCAGACCCCACCTGTCACCGCTTGTGTGGCCAGCCCGCCCTCATCCCTCCTCGGGGGTGGCCCTCTGAGCAGCTGTCTCTGCTCCCCGCCTCTCGGCCCTTGAGCTCCAGGGAACTTTTCTTCTGTGAAGCACAGGAGGCTGCTAGCGTCTGGATCCTCCCTGGGGAGCTCCGTTTCCGCAGCCTGGGAACAGCCCAGGTCTGCAGAGAGGGCCCGGTTGACCACGGCCCCTGTGGGCCACATGGCTGTGCTCCAAGACACAAGGGGCTGGTGGTCCGGGGTCCTCGGGTGGACGCACTGGGGCCGAGGGATCTGGTGAGTGTCCGGCTGCCCCTGGCAGCTTTGTCTCGGGGCCGAGGAGAAGCCCTGGCAGGCGTGGCCTCTGTACTCGGCCCTCCCCATGGACGCACAATGTCCACTCAAGGTCCTCTTTCTTTTCGCTTCCTTCTCCGGTGAGCCTGTGTCCCCCTCCCTGCTTCCCGCACCCTTTCCTGTCCCCTAGCGGCGGGGGCCTCCCGCTGACCCCGCTCTGTCTTCACCCCAGGATGAAGCCGACACACACCCTCGTCAACTGCTGGTTCTGCAACCAGGACACGGTCGTGCCCTACGGGAACCGCAACTGCTGGGACTGCCCCCACTGTGAGCAGTACAACGGCTTCCAGGAGGTGCGCGGCCCCGTCCTACCTGCTGTCCCAGTACCGTAGGCCAGGCCCTCACCCCGGCCCTCACCCCAGCTTGGTGGGGGAGGCAATAGGCCCCTTGGGGACTGAGGCATGTGGTTTCCCAAGTCCTGAGATTGGCAGACTGTGGTCCGGTGCCAGGTCTCTGCTCTGCTCTGGCGGTGGCCACAGGCTTTCTGCTCAGGCCAGAGGAGGGCATCTTGGGCTTTACAGGCCGTGAGTCTCTATCATGCCCGTCAGCCCCACGCCCGTGACAATATGTGTGTGAGTGTGCATGGCCAGGCCCAGGAACCTGGCAGCCCTGCCCCAGGCCGGGATGTGCAGGCCTGGTGCCCTGGCCCGGTGGTTCTGGGGCCCAACTCCAGAAGCTGGTGGGGGGGGGCACGTGAGGCAGGGTCCGGGGTGCTCTCAGCTTCTTGTCTGTCAGTGGTCCACGTGGGATTTCTTTGGGAGAAAGAATGGGGGCGTTCAGATTCATCCCCACTTCCTGGAGTGGGGTGGGGTCAGCAGGGGAGGTTCTCACCCACTGGGATAGGGCTCCCCACTGACTCGCCTCCCCCACAGAATGGCGACTACAACAAGCCGATCCCCGCCCAGTACTTGGAGCACCTGAACCATGTCGTGAGCAGCACGCCCGGCCCCAGCGCCCCTGCGCAGCCGCAACAATGGGTGAGCAGCCAGGTGCTGCTGTGTCGCCGCTGCAGCCACCACCAGACCACCAAGATCAAGCAGCTGGCCGCCTTCACGCCGCGTGATGAGGTGAGGGCTGGGGTTCAGGCATGTACCCCCAACCCTGCAGTGGCTTTTCAGTCCTGAGCACCGGAGGACACCTCCAGCCCGACCCCACATTGCCCACACTCAGGGCATCCCCCCGTCTCGTGATCTTACTATCTCGGTTCCAAGCCTGGAACGTCGTGAAAAGCCCAGAGGGGTCCATAGGCAGGTGAGTAGGGCTCCCAAGTTCCAGCTGGGGGCCTGTTGGACCCTGCCACTGTCCCTCAGAGTCAGCCTTGCCCGCTGGCTGGCCCGGCGGCTTGCTCTCTGGCTTGGCGAGGAGGCTCCTGGCCACTGAGAGGTCTGACTTCAGCCGCCGCCACCTGGGCCCTCCTCGGAGCTGGGAGCCTCGTGGTCTCGCTAGGCCAGGTTTCCTGACCTCCGGAGGTGGTCCCAGCCGAGACCCAGGGGTGCTGGCTTTCCCAAGGTCCAGGCTGGGAAGAGGGAGAGACGGGGAATATGCGGAGAGAAGACTAAACAACTGGGGCGGCTTTTCTGGTGCATTTGGCCCCAATAAGAGAACATGGAGGTGATAACCCTCAGGCCTCTGCCGGCTGCAGTGCTTGCTGGGAAGGAAAGGGAAAGAGGCATTGCTGCCTCTGGCTTGAGCTTCTAGACTGTTTCTAAAGCCCAAAGGACCTTTCAGCTCGCTCTAAGTCTCAGCCTGGGCCCTCTAGGAATTTTTAGGCCCCTGGACTTATGGGAGGGGCAGGCCCTGTCCCTGGCTTGTCTGGCTGGCCCAGACTAGGTACATCAGCTCAGAGCCACCCTGTCAGGTGGGTCACCCTCTCCTGGAGTTCTTGAGGCCCAGGGCCTGAGTGTGTCCTGTCAGCTGTGGGCCCTGCGTTTCCCAGGCTTGGGCAGCCCTGACCTGGCAGCCCACACCCTGTGCTCAACGGCCATTTGTCCTGTCAGGCAGGGAATGATGCAGGCTCGGAGTGGGGATCACCTGCCATGGTCTCCCTGCCTGTCAGTGGACCTGGGGCTGCCACGGTTGCTGCCCTAGGACCCTGAGCCACTGCCCTCGCTCTACAGGGCAGGTACGACGAGGAGGTCGAGGTATACCGGCACCACCTGGAGCAGATGTACAAGCTGTGCCGGCCGTGCCAGGCGGCCGTCGAGTACTACATCAAGCACCAGAACCGCCAGCTGCGCGCCCTGCTGCTCAGCCACCAGTTCAAGCGCCGGGAGGCGGACCAGACCCACGTGCAGGTGTGAGGGGGGTCCGTGGGGCACCAGGTGACCACTACCCTCGAGTGTGTGCAGGAGGCCCCTATATGGGGATGGAGGGCAGCTCTCCAGAGTTGAGACGCTTTCCGGTACCACAGCCACGCTCCCACCTTGCCCCGGGGCCCCAAGGCCCCAGGAGAGTATCCTCAAATACCCGGCCTCCAGCCCGTTGGGGATCTGCACTGCCTGTGTGTCGGGCGCTTTCCTGACCCCCTGTTGCTTGAGGGGCCCTCCGTGGCCGGTCCAGTCAGGGCCCCCAGGTGACCTGGCGTGGTTGTCTGGCTGGGGCCTTCTGCCTAAAGCCACCGTTAGTTTTGGTTTTGGTTTTTTTTTTTTAAGATTTATTTATTTATACAAGCACTGGGTACAGCCAGAAGCGCGGGAGGGTGAGAGAATTCACCAGAGCCAGAACGGGGAACAGAACAGGCAGACTGACGAAATACACTGCTGAGGGGAGCAGCGGGCACGGCAGGAGAGGTCTGTCACTCCATGTGGGACCCTCGCCGGGGGCCGGGGATCGAACCGGTGCTGCAGAGGCTGCGGGCAGCTTCGCAGCCCAGCATCATCCGCTGCGCCACCGGGGGAGGCCCGCCACTGTTAGTTTTTATCACTGTAGTCACTGAAATCTCCTGGCTGAAAATATCTGAGAGGCAAATGGATTTAAACATGAGCGTCTCCCCCCAGGGAAGTCCCCCGCCATCCCCACGGGACTCCTGCTTCGAGTTTCCCATCTACAGCCTCCCTCCTCCCCCATAGCCCCCCCCCCCCAACTTTGCCCCTCACCACTGCCTCCTAAGACCAGCTTCTTATGTAAATACGTAAACCTGTGTATTTACACAGTTCCGTAAGAATCACAAAGGAAACTTTACGTGAAAAACTTGACAAAACAAAAATTTGACTTCAAGTGTGAGGCCGCGTAACATGGAAAGGATTTCACCTGGCGATGCGGTGGGAGGGTCGCTCTCTGCCTGCGCGGGGCTGGCGGGGTGAGGGCCCTGCCAGGAGAGGGGCTGTGGACTCTGCAGAGAGCCTGGACCTGCCAAGGAGACAGGAGCCGTGGCGCTGGGGGCGGAGGTGGGGGAGGCCTGCCCAGAGTAGGCGCCAGGAGCGGCCGTCAGCGGCTCTGTCCACCTCGCTGACCAGTCTCTTCCCCCCTCAGAGCTTCTGCTCGTCGGCAGTGAAGTCTCCGGTCCAGGTCATCGTGCTCCGGGCCCTCGCCTTCCTGGCCTGCGCCTTCCTGCTGGCTACCACGCTGTATGGTGCCAGCAACCCCTTCACCCCGGGCGCAGCCACCCTGCCCCCAGACCTGCCCCCCAGGAGTAACGGCTCCACTGCTTCCGACAACACCACCAGCCCAGGGACTGAGGGCTGGCGGCAGCTGCTGGGCCTGCTGCCCGAACACGCCGCCGAGAAGCTGCGCATGGCCTGGGCCTTTGGGCAGAGCCACCAGACAGGCCTCGTGGCGCTGGGCCTGCTCACCTGCCTGCTGGCCATGCTGCTGGCCGGTCGCCTCAGGTGCGTGCGGGGTGGGCAGCTCGGCCGGGCGTGGGCCCTGGGCTCCTGATCCTGCTTCTCAGGAGTCGGGGGGGGAGAGGAAAGCAGATGACCTGCCTGGAGGCGCAGAAGCAGCAGCCAACCCGCCGCTGACCCTGCTGCGTCTGGGCCCAGGTCACCTCTGTCCCCTGCCAAGTCCTTCCCTGAGCCTCGTAGACCCCACCCGAGTGGTGTCCCCCTTGCCTCTCAGTGACCCTGCGGGGGACCCTCAGCCCCACCGTACAGGCAGGACGTGAGGCTGGACTTGCCCTCGGTCGGCTCGGGGTGGCTGGAGGAGACGGAAAGTGGAAGAAGGTGGGGGGGGGCTGGTCCAACTCGCGGGCCTCATGCACCCCGCTCTCCCCACAGGCTCCGGAGGATCGACGCCTTCTCCACCGGCCTGTGGGCCCTGCTGCTGGGGCTGCACCTGGCTGAGCAGTACCTGCAGGCTGCCTCACCCAGCTGGCTGGACACGCTCAAGTTCAGCATCACGTCCCTGTGCTGCCTGGTGGGCTTCACGGCAGCCGTGGCCACGAGGAAGGCGACGGGCCCGAGGAGGTTCCGGCCCCGAAGGTCAGAGTAGCAGCAGTGACTGTGGGGGGAGGACAGGTGGACAGACAGGCCCAAGCTTTGCCCCCAAGCAGGACCCTTTCTCTCTGCGTCTTTCCTAACCTGCTTCACACCCACCCAACCTAGAACCCTGGTCCTGGTCCAGCCCTTCTCTTTCCCCAAGGAGTCAGGCCTGCCCCGCCCCTTCCTTTCTAGACCCCACACGAGCCCCTGATCTGGCCGCTCCCGTTGCCACCAGCCAGCTGGCCAAAGACCCCTTCACGGCCTAGGAGCCCCTGCACGGGTGGCTCCCCGCTGCCTGCTTCCAGCCTGTGGCTTCCCGTGGCAGCTCCAGGCACCCCACCCTGGCCCCAACCTTCTCCTCTGACGCCGCTGGGTGAGGGTCCCGCCTGTGGTCTGCTTCCCTCACCTGGCGCACCTCTGATTCCTGGCACAGGGACTAGTGTCAATGGCCTCAGACTGGGCCTGACCCCTGGGGCTGCTTGGCGTGAGCTGTCGCGGGTGAGCAGGGCCAGGGCGCGCCCCTCACTGTGTCCCTACACCACCTCTCTGCTCTCTTTGGTCCTGCTCTTGGCTGGGCTGTCCCTACCCAGGCCGGTGGACCCAGAAGGAGGCAGCGTGTCCCCCCGGGGCCACTGCTCTGATGAGCCCCTGTTACCCCTCCCCCCAGGAATTGGGCACAGGCTGGCCTTGATCCTGAGTCTGTGGGCAAAGATCCTCCCCCAGTGGAAAGGAGAAAACGCGCTCCTCCCGGGGTCAGCAAGGTCTTTACGAGCTAGGCTGTGGGTTTCACCCCGGTGGTGGCAGGGCGAGCTTCTGAATAGTGTTTCCTTTATTCATCTATTTTGGGGGTACTGTGGCCAGACAACGTGGGCAGGCCTGCACTGCTGCTCTCCTGTGAGGCCCCTGGCTCCCCATTGAAGAAGCACGACCACCTCCTGTGCCTGGTCCTCCACTGGTCCCGCAGGACTGGGGCTCCTGCTTCTTGGACGGCACTGCCTTTGCTGGCGTTGCACCCCCTCCACGCCTGGGATGTCCCCAGTTTCCTATTCTTGCCTCCCCCAACCCCACAATGCTTGGGAGAGGCTCCGATTGCCCAGGGGTAGTGTAGGGTCCGGCCCAAGGCGCACACAGGTCCAGAATGACCTCAGGTTATTTGTCACTTTGTCCCTCTCTGGTCAGTCCTGTCACTGCTCTGCCCCCAGCATCCCCCCATGGGGGGTGTGGAGACTCCTGCCTCCCACTCCTGCCTCCCACAGCCCCAGAGCCCTTGGGCCCAGCCTTGTTCTCCCGAGTCAGTGGGGCCTCAGCTTTGCAGCCACCTCCCATGACTGCCACTGGGGCAGAGCTGGTGTGGCTGGTGTGGCCACGTCCTGGCACACACAGGCTGCTCACCATCTGCGAGGTCCCAGCCAGGCCCTGCTGTTCCCAGCCTCAGTTTACCCATGTGGGATGACTGGTGGTCCCTCCCAGGCCTCAGGTGCTGCCCTGAGGTGCTGTTCACAGGCAGAGGAAGTTCTCAGCCTGGGGGTCACTCCAGGCCCATAGCAGGAGAGTGACTGGGGTGTCCCCTCCCTGGCATTTTCTACCCCTGGAGTGTGAGTGTGCCTCACACTTCTCCTCACAGGCCCCATGTCCTGCTCTTATCACTGAGCCCAGGGGAGCAGGTGTCTGAGGAGGTCTTGCTTGGCAGGGGCCCCACAAACAGGCAGGGAGCAGGTGGGGGTGCCCCACAGGTCGGGTCACCCCCCCTCAAAGTGTTTTGGCTCAGGAGCCAGACTAGCTACGTGGCCACAAACCAGCCCCCCTCGCTGGGCTCGTCCTGTCCCACAGAGCGGGGTGCTGGGCGGGGAGGCAGGCCCGCAGCCCTCTCTTGGCCCAGCCTGCGGGGCTGGGGGGAGGCGGCACCCAGCCCTTGAGCCCTGAGTCTCCTTTTCTCAAAACTGACAGCGTGATGCTAATTACCTCTCGGCATCGAGCAGCAGGACATCTGTGTGTGTGTGTGCGTGTGTGTGTAAGTTAAATTATTTATAATAAGCGGAACCAGCTCTCCTGGCCAGGAGTCCCTGCCCAGCAGAGATCTCCAGCCCTCTGGTGGGTTGGGAAGACACCCCCCAAGATGAGCCTGGTCAGGGGGACGCTCCCCGCCTTTTTAGAGTCTCATGACTTTTTAAATTGCCCTCTGGTCCCTTAAAGTTTTGTTACTTGGAGCCCATTCCAGCACCTGCTGACGTCACGGCCCTCGCCAGGACCGCCACCCCCTAGGGCTGGGAAAACTTGAGCCCTCGGGTGGAGGGACCGCCCCGACGGGGAGGTGCACTCCGGGTGTCCCCGTGCTCTGGGCCACACCAGGCCAAGCAGGCGCCTCCAGTAACGTGCCCGGAGCAAGCCGCCCCAACGCCTGCCCGCCCGGAGGAGCCGCGTCCTCAGGCTGGCCGAGCGTCTCCGCCCCGGCCGTGTGGTAGAACGTGGACAACTGTCTAGCCCGTCTCGCTGTCGCCACACCTGCCGTAGACGGCGTGGTTTCCATTCTGTATTTTCAATAAATGCCCCCGGGCCCTGCTCTTGCCGGTGGGCGCCAGGTACCGAGTCTTTTTTGGTTTTTCTTTCACGTTCCTTCAGAGGCTTCTGGGCTGGGCTGGGCTGGGCCAGGGGTGGGCGCCCCAGGAGTCAGGCCGGGAGCTGGAACTGCCCGGCACCCCTCACCCACTGTGCCGGGTCTCAATAAAGCGTCCATCTCTCCAGTGGGGCATCGCACAGCCCCTCCACCCCGGAGCCCGAGTCCCACAGTGGCCTCCTCACTAGCGTGGGGGCCGATCTCCAGCCCAGGCGGTTTGAGGGTGCCCAGCCATCGGTGGGCGGGGGGCTCACCAAAGGAAGCTCTGTGGGGCTGGGCAGTGATTGCTCCTTTCACAGGAGAGACGTCCACACGGGACTGTCTTCTGCAGGGCCGCCAGGGGGAGCAGTCCTGGGAAGATGCAGCTTCTCCTTCTGGAGCTGACCAGCTCAGCCTCGGCCCAGCTGACTGCCCAGAACCCGCACTGCAGGGCCCCTCTCCTCTCGCCCCTTTTTGGGGTGGCCTGTGGCAGGGCACAGGGAGTCCAGTGAGGGTCCTGCGGCCCATGCCTGCTCCTGTGGCAGCTGCTCATGATGGCGGGGGTGCGGGCCCAGCCCACATGGCTCCCCGCAGGGTCAGCCAGTTGCACAGAGCACCAAGTGCCCCCCCCACCCCTGCGGTGCCTAAAGTGCCCCCACCTCAGGCCATCCCCCTGGCCCAGACCCTGTCCTGTGGAGCGGGGCCCAACCCTGTGATGACACGCTCACATTTTCTGTCTAGAGGGGAGCCCTCCCAGATGTGTTGGGTCAAGGGGGAGGTGGTGTCTGGCATGGGCAGGACAGGTGGGCACTAGGCCAGGCCCTCCCGCAGTTTGTCTTGGCGAGCTGCCTTGATTTCCCCATGTTCCCCAAACACTGGGCCCGGCCTGCCGTTCCGGCACCCAGTTCTGTGGAAGTCTTGAAAGGTGACACGATTCTCCAGGAAGGGAACAGCTGACCCCATGCTTTCCTCATAAAACTCGTTTTAAGCGAAGGGGGAGGTGTCGCTGGCCAGCAGTCCCCGGCGTGGGCGGTGCGTGACGGGCACGGGTCCTGCGCCCCCTCCCCCGGCTCTGCTGCAGGGCCCGAGCCAGCCTGCCCGTCGCCTGCGCGTCCACGGGCACTTTGTCCCTGGGGACCGAGGTAAGGCTGGGCCCGCGGCCCCGTCAGAGGGCGACTAATGTATTAACCGCCTCTGCCCCTCCTGTAATTGGTTGCCTTAATCCGAAGCATGGTTGACGTTCTGGCTTGGGGCCCCTGGGGCCTGTGGCGAGACCTGTGCCAATCTCGAGTTAAAGAGACACTGTCACCTTCAGTCTTTTGGGCAGCCTTGCAGTCGTTGGGTGTGCCTGGAGAGCCTCTTCCTGGGGACCCCGGATGTGTTGGGACCCCCACAGTGGCCCCGCCACCCCCCCCCCCACTCTACAAGGCCCTTGCGAGGAGTGTCCAGTGTGCCACAGGAGAGCGACCACGAGACTCTCAGAGTCAGGCCCTGGGGAGCAGGGGCTCCCCAGCTTGGCCAGCTGTTTGGGAGGCCAGCCAAGGCCGTTCGCTGTCAGTGCCCTCCCGGCGCGAGCTGGCATTGTGCTTCAAGGTGGCGCAGGGTTGGCGTGAGGTCGGCGAGGGCGACAGTGTCACTTTATCCCGGGACTCCTAGTGGACCTAGTTTGCCGTGAGCCTGAAGGGTCAGAATGGGCACGTGGGGAGGGGCGGGTCACGCCGACACCTCCCAGCCACCTGCTCCTAATGGCGTGAATGTGATGAAACGGCTTTTCTGCTTCAACTAACACACGCCCCCTCTGGGACCCCAACTCGGGCACCGTGGCGGGGACCTCTGGGCACAGCTCCGCAGAGCCCGGGCTCACCCTCTCCCCCGTGCTGCGGATCTTGCAGGTGCTTCCCCGGAGACTCCACCGGCCTTTTCCCCATCGGCCCCAGCCTGGCCAGCCCCTGCCCGAGTGTCCCTGGCTCCTCGCCGCCTCTGTTCGTCCCCACCCCTCCTGGCTTCCTGCCATTCGCCAACCCGCAGCTGTTCCGGTCTCCCCGCCGGGCCTCGCCTTCCTCGCTGCCAGGCCGCCTCAGCCGGGCCCTCTCGCTGGGCACCATGCCCTCTCTCACTCGTGCAGGTAAGAGGCACAGGTGGGGCTGGCGGGCGAGGGGTGAGCGCTCCCGCGGTGGAGACGGCAGGGCCAGGTCCAAGTCCTGCTCTGGGCCGGAGAGCAGCATTTGAGCTGGTGGTGGAGGGTTTGAGGCCTTCAGTATGATCGAAAATGTGATTGTCCCAAGACTCCAGAAGCTTCCGTGCAACCAGGCATGAACTGTGGTAGGGAGTGGGGGAAGGGGACAGCTGCTCCTGCCCTCCTGGAGCTCCTGGCAGATGAGTGGCAGCTGAGGCCTGACCCCCGGCCCTGGGGGCAGACGGGCCTTCTCCTGGCTCTTCAGTAGCAGCAGCTAGAGCAGAGGGACCCCGGAGGGCCCAGCAGCTTGGACCTTCCCCCAAAAGGGAGGCTGGAGCTCCAGGCCTTCAGCGTGGGGGTGGGGCACCTCTAGGATCTTTGCAGAGATGGGGGGGCCTGGTACAAGACTGCAGGGGGAGGGCTGCTTTTTTCTTTGTTCTTTAAGAAATGAAATGAAGTGGTTAATTAATTATCCTGCAAGGCAGAGACTTGACCTCCCAGGGGAGCCCTCCCTCCCTCCTGTTCCCTGCAAGGCAGGTGCAGGATTGCAAGCCCCAGAGCCCAAGCCCCTCCTCCTGGAGGAGTCCTGGCTGGGCTGACTGAGCTGACCGGGAGCGGAGGCCTCAGTCTTTGCTCAGCTGTAAGCGGGGCTGGTGACGCTCTTCATGGGGTGTTGTGAGAACCATATTCAGGGGACTGAAGTGCCAGAACCTCTGGTCAGCTGGGAGCAGCCAAGTGGACCCCAGCCCTGGTCCTGGGGTACACTCTGGTGCCCTCACCCTCTCTGCTGGGGGAGCCTTGGGCCATCCGCAGTGGGGCCTGCATACATGGCCACTGTTCCTGTTATGGGATGGGAGGTGCCTGCAACACCCCAGACTCCTGCCAGGGGTTAAAGGGCAGGTCACTCCACTGGCCCCCAGAGCTGATGGTTTGCCCACAGCAGAGCTGTCTTCCACCTTCTGTGTCGATGCCCTGGGCACCGACACTCCAGAGGACTGTGCACACTGACCGGTGATGGCCGAGTGAGGGGCCTTTTGTCTTAAGGGCCTTGGGAGCAGCCCGGGCTGTGGGGCGGGGCCTCCCACCCACGCGGCCTGCACGCCCTCAGGACAGTGCTGCTGTGGGCTCGGGCTGGCCCCGCAGTGGGGTGGGATTGCAGAGCCTCCCCTGCGGTCCCTTGGCCTGGGGTTTAGCAGGCCCAGGTGCTGTGCCAGGCCCCAACGCCATGTGCTCTCCACCCCACCCCACCTTCCACCCCGCTGCAGGCCTGTCCTGCCTCCCTGCAGCTCCCACCCTGCCCGCAGACACGTTCTTGGAAGCACCCCTGCTGTACATGGGCCCTGTGGCCACCCCGACCCAGCCGTGTGGCCCCGGGTCTGTCTCAGCCTGGCTGGGGGAGGTGTGGTGTGCCCTCAGAGCCCTGCCCAGTGGAGCAGCCACCTCACAGGACATGTGCCGCCCCCACCGGCGTGGCCCCGGGCCTCTGGGGGACAGGACATGTGAGGCGGAGTCCCGGCCCTGGGTGCACTTGCTTTGGGAAAAGCGGCGTGTCAGCGCTCCTTGCAGCCCTGCCAGCTAGTCAGCCACTGGGGTTGGGGGTGGCGGGGACCACAACGGAACAAGTGCCAGCGTCTCGCGTGTGCCTGCTGTGGGGCGCAGTGTCAGTCTGCAGGTGGGACTGTGCCCCCGAGCAACCCAGGTAGTAGTTTGGGGAGTCACTTGAAAACCTGTGTTCCCTGAAAGCAAAGGTTGGGTTTCAGCCATGGGGTTGGGAGTTGGGGGCACAGAGGGGAACCGTCTTCCTGCCAGGCTGACAGCTTGCGTCCCCTCTTCTCCAGACTCAGGGTATCTGTTCAGTGGGAGCCGCCCCCCGTCCCGGGTGTCTCGATCTGGGGAGGTTCTTGTTTCAGGTAAGGAGCCGGCAGGGCGGGGAGTGGGGGTGGGTGGGCTTCCAGAACCTCGGGGGATCACTGCAGAGTGGTCGGGGTCATCTTCCGGGTGCGCTGGTTCTAAGTTCAAGTCCCAGCCTTGGGCCCGTAGCAGGCACCCCTGCGTCTCAGCTGCTCTGCTAGGAAGTGGGCACAGGGGCCACCAGGATGCAGTGGTGGGGCACCAGGTCCCTCCCTGGCAGAGACCTCGGGCTCCTGCCATCTCGAGGCTGGGGTCAGCTGACCTTTAGCTGCAAGGATTTGTTCTTGGGGCTGGCTCTTGGCTGAGGGAACCTGCAGGGACTGGGGGAGAAGTCAGGGCCGAGGGGACGTGGCTGAGGCTCATGATCTTCTCCTGTCCTCGGGGTGGGGGGGTGGGGGGGTGCAAGCCCCTCCTTGGTTCCCACGGGAACTCCCTGCACCCCCCACGCCGCCCTCCCTCCTTGCTGGTGGATAGAGGAGCAGCGCTGTCAGCGTCGCAGTCTCGATGGCAGACGCCCCGCGGTTATACTCCTGACTGTCGGGGTCTCCTGCCCCTCTCACCCTCCAGATTACTTCTCTCTGCTAGCGGGGAGCTGCCCCGCCTCCCCGCTCCCATCCCCGGCGCCCTCCGTGGCCGGCTCGGTGGCCTCCAGCTCCGGCTCCCTGCGCCACCGGCGGCCCCTCATCAGCCCTGCGCGGCTCAACCTGCAGGGGCAGAAGCTGCTGCTCTTCCCGGCATCGCCCGTCGAGCCCCCCAACACCCCCAGCAGCTCAGACGAACACTCGCCCCACAGCGGCAGCCTCTTCACCATCGAGCCGCCCCAGGACGTGAAGCGTGCCGTGGGTAGGTTCTCCCGGATGTGGGGCCCGGCAGGCCTGCAGGACCCCCTTGGCGGCCTCTCTGTGGCCACCCGGCCTGGCTGCTGGTGACCGTGAACCCCGGGACAGGCCTCTGTTGGCGTTTCATCTCCTGCAGCTGACCTCCCCGCCAGCTCACACAATGGTGGGCTCCAAAGCGTTGTTTCACTTTTAAATTGGGCCCCAGCCTGTAAGATCTAGAACTTCTATGAAACCTGGACTTCTGTGTCCCCCAATAACAGAGGATGTGCCACATGGGGTGCGGTTCCAGCCCAGCCCCACACGTGTCAGCCAGCTCCCATCGCACAGCTCCGCGTCCCGGGGATGGGCAGGGCTGGCTGGCTACATCCCGGGGCTGGAGGGGCGCCCCGTGTCCGCCCTGGGGGCACGCCGCGAGCACACGCTGGGGGGTTTCTCTCCGCAGACACGAGGTCCGTGCCGGAGCGAGGCAGCGCCTGCAGCACCCGCTCCATCAAGAGGGAGGATGACTCTTCCCGGTCCTCCACCTGCGCGGTGGACACCACCACCAGAGGCTGCGCGGAGGAGGCCAGCGCCTGGAGAGGTTGGCACCCCGTGGTGGGGGGACAGCGGGCATCCGTAGCCACCGCCACCCCTGGGTGGGTGCACAGCACCCAGCTCTGAGCTGCAGCGTCTGCTGCCTTGGCCGCGTGTCAGGAGGCTCTGGTACAGGATGCCTGCCCCGTCGCGGAGGGGTCCCGGGCGCTACGGCCTGTGCTCAGGGCCCGTGCTGGGGTCTGCCCTGGGTCCTGGGTTCAAATCCCAGCTCCTCCTCTCCTGTGCAGCTGTTCTGGGTGTGAGATGGGATCCTGGTTCTGTGTAAAGTCCCGCTGGTCCTGAGCATCGGTGGGCAGCACCCGGCAGGGGGAGGGTCGGGGCGTGTGTGTGTTTGTGTGTGTGTGTGTGTGTGGATGACAAGGAGGCGACCAGCGTACTGACCGTTCTGAGCTGAGTCAGAGCGAGCGCTGCCCCCAGTCAGGTGGGGCCTGTGGGCAACCAAAGTGCCGTCACAGCCCCCACCGTCAGGCTCAAGCGTGTGGCATCCTAGCCCAGTGCCTGAGGTGGCATGGCCTCAGGGAGGGTGATCAGTGCGGGGCATGGAGGACGGCAGCTGCTGCCCCCCACAGGTCCCTCTGACCTCTGACCGGCTCTCTCAGGTCGTTTTCAGCCCTCCCTGGTCCGAGGCCTCCTGGCCGTGAGCCTGGCTGCCAACGCGCTCTTCACTTCGGCCTACCTGTACCAGAGTCTGCGCTGACCAGCTCCAGCGCCCCGAGAGTCGGGGGGGTGCGCCCAGGTGCATGCTGCTTCTACCACTGCCGCCTCAGAGCCCTCGAGGCCCTCGTCCTTGCCGGATCGAGTCCAGTTCTCAGGCCGTCTCCTCCTCACCTGCGGACTGCGGGCTGGGGCCACACTCCGCCCACCATCTCCTGCGCTGACGTGGGTTGTGTGTTTGGTGCTGACACTGATCCCGAAGCCAGGGGTCTCCCAGGGGCTGCATGGCCCTGGGGTGCCATCCCTGCCCCCATGCCTTGGGCTATGCCCACATCTTCGTACTGTACTGCTCTGTCCATTGGGGCTACCCAGAGCCCCCGAGCCGAGGTGGGGTGCAGTCCCTGTGTCTCCCGGTCTTGACCCTGCCCTTGGGAGAATAACCCTTCCACGGGCCTGTGGGCTGGTGGGTGCCCAGGGCTCCTTGGAGTGCCTGGGTCTCAGGGGCCCGCTTGGACCTTTGGGACCCGTGTAAGCATCTGCCTTCCTGCCTGCATGCACCCATTTTCCTGCCTTCCTAGGCAGTACCCTGTTACCCTGCGAACACTTGCCAGGACCCCCCCAGTTCCAGGCCCACGCTTCCTGGCCCCTCCATCACACTCTGCCCACAGGGGCCTTGCTGACCCTCGCCCACCTTGTGCTGTCGATGACCAGCGGGTGGGGGGCAGGCAGCCTGCAGGTCTGAGGAGCCTGGCTCCCCGCCCCTGCCCCACCATGCACCGAGCCCCTTTCACCCACGAAAACCCCACTTCCTCCCTTGCGTTCTCACATCAGGTAGGCCCAGCACAGCCTGCGTCCACAGCCACCCGTCTGGCTGTCCCCACCCGGCTCCCCCTGCACCACCTGCCTGACGTGCACAAGCTCCCCCGCTGCCCGCCCTGGGGCTGGGGTGCCTCCTGCCCCCCGAGAGGAGAAGGGGGACCTCAGTCTGCACAGGAGCCTCCCATGCTGTGCACGCCAGAACCCCGTCCCCGCTGTCCTGGTCGGCACGCAGGCAGGGAAGTGTGCGTGTGTGCGTGCGTGCGTGCGTGCGTCTCTGTGTTGGTGCCGCCGTGGGAGGTGAATTCTGAGGTGTGTCGGGGGAGGGTCACAAGGGCAGGCAAGGTCTTCACTCTGTCATTCAGGGATAAAGTTTAATTTTATTTTTCTACACATTTTTGCAGGTCAGGCATTTTGCTAAACAGCAGGATGCCCCCCGATCTCCCTGCCAGGGAGGTTTAGTTTTTTTAAGCTTTGGGTGCTTTTTTAGTAATTTTTTTTACCATGGGGGGCCCCCCCTCCGCTCTGACTGCCCCTCCCTCCTCCTCACTCCTGTCCTAAGAGCTACTGTTTCCTGCCCCGCCCGCCCCAACCTTGGGGGACCGGGGCTCCAGGGGCCACACCAGGACTCTGCGTCCAAATGCCAGAGACGGTTCCAGCTCGGGGACCACGCCTCTCAGCCCCCCTTTTGTCTAGTGGACGCGTGCGTCGAGATTTTTAATTTTATTTTTGCCTGACAAATCCAAGCTCTGGTCCCCAGACGCCCTCCCTGGCCCCGGCACGTGCCCGCGCTGGGCGGGCCTGGCCTCTCCCACCCAGGACCAGCACCCCAGCACCCCTGGGGCAGGGGGCGGAGGGAGGTTACTTATGTTCTCCCTCAAACAAAAACAAAAACAAAAAAAAAAACCTTATTTTTCTTTACAAAAGCAAAAAAAGGAAAGAAAGTACCAACCTTTGAACTACACCTCCGCTGTCTTGTGTTCCTTTCCTGCGCTCGGGCAGCGCGGGCCTGAGGGGCCCTCACGGGTGGAGTGGACGCTGCATGGCCTTCGCGTGGCTTCTCTGTGGGCTGTGGGGGGGGGCTGGGGCTCAGAGCGAGCGGTGGTGGCGGGTGCAGGGCAGGGACGGAGGCTTGGGCAGCCTGGGCTGGGTGTGGCGGCCTGTGAGCAGAGCAAGGAGGGTGTGGTGGAGGCAGGAGGCGCGTGGGGGCAGGTGTCGGTCGGGCTGTCTCTTCAGAAAGCAGCATTATTTGTGGCAGCTGAGGTCCGGCGAAAGGCCTGGCTCTAGAATTGTGGCCCTCGGCGTGGCAGGAACTGGAGGGGATGGCGGGAAGTGAAGTCAGAACAACAAATACTGGGCGAATTCACACGTGGAGAAGTTTAGTGAACGCTGACAACCAACCGGTTACCAGAGGGTGGGGGTGAGAAGGAGCAGAGGGGCTGCAAGCGATGGTGGGGGGTGCTTGCTTTTCTCACCTCAAAGAAAAGCCTGTCCCTGCAGCGGCCCCAAGCTGGCTCCAGCCCCATCCAGCCGAGGAGGCCTGGCCCCAGGGGCGCCGGGGAAGCCCTGGGAGGAGAGGCGCTGGCCCCCGGCTGCACAAGGGCCTCATGGCACCAGCTCCAATAAATGTGAGTGCCCCTGTGCCAGCACCTACGAGAGGATGGGCGGGGGGTGGTGGCCCCGACTCGGGGCAAGGGACCCAAGGGAGTCGCACCCCATGAGTCTCTCCCGAAGATCCCATGAGGTGCGTGCCCAGGTGCGCTCGCCGCATCCTGTGGGTGAAGAACCTGCAAGTCCACAGAAGCCCCTGGGAGGCCTGACCCAGGACGCGCAGCCTGCCCCGCAGACCCTGGAAGGCCCCACCCACTGCCTCAGGAGGGATTTCCTTCCCCGGTGGGCCGGCACGATCTTTCTGACGGCACCTCTGTTGTCTCCGTATGAAAGGGAGAGGGGTGTTGCAGAAAACCCAGAAGCCCAAATGAGCAAAAGAAAATGCCCGAAATCCCACAACTCTATGCAGGACCTGCTGTCCTTCCTGAAGTGTTGACATCTGCGACGTAACGCACGTGGCGCACATCGCACCTTCCACTTCCCACCCGTGCACATCTCCCCGGTGAGTGCGTGCCCCCCCCCCACACCAGCCGCCTTCCTGTGTGCATGTCCAGGCCTTGCCTCCCCTGGCTGCGCTGAGGCCCAGGGGTCCCCTGCTGCTGTATCTGGGGCAACAGTAAACACCTGTGTGTGATTATGTCAGGCTTTTGTTAGGGTGACGTTGGGTAAATCAGACTCTGGAAGGTTCGTCAAGATTCCAAAGGTTTTTACATGCGCTGCCTGACTATATTCTAGAAAGTGGTCTAGTGGTTTTATTTTTTAAACTCCTGAACCGACTTGCCGGGTGAGCAGACAGCTTCGCTGGCACAGGGGGATGGTGGTCTGAAGATTGGGGTCCTCCGGTGACGGCCGCAAAGAGACGGTTTTCAGCCTGGACTTGAGAGAGGAATCAGGGAGGGAGAAGAGGTCGGCGGGTGCCCACCACCCCACATCAGCAGAGGAGCTGTTTTCCTGTGCTGCGCTCCACCTGCCTTTAAGTCAGAGGAAGGTTGGGGCCTCGCCAAGCTGGGCAGCCCAGAGAGCAAGGGCTGTGCGTTCTGATGACCTCTAGGCCTGTCAGAGGTGATCAGAGGGGGGCTGGTCCCCTACTTAGGGGATACAAGGCATTTGGAGTGGCTCACCCTGTAAAGGCTTTTTGTGGTAGCAACTCCTGACATTTTGCTACCGGGTGTAGAGGTGGGGAAATCTGTCCTCAGCCCCTAAAGAGCCGGGGTGCAGCCAGCTGGGCTTTGGGGTCAGTGTGGGGTTGTATGCAGCCCCATTTACTCAGTAAGAGTGAGCTGGCTCGCAGCGAAAGCAGGAGGGGCCAGGACACCACAGCACCTTCCCTCCATCACCAGCCAGATCTGCTTGTAAATTGCTGATTATGGGGCACCTAGTGCCAGGCCCATCTAGGCAAGGCTTCAGTGGGGAACAAAGCAGAGGTGCCCTTGCTCCGCCTGCCAGCCAAGGGCAGCGTGGCAGCTCGATGAGCACCCCAGTCGTGACAGGCTTCCCCGCTCTGAGGGGCTGTAACAGCACAGTGACCAATCGGAACAGTCAGGGAGCTGGAGAAGGGGCTGCGAGCAGGTGTGTTTACGCAAAGGCCCTGGGCCAGCTCTCAAGGAATTGAAAGGTTAGTGTGGCAAGAACCCGAGGGAGGGTATGAGTGACTCAGGATAGGAGGGGCACGGGGATGTAAGATCTAGGGGAGGGAAAATGGTGGCTGCGACAGGAGGGAGGCAAGATAACACTGACAAACCCAGGTGTGGCCCACAGGACTTAGCCATTGTAATTGGAGGTGGAGGCAGGAGGGGTGCCTGGTTTGATCTGCAGGTGTGGGGCACACACAGCTGGCCTACTGGAGGGCCCTCCCTGGTCTAGGGACACTAATTCAGCTGTGAGCATTTGCACGGGTGCTTGGAGACAGGCGACCCTGCCTGCCTTACCCCTTCCTAGAGCCTCCTTCCCTGACTGCACAGCTTCTGGCCACCACCTCGTGAGGCCTGCTCCGAATGGATTCCCCTCTTAGCCTCTCTCCATATCTGAGAACAGTTGGGGGCCAGCTGTGGCTGCCTCCCCTTTAGAATGTGATCCAGGAGGGGGCCTCCCTGGTGGCGCAAGGGTTTAAGCACAGCCCTGTGAAGTTATTTGCAGCCACTGCAGCAGGAGTTCGATCCCCAGCCAGGGAGCTACCCACATGGCGCAGCAATCCTCACCTGACTTGCCTGCTGCTCCCCTCAGCAGAGTACTTCAGTATATCTGCCTGTTCTGTTCCCCACTCTGTCACTGGTGAATCCTCTCCCCGCCCCCATCTCTGGCCTGCACCCCAGCTCTTGAATGCATAAATAAATGAATCTTTAAAAAAAAAGGGGGGGGGCCTCCCCGGTGGCGCAGCGGTTGGGCGCTGGGTTGCGAAGCTGCCCGCAGCCTCTGCGGCACCGGTTCGATCCCCGGCTGCTCCCCGGCCACCGGAGGAGGGTCCCACATGGCGCGCAGACCTCTCCTGCTGCCCGCTGCTCCCCTCAGCAGTGGACTTCGGTCCTTCTGCCTGCTCTGCTCCCCGCTCTGGCTCTGGTGAATTCTCTCACCCTCCCGCACTTCTGACTCTACCCAGTGCTTGTATAAACAAACAAATAAATAAATCTTTAAAAAAAAAAAATTTTAAAAAATAAAAATAAAAAAAAAAAAGGGGGGCCTCCCTGGTGGTGCAGGTGGTTGAGCGCCACACCGTGAAGCTGTCCGCAGCCTTTGCAGCGCAGGTTCAATCCCAGCCGACCTGGAGAATCCCACATGGCGCAGCAGACCTCTCCTGTCTCGCCCACTGCTCCCCTCAGCAGTGTATTTCAGTAGGTCCATCTGTTCTGCTCCCCACTCTGTCTCTGGTGAATCCTGTCACCCCCACCCCTCTGGCCTGTACCCCAGTTCTTGTATGCATAAATAAGTAAATCTTTAAAAAAAAAAAAAAAAAAAAACAAACAATGTAACCCAGGAGAGCACAGACCTTAGCTCGTGGCAGAAGCTCATTATGGTCGAGCGAATGAGTGAATGTCCACGTCAGCCAACATTTCCAGGTTTCAGTGCCAAAGAGAGGTGACAGAAAGGACACAGTTCTGGGTCCCCAAAAGTCAGGGGTTGGGGTGTCAGATGCCCACAGCAGCAGAGGCCCCAGAGTCCCTGCCTTTGGAAGGTTCTAGGAACAGAGGAGCAGAGGCAGGAGAGAAGGGCAGCTGAGCCGGGCACAGCACTTCCGGAAGGGACGTGGGGATGAGCTGAGACCCTGTCCTGGGGTCCCTTCAAGGGCCCCCCATAGTGCATCTCCACGAGTCCAACTTGGCGCCGCAGCACCTGCCTTTGTGGATGGACGGGCACTGGCCAGCGCTTCTGACCTTGAGTCTTCTCCGTAGCGTTGAGAGGTCTGCTGAGCTGGGATTTTGTCTGGAGATTTGGTTGCATTTTTTTAGCAGCCCTGACAGGTTGTCGTGAATTCACAGCTCTTAAAGTCGCCGTGGTCGGGCTGGAGGGCCCGGGCTGTCTGTTTTGACTTTATAAATAGCCAAGAGGGGAAGTTGAAGTCAATATTTCATTTTTATTTGGTCTGTTCACTCCAAACCTGCCAAGCGATCAACTGCATTTGCTGATGACTTTACAAAAAGGAGAAATGTATAAATGCCCGCAAGTGACCGCGGGCACCGTGGAGCGGGGTCAGAAGAGACCAAATTAGCAGCCTCCTCCCTGCCTTCCTGCTGAGTCACCAGCACGCAGCCTGAAGTTGCTGCTTTTAGATATTTTGTTCCCTATCCCCAAATCGGTAGAATACATGCAATTAGTGTGGATTTCCTAACGGCCATCCTAGGTTTAAAAAAAGAAAACAAAAACAAGACCTTCTTGTGATGTTCTGCTCATGGTAATATCAGGCCATTCATTGCAACAGATGGACCACGTGAAATGGTAGTGGGTAAACCCAAAGCAGCAGGCTGGATCAAGGTGCAGGCAAAGCATTTCTGGGGACCCAGAGGAAGGAGACATTGCCAATTGTTCATCTACATGAAGTTGCCCACACATAGTAGGTGCCCAATAAAAGATTCTCAGCGCCTGGTGATTGTTTAACACAGTCCACATTTGCTCTCCTGAATTTGCTGCAGGGTCAGAAACTGGAAATGCAAGGACTCCCTGTCCGCACACAGTGGGCTGGGAAAGGAAGTTGGGATAAGAGCAATGAGGTGAGCTGTTGCTCCACACAGCCTGGATGAACACCTAATATTGCAGTCGAGAAGCCAGACACAAATGAAGACATCATTTGCCTAAAAAGTGCAAAATTAGATAAAATCACCTATAAGGGTAGAATCACAATAGTGGTGATTCTTGGGGGATGGGTAGTGTGTAAGGGAGCAGGCAGAGGGGGGGCTTTGGTGCTGGTGATGTTCTGTGTATGCTCTGGGTGCTGGTAATAGGGTTTGTGGAGACTTACCAAGCTGTACACTTAGGATTTGCGAGCTTTTCTGCCAGGATGATGTCATGGAATGAACTGTATGCCCCCAACATTCACATGGGGAAGCCCTAACCCCCCCGTGACTATATTTGGAGACTGACCCTTTCATTATTTACATTAATATAATAATAATGAATATACAACAATGTAATAATTAATAAATGTAATTAAGCTGAATGAGGTCACAGGGCGCGCATCCCAGTCGAACAGGACTGGTGTCCTTGCAAGGAGAGATGGCGGGTGAGCACACAGAGGGCAGACCTGGAGGACATGGTGCAGACGGGCCTGTAAGCCTAGGAACGCCAAACCCACTGATGCCTTGACCTTGGCCTTCCAGACTCCGAGACTGAGCAAAAATCCATTTCTGTTTTTTTTTTTTAAAGATTTATTTATTTATTCATATAAGCACTGGGTACAGTCAGAAGCGCAGGAGGGTGAGAGAATTCACCAGAGCCAGAGCGGGGAGCAGAGCAGGCAGAAGGACCGAAGTACACTGCTGAGGGGAGCAGCGGGCGGCAGGAGAGGTCTGCGCGCCATGTGGGACACTCGCCCGGCGGCCGGGGATCGAACTGGTGCTGCAGAGGCTGCAGGCAGCTTGGCAACCCAGCGCTCAACCACTGTGCCACCGGGGAGGCCCCCATTTCTGTTCTTTAAGCGCCCCCGATCTGTGGAATTTTGTGACGGCATCAGTAACCGGCAAATGCGCTGATAGATTTCAAGTTTAAAAAACAGAATGTCCCCAGCTTCTTTCGGTGTAGACACTAGTGCGTGTTCAGGGTCCCCGCACCAGCTCGGCTGTAATCGGAGTGGGTGGAGACCTGCGGGCTCTCCCCGACCAGCAGCCTGTGTCTCATCCCCCATCCACCACCTGCAGGCCCCTGTCTCCGTCTCTGCCCCTCTGCAGAACAGGGAGGGCAGCTTACCCTGGCCCCTGGGCTCCCTGCCTTGGCGTTGAACTTGAGCAAGAAAAGGCCGAGCACCGGGCTGGAACTGTGTTGTTACTCTCCGTGGATGAAACAAGTCAGCTGCAGAGTAACACCACAGCAGGTGCGCTCTGCTTGCCCTTTTTGTATGTTTTCAAAAGCCCCCACATTCCTGTTCCAGAAGTGAGCCAGGAAGCGGGGCTGGCACTGGGCACGTGAGCCTGGGCCAGCCAGAGACCCCCTGCTCAGCCAGGCACACGCAGCCCCAGCCTGTGCTCCCTTTGAACAAAGGGCCCCCCTTTTCATTTTGCACCTGACCTTGCGATTATCTGGCCTGGGCTGCCAGGAAGGGCCTCGGGGACAGCAGTCGCTGTCCCTGGGGTCGAGGGCTGGGGGAGCGTGAAGCAGGTGGGGCCTCTCATCCTTGCAGGGCGCATGTGTTCCTGCACTTGGAGCTTTTTTTTTTTGTCAGTGCAGGACACAAGACGTGCAACGCCGCCGGCTCCCAGTGGCGAGTGGGGCCTGGCGCAGGAGGCCTGCGTGGAACTGGCCCCTGTAAGCTGGTTACCGACTACCCAGGATAAAAGGGTAACTGCAGACTCGGTTTCCCCAGGAAGAAACTGGGTGCCATTCTCTACCTCTTGGGGCTGCTGGAAGATTAAACAAGCCAATAGTGTAAAGGCCTTTTACACCTGCAACGCCTGGAACAAACACTACTTGTTGCTTTATAGCTGTGACCAGAGCCGGTGGGCACAGAAGGTCAGCCCCGGGCCAGATGGAGTTTGAGTCCTAGTCCAGCCACTTCCTGTGGAAACTGACCCTTTATTGCATCTCAGCACTGCCTCCGCTTTGCCATTGTTTAATCAGGTTCGGATCTCTAGATTCCAGCTTCTGCGAAGCCAGCTTTCACTCAGGGCTCAAGTCAAATGCCCCTGAATTTATGGGGGGGGGGGCCTACATTGCAATAACAAGCATACAATTAAATTGGCAGCAAACGGGGAAAAGTAAGGACAATCTTGGCAAAGTTTAGGAGACAGACTCTGCAGAGTGGGTGGGACCCCATCTGGAGAGCTTAGACTGGCAGCAAGGATTGGGGAGCCCCAAGTCAGGGTGAACACCCCATGACTGGAGAAACTGCAGGGACATGGGCAAGGAGTCCATAAGCATCTCAGCCTCATGCCTGCATTTATGCCTCTTACGGCTACTTCTACCACGTGCTGCTTCTGATTTAGGGGGGCCTCCACACAGCCAGGCTACCATCTGTCCTTACCTTCCTGTTTACCAGCGGTGTCCTTGACAGGTGGGTGACAGTTGTCTGTGTCTACTGCAATGCCCTCCCTTCCAGTCAGGGCCATGGCCGAGCCCCTACTGTGACAGTCATCTCTAAAATGGGGGGGTAGGATTTTTTAAGTCCCAAAAGCTCTGGGGAGGTCTCATGGTCTTTGCTGCTGCTTGGGCTGTGGGGGAGGAGGTGTCCGCATTGCCCCTTGGGGGGAGGTCAGTATCTTGTCCATGACTCCATGGTGCCAGGGACCCAGTGGGGAGCTGAGCTGCCGGCTGTGAGCACCAACTTCCCTGCTGCCCCTTCCCTAAGGCTTCCGTCCAAAAGGCATTGGAGGTGGGGGAGGGGCCAGTCCAGGAGCCAGCTGCTCTGGGCGCCAGGTGGGCTGGACTAGGTTAGGCAGGGAGGGCTTCCCGGAGGAGGAGGCCTTCGTGGCAGGTATCAGAATAGGGTGGGGTGGGGGCCTTGCACCCTCAAATGTAGCCCAGGGAGTGAAGACCACGTGCAGGGCCAGGGCGGCAGCAGCCCCAAGTGGGTGGGGAGCCCATGCAGTTGGGGAGGGCACTTGGGGGTCTCCGGACCCCACCCCGCTTCATTCCCCCTCTGAGCGGCTACGGGTGCGCCAGGCGCCGTGCGTGTACTCTCGGCTTCCTGTTTATTTCTGTGCCCTGCGGGTCCCCCAGAACGTCAGACTGGTGGCCGCGGTGACCTCGGGGCAGACCCCGTGTCTGGGCACCTGGCGCTGTGCATCCGTGAAGCCTGTCACCCCTGCCCCTGAGGGTGGGCTGGGCGCAGACAGGGAGGCTTGGCGACACCTGCGAGAGAGAAGAGAGAAGTGAACCCGCTCGCCCTGGCCCGGGAGGGGACGGACAACTTTCACTGCAGCAGGAAGGAAGCGCGGGAGGAGGCTGGTTTGGGGGATTCCGCTGGCAGCGCCTGCCAGACCGCGGCGGGCAGCTTGTGCGCTGAGCTGGGAGCAGGGCCTTGGAGGGGCGCAGTGGGCGCCGCCGCACCGCCCAGAGCCGGAGCCGAGCAGAGCGGGCGAGGCCGGGCGCGCCCCCGGCCCCGGGTCACCTGCCGCCGGCCTGCGCTGGGGCTGAGGGCGGGCGCGGCGCTCACACCCCCTGCTGTCCACCGCCGGCCCCCACCAGCCCTGGAGGAGGCTGGGCACGCGGGAAACCAAACTCTGGGCTCTTCAGAGCTGCGCCCCGGAGCCTGGCCCCACGCGGGCACGCGGGTGGTGCGCAGCCGGGGCACCGCCACCAGGTGGCGCCCTGCACCCCGCGAATCCAAGTGGTGAGCCCCGGGAAGCGCTGGAGGCCAGAGTGGGGGGGACTCCACCATGCGGTGGGGTCTCCTGGCCCGGTGGGAGCAGCTGGGTGTGCCATGCACACCCAGACCGGAGGGGACTGGAACTTGGTGGCTGAGAGCAAAGTGTCACCTGTTCGGTGACCTCACACTGTGTCAACTTGAGAAAGTGATGTCACCTCTGCCTCAGTTTCCGCACCTGCAGAGTAGGAGCCGAACACTGACCTCAGGCTTGCGGTGAGCATTAAGTCAGAGGATGATAACATGGGTGAGTTCTCAGTCGGGGTCAGGCGTCGCTCTGAGCAGCTGGGGTCAGAGGCTGAGTGTCCCCCCAAAGGCCAAGCACCCTGTCCACGGCCCCCCACTCACAGAGTGGGGTCTGCTACCCAAAGAGAGCAGGGACAGGAGGCATCTTTGCTGCCCAGGGAGCCTCTATGCCCCCCCCTCCCCATTTCCTCTGCCCTCAGCCCTCTGGAGGAAGCTGTGGAGGTGCCTCTGAGGCCGCCCGTGCCTCCTCTTCTGTCCCCACTTGGCTTCTGCTACGGTCTGAGTGGCCCGGTGGCTTCTGGGAAAGGCGCCGGTCGTGGCAGGAGGAGGGCACGGTGCAGGTGGCACGAGCAGAGTGACTGCGTGGGCAGCCCTGGCCTCCACGGAAGGTGGCTGGGATGGGTGGGCTGGGGAACCCAGCTTGAGGGGGCTGTGGAATGTTGGGGGGAATTCCCCGAGGTAGCAGAGGTAAAGAGGGAAGTAGATGTGGGTGGCAAAGGGGCGCTGAAGGGGACACCCCCTGGGTCAAGGCGTGGGAAAAGGCTGGACAAGAGGCCTCGGTCTCGGGGAGCCCTGGGCAGGGAGAGTGGACCTCTGTGGAGAGGGCCAGAAGTCCCACTTTGCCTCCTACAGTCTGTCCTGGGGTGGGGCATCCAGAGGAGTCTGGCTCTGTCACCCTAGGGTGGGGGACACCCAGGCTCCCGGTGAGGAATTGGCCCTAGGTGGGCCGTGGTCTCCCGGGGGTGTTTTCTCTGCAGCCCCAGCAGCTCACTGTGGCCAGCCACCTCGCCTTATTCTGGCCGTGTCTCAGGCCTAAAAATACAGGATCAGGGCTCCCCGAGCCCCCGCTGAGGAAGCAGAGAGGGTGCTGAACCGACCTCAGGTGCTGGGTCTCTAGGCTGGTCAGCCACTGAGGTCAGTTGCTGACTTATTGGGGGCCCCTCTGCAGCTGTCAGGTGGCCGACCTCCCCTCTGCTTCCCTGGCTAAACAGCCCCTGCCCTTCCAGCTCACATATTCCAGGAACTGGAACCCCCAGATGGCCCCGAGCTCTGGGCCCCCCAGCAGAGACCGCTGCGCAGGCAGCAGAGCAGCTCCCCTCCCCCTGCCCCGGTGCTCTCAGGCCCAGAACAAAAACACGCCGCAAATAGCAGTCGAAGGCAGCGAGAACCAGGGAGCCATGACCCGGTGTGGGAAGGGCCCTGCGGCCTCAGCCCAGCCACTCACTTCTGGGGGGCTATCTGCTCTTCTGGAAAGTGGGGTGCCGCGCTTAGCGAAGCTGTTGGAGGCGAGAGGAGATGCGAAAGGCAGGTGTGATGCTTCGTCTCAAAATAAAGCTGCTTGGTCAAAGGGTCCTTGCAGGGCTCCCCCCGCGCCCCCACGCCCCCGCGGCTCGCCTGCCCGGGGCTCCCCCTGCTTTCCTGTGAGGCTGTGGTGGAGGGGCTGCCGCGTGTGCGGCGCGGGCTGCAGGGTGCTCTGCTCGGTGCTCCACTTCCTGTTTTTCTCCTTAACGAATTTTGCACCATCGCTCTTTCATCAGGCGAGCTGGGGGGCTGGGGGGGCGGAGGCCTGCCTGGAAAGGAACCTGGGGGGTCGGGGACCCCTGGGGCATCATGAAGCTGCAGAGAGGAGTGTGCAGGATGGGCCCTGCCATGTGCATTGGCCTCCCAGGCCAGAGGAGGCCGCAGACGCTGGAGGAGGCTGGCAGGCTGCTGGGGGCTGCGGGCTGGGGCTGCCGGGGGCTGCCTGATGGAGCAGCAGAGTCGCTCTGGGCTTCCAGCCTTCATCTGGAAGCACGTGTTCTCACCCTAGGCTGGGGGAGGAAGCTAAGGGTGGGCTGAGCCAGGCTGAACCCCCAGCTCTTGTGATACCAGGGGCAGAGGCCAGCCCGGAAGCTCAGGCCAGGCTCTGCCTCCCCCAGGCCGTGAAGCCCCAGGGCACCCCGCTCCAGGGTGTCAGCTCCCACGGGGGACTGAGGGCTCAGTTCCCACACTGGCTGGGACCGGGAACTTGTCCGTCCCCCCTGGGCTGCAGCTCCCGCCCCTTCCCTTGGGCAGTTTGTCCTCGTCTGGCCAGGGAGCAGCTGAGCACATCGGCGTGGCGAGGACAGGCGGCCCGGAGTAGAGGCAGGGCACCCGCTGGCCAAGGGGCGGCAGGTAAAAGCTGCGCCAGGCGCCCAGTGGCGGGAGGGCGCTCTGGGCGAGGGCACGGCACGAGCGAGGCCAGCATCCTGCCATTTCGTCAGGCAGACTGACGAAATCCACTGCTGAGGGGAGCAGCAGGGAGGCAGGAGAGGTCTGCGCGCCATGTGGGTATCTCCCTGGCCGGCCGGGAATTGAACCCACGCTGCAGAAGCTGCGACAGCCTCACGGCGCAGCGCTCAACCTGCTGAACCAGCGGGGAGGCCCAAGGCTCCACCTTTTTATACAAAAACCTCTCCCCGCGTCAGTGTGAGCCCCGCTGAGCCGCGGACTGCCGCATCCAGGGCTTCCTTCTCAGAGCTGCCAGCCCCAGCTCGGGCCTCTGTTCCTGCTGAATCTCCTCTAAGGGGGCGCCTCAGACCCCCTGAATCCACAGACTCTGCGATCATTTCAGCCTCTGCCCAGGCTCGCCCTCGGAGTGCGCATCGCACAGAGCACGGCCTTGGAGGGGGCAGCGGGGCTAAGATGCCAGGAACACGCCGCCACGGGGGCTTCGTGCCGCTGGCACCTTCCTCACCCCTCTGCTGGCAAATGAGGCCGCCCTGGTTCTGCCCGCTGGGGAGGGGCCCCTTAGCCAGCATCTTTCAGGAAGGCCCTTCCCAGGCGGGACTCAGCCACACGGCACCCTGCGCCGAGAGTGCCCGCTGCCTCTGCGCGAGGCTCCCCCTCGCCGTGCTGTCCAAACCAGCCGCGTGCCGCCCAAGGGAAACTGCCGCCATCCCTTTCAGAGGGAACCCAAGCACCATCCTCACTGCCCACCGTCCATGTGACCTCCCCACACGCCAGGCGTGAGATCCCCCCAAGGGAATATTCGTGCAGACAGGGCCATGCCCGGGGCCGGGATGCCTCAGCAGCCAGCTTGGCCGGGTTTCTTCTTTCCCTCTAAGAAGAGCAGGCGGGGTCTGCCCTGGGCTGCAGGGAAGGCTTTTCCTCTGTTTCTCTCTCCCTTCTTTTGGACTGTTACCCCGAACGCCCTCGGGGGCGCATTGGACCAAGAGGCTTTTGAAGCATCCAAGGTGAAGGGTTAGTATCTCCTGTGGTGCTTCCAAGACACCCCCATCCCGTGGCCAAGCTCACACTCTCCTGCTGGTGCGCCAGCCTGGTGCTACCCACAGGGCGTGGCCAAGAACGTGACCGAGGAACAAATGCATGACGTCTGGGCTCTGGGAAGAAAGCGATTCCCTTAACGGAGCTGGGCATTTGCCCACATTTTCCTGATCTCAAGCAGGACCGATGGCCATTCACCCTGCAGCCCGTGCACCGTGTCCCGGACGCTTTGCCACCCAGTTCCTCGTGTGCCAGCCTTCGTTGGCACATGTTCTGCATCAGGAGTCCACTGAACATAGCTGAACTGATCTGTAACACGAGGCAAGAAAGGTTGGGGACCCCTGGCTGCCCCCACACACACCCCAGTGCCTCAAATCACCTAATTCCCGTTGGAGGAAGATGGCTTCGCCCAGCACCCCACCCGATACCAATTTCTGTATTGATTGGGGCTGGGGGGGGGGTGTACAAATAACAGAAACTAACTCGAGAGAGTTTGTCCTGGACTGAATATTGCCCCCAGCTCCTGCCACGTTCATACTCACCTGCAACCTCCGAAGGTGGCAGATGAGTGAAGGCGAGGGCACGCTAGAGGCAGGTGTCTCCAGAAGAGGGAACTCACACAGGGAGGGGGCAGAGAAGAGGCCACGGTGCAGGCCAGCCTGGGAGACAAATCAGAGGCCTGAGGCCGAAGCCACCTGGGAGGAGGCAGCCCCTCCCCAACACCTTCACGCCAGCCTTCTGGCCTCCAGAACTGAGAAAGAACAAATCCATGCTGTTTTTTTTTTTTAACATTTATTTATTTATGCATACAAGAACTGGGGTACAGGTGCCTCCCCAATGGTGCAGCGGGTTTAGCACAGCACTGTAAAGCTGTCTGCAGCCACTGCAGCACCAGTTAGATTCCTGGCCGCCAAGGAGCTACCCACATGGCACAGCAGACCTCTCCTGTCTCGCCGCTGCTCCCCTCAGCAGTGGATTTCAGTGGATCTCCCTGTTCTGCTCCCCACTCTGTCTCTGCTGAATCCTCTCCCCCTCTGAGGCCTCTAGCCTGTACCCCAGTTCTTGTATAAATAAATAAATCTTTAAAAAAAGAACTGGGGTACAGATTAGAGGTACGGGGGTGATAGGATTCACCAGAGATAGAGCAGGGAACAGAACAGGCAGACTGACTGACATACACTGCTGAGGGGAGCAGCAGGGAGACAGGAGAGGTCTGCTGTGCCATGTGGGTAGCTCCCTGGCTGGCCGGGATCGAACCCACGCTACAGAGGCTGCGGACAGCTTCACAGCGCTGCGCTCAACCGCCTGCGCCGCCAGGGAGGCCCATCCACCTCCCAACCATTTTAACCTTCTTTTGTAAATAAACTTTTAACTTTAGAAGAGTCTAATTTACAGAAAAGCTGATCGCGAAACTAGACTAGAGCCTGTCGCACATGCCCACGTCTAATTTCTCCTGTGGCTACGAGACTCGAGCATGTGTGGCAACCAACGAAACAAGATTGACACGTTATTATCCTCCAAAGTCCACCCTGCGTTGCCATCACCATGGGTTTGAGCTGGTGTCCTTCTTCTGTCCAGGGGGCCTCTGACCTTCAATCCTCCGCTCCTCGGCCTCCTCTGGGCCACCGCAGCTTCTCAAACTTGCTTTATTTTTGTTGATCCCGCCCGTTTGGGGGAGAACCGTTGGGCGTTTTTGTCGAATGTTCCTCATTTTGGTTTATGTGTTTTTTTCTCACGACCAGACTGACATTTCTGGTTCTTGGGAGGAAGCTTACAAGGTGCCTCCGTCACCACGTCACGTCAAGGGTGCGGGGTCTCGCCCTGACCCTGGCTGAGGTGGTGTCCATCAGGGGTCTCCACGATACAGCCCCCCTGGCCCCCACTGTCTCCTTGTAAGGAAACCACCAGGTGCACCCACACTTAGGTGGGGGTTAAGCTGCTGCTCCTGTGAGCAGGTGAGGTGCCTGCGTCCGTTGTCAGGAACTTATGTCCTCCCCAGGGACACGCGCGGAAAGCGAGACACCCGGGTCTTCTTCCCGCCCTGGCCGTTGGGCCGCTGGAGTCTGATGGGGCACGGGAGTTTGACACTTTTCCTCTGGGACCCCGAGATCCAGCGCTTCCCCACAGCCTCCAGTCTGCCCCGGCCTCTGTCAAGCGGGGTTTACTGCTCTGAATCGCTCTTCATGTCTTCGCTGTTCACTCACGACCAGCACACGCTGTGCGAATCCAACTCGGCTTTATTTTGCTGCTCAAGGCGCCAGTTTTGGCCACAGGGAGCTTGTTCAGTTCACGACCAGGTTCCTGTCACCCCCTTCACCCGTCACCCCATCCCCGTGGGATTTCATTTCTGCTGCTCGGAGCCCTCTGCGCTTCCTGGTGCTGCTCGTCCATTTCCTGCCTCCGTCCTGGAACCGTTTCTCCGGGCGGCTCCCTTCACTGAGGAGATTATCCGAGCCCCAGAGCAGGGGCGGGGCACACTCACTGCCGCCTGGGCCCTACTGTTTTCTAGACCTTTATCCTTGGCAAGGCAAGGCAGTGAGTCTGTGACATGTGACACCGGAGACTTGTTAACAGGAGAAATCACCGCTCGCCACTCCCAGCCTGCCCAGCACCTGCCTGGCTCCGCCTCTCATCCCGCTGTCAGGCCAGGCCCAAACCCCCAGGCCGCTCTGCCCCCCCCTCCGGGCTGTTTCTATCCCACGTCTCCTGGTCGTTCCTCCAGCACGGCACCTCGCATGGGCTGTTCCCTCTGCTGTTCCTTCTGCCCGATGCCCTCCCCTCAGACACTCTCACAGCCCCTGTTGTCCTCAGGTCACTGTCTGGCCCCACGTCCTGGCCCCAGCCGAGCCCTGACGCCATCGGTCCCTCCATGCCCCGCTCCCTGGCTCCCCTCCTGACCTGCCTTATCTCTCTTTGCAGCCTTAGAGCTTTGTGACACTGTAGCTTATTTTTCTTCATAGTTTCTCTTCCCAGTGGAGTTTAGGCTCAGGGAGGGAGGGGGTCCGCTGGTGCCTGCTTGGATCCCAGCTCTGGGTGTAACTGGCCCAGCTCCCCCAGGAGTGTTGCAAAGACGGGGTTACTCCCCTGTACCTGGGTGCAAAGGTGAATCCAACCTCTTGACCCCAGGTCCCGCTGCACACGACCCTCTGCATGGATCTCCAGCAGTGAACGTGTTCATGCGTCACAACCTGCTGTGGCTGCTATTGGGGAGAAGGTGGAAACAATACTCTTTCTGAGCACAGACAGGGCTGTTTGAAGACAGTAAGCGCTTAACTCCCGGCTCCTGGGCGTGCACTCGGCAGCAGGCGCCGCTGGAGCTCAGGACGTGCGCGCACTGAAGCCGAACGATGATCCTGAAAGCAGCCATTATTAGCTTCCCTCGCCAAGGGTGGAGAAATGGGGGACACAGAGAGGTTAAGTCACTTCCCTGAGGTCACACAGCCCCACTGTGGCGGCGCTGGGTGATTTGGCTCCAGGAAGGTCGCTCCTACCACTGAGCTTCACCCCCCTCTTCTTTGCCAAGACCAAAGCGCGAGGGCTAGAGCTGGATAATTGTTGCTCTGCCTGCCATGAAAGGACCCCCGGCAATAGGGGTTCTTGCCAGGACGGGGCCTGAAGGCAGGTATCTGGGGCCCACAGAGAAGGGTCTGAGGACGCGGGTGCCTCCTAATTACACCCTGTGCGCCCCCTCCTGTCTTCCACGTGGCTCTGGCTGCCCTCTTTGTGGGCACATGTAAGTGTCAGGGGTGAAGCCCCTCAAGATGCCCCTGCATCGCGGGTTGGGTGGCTTTTGGACCGGGGACTTCTCCAAGAGAGGGTGGGGGAACTCAAGGAGGTAGCCCGGAGGCCTGCAGTCTGCCCCCAGCCCCCGCCCCCAGCCTGCTCCCACCACCCAGCCCTGCTAAAGGTGCCCCGGTGGGATCTCGGGAGCAGTGCGTGTTGACACCTCCTTTTAGGGTTGCTGCCAGTGCCCCTCCGGGTGGGGTCATCCATGGGAACCTGTAGCTTCCTCCAAACCACACATGGCAGTGGGTAACAATAAAGTGTGAAAGGGATCAGAAACCGTGGGGAGGAAGGAAGGGGCGTGCAGACCAGGAACTTGGGGACTCAGGAGGACTGAACTTGGGTACAGTTAGCTGGAGCTTCCTGGCACCCCAGGCAGAAGCGGGGGATAAGCCCTATGGCACGGTTTCAGAAAGGAAGTGTACGAAGCCCGGGGAAAGTGAAACTTCTGACACTGGCCGCGGCCCACGGCGGGAAGGTCTGGAGGCAGTTGGCCCCACAAAGACTGGACCTTCCAGGGCCGCAGCGCTCTTGCCTGGGGAGCGGCGCGGATGAGATCGTCCTGGGGGCGCTGGGGGAGAGGGTGTGCGGCGCTCTCAGCACGCCACACGCCTCCTTCCTGAATATGACAAAACCCGACCTGAAGCGCCGGCAGCCAAGGACCTGAGGAGGCAGATGTGAACGTGCTCCTCAGCCGGGCCTCCCAGTGGAAACCAGGGGGCAGTGTTGAAACCTCTAACCGGGGCGAGGGACGGGCCCAGCAGTCCCGGGCAGGCTCTCCCACCCCCACTCCCCCCACCCCCGCCATCTGATTCGCTTTGGTAAATGTCCACTTCCCTTTGGGTTCTTGGCTCTCTCTCCTCGCAGGGGCCCGGAGACCTCTGCCCAGGACCAGTTTTCTCAGCCTGGGGCAGGAGAGAGGCTTTGAGCCTCAGATGCTTTCTTGGGAAGGGTGTTAGGTCATTCTCCCCCAAAGGGATTGTGGTGCCCCCTGGTCTGCAGGTGCGCTCGTCTGCAGGTTGAGAGGCCACAGCTTGCACCCTAGAGCTTAGAAAACGACCATGCAGTACCCCACTCCTCTGCCAGGATACCCTCCGCTCCTCCCCTTGCTGGCTTATTGGGTAGAAAGAGCCCCTCTTCCAGCCTCAGGCTCCTCCCTCTCCAAGGGAACAAAGTGGGTGCTTTGCCTCCCAGACGGGGTGGCCTGGGCGCGTGAAGCACTTCACTAGCAATCGCCTGGCTCAAATCCCCCCCCCACCTTATCCTAAAGGCTTTGAAGCTGCTGTTGTAAACTTGGGGCGCAGGGGTAGTCCCGCCATCCTACACTTTCTACCCACAAAGCCTGGTGGTCGCCAGCCTTGAGCTCCAAGCCCTCGCCCGCCTGCCCCAGCCCAGGGCCCCAGCCCAGGGCCTCGGCTCCAGGGCTGGGCGCGGAGACTGCAGGGGCCGCCTCTCCCTCTCCCACCCTCCGGGCTTTCTCCGGCCTCTGGTGGAAATTCTCTGGCGTGTTCACGCGGAAGGAGTGGGGGTTTTTATGAACTTTTAGGACCTTTATTTGGTTGTTTTCCTTTGTATAAAGAGAAATTTTGTTTTGAAGCAGGACAAGGTGCCGTCTCCAGGCGCCTGGGGATGCAGCGCATCCAGCCCCAGGCGGGGCAGCGGCCGGGGTGGGGGGGGGGGCCGGGGCGGGCCAAGAGGGGGGCCGGCGAGCGGGCGGGAGGACCTGTTGTTTTTCCTGTTGCAAGTGAAAAGGAAACAAAGTGGGAAGTGCAGCGTGCGGGCTGTCAGAAGGCGGGGCGCCCCCTCTGCGCCCCGCCTCCCCGGCTCGAGCCTCACTCGCGCCCAGCGCTGAGCGCCCTCCGAGGCCTCCGGGCCGAGCAGCCCCAGCCCCGCCAGGCGCCCGGCACCGGTAAGCGCCCGCCTTTCGCTGCGTCGGGGAGGTGGGCAGAGGAGCACCGAGGCCGGAGACTTTGGGGGGTCTCGGGGCGCCGTCCTCGTGGCGTGTCTCTGCGCGCAGAGCGGGTGCGCCCGGCCGGGAGAGACTCCCCGCGACCCGGAGCCCGTCCAAGGGGCGCTGCCCCCGCGGGGCGGCCGGCCGGGAGTGGGGCTGCGGCCGCGCGGGCGCCCCAGGCCGGCCGCGGGGTGCCGGCCCCCCCAGGGTCTGGTCCGCGCGCTCCGAGGAGCGCGGCGGCGAAGCCCGGGGGCCGCAGCGGAGGCGCCGCCAGACGGGAAGCGCTCGGCCCTCGCGCCCGCCCCGCGCCCCCCGCCCACGGAGACGCCCCCGCCTCGTCGCGGGGTGCAGGCTGCGGGCCCACCCCCGGGGGCCCCGCCGTGGCGCGAGGAGAGGGGCGCGCTCGGCCCCCGCGCCCTGTGGCGCCCGGCGCGGGCAGCGGAGACCGGCGGCGGGCGGGGGAGCCCTGGGGGTGCTGCCCCGGGGGGGGGGACCTGCGCCCGGCCAGGCGGGGCGCGCCGGCCCCCCGCGCGCTCACTGCAGCGCGACGGCCCCGGGGCTGCGGCGGAGCCGACCCGGCGAAGCCGCCTCCAGCCGCGCATTTCCGGCTCCTCTTCTTCTTTTTATTGCTCTTGATCTGAATGAGACTTTTTCTTTTTTAACTCGAGTTTCCTGTTTTTATTTAGCCTCCTCTGCGCCGGGGACCGCGGGAGCTGGGAACGCGCGCGCTGGCCTGGGCGCCGGGCGGGGACCCCGGCTGCGCCGGCTGGGGTCGGGGCAGGGGAGGCCCGGGGAGCCCCGCAGGACCGAGGCAAGCGCGCTCCCGAGGGGTGAGGGTGGAACGGGTTTTCGGGGTCCGGGTGGGGCGCGACCCGGGGCGACCCACTTGCCAGGTCCTCGCTGGGCACCGCTGGGATCTGCCCTGTGTGGGGGGCGGCAGGGGGGCGGCTCGGCAGCCCCCTGCGGTGATACAAGTCATTCTGTTCATGTGCTCCCTGGAAGAAAGATCTCGAACCCTCCCCCGCCCCCCGACTGTCAAATGGGGGTTTCTTCACCCGGACTGCAGAAACCCCAGTGCGCCCACTCTCAGAAATGCCCGGCACAGTTGCATGTGTGTGTGGGGGGGGGGGATTGGGGGTGTTAGGATGCTTTTGGGGTATTTGGGGACATTTCCTCTCTCTGGGTCTCCAGGGCGAGATTTCTTGCTCCAGAGAGACTTTGAAACGGAGGCTGGCCCCCCTCACTGCAGGAGAAGCCCCCGAGGCGGGTGGTGTCTGGTGCTGACAGTGGATGCTCCTGGGTCAGGTGTTTGCAATTCTACAAACTAGGAGCTGAGTGTTGTGGAGGGAAGTAAGACTCAGAAGAGTTAAATAACCTGCTGGTGCTCGCAGTTGGCGCGCAGCTGACTCGGAGGAAGGCAAGGCCCCCATCCTCTGGAGGTGCTGCTGTTCACAGATGAAGGAGGATGTTTCTACTAGTTCTCCTGGGGTGAAGGCGGGGAGACACGGGGTGTCCTTTCAAAGAGGCAACCTCAACCCCTGCCCCACACTCCTAAAGCTGACCACTGGCCTTTAGTCACCAAGTTTGATTCTGTGATAAGTGGGGGTGCAAAGACTTGACTTAGGAGGCTGCCGCCCCAAACCAAGAGAGACAGGAATAGAACTTTCTTTTCTGTGCACTCCAGAGCTGAAATTGCCAGCACCTTGGGCCTGCCTGCCTGGTGCCCGCTGAGGTTGAGTCTCTCTCTTCTGCTGCTTTCAAAACCTCCTCCAAGTAATGCAAGACACTGGGGTGCAGGACTGGGGATGGCTCTTAAAACCTGCTCGGCGGTTGCATGCTCTCCAGTTAGCTAAGCTCACCTGCTTCTGCACTTGGCTCTCCCCACGGCCGCCGCCCACGCCAGCATTGGCCACTCTGCAAACAGAGATGTTTCTGGAATTGGAACAGGTGCCCCAGAGACTCTGCTGCTGCCCCTTCCCAGTGGGACAAGCAGCCTCAAGCTCTCTGCACCCCGCGCCCTTAAAGTCTGTCTTTGCATTGCCCTGTGGGCATTGCCCTCCTGCTGTCCTAGCCTCAGCAAGTCTTCACTGCGTTCTCTCTCCCTGGGGGCGAGGGGCGGTGCTGAGAACAAGGCTGGCCAGCAGGGGGGTACAGCCCTTGGGGGGCTGGTGGACACCCCACCACCATCATGAGACCAGCCTCACATGCTGTCGTGTCTGGGTGTGGAAGGAGCTGCTGGGGATGTGGATGGGGGTGAAGGGGTCAGTTCCTGCTTCACCTTGTTTTTCTTCAATTGCACAGTTAAAGGGAGAAGTGAATGTGCAACTTATGAAGCAATTCCCCTTTAGCTGCCTTAGTTTTCACAACCATTTTTGTTTAGAGAACGGTTCCCTCCCTCCCGGAGGCCAGCTGCTTCTGCGGGCCTGATGGGGGGCCTGCGGCCCCACCCAGTGTTTCCTTACTGTGGGACCTTAGAAAAATTCTCAGCCCAGAGGGAAGTTCAGCCACTCCCCAGGGGACAGTCGGGATTCCCAGCAAAGCTGTGGGAGGGGCCGCAGGGCCACAGGCCTGGGAGTATCGGGCACTGCCCCCCACCCCCAAGTCAAGCCGGCCAGGGCTGAGATCTGATGCCCGCCGGAGGCTGCCCCCAGCCTGGCTGGTGCAGAAGGGGGGAAAACATTCCCACCTTTGTGCCCTTGTGGGTGTTTTATAAACGCTCAAGACTGCAACCCCCCCTCTCCTTGCTGCTCATGCTCACACTGAATTTTCTCTCATTTGGGTGGTGGAAATCCCCTGCCATCATATCAGAAATGCTGCCAGTTTCGGGATGGAAAAAGAAAGAAAGAAAAACCCGGGAGCCTCCCTCCTCCCTCTTTCCTTGTGGTCAGGCGCCCCAACTTTTACCAAATGATGGCCCATAAGTCCCCAAGGGCCCAAACCCTTCATGGAGTCTGGGGCTGGCCCGCAGTGAAAGTTCCCCTTTCGGCGGCACCAGCCTGAAGCGAACGAGAAGCTGCTCCTCCCGGGAGGGGTGAGCCGGGTGAGCCGGGCTTCTCCCCGCCCTGGTGCTTTCCAAGCCCACCTGCCTCCCAGCCAGGGGCAGCGCCCTGGAGCGCGGGGTGTGGCGTCTCTGAAGTGGCGGTTCAGTCAGCTTCTCTTTCACTCGTTTTGGGGGAAATTGCTCTCCACTCAGAAAACGCCCGCGTGGCTGCGTGGCGGGTGGCGAGGCCAGAGCCATCATGGAAAGGGCGGCCGAGCTGCTGCGCCCTGGAGGGGCCGGGATTGATTTCCCCGAGGCCGCCCTGGCACATGCCCACAGCATGTGGCTTAAAACAACAGAACCTTATGCTTTCGTGCTCTGGACCCCAGAAATTCAAAATCTGGGTGCCGGTGGCCCTGGCTCCCTCCAGGGGCCCAGGGAAGAATCCTGCCTGCCTCTTCCAACTCTGCGCCTCTGACTTTCCTTGGCTTGTGGCCGCATCGTGCCGCTCTGGCCTCTGCCTCCTTGTCCTCGGTGTCTGCGCCTTTTTTCCTGTCTGTCTCTCTGCACCGTTACAGGAGAGAAAGGGAAAAGGAGAGGCGCCTGCGCAGTCACAGGCAGGAGGGAGGAGAGCTGCCGTCTGTCCCCTGAGGACACTGTCACTGGGTCTAGGGCCCAGGGCAGTCCAGGAGTCGTGGTCCTGGGGTCCTTAGCAGTGACATCAGGAACCGCCCCTTTTTCTCATAATTGTTTTTCCAAATACTTAAGAGGTTGGGGGTGGGGGCTGTTGAGACATGGACTTTTTTTTTTTTAAAGATCTATTTATTTATTTATACAAGAACTGGGGTACAGGCCAGAGGTGCAGGGGGTGAGAGGGATCACCAGAGACAGAGTGGGGAACAGAACAGGTGGATCTACTGAAATATGCTGCTGAGGGGAGCAGCAGGGAGACAGGAGAGGTCTGCTGCGCCCTGTGGGGAGCTCCCTGGCTGCCAAGGCTCGAACTCATGCTGCAGAGGCTGCTGATAGCTTGATAGTGCTGTGCTTAACCCCTTACACCACCAGGAAGGCCCAAGAGATATGGACATCTTTTTGGGGGGAGTGTTGAGCACAATTATCTTTGCAGGGAGCCAGGGGTTCCCTGGGCCTGGTGGTGCTGGGTTCCCCTGGGTCTGGTTGACTTTAGCAAGGATTTCAGGGTCTCTGCTGCTCTGGCCTCCTTCCTTTCTCCCTTCCCCCAAGTTTGTGGATAGCAACCTTTTTTTTAAAGATTTATTTTTATTTATGCATACAAGAGCTGGGATACAGGCCAGAGATGCAGCGTGTGAGAGGATTCGCTAGAGACAGAGTGGGGAACAGAACAGGCAGATCTACTGAAACACACTGCTGAGGGGGGCAGCGGGCGAGACAGGAGAGGTCTGCTGCGCCATGTGGGTTGCACCCTGGCTAGCTGGGGATCGAACTTGTGCTGCAGAGGCTGCAGCTTGCTTCACAGGTTGTGTCTTAACCCCTTGCACCACCAGGGAGGATTGATAGCAGCTTTTTTAATAGCTGGCTCTCCTAAAGACACCTTTCCCCCCTCCCCAGGGTCCCCTAAAAAGATAACTCTAGAGCTCAGGAGGAAGCCATTCTTCCTTTTCGATCTCCCTTCCTGCCTGTCCTTGGCCCAGCCCAGAGACCCCTTCCTCTGCCCCCGGCCACACGGCTACACTTCTAGGAGTTTCTGTGAAGCCACCCCTAGGAGAAGAGGGGACAGAGCTGCTTTGTCCCCCTCTCTGTCCTCTTGAGAGGCCACCATTGTGGGATGGGGCAAGTGGTGCTGGGAGGGATTTGGGGAGCCCCTGTGGGGGAAGATTGAGGACACGGTGGGTGTGATGGGGTGCCCCGGGTTTGCTGGAGGGGCAGGACCTCTTTCCTGCCTCCCCCGGAGGTGGGGAGATTGCTTTGCTTTGCTTCGGCTGTGAAATCTGGGAGAAGTGTTTTCTTATCAATAAGGAAGCAGATCATCACACTGTTACTGACACTTGAAAAAATCACTCCTGTATGGGCAGGAGTGGGGCAGGGTGGGGTGGGGCACAGGGGTGTAGGGGGCATCGCCATACGGAAGAAAAAGACTGTCGGGGAGGGGGGGAAATGTCCCCCTGCCTCTGTGGGTTCTTCTTGGGCTGGTGGAGTAATAAAATTGACATCAGGCAGATTAGCAGGAGAATAAAACAATTTCATTACCTGCATATGGGGAATCTACACAGACATAAGGATTCCAACACTGGCGGGTCAAAACGGGGGTATATCTCCCGAGCTATAGGAGGGGTGAGGGGCCGGGGCTTAAAGAGAGACGGTGGGGGGGGGGGCGATGGGGAACTCCATGATGGAGAACAGGTGCCCTGGAAGTAACTAACTGTGTGCCCTCCTCTATAGACGGCTGTTTAGCTAGTTTGGGGTCACTCCCCTCAAAAGGGTCAGGTAAACCCCACTGGCCCAGAGGAGGCCTGTTGTCATCTGGGTTTGGGAGCTCAACGGCATCCAGGCACCTCACAAGGTGATTACGGTGACTTAAAGAACGAGGATTGCTTTGCTGGAGAGCCAGGAGAGACGTCTGCTCTGGCCCCAGCCCCTCGCCCCTCTCTGACAGAGGAAAAGATCAATCTGTCCTCAGCTTCTGCCCTTCTCCTAGTCGAAGAAATGATCACTGCTCCCTCTTTTGTGCCGAGAAGAATGTAGTTTGAGGGGGTCATCCAGCTCCAGGTTTATCAGCAAACATGTTGGCTCTAAGCATCTCATCGGTACGTGCAGAGCCAGGATGAGGTCTCCCTTCTTTGTCATACGAAGTCTCCCCTTCTCTGTCCTGACGCCCCAGGTTCTAAAACAGGACAAACAGTCCCACCCGATACGTTATGCTTTGGAACTTACAAGCACGGTCAGTTCTCCATACACGGTGATGACCTGGATTGTTTCTGCTTTGCTAACCTGTCAGAGAGTGTTTTGATGACTCGTCCAGCCCTAAAAACACCCACCGGGTTACCGGTTAGTCTTGTGCCCCAACTATAGAGAGGTTATTTCTGGAGAGAACCCTAATTCTCGGTAAGACCTCAAGTTTGCATTCTTCTAGGTAGTTAAGACAGTGGGGAAGTTTCTTGTGAGCCCGAGGTTCTTGACTGACCTGGATTCCACGTAATCCACACGCAAAGTCTCATATCTTGGGGACAACTGTCGGAACACGTCGGGGAGGCCTGTCCCGAACACCTCCAGTGCTGTCTTCGAATCAGCCAGCCTGGGTTTTAATCCCAATCACGTTTTATCTGCTTGCCCCTTCCAAACCTCCGAAGCCCCAGCTATCACGTCGGGAAAGCATGAACAACCACCCGCCTCTAAGATTTCATATATTGTCACCTGCGAAGCGTGTAAGCCAGGTGCACGCTGACCTTGGAGGAGCTGATGGCTCGTGGATGGTGCGGCAGAGATTTATTCCAGGCTGCGCTGCACACGGAATCCCACCCACATAGATGACCGGCCACACGCACGGCTGTCGTTTCTCTGCAGCCTCGGGGCTTGGGAGATTGACCCTGTAGAAAGGATTCACGTTCTACGATACCTGCCTTTTTTCAAATATCTCCATCCTTAAACCATGTGTGACCAGATCGCCCCAGTCTCCTCCCGTGGCCGCTGCTGCTTTGGGTAGCTTTTTTGTCATTATGGGCATTTTTAATTAGCTGCAGCTAGGAGGCCTATGCCTTTTTGATCTTTCTTTTTTTTTTTTAGACATTTGCGTACTTAACACTCTTTATTTTTTAATTTTTTTAAGTATTTCTTTTCTTTTCTTTTATTTATTTGTATAAGCACTGGGTACAGTCAGAAGCACGGGAGGGTGAGAGAATTCACCAGAGCCAGAGCAGGGAGCAGAGAGAACAGGCAGACTGATGAAGTACACTGCTGAGGGGAGCAGCGGGCGCAGGAGAGGTCTGCGCGCCATGTGGGACCCTCGCCTGGTGGCTGGGGATCGAACAGGCATTGCAGAGGCTGCGGGCAGCTTCACAACCCAGCGCTCAACCACTGCGCCACCAGGGAGGCCCTGCCTTTTGGATCTTAATTTTTATGTTTCAATGGTGGTAAAATGTACCTAATAATACTGACCATTTTTTAAAAGATTTTATTTATTTTTGTATAGAAGAAACTGGGGTGCAGGCCAGAGATGCGTGGGTGAGAGGATTCACCAGAGACAGAGTGGGGAGCACAACAGGTGGATCTACTGAAATCCACTGCTGAGGGGAGCAGCGGGGAGACCGGAGAGGTCTGCTGCGCCATGTGGGTAGCTCCCTGCCCGGGGATCAACTCAGGCTGTTGCAGTAGTAGTGCTGAGACTTAACCCCAGGCCACCAGTGAGGCCCCCATTTTGACCATTTTGAAGTATAAGGGTCTGTGGTATTTAGTACCTTCCCATTGTTGTACGGCCGTCAGCACTGACCATCTCCAGAACTTTCAGGATTGAAGTTCTTGCCATTAAGAATAGCTCCCAGGGGTTGTTGGGGAAAAAACAGCAATAGTCCACCATTCTCCACTCTCCCCCCAAACCCTGGTACCCACCAATCTGCTCCCTGTCCCTGTGAACCTGACCACTCTCAGTACATTATTTAAGCGGAGTCCCACACTATTTGTCTTTTGGTGACTGGCTCAGCCAAGTGCCCTCAGAGTTCAGCCACATTGTAGCGTGTGTCAGATTTTCCTTTTTGTGGCTGAATAATATTCCATCATGTGGACACACTGCCCTTTGCTCATCCAGTTGTCAGTGCACACTTGGTTTGCTTCTACCTCTTGGTCCTGTGAATAATGCGGCCGTGAACACTGGTGTATGGATAACTGTTCCTTTGTACGGTGGTTCTGGATTCTCTTGCATTGATCCCCAAAGTGGAGTGGCTGAATCGTGGTGACTCTGTGCTTAATTTTTTGCGGAGCGAGTCATGTGCTCTTGTCACTTGCTTTCCCCCTTAATAGGACTCGTTGGCATTTTCCTGCCTTGCTTCATGCTCTAGCCCCTTCTCACATGGGGACACCACACCATTTCCTCCAAAACCTGTGAGGGGCATGTACGTCACTTCCAGACACACACAACACACGCCTCATTCTCAAAGTACGGTAATTGATAGGCATGTGTCTTACCCCGCATTTGAGAATTAGTGCATCAAAGACTTTGAACATTGTTATGGCTTTTGGAGCTAAATGCTTTTCTAAGAAAGATTGAGCCACTTTATTCAAGTGATATGTAATGGTTTCACAAACTCTGCTTGCATTAATATTGAAAAAAGTGTTTTGCAAATAGACCTAAAAGGCAATCATCTTATCTCTGTTCCTTTATGGCGATGAAGTCACAGAGTTTTTGTTTGTTGTGCTTCATTTGCTAACGGGAGGAGCAGCATGAGCTTTGCTGTCGTGTGATGCGGAGGTTAAATCCCTCAACTCCACAGCTGTGTGGATTCAGGTTCCCCCATGGCTGCCCCGCCTCCCTGCTGTGTGACTTTGCGTAGATTACTTGCCTGCTCTGATCCTCGATTTCCTCGTCTGTAAAATGCAGCTAATGGGACGATTCCTAGGTTTGTTTTAGGATTATATGAGATTAGTTAGAAAGGGACCATCTCCTAATGCAGAGGCAATACTCGGTAAATGGCAGCTGGTATCCATGTTGTCGTTTTAAGTTTGAGTCTCCGTCACCCTCAAGACTCCTCTTGTTTCAACGGGAGAGATGATTTACACTTAAGCTAAAAGGATTTGGGTTCGCATCAGAGATCGATTTTCCTGCAATAAAAGGTGGATGGTCCTAGAAGGGAGTGGACGGTCCCTCTCTGACAAAGCGGACCCGTCCCTGGCTGCAGGCTGGACCCGGGTGTGAGCTCCTGGGGCAGCAAATGAACTGATGGGGTGAGGCTCACATCACTAAGAGATGAGGACTGCCGGGGGCGGGGGGCTGCAGAGAATCTTGGATCTCAGAGTTCAGCCCCTCAGGTCGGCTTCTCCACGACCCCACCCCTCCCAGCCCCTAGAAATGCGGGATAAAAACGTTCTGATGGTTGAGTCCAGAAATCTTGGTGTACGTTCTGCTTCATGTTGTTCCGTCTTATCCACACTGCATGAAGGCATGCAGTCTGGGAAACTGAGGCAGGCATTTCCGGGGCACAACCCCATGACTGCCCCAGCTCTGCCCGCGGAGCTTCCCTCGCAGCCTCCAGAGTGAAGGGGCTGTGCTTCCCCGCCAGGCCCGGGCTGGGGACGGAAGTTGAGCGCACAGCGCCCATCCTTGGTCCGCGCTGCTGACTCTGTGGCCGAAGAGGAAGTCAATGAAAATCAGGATCTTGGTCTAAATAAAATGCGGGGTGTGAGATTTCTTCTAGGGGACCCCCCCCCCACCATGTTGACTTTGACAGCTTGTAGGTGACCTTGGAGAGTTGCTTGACCTTTCTGAGCGTTGGGGATGTCTCTTACTAGATTGTTGTGACAGGGAAAGTAAGGGCAAACCCTGCGGGAGGTAACTGGGCTCAGGAAGTTGCTGCTTTTGCTGGATGAATGATTTGCAGCTTCCTGGGAGCGAGTGGATTTCCAGTGCCAGGCAGCTTCTGCTTCAGTTGCGGGGTGGGTCGGGGGGGTGGTTGCTGGTTGGGGGTCAGCTTGGCTCATCTGCTTGCCCTGTCCTCTCATAGCTTGTTTCACTGTGTGGGCCAGTTCCTCCTCACTCTTGAGTCAGATGGATGCTGTGGAAGATGTTTATGTTTCTCCCTGTGGCTTCCGCTCCTCACAGCGCGTCTCTCCAACATTCAACAGGGAATGTCCAGACCAGGTGACAGCCTAATGCCCCCTTTCTGCAGGTAAAGACGGGAGTGGCTTTGTCCACTGGTGGCAGCCTGTTCATCTCAGGTGTGTCAAAGTCGGAAGTTTTCATTCGTTTTCCTAACTCTCAGGGTCTGAAGGCGCTTAGGGGACAGAGCTGAGGACTGTGGAGGTAGATCTCTTCCTGGCCTTTTCCTTCCTTGAGTGGCAGGAGCTGCCCCTGGACAGGCTTACCTGGCTGGCACTGCAGGTCAGAGCAGGGAGGTCTGTGTCCAGTGACCTTGGCCATGGCAGTGGACCCTGGGCTGGCCACGCCACCTGTGAGGCCTGCTCCCATGAGCCCTTTCAGTGCAAGCTTGTGGGCATGTGGTGGGGATGACAGGTGGCTGGCAGTGACCCTGACCGCCAGGGGTTGCGTGACTCAGCCTTTCCTACCCACCCCTCTGGCCAGAGATGGGACATGCAGGCCCCCATCCCCCAACCATGACCTTGCTTTGAAGCTCGAGCTTTATTTTTAACACGTTAATTTTACATTCTAGTCCGTGATAAACCGTGTTTGTTTTACTGTGAGGGCTAGTTTCTCCTCACTTTCGAGTCAGATGGATGCTGTGGGAAGATGTTTATGTTTTTCCCCGTGGCTTCCGCTCCTCACAGCGAATCTCTCCAACCAGATCTTGAAAAATGTGGATGGGGGCAAAATAGTCTGAAGGCTCTAGACATAGTCGTGACGAGAAATGCATGGGGCCCTTCTGTCTCTGTGTGGTTTGTTGGCTGAGTAACTGAAACTTTGGTTTAGGTAGAGAAATACTTAAATGCTACACCTCAAATGTAAACACTTTATTTCAGCCTAAAGCATGCAGGGGCACTTTGGGTCACTGATTTTGCTCCTGAAAGGTCAAGGGCTTTGGTTGAATTAGGTCTGGCCTTTTTAGATCAGGCTAAATGGGCAAGCGTGGTTCTTCTGAGGTTCTAGAATTCTCCCCAGGTTTCTGCTGTTGTCTCGCTGGGTCTAATTCAATGGAAAGTGTTCTCGTGATTTGTCTTAATCGAGTTTCTAAAGCATTCAGCTTTGTTTTCATGGAAACAGCTTTCTCTTCTCACACCCATTTTCCATCTACTTCCTTACAGTGCGTTGTTATGAAGGTGAACAGCTGGTGTGGCTCCCTTGGGGACAAGCGCAGCTAACTCTTTTTTTTATTTCATTTAAATATTTTTATTTATTTATTTATACAAGAACTGGGGTACAGGCCAGATGCACGGGAGGGTGAGAGGATTCACCAGAGACAGAGCAGGGAGCAGAACAGGCAGACTGACGAAATACACTGCTGAGGGGAGCAGCGGGCGAGACAGGAGAGGTCTGCCGCGCCATGTGGGGCCCTTGCCGGTGGCCTGGATCGAACCGGCGCTGCAGAGGCTGTGGACAGCTTCACAGCGCTGCGCTCAACCACCTGCGCCACCAGGGGAGGCCGCACAGCTAACTCTTGCCAGCCTCAGTGGACAGGTTCGGGTGGCCTGGCCCATGAGGCCACCATGTTTTGAGGAGGGAACGGAAGCACCTCCCTGATTCTGCTAGGCAGGGGGTAAGATGGAGGGATCTAGCTGGGCCAGAGGTAGGGTTTGACCTAGAACCCCTATCCAAACCAGAATGTTCACCAGCGCGAGCACAGCAAACTCTGGAAGGAAGCTGGAGACCAGTTTCTTTTTCTGTGGTTCCAATGAGAAACCTTCATCCTCACGAGCTCTGGGTCCACCTCCATCAGTGTAGCTCGCTGGTTCTTTGCCTGCAACCCCCAAGGCGACCCTGATGAACGATGAGGAGGCTGTTGTTCTGGAAAGAGACTGGGCTGGTCTTAGAGGCTCCCAGGGGCAGAAGCGACCTGGAGACCCACTCTGGGGACCAGGGGGTGACACAGGGACACTCGCCCAGGAGACACTAGCCAGAGGATGCTGATGGAGCAAAGTGTTCAGAGCCAGCTGTATCGCCCCAATGCTTGCAGGGTGTCTGCTGCTGTGCGGTCTCATGAGAACAGGGGTGGGGGACATGTCAGCCCGTGACTAGGTGGGGAGGTGGGGCTGAGAGCCAAAGAGTGGACCCCAGAAGAATGGAGTAGATAAGAGTTAGGTGGCTAAGACGTGAGGGGGGACCCATGTCCATCAGTACCCCCAGTGGCAGGGGATTAGTGAAGACAGAGAGGAAGAGAGAAGTAAAGTTCGCAGTTTTAAAAGATATCAGTTATTTGGGGGTGTTGATAGGGGGGGCCTAGATCTCCTGGGAATTATATGTGTGCTCTGTTTCTTGAATGTGTGTGCCTGTCTGTACTGTGCAGTTTAAATGGTGGCGAATCAATACAGATGAACATCTATAAGGCAGAGATTTGCCAAAGGGAGGGACAATCGATCATCCCCCAGGCTAGAAATCCCACCTCCCCACGGCACCTCACCTTTTCAAGATTTGAAATCCTTTTGAAAATCAGGGACCCTATGTCCAGAAAAAGGCTCCTTAGGAAACATTTTTGTGTCTAATTTCAGGGAGTTCCTGGGCCTCCCCAAGTTGGTCGTAGCCTCTATTAGGCTGCCTGGCAGGGCTGTCTGGGTCTGACCACTGGCTTCTCTGCACTGTGAGATTCTGATTCAGACACAACCTCAAAGACCAGAGGGGACAGAAGACCCGACCCGGGGCCGGAAGGTGCTCACCCAGCCCCAGGGTCGGGGTCGGCTCTGAGCCCTTTCTGTTTTCAGTCCCGCCCCCCTCGTAGCCCGATGTGCTTGCTCCACTGCTGTTCAAATACTTGTTTTGTCCTAAATGTGCTGCTCCTTTTGGGGGGCTTTCAATGACTTCCCTGCATCGTTGGGGATGCGCCACCTCATGGAAGCCCTGGGGCTTCCAGACAGTTGTGTGATCCCCATTCTGCTTGAGGGGCCTGAGTGTAAGGAGGCGGAAAAGCCAGTATAGGAGAGCTGGGGTCAGTCACGTGTGGAGGATGCGAAAGTCAAGGTCGTGTCCAGGCTCCGCTTGTCCGGGTCTTCGTGGCTGTAAGATCGGTCCGCAAAGCCCCCTTTGCTGAAAGGTCACCCGCACCATGTCACCAAGACCCTATGCCACCATGTCCCATGCCCCCAGGTCACCATACCCCATGCCACCAAGACACCATGCCCCATGCCACCATGCCCCCAGGTCACCATAAGCCATGCCACCATGCCACCATACTCCATGCCACCAGGTCACCATACGCCATGCCACTAGGCCACCATACCCCATGCAACCAGGTCACCATATGCCATGCCACCATGCCCCCATACCACAGGTCACCATACGCCATGCCACCATGCCCCATGTCACCAGAGGCTTAGCTGCCTGAGACCTTAGCCCCTCGTTCTCTGCTCCGGGCAGTAGGAGGCTGGCCCCCCCTAGGTGCTACCCCGGCTCAGGACCAGTGACCCTGCCTGGGTTCCTCCTCCTCCCTTGCAATGGACCAAACTCTGCTGAGCTGTCACACACATACCGCACGCTCCCCTGGTGTGCGGCCGTCGCCACATCAGTAAGTATTTCCATCCCTCCAGAAAGGAGCCTCCGGCCCTTGCCTGTCATGCCCCGACTCCCGCCAGCCCCCGCCTGAGGCGCTGCCTATTCTCCTTCCTGTCTCCAGGAGAGGCCCGCGCTGGACATTTCATGCAGTGGCCGGCGCAGGGTGCGGTCTGCGCTGGCCGACTCTTCCCACTCAGCCGGGCTCCCTCCCCTGGGCCCTCCCCGGACGCCCACCTCAGGGAGGGCTGTGCGGTCACTGGCACTGATGGGGCTTCTGTTTGCAGCAGCCGGGCGGTGCTGGTGATCTGCCGCTGCTGGAGAAATGCCAACGGGGCCCGCGTCTCTGCTTCTGGGGCACAGGGGGGTGGGCACGCGGGTGTTGCACGGGTCTGGGGCTGGAGCCGCCTGCCGGGCTTTGTTGGCAGATCTCAGTGACTCGCCTGCTGCAGGCCGGTACCTCCGTTCCTCGCCCCGGGGGCAGCGTGAGTGTCCTCACGATGTGGCCTCCGCGCCGAGCACAGAGAGCGAGAAAGAGTCAGAGTCAGGTCTGAACCTGCGGTCTCTGCAGCCCGAGCTTCGAGGTCCCCTGCCACCCCTTGGCCTCATTCCCTTGGCCACACAGACAGCCTGGCCATGACGGGACTCGCATTACGTGTAGGTGCACACGACGTGCCATCCAGCAAGAGCACGGTCCCTGGCCACGGCCTTTTTTTTTTTTTTTTTTAAGATTTATATATTTATTTATGTGTACAAGAACTGAGGTGCAGGCCAGAGGTGTGGGATGAGAGGATTCACTAGAGACAGAGTGGGGAGCAGAACAGGCAGATGGACCGAAATACCACACTGCTGAGGGGAGCAGTGGGGAGACAGGAGAGGTCTGCTGTGCCGTGTGGGTAGCTCCCCGGCCGGGGATGGAATTCGCGCTGCAGTGCCTGTGGCTGCAGACAGCTTCGCAGTGCTGAGATTTAGCCCCTTGTGCCACAGGGAGGCCCCCTGGCCACAATCTCATGTGGAGAATGGCCCCAGGAACCCCAGGACCCAGCTTGTCCCCAAAGGGCCAGGGCTGCCTGCATGTCAGCTTGGGCCCCACGCCCTGGGCCTTTCCACCCGTCTGCCCTCTGGACTGGTGACGAGGGAGTGGGGTGTGTCGTGTACACAGCCTTGCGTTTGCTTCCCCCAGGTTTAGCCACTTCTGGTAGATGAATTCATGCAGGTGACCTCCAGGTATCTGTGGATTCTGTTTGCATTTCTCTCTCATTGATGAGCTGGTTTGGGGATTTCCTCTCAGTGGGGTTCAACGGTGTTGACTCAAACCGGCCCCAGGCCCCCGCCCGGCCCTTGGCACTTCCTTCCCCTCCAAGCCAACAGTCAGAGGGGGAGCCCAGAGCCCTCCTTTCCTGGGTGGGCCCTGAGACCGTCTCGAGTCTTGGTAAAATGGACACGTACCACGTGCTGAAACCCTGGTCCTCGCGCCCTCGGTAGCCCGACCATCTGCTTTGAGACGCGGTTTCAGGTGGAGGTTGAAGGCGGCCTCTGAGCCCTGCTCTGCCCTGACTGTCAGACCTCAGTTTCTCACCGAGATGATGCTGATAACTACCTTGTGGGGTTGTCTTAAGGATTTACGGATACTGGGGCCTCCCTGGTGGCACAAGGGGTTAAGACACAACCTATGAAGCTGTCTGCAGCCACTGCAGCACATGTTCGATCCCCGACCAGGGAGCTACCCACATGGCGCAGCAGACCTCTCCTGTCTCCCCGCTGCTCCCCTCAGCAGTGCATTTCAGTCAGTCTGTTCTGTTGCCCACTCTGTCTCTGGTGAATCCTCTCAACCCCCATGACTCTGGCCTGTACCCCAGTTCTTGTGTGCATAAATAAATAAATCTTTTTTTAAAAAAAGGATTTACGGAGACAGCATTCGCGGTAATGCATCACACCCGCTTAGGGGCCGCACGCCTGTGGGCATTAGTGTGTGCGCTGAATCCAGGGCCAGCACCGGCAGCCCAGCCGGGGAGGAATCCAGGGGGAATCTCCAAGGGGCGACCAGCCCGGGGCCTGGAATCCTGGCGTCCGCACTCGCATGGGGCATGAAAGGTGAGGTCAGACAGGACTGTCCAGCTGAGCGCCCACCCGGGGCTTCTCTCTGGGGGCTCCTCTCTGGGGGTTCATCACTGCATGTTGACTCCGGGCGCCCCGCACCCCTGCGGGCACAGCGGCCGAGAACAAGGCTGGAGCCTGATTCCAAACTGAGGCCGAAGCTGCGGGGCTGCTGATGGCCTGAAGTCTCGAATCTCGACATCCCCTCACTGCTGCTCACCGCTCTGATCAGGGTTTTCCCGAGCCCCCCAGATTTCAGGGGACGGGACCTAACACCACTTCTCCATGGGAGGAGTGTTCCAGAATTTGCCTCCGAGTGTGAAAACCGCCATGACAGAAGTAAAATGCATGTAGCCTCCAACCACTGTGAGGTTTGCATCAGAAAATGCTGGCAGCTGCTCCCTCTGCTGGGGTCGTCGATATTGTTGTTAGTTTTAGTATCTCTTGGACTGATAGGGAGCCAGAGGCACTCACTGCTGCTTAACTCCCCCCTGGTAGTCTTAACTCCCCCCTGGTAGTCGGTGACCGTGTAGCTCGGTGATGCTGTCTAGTCAGCAGCGCTGGAGGCATTCTCTTCAGTGGCTTCAAAATTGGACCAACTTAAATTTTTCTAGCCCTTGCTTTCATTTTCTTTTAAATACATCTAGACGTTTCTCCAGGAGATTCTAGAAGATCTGTTTCGTGAGTCCTTATGTCCTTTCTCAGGAACCCCGATGTGTGACTCACACCACACCCTACTCTATTCATTCCAGGCACCCTGTTTGTCTCCTGGGTCTAATTTTCTTCCATAAGTATTCACAAGTGATATTTTCCACAAATTGGGGGGGGGGGTATCTTCTTCTATAAAAGAGAGGAGGAAGCAGAAGTCTGGATGCCCAGGCTGCCATCCTGGCACTGGACCCCAGGAAGCAGCGGGGTACAGTGGGTAAAGGACACTCCCCTGCAGGCCCAACTGGACCCCTGAGTGATGCCACTCTACTGGCCAAGGTCGTGCCATGTGCTCAAAGCCCTTTTAAAATCAGGGAACAGACTCTGGAAGGACTGGGAAAATGCACCCAAATCCGCACCTAACTCCCCAGCTCCCCGTCCTCCCTTTCGCTGGGGGTCCCCTTTCACCACGACCACCAGTGGTTGGGGTGGACCCCACGTGGGCATTGCAAACAGGAGAATCCCTTTTTCTCTGCTGCTCTCCCCTGCCCCCCAAACTCCAGAAGCCTCAATTAAGACAGACGCTGGGTCTACGCTTAGGGAACTGGCAACAGAAAGAAGCTCCAGATTCTAATTAACTTCACTCTTTAACTACAGATGAGCCACATTTTGAGTTAACTGGGGGCGAGAGTCTGAAAGATTAATGTGGAGATGGCAGGAGACCAGGGGCCAGACACCCATGTCATTAGACTCTTCCTTGAGAGGGAAGAGATCAAGGGATCCGAGGGAGGGAAGACTATGCCCCCACCTGGAAATTCTCCCTTCGAGGAGGAACTCTTTCTAGAGTTCTCCTGTTTTCATAATTTAACTTTTCCCCCTTGTTTTTAGTTGCATCTTATTTTTTTTTTCCTGGCTATTGCCATCCTGGTCTTGTCCCTATTCACCATCTTATCTGATCACATCTAAAAATGCTGAGTGCCAGATTTGGATGGGAAGAGCCAAACAATTTCTGGAAGGTTGGTGGCTGGGATGTGGGTGGGCAGCGGGGAGAAGCTCCTACTATGTCTCGGTGATGTGTCCGTGTGGGGACAGGGAGAAGTGGTGACTGAGGGCGCTAACACACTTCCCTCTTACAGAGCTTCTGGAGCATGGCCAGGACTTAAAGAGGGTGGGGTGGGGAGAGCCGAGATGGTTTGCTGCCCCAAGCTTGGGAGCTTTTCAACAGGAGCAGCTCCTTTGGGCTGTGGCAAGTAGAGGGATAGGAATGCAATTTCTCTGCTCTGATTGTCTAACCATGGTGAAAGGAATTCACTCCAACCCTCCCCTGTGTTTCAGGACTTACTAGGCCTTGCAGGAGCACTCAGGGAACTGCTTTGTCCTCCCTCCGTACCACCAAGCAGTTGTGGGATGTTGACCAAATGATTCCATCTCTTTGTGTCTGTTTCTCACCCGTGAGAACAAACTCTGATTGAGCCTCTATTACACGTGCCCAGGCGCTGTGGTAGAGACTTGCAGGGAGCTGTCTTAACTAATTCACTTCCTTTTCCCCCCAAACAATGGGGTATACTGTGTATCACGCCAGAACTTCCCAGAGCAGTTTCGGTATGTCTCCGGAATCCAGGCAGGACGGATTTCAGTGGTTTGTGCCATTTCAAAGAAATTGGATTTTTCTCTTGTCTCCAGAGGAACCAGCATGCAACATTCTCAATCTGAACCCCAAACTTGATCACTGGTTCCCACTGCTGGTGGGTCCTTGTGGTTGAGCTCATCTTCCACTCAGACTGGTGCAGGAGAGAGGGAAGCCTGCAGAGCTGGGCCTGGGAGCAGCGCACCCACTGGGGGGGAGGGGTATGCAGCCACCCAAGCCTGTCTGTCCCTTGGAAAAGCTCCTTGGTGGCGTGGCCCTGTGAGGTCATTACCCACCAGACGCGTGTGCTAGGGATACAGCCCTCCCCAGCCAGGATGGCTGGCAGAGAACTCCCAGCCCCTGTCTGCCCATCTAAAGTCCCACCGGAGGTTCATTTCTCACCTTGGGAAACCCCATCCTGTAGTAGGTCAAGGTTGGCCCTGCTAGGGGCTTCTCAGGCCCCATCTGCGCCTGGGATTACAAGCCACCCTGGGTTGTCTTAAACTGCTCCGTTCCCTAGCTCCCTACTGCGGCCTGGGGTGGGAGGAGCAGGGAGGCAGAGGCCTGAGCCCCGAGTTTGCCCTGGCTCTGGATCTCTCCTTGAGATACCAGTGAGCAGAAATCCCGACAGCATTGCTGAGTACCAGGGGTGGGGGAAGCAGAGTGGGGTGGGGCTTTCACGAGGGAGCTCCTGGTCTCTGGTTCTGGTCACCCAGGCTCTTCCAAGATTGCTGGGATCCTCCCCGGTTTTTCTGCTTGCCTGTTCCCTGGTGATGCTGGGGTAGGGGGTACTCCTGGGGGCTCCCACGGGCAGGCGGCTGCCTCATGCGCTCACCTGCAACGCTCCACGGAGGCTGCGCCCGCCCGGGTGAGCAATTAGGGCCACCAAGGAGGGGACCGCTTTTGTGCATCCCACCCTGGCCCTGTGAGCCGCTCGCACGCCCTCCGCCGCGCTCCCCGGCGCCAAGGGCTTCACCGGGCTGTGGCGAGCCGGGTGCGAGCGGCTGCCACGACGTCCGACGCCCCGGGGCGCCGCGGCCGCGAGGCTGTGCAGGGGCGTGTGCGCGGCCCAGCGCCTCGCCCTGAGCCTCGGGTTCCTCGCCGCCCCCCGCGGGAGCGCCACGCGCCCGGGCCGGCCGAGCGCCCGAGGGAGGCGCGCGCGAGGGCGTCGGGGCGTTTCGCGGACGGGGCTCCTGGTGCGGCCCAGGAGCCGGGAAAGCCCCGCTCACCTGCCCCGGCGGGCGGGGAACTCCGACGGGAGGCAGCCGGGACGGGCACGGACGCGCTGGGCAGGAGCCCAGAGTCCGGCGCGGCCAGTACCGGGCGACCCCCGCCCGGACCCCCAGGCCGGCGCCCCGCCCTGGCCGGCGAGCCCCGGGAGCGCGGGGCGGGAGCTGCCCCGCGGGACCGGCGCGCTCACTGCGCGGGTGGCGCTGGCCGGGCCCGGCGCCCGTGCGAGCTCGGCCGGGGCCGGGCGGCGGCCGGGGCGGGGGCGCGAACCCCACGCCGAGGGGGCGGCCCAGCCGGGGAGGGTGAGCAGCCCGCGCGCCCCGCGGCCACCGGCGTCCAGCGCTTCGTCCGGCCTGGGGGGGAAGAATTTGCCGACGGTGCCCGCGCGGCCGCCTCGGCCCCGCCCCCGGCCCGGACGCCCCGCCCCGCCCGCCCCGGACGTCACGCCCCGCCCCGCCCCGCCCCGCCCCGCCCGCCCGCCCCGCCCGCGCCGCCCGCGCCGCCCGCCGTCCGGGCCCCGCCCCGGGCCGCGCCCCTCGCCGATGCCCCGCTCCAGGCCCCGGCCGCGGGGCTGCCCTCAGGCCCCCGCGGGCTCGCGCCGCCGCCCCGAGGCTCGCGCCGCCCGCCCTCCGGGACCCGCCCGCCGCGTCCCCGGGCGACCGTCTCCGGGAGCGCGGGCCCCGCCCCCGGCACCGACACCGGTACGAGCCCACCTGTGCGGCGCCGCGGGGTCCCGGCGCCCCGCCGCACCCGCTTTGTCCCCCGGGGCGGGGGCCGGGGCCGGGCCGGGCGGGGCGGGCGCGCCGGACCCCGCGGGAGGCCGAGGAGGGCGCGCTCGCCCTGCGCCTCCCCCGGGGCGCCCGCGCTCCCCAGCCCCGCGCGGCCGCCCCCCTTTGTGCCTGCGGGGTCCGGGTGTGGGTGTCCGCGGCCGCCCTTGGGGGCGCGCCGGGCCCGGGCGAGGACGCGCCTGTCCGGGGAGCTGTTTACTCGCGGCTGCTCCCCGCCCCCCGCGGCGCCTCCCGGGCCGCCCGGCCGCCCTTGACCCCCGGCCGGAGGGCGCGGCGCGAGCCCCCCGGGCCGGCCGGCGCGAGCCCCCGAGCCGGAGCCGGACCCTCCTCCCGCCGCCGCCCCCGCGAGCGCCGCCGCGGCGCCGCCTCCCCGACCTGGATTCCTGCGCGGCCCCGCGCCCCGCGCCCCGCGCCCCGCGCCCCGCGCCCCGCGCCCCGCGCCCCGCGCCCCGCGCCCCGCGCCCCGCGCCCCGCGCCCCGCGCCCCGCGCCCCGCGCCCCGGCTTTGTCTCTCCGCCCCTTCCAGCGCCCTCCCCGCGGGCCGCCGGCGCGCCCCGGCCGGCTGCCCGTCTCCTTCCTCCGCGGCCAGAGGCGAAGTTGTTCCTTCGCCGGGCGCCCTCCCGGGTCTCTCGTGGGGCGCCCGGGGAAGCCCTTGCCACCCTCCTTTGGACGCCGAGCGGAGGGGTCCCCCAGACGCGCCTTCCCGGCTCCCCAGCCGGGTCCCGGGGGCGTCTCCAGAGGCCACCTGGCCGCGGGCTCGGGAGTCGTGGTGGAATCGACACGGTTCCCGGTGACTTCCTGGGGCCGGGCTTTTTGTCTCCGTGAAGCCAATGATTTCGGTTCTTTGCTCGTGGGCGCCCCACCCAGCCTGGTGGGTGCCTCGTGGGTTCGGGGCAGGAGCCCCTGCCTTGGAGGTCGCTGTGCCGGGGCCCTGGGGGGCCAAGGGTGGAGCCACTGCTGGAGCCCGGCTGGCCTTCAGGTGTCTCTCCCTTCAGAAGCCGCCCCCAGGGGAGGGAGAAACACCCCAGAGGCAGGGAGTGGGCCCCGCCCTCATGCCCTGCTTTTCCATCTCCAGCCGGGAGGGGGGAGTTTTCCCGAGGATGCCACTGGGTGTCGGCGGGAGCCTCAGGTTCCCCAGCCTGCTTTTGTGGCCACTGAGCGGAGCTGGGACCAGGCTCGGCTCAGATCACTTTGCTGCCAACAGCCCAGCGAACTAGAATGACCTGAGTCATCTGTCTGCGGACAAGTCCCTGCCTTGGGCCCTGGAGCACGCCTGGGGTTGGCTTCAGAGCCACCAAAGGGAGCAAGGGGGGTGGCACCAATGCAGAGGATGGGAAAGACCCCCCCCCCCCAGCCGCATGCAACTGAGGCCAAGTGGTGGCTTTTGAGTAAAGTCTGGTTGGAGGAAGCTCAGTTTCCAAGATTCTCTTTTTACATTTTTTTCTTTCAGATGGATAAGGAGCTCAGAGGCCGCCAAGGGCAGAATGAGCGTCATCATCGATTTTACAGCATCTGATCCGTCAGGAAGAGACGCTTCTGCTGCAGGTCTTTCTTATTCCACCCCAGAGAGGTAGGTGGGGGGGACGGAGACCAGCGCGGGGAAGAAGAAGAGGCGCTGTCGTGCTCAGGGGTTAAGCATGTGAACAAACCCCGCGCCGCCTGCCTGTGGGGCCACAGGAGACCCTCCCTGTAGGGCTGAAGTCTTCCAAAGGAGGAGAATGACCCAAATCAGTGTGAGGCGCCGGGGAGGGGGGAAGTGAACTAGACCTCGGTCAGCTTCCCAAGAGAGGATGCTGCTGCCTGGGAAGGAGGGCATGGCTTGGCTGTGAGACACCCCAAGCCGGTTATTAAGTTGCAGTGTTTGGCTTGTTCCGGTCATGGTGGAGCGGGCTGGCCTATGTGGGGGAGAGGAGTCAAAATATTCCTCAAAGGAAGTGGACTGAGTGTTTGCAAGTCGCTTTTATTTCTCAAGGAGTCCTTAGGTGGAGACACTGTTTCTCCTGAAAGTTAACAGTCGCCATCAGTAATAGGATCTTAAACTTCTAGAATGTTAGTTTGGAAGATGAAGGTTTTTTCATCATGCAAACGAAGACAGAGGTCGCAGATGGACAGGGGCTGGGCATCAGCTAAACACCCCCCTCTGGAGTCCAGAGGTAGCTGGGCATGCCTAGCGAGCTCCCAGATTGCTGGGCCTGCAGTCCCCTTTGCGCGCTCTGTGGGTACACGTGGGTGTTGGGGGTGCTGGGGGTGCAAGGTGCGATTCTCGTTGTCCCAACACTGGAGCAGCAACATCACTTCAGGAAGGGAAGGGGCATGAGCTTAGGATGGGGTGTCATCCTGGGAGGCCTCCCCCCCTCCTTTTCTCTAGATCTTTGCTGCTACTTTCTGAAATTCACTGTTGGGGGGGGGGTCTCTTTTAAAAGGTCAAAATATTAAATTTAACCTATAAATCACATAAAAGCAGAGAACCACCGTGGTAGAGGTAGAGTCAGGCGCAAAATTCCATTCAGCACCCTGTCCCACTCCCGCCACCCTCAGAAGGGTGAATCCTGGACTCCCCGAAACAAGGTGAAAACCATGGAGGTTGTAGACCTGTGAGGAGGGCAGGGCTCGTTTCTTCTGCATAACCGCTTCTTGTTTCAGAAGCGCTCTTCCAATGGTAATTAGTCCCCACGCTTTTTACTTACACAAAATGCCCATTTACTGGCAGAAGTTTGCAAAATACAAAAAGAAATTGCAAGAACTTGTTTATAGTCACCCCCACAGTCCTAGAGAGTCTTCTGTGTGTCCCCCGCTGAGAGCAAGGGGGAGCACTTTTGAGACTTGATTTCTCCTTATGGTCAAATATTACCACGGGCCTCCGCGCGAACATGCTGACTGGACACGCGTGTCTGTCTCTGTTCCGTTTCAAAATGGGATTAAAGGGGTGTGAGCAAAACTTGTGAAAAGTGGAAAACAGTGAAGAGAAACCACTTAAAGACTGCCACGGGCTGTGGGGGAGCAGGCCGATGTGTCCTCAGAACCCACCACAGACTTGAGAACTGGGCCTCCAGTGTATCCCTGCAGATGGGGGACAGGATGGGCTGGAAACAGGAAGGTGGGTTGAAAGCATGTATTAATTAGATCCACAGATTCCCTCTCAGCCCATGTGGCCATGTGGCTCCGTCCTCTGCCCCAGCAGAGAGTGGCTGGCTTCCTGGAGGCAGTGTTCTCTTAGAGGGGCTCGGGCAGGGTGGTGAGAGGGCAGCTGAGAACAGGGGCAGGACATCTTTTTTAGTAGCTTCCTTCAAAGGGATACGAAAGGTGGGGAGGGCGACATTTTTGAAAATTCATGTATCTTTAAAAATCTTTCTTAAGCCAAGAAAGGCCAACAAATGGTGCAAAGTGCAATGTCTCTTATTCTCTTTTGACTCAGCTCCTAATGACTTTCTGTATTTCAACTATGACGTTAAGTCTTGGGAGTGAGGAGAAAAAACAAACACCCACTCCACCACGGGAATTGAAAAGTACTCACTTCTAAGCCTGTCTTATAGTTAGGGCCATAGTCTGGGCTCCATTGATGAGATGACAGGGAAGGGACGAGGGATGGAGCAGAGGCTCTATCCATATCAACAACAGTAAAGGGCAGAAAAGTCAAGTTCTTGGCACAGAAATGGCAGCAACACAAACTGGCACCAGTACTCAACAGTAGCAGCTTTGCCATCAGACATGATTTTGTATTGTGATCTCCACATAGCATGCTACAATTATATTTCTTTTTTTTTAAAGATTTATTTATACAAGAACTGGGGTATAGGCCAGAGGCATGGGAGGGTGAGAGGATTCACTAGAGACAGAGCAGGGAGCAGAACAGGCAGACGGACTGAAAACACCGCTGAGGGGAGCAGCAGGCGAGATGAGACAGGAGAGGTCATGCGACATTTGCCGCACCATGTGGATATCTCCTTGGCCGGCCAGGAATTGAACCGGCGCCGCAAAGGCTGCTGACAGCTTCACAGTGCTGCGCTCAACCCACTGCACCACTGGGGAGGCCCGCATACTACAATTCTATTTATTTTCTTGCTCAACTTTCTGTTTTTCCTGAAGTTGATAGTTGCCTCATTTTTTAAAATATAAAACCTTATTGATTCACCAGTGCCTCATCTTTTCGTTGGCTTTATTTTTGATGTATCAGTGACTAAATTTTCCTCAGTTCTCCAATAGAACTATGAAATTCCTCACAGTGCTAATATCAGCTAATCTCTCAGCTTCTTTCCTGCTTGATCAGTGAGAGTTTACGACTTTCCTTGCAACCAGGAACTCTGACTGAGAGAGAGTGGTGAAGAGAATTCCTGTGAAAAGTCCCAATGCTACTCCCGGACAGTTGGTCTAGAAAGCAACGAGCCCAATTTGGAGCAAGATAGCTGAGGCCCTCAGGAGGAAGAGTGCCAAGAAAAACCCAAAAATGGAGCCGATAGGTTATCTGATGTTTTTGATGTATTATAAGTTTTATAGTTTTATTGCCATGTGGAGAAGAGTTACATAGTTGTACATAGAAAAGAAAATTTAAAATAAGGCAACTTTTATTTTAGGAACTATAGTTAACTCTAGGAATAACAAAAATTTGAACAAGAAAGGAAATAAAATCAGAGTACACCATATGGCTTAACTTTGAACAATATTTACATAGTAATGATGACATAAGCACCGAAGACTCATTAGCAAAAAAGTGATCACGTAGCTATATTCAGAAGGTGCTAGACAGGCTGTGTGTGTATTTATGTGTAGGAATGTATCAACTCACCTACGGGAAGAAGTTAAATGTAGACAAGAAATATAAGTGTAATCCTGTTATTCAGAAATGTAGATATTAAAAACTCCCTAAGTCAACTGAAACTGGTTGGTGGTAGTATGTTTGGTTGTGGAGGTCAGGGAATAGCTCAATGTTTTTTCCCCCGCAGCATTTTAGTTCTAAATTATATTTTAAAATCAGGTGCTGATTTTAAACTTTCATAAGAATTAAAGCATAAGACATGTTACTATGAAGAATGCCATCATCCACGCATAACCTTGCTATTTTCTTTTATTTCATGCTTGTTACCCTAAATGTGTGCATTTCGGTTTCATTTAATGTGGGGAATGTTGCTGGGCTTGTGGTACACACAGGTGGCATTTTACAGACAGTATCCACTGCCACTGTATATGCATATTTACTGTCACTTATTTTCAGTTTATCTTTTTCACCCACAGTACCACAATGAATAACTTGGCATGTAGCTTTTAACAAAAAATTTACCTTCCTTCCTTAGGACAATCCCTAAATTTCCATAATGACCAGATTTGAGTCCTTGGGTCTTTCTCCTGGTTTTTTAAAAAATTAATTGATGGTTATTTTAATTTAGGGGTTACATTTTTAACTCCTCCATATGTGCACTTGTTCCAGTCACACACTGAACCACTGTGCCAATACCCTGTCTACTTCTTTCCCTGTCCTCTTCTCCCTCCTCCCTGTTCCCGCTGATAACCAGTAAATTTTTTCATTAAATCTAAGATTTGTTTTTCCTGTATTTTGCCTGTATATGTTTTTTGATTATTTATATTCCACAAATGAGTGAAACCATCTGTTATCTGTCTTTCACTTTCTGAGTTACTTCATTTAACAAAATCACCTACAGGTCTATCGAGTTCTTCACAAAGGACACAATTTTATCATTTTTAACAGCTGTATAGTATTCCATTGAATCTATATTCCACAATTTCTTTACCAGTCATCTGTTGATGGGCACTTAGGTTGGTTCCATGACTTGACAATGGACAGTGCTGCTGTGAACAAAGGGGTACATAAGTCTTTCAGTATTAGAGTTGTCATGTTTTTTGGATAAATACCTAGCAGAGATATTGCTGGATCCTCTGAAGTTTCCGCTTTTCTTTTCTTAAGAAATCTCCATACCGGGCCTCCCCAGTGGCGCAGCGGTTGAGCACTGGGCTGCGAAGCTGCCCGCAGCCTCTGCAGCGCTGGTTCGATCCCCGGCCCCCGGCGAGGGTCCCACATGGCGTGCAGACCTCTCCTGCCGCCCGCTGCTCCCCTCAGCAGTGTACTTCGTCAGTCTGCCTGTTCTACTCTCCGTTCTGGCTCTGGTGAATTCTCTCACCCTCCCGCACTTCTGACTGTACCCAGTGCTTGTATAAATAAATAAATAATCTTTAAAAAAAAAAAAATCTCCATACCGGTTTCCATAGAGACTAACCAGCTTGCATTCCCACCAGCAGTGAGTGACAGTACCTTTTTCTCCACATCCTCACCAGCATTTGTTGTTTCCATTCTTTTCCATTCATTTGATGTGTGGTGTTGCTGGGCTCCCCTGGGGGGCCATGAACTGAACCTCACAGAAGATAGTTGGGATCAAACTCGTTGGGTAGTTGGCTCATTTTTCCCCCTGATGGCAGCAGGAGTCAGTTCTTGCTTTAGAACAGAATTTCCAGAGACCTCTACCTCTCGTTCTTTGATGTCAGACTTGGTTTTCCCCCATTGAGGATTTTTTCCTTTTTCAATAGTTAAATAAAAATTACTGTCCTATTAAATAATGTAAGCTCAAGGGAGACATATTTAAAATGGGAGCGAGCAGAAAAAAGCGAGAGAAGCAGGAGACAGAAGTCAGACAAGGACAGAGGGAGCAGCGCTGGTCCTGTCCCCAGCCCCTCTCACATGAATGTGGGGACACCCACACTGCACTTTATCATTTCATCCCTTCCTGTCCCACACCCTCCAGCCTCTTTTCTTCTGTGGCAGGAACTGAGGGTGTCAGACAGTCTTGCAGACAAACCCCTCCTCACTCCCAGGCCTGTCTTCGGGATGGTCTACTGGGCTGCTGGGGATTTCTTTCCAGTCCCCTTTTTGATCACGTGACACCCCAACCAGCTGACCCCCTCTGACAGAAGCTGTGTTGCAGAGGACAGCAGAGATGCAGCCTGCGTTGGAATTTTGGGGCCTCTCTTGCCAAGACTGGCGGCTCTGGCAGACTCCTTTTGTTTGTTTATGCATTCAAGAGCTGGGGTGCAGGCCAGAGGTGTAGGGGGGTTAGAGGATTCACCAGAGACAGAGAGGGGAGCAGAACAGGCAGATCTACTGAAATACACTGCTGAGGGGAGCAGCGGGGAGACAGGAGAGGTCTGCTGTGCCATGTGGGTCACCTCCCTGGCCAGGGATCGAACTCGTGCTGCAGTAGCTATGGATTGCTTCACAGTGCTGACGCTTAACACCTGGTGCCACCAGGGAGGCCCTAGAAGTCATCATGTTTCCTTTTAATTCTTTTTTTTCTTCTCCTATTAGCTCCTGACAGTGCCTTTTCCCCCCCCACACCCTCACCCCCATCACCCCCACCCCCACCATGGGCATCTGGAACAAAGATGCTCACGTAAATACCTGCTGTGCAAGTGACTAAGCGGGGCTGGCAGGAGCCTGCACCCTCTGGGCTGAGGAGGGTTTCCAGAGGATGTGATTGAAGGATCTCTGGGCTTCTGGCCACCAGAGCAGATGGTAGTTTCTGGAAAGCTCTTTTAGGGCAAGTGTCTGGGAACTCCATGGGGCTGGAGCCTCCAGGTCAAGCCTCTGAAGTGTCCATATGAATCTACCACCTTAGTTGGGCAGCAGGAAGGTGTCAATTCTTTGCCACGGGTGAGTGGTGGGCAGCGGACACTGACTAGAAGCTCCCGTGAGCCTAAGAAGCTGGCGGAGCAGCCCATGCAGATGCCATGGTGTGAGGAGCCCATCCACGTGGCCTGGCTCCCGTCGCGGGGCTGCTGGTCTCGCATGGCCCTGCCTGGGTTGATGACAGATACTTGGACGATGTGGGTCACCCGCCTTCAAGAAGTTTCTATGACCACGGCTCCTCTCTTGACCTATTGGGGTTGTCATTTTCAGCTCTGAAATTCAAGAGTGGGACGGATGTTTTGTCCTGAAATGTTTTGTCCTGAAATTCAAGAGTGGGGCGGGTGTTTTGTTCAAGAATGGGACAGATGTTAAGAACAGGAACGTCTGTGTCTTCCCAGATGGGTAGGAATGGTTCCGGGGGACCCTCGGACTCTTGCTGCAGAGGTGACACCCGAGGGTGCGTGGCAGGCGGGCCAGGGTGCCGCGTTTACCTTCCGCCCCTCCCTGCTGCCCATCCTTGCCCAGCCTGCTGAGCGTGACTCACGTGTCCCTCAGAAGCCGCTTCCCGCAGAGTGTGACTGTGGCACCAAAAAGGGCATCTTTGTGTTGACTAAGTCTGGGCAGTGGCTCCTGGGGAGAGCAGAGCCCCGGCGCATTGGTGACAGCCAGACCCTGGAGACGCCTGTGCAGAGCCTCTCGATGGTGGCGCTTCTAAGGGAATGAAGGGGGACCGTCCAGCCCTGAGCTCGTGGCAAGCCGCTGGTCCGCAGCTGTGCCAGCTGGGGGGCTGTTCCTTAGAGGGGTGCAGCTTCATCCCCAATCTGGAAGAAGTATTTGTGACTTGGGGTGCTCCATCCCCTGCGCACCCTCCTCTCCTATGAATAAGTTAGGGTCCCCTGGAGGTTCCCTGCGGCTGGTCGGCTGGTGGTGGCGTGAGCACGTCTGTGGGAATCTTGGGAGAAACTCTTCCGCTGGCTGTTCGGAACCCCTCGAGGGTCACAGCCGGTCAAACTGTTCTTCAGCCTGGGCCAGAGAAAGTGCATCAATGACAGACATGAAAACAGCGGCCCCCGGGTCTTGAGGGAGACCAGGCCCTGGCCCTGCCGTCTCCCGTCTCCCGCAGGGGCCGTGCTGGTGGGGAGGCGCGAGGCGCGCAGTTCCTTTCTCGCCCGTTTTCTTCACTGATGTGCTGCTGATTCACGTTGCACACAGAGGGTTCTGCTTCGAGATTCCAGAAGGCTCAGAGCCAGGAGGGATTGGTCAGCCTTTGTCTTTGATGGGTCCATGCTGGTCGGCAGGGTGGTCCCGGCCCGCCCAGACCCTCTGCCTCGGGGCCCTCTCCTGTCCCGGGGCGCTCCCTCCGTCCGTGACCTGCTTTCCCCAAGTCATTTCTCTGGGACTCTAAAGCGCTCTCCCGGGCACCACGCTGGGCTCTGCCCCTTGGCCGACTTCACTGCTGTGCCCGATAAGCAGCGCAGGTGATGGCGCCTAAAGCCGTGCTCTTGCTGCTCCGCTCCCCCAAGTCGAGTCCTCCCCTGCACTTCCCCACTTTGGTAAATTCCCACCAGTCTCCCCAGCCCAGTGGGGCCCTCATTTTTCCTTCACTGTCCCCTATCGGATCTCACCCAGCTCCTCAGGAGATCCGACGCCCTGCCTGTCTCCAGCTCCAGCTGCTTCTGCCCACCTGCCCACGCCTGCCACCCTCCCACGCCCGCCGCTCACGCTTCTCGCCAGCCGCCCCGGGCAGGCAGCCGCGCTCGCTCCCCGCGCAGGTGGGACCCTAGGGCGCCTGGCCTAAACCCCTGTGGACTGCCACGGCTCTGAGGGATCCCGGTGCCTCCCTGTTCTCAGGGCTGTGGTCCCCACACACCCCGTCAACTCAGCTCACCCCACCCCCGTGTGTGCAGCGGCTGTGGTGTCCACCTTCGGCGGGGATTTTTTTTTTCTCACCAACATTACAGTGAAACGACATTGAATGAAGACACGGTCCGAGGACCGGCGGTTCACGCGCCGCCTACTGCGTCCCCCAGAGGCCGTGGGCCGGGGAAACTCGGGGTCTGAGAGCCAGGCGCCGAGTCCCGCCCGGACCACTTGGATGGAAGGCCTGGCGCTGACGACTCCCCGGCCCCCAGATCGGGACCCTGGAAATGACCAGTGTCGAGATCCCCCTTAGGATGCACTCCAGTCATTGCCCTCCCCAGGGAGCCCCTCTTTCGTCTTTCCCCCCAGCATCGATCAGTTCTGCCCATCGGTCAGCGCTGCTTCTCCGTGCGCTCGGGCTGGCGAGCCTGGTGCTGGCCTCTTCCGCTCGGGCTCATGTCTGCGAGGCTCGTGCTGTGTCGCATTTCCATTGCTGTCCTCGCTATCACTCGCGGGCCCCGGGAGAGGAGGCACCATTCCCCACCGCCTGGCATGGCTGTGTGCCCGCGGGTCGTCCCCCGGTGCGGGCTGTGGGGCAGCGGTGCTCGGGACCCTCGTGGACACATTTGGCTGCGATCCCGTCTTCACTCGGTGTCGCTTCCCCGTAACCTGCTTGTGTTCCGTGTCGCCTCCCGGAGCGTTGCTGTCTCCAAGAACCTGGCGCTGACACTCAGCAGGGACTCGCTGGACATGCTTCTTTTGGGTGCCCACCGCAGGGGTGGAGTGCTGGGTCACCCCGCATACGAGTGTTCAGCTTTTGTTGATACTGACACTTTTCCAAGGTGGTTGTACCAATTTGCATTTTTGGAACGGGCCTGCGTTCCAGGATTAGCTAGCATCTGCGTCTCCTGCATCCTGGAGAGACGCGCCTGGGCTGCCTCGGGGGTTGGGGCTGGTGAGCAGCTGCATCCTGGGTCCTGGGTCCACAAGGAGGAAGAAAGGCCCCCCTTTCTCCTGTCCCATCCTAGATCCCTGCGTCCCAGATGCCTGCACATTGTTGAAAGCTGATTTCCATAACCCTTAGGGATGGGCAAGTCAAGGGACAGTTTGTCCGGAAGCCCCTTCCCTGAGCCAGAGTCCAGGATGCCCATGAGCTCACCTCAACCTCAGGCCAGAGGTGCTCCTGACTCCCTAAATTCAGCCAGCCATGGTCAGTGGGTGCTCCAGGATTCCTGACCGTCTACAACATTTTGAAACAGAAAGGAAGCCTGGCCATTCTCAGAAAGAGGAACCTCAAGTAGGATGTGGTTTTCTAATCAGGGGAAGTGGATCCCAGCCATGGTGACACGGCAGTACAGGGGCTGCGCGGATGATGGGCAAAACAGCTCCTGCATCCAACCCAGGGCACCCCCGGGGGGGGGGGCAGGCAGCCAGGCCAGGGCTCAACTGGGGAACCCCTGGGGGTAAGAGCATCTCCCTTAAATTCAGCATGTCCTTTCAACATTTTCAAAGGCATTTAAATCTGGGAGGATGTGATCTTAGGGAAGGGAAGTATTTTCTAAAGAATGAAAACAAAACATCAAGAAAAAGATGCATCCATTTGACGACACTGAAAAACGTCTTGTGAGTCAAAAGGACACCATTGAGTGGAAAGGCCCCTAGCACCCAAGATGTTCTCAACCCACGTAATCAACAAAGGCATTGAGCCTACAGTAACCAGAGATGCCCCACTGGCCAATGAGAAAAAACCCCACAGACACATGGACAAAGGGTTTTAGCGGGCTGTTGGCAGGAGAGAGGTGTTTTATGGGTAATCAGGAGAATGCAAATGAAGCTGTGCATCAGGATAAACAGCCAACCATGCCAAGTGCTGGCGAAGGGCGAGGGGGCAGTGGCCAGCTGCGGAGGCACTGGGAACGCCTCACGGGCGGAGCCACTGGAAGGGGCATGACACCTGCTCAGGTGTGTATCCTAGACCTGCCCGCCCAGGTGGCAGCCACCTGCCACTTAACTGGTGAGCATTTGAGATGTGTAGAATGTGGTTGAGGAATGGAATTATTTTTAACATTTTATTTAACTTCAGTGCATTGAAATTTCAGAATCGATTCCTTTATTGAAAGACCTTTCCATTGGGAACACCTCAAGCCTGACGTTCACCCGTCAATTGTACGAAATCTACATCGCGATGAAAGCCTCGTGTCCAAGTTGCCGTATCCTCTAGAAAAGCACAAAGTATAAAAGTTAAAATACCAGATTTCAAGGATTTAATCTCCAAACAACATAAAATATCTCATGGGTCGCTTTTCTAGGTTGATAACATTGAAGTGACCGAATTTTGGATATAGTGGCTTAAATAAAACATAGCAGCACACTTCATTTTATCTTTTCCCCTTTTTTTATTTTTCAAATGTGGCTGCCAGTAACTTGGACTTTCTCCCTGTGGTTTATATTCTGTTTCTCTTGGATACTCTCCTGGAGACTCAAAGGTACTCAAGGAGGCATGAACGAGTACATTGCAACACTGATGGAATAACCAGAAAGAAGAGAGACGAACTTTGAAGCTCAGCAGCAGGAGAGGGGGGTCAATAGATTGTGGTTTATAATCGCCCCGTGAAATATACCGCATGAGAGTTCAAAGCCTGAGCTGGCGCTCCCTGTGTCAGCCGGATAAGGATTACCTTGAACAGCAGATTCCCGTCAATCAAAGGTGTAAAGCATGCAGAATGTTGGGGATTGTTTGTGGATACATGTTAGTATAATGAAAGTATAAAAACATGCCTGGAAATGATAAACCATGGGAATCCAGGCGGCGGTGGAGGGAGGAGCTGGAGGGAACCGGAGGCCGAGAGGAGACCTAGTCGGGTCTGCAACGTCTGTTACTTGCTGAGCGGTTGGGCAAGACGGGGAGTTGGGTAAGATGATCTCAAGAGCTTGTTTGATGGTCAAAGCCATTTTTAAGCCGTTTGGTTTCTGCTTAGAACATTTCTAAGAACTGAGCCGTTGTTTCCTCAGGTTTGAGGCTGCCTGACCGGCTGACCTGCCACTCCCCACCTTTGCCAGCCCCCTGGCCGAGCCGGGGTCGCCCACTGGTGGGTGTTCTAGAGGAAAAATGACGAGGCAGGGGTCTGCTGATGTCTTGGTTTGAGGGGCTGCAGTGAGGGGTGCAGATGGAGTGTCCAGCTGTGATGAGAGGCAGCTGGACTGTGGTGGCAACCACTGGGGGGCCAGGCCGGGACTCTGTCCCGAGCTTCCTGCTGTCTGGGGTCCTGACATCGTTTTCCAAATGGGTCTCTCAAAGGACCCCCTTGACTGCGGGCCTCATTTTGCTTTTGCTTCCTTTTCAGGACAGCTGGCGTCTGAGACGTGAGAAGCAGGATGCCCCCCGGGGTTGACTGCCCCATGGAATTCTGGACCAAGGAGGAGAACCCGAACGTGGCCGTTGACTTCCTGCTGCCCACAGGGGTCTACCTGAACTTCCCGGTGTCCCGAAATGCTAACCTCAGCACCATCAAGAAGGTACACCCTCGGCCTCGAAACTCGTCCTCTGGCCTTGGAACCCAGACAGATGCTTATGCTCACCCAGAGTTTCTCAGAGCTGAATTTCATATGAATTTTATTTTTTATGAGATGATATTTCTGAGGTGGTGTTGGTTTAAATGTTATTTTAGTGGTGCAGGTTCACACCCCTGCAGATGCAGGTTATCACGCCACCAGAACACCAGCAATCCTCACCACAGCCCGCTGGCCTCCCCCACCTTTGTTCCCCGTCCCCCCCACCTTCTAAGGTTTGTTTTGATTTAGTTTGTTCTTTGACTTTGTTTCTTTATATTCCACACCTGAGTAACATCATCCAGAGCTTGTCTTTCTCCTTCTGACTTTCTGCACTCAGCATCATCCTCTCCAGTTCCATCCATGTTGTCACAAATGGCAAGATTTTATCTTTTCTTTTTTATGCCTGAGTAGTATTCCACATGTGGTGTGTACACACACACACACACCACTTCTTTTTTGGGAAATGGATTTTATTTTATTTTATTTTTTTTATAGAGGCATGTTTTTACTTATTTATTTATTTGTTTGTTTGTTTGTTTCGTTTATACAAGCACTGGGTACAGTCAGAAGCGCAGGAGGGTGAGAGAATTCACCAGGGCCAGAGCGGGGAGCAGAGCAGGCAGGAAGACTGAAGTACACTGCTGAGGGGAGCAGCGGGCGGCAGGAGAGGTCTGCGCGCCATGTGGGACCCTCCTCCGGTGGCCGGGGAGCAGCCAGGGATCGAACTGGCGCCGCAGAGGCTGCGGGCAGCTTCGCAACCCAGCGCGCAACCGCTGCGCCACCGGGGAGGCCCCGGGAAATGTATTTTAAAGGATAGAAATAATATCCATGAATTGTTGCTCCAAATGCATCTCCCCTCCTTCATTGGGCCCATTTTCCCTCATGATGGCCCAGGGGTGCTGCTCCCCCAAGGCCCTGACTTTCTCTAGGACTGAAAACACATTCATCGTTGGTAACGGAAGAGGGTTACCCATCTCTCTGTCTTCAGAGCTGTCATCATAGTAAACGTTATCTTTGGAAGTAGTTTTTGGTTTTGATGAATAATTTTCAGGGCGGCTGACTGAGTCAAGGGATTAGACTTCTGGAGAATACTTGGCGGGTATTGTTTTGTGACTTTTCAAAGGGCTTGTCCCACTGACAAAGGGAGGGGTTGAATGGCTTATGCCAGAGAACATGATGTGGGCTCTAAATTTTAAAAGCTGCACTTTTGGAGTGGCGGGCGGGGTGCTTGGGGGGAAGAAAGAAGAGAAGAGCGACACCATCTTTGGGGTGTTTTCCTAGTTCCCCCCCCCCCGCCCCGGGAGATTTCTTTCAAAATTAAATTTATTTTTTTTAATTTCAAAAGTAATAAGGACCTATTGAAATTTAGGAAAATAAGAAAATGTACAAGGGGGCCTCCCTGGTGGCGCAGCGGTTGAGCGCTGGGTTGCGAAGCTGCCCGCAGCCTCTGCGGCGCCGGTTCGATCCCCGGCTGCTCCCCGGCTGCTCCCCGGCCACCGGAGGAGGGTCCCGCATGGCGCGCAGACCTCTCCTGCCGCCCGCTGCTCCCCTCAGCAGTGTACTTCGGTCCTTCTGCCTGCTCTGCTCCCCGCTCTGGCTCTGGTGAATTCTCTCACCCTCCCGCGCTGCTGACTGTACCCAGTGCATGTATAAATAAATAAATAAATCTTTAAAAAAAAAAAATTTAAAGGCTTCTGAGGAAAATTTAAAAAAAAAAAAAAGAAAATGTAGAAGGAAGAAAATGACTTACGATCCAGCCCTATAAGACAGCCACAGTTAATGCTGTTTATTTCTGGATTTTTCCCCCTTTAGACAGCATGCATATTGGGTGATAATTCCCATGATACACTTTAGGATTTTTTTTTTGAGTTGTAACATTGTAGCATCCTTTTCATGTTATTAACTCTATGTAATTATCCTTCCAAAGCTGGTTGGGTTTTCCTGCCACCAGAGCATGTGGGGGACTCTGGACACTGAGGTGGGACCTGTCAGTCCCCACGTCTATGTCACACCCCACTGGATTTCAGTTTCTTCATGTTTTCATTTACACCAGGGGCCAGATAGTCGATATTCTAGGCTTTCCAGCCAAAGATGATGTGCAAAGGTCCCAACTGGCTGTTTTCCTGGAGAAACATTAGTCTGGTACATCTTGGTTTGTATCAGTACTTTTGTGGTTTAAGGAAATCGTCCTGATGACATGGGCTGCACTGCAGCTTGGGGTTCTCCCGCTGACAGGTGCATTCTGGAGCCCCCCATGTCCCTAGCTTCGGGCACCCCCAGATTCTTCCTCCGTGCTGCCTCTTTGTGTGCTGAGGCTGCCATTACCTGCCCCCACGGCAGCAGCCCTGGGCAGCTTCTTCCTCCTTTGCTTTCTCTGGGACTCTGCTGTAAACATCTTTGCACTGAAGCACTAATGTTAGGGGGCTTCTCCAGTGGCCCCTGGGGACGCATCACCCCAGGGGCATGCTGACAGCCTAAACTGAACAGCCCAGTTTTGTGGGACCCCTTCTGTGCATTAACAGCTTCTGAATTAGTTGACAGCATTTAAAAGGCATGATGAACCCCAGAACAGCTACTGGGGGGGGGGGCGTGCCTCCCGCCTGCAGCCCATGCTCACAGCTCCAGATCCTGCATCCCCCAGCAGAGAGCATCCCTGGGGCCCACCTGGCCCGTGCTCCGGGGATCCAGAGAGGGTGGCAGTCCTGGAACCCTGCCTTGCCTTGTGAGGGTGGGGCATGCGGACTGAGACCAGCCTCTTGGCCGGAGGGGCCCACCTGCCCGCTGTCCCTCCCAGGCGCTGTGGCAGCGAGCCCAGTATGAGCCGCTCTTCCACATGCTCAGTGACCCCGAGGCCTACGTGTTCACCTGCGTCAACCAGACGGCAGAGCAGCAGGAGCTGGAGGACGAGCAGCGGCGGCTGTGCGACATCCAGCCCTTCCTGCCCTTCCTGCGCCTGGTGGCCCGCGAGGGCGACCGGGTGAAGAAGGTCATCAACTCACAGATCAGCCTCCTCATCGGCAAAGGTCCGCCCCGGGCCCCTCAACCAGGCCCCTGTGCCCGGCCCCTGCACCCCTGCCCCCCCACCCACCCCCTCCTCCCTGCCTCTCAGGTCTGCACGAGTTCGACTCCTTGCACGACCCGGAAGTCAATGACTTTCGGGCCAAGATGCGCCAGTTCTGCGAGGAGGCGGCGCTGCGGCGGCAGCAGCTGGGCTGGGAGGCCTGGCTGCAGTACAGCTTCCCGCTGCAGCTGGAGCCCTCGGCCCGGAGCTGGGGGCCCGGCACCCTGCGGCTCCCCAACCGGGCCCTCCTGGTCAACGTCAAGTTCGAGGGCAGCGAGGTGAGCCTGTGGCCCTGCTGGGAACATCGCCCCTTTGCTGCCATGTCTGTGGGGGACACTTCCCGCTGGGACTCCCAGGACATCCACCAGTTCCCGAAATTCCCCTCCTGCCATGACGAGGGGGGTTGTGGGGCACCAGGCGGCTCAGTGAGGCCGACTAAGCGAAGGACCTTGATCACTGGTCCATTCATTCCTCCAAGAGCGGTTTCCTGGGTGCTGCCACGTGCCCGCGGGGACCTCACATCCAGGGGAGGGGTGCTTGCTGCGGGCACAGAGGTACCCAGAGTCCGCGGGTTCCCCGTCAAGGCCAAGGGCTGATGCTCCCTCCTTCCCTAGGAGAGCTTCACCTTCCAGGTGTCCACCAAAGACGTGCCCCTGGCGCTGATGGCCTGCGCCCTGCGCAAGAAGGCCACGGTCTTCCGGCAGCCGCTGGTGGAGCAGCCCGAGGACTACACCCTGCAGGTGAACGGCAAGCACGAGTACCTGTACGGCAGCTACCCGCTCTGCCACTTCCAGGTGAGGGCTGGGGCAGGGGGTAGGGGGGCTGCCCCTGGGCCCTTCTCAAAACCCCCAGGCTAGGCCTTTGGGGGTCACAGCAAGAGCACCCTCTGGGCGGCCGCCCCTCCTGTGCGCTCAGGGACAGCTCCGTTTGACGAGGTTGCCAGGGAAGGGGCAGGAGATGCCCTCGAGACCCAGGCTGGGCAGGGGTCAGCATGGGTGTGACCCCTGTAGCCACTTGGCGCTCACTCTGCCCCCACCTCAGTATATCTGCAGCTGCTTGCACAGCGGGCTGACGCCCCACCTCACCATGGTGCACTCCTCCTCCATCCTGGCCATGCGGGACGAGCAGAGCAACCCCACCCCCCAAGTCCAGAAGCTGCGCACCAAGCCACCCCCCATCCCCATGAAGAAGGTGAGCGGGGCACCGGGCAGCACCTCCCCTCTCCCCTCCCTCCCTGCTCTGGTCCAGCCCTGGAGTCTACCAGGCAAGGCCCAGGGCCGGCTGGGGGTCGGGGGCCTCTTGTCTCATGCCCCTTGGTTGGTTGGCATTGAGAGCTTGAGCTGGGGCGGGCACCTGGTGGGGTGGGGTGGGGAGCCTGCCTGAGGGCCCAGGAGCAGGTCCTTCTAGCTGCCCTTGCCAGGCCCCCCTGCGCCAGAGGCACGCTCCTGCCTGTGGAGCACAGGGGTGCTGGGCCCCAGGGGCTCTGACCAGCGGGTCTCTGTGAAGGGCGGTGCTGTGGGCAGGCAACTGAGCCTTGCCGCGCACCCGCAACACCCAAGTGGCCGCAGGCCTTGTCAGTGTCCAGCGAGCCTGGGGTTCCTCTGCTTAATGGCCCCGCCTCTCCCTCCACCGCCCAGCCCTCCTCTACCTCCCTGTGGGCCCTGGAGCAGCCCTTCTACGTCGAGCTGATCCAGGGCAGCAAAGTGAATGCCGACGAGCGGATGAAGGTAGGGGCTGCCGGGCGGGGGGCTGGAATCGCTGGGAGGGGGGATCTGGGGTGTTTTTTGCACAAACAAGGTGGCTGTGGCCTGGAGGGGCGGCAGAGGAAGAAGGGGGGGGTCACACAACGAAAGCCACCTGACCACATTACCCAGCATTCCTGCCTGGGGTGGCTGTGAGCCGCTTCAAAACAGGAAGGGGGGAGGGGAGCGGACCGGGGTGGGGGGGTACTGAAGCGGGCGATTCGAAGAAACGAGGCTCAGTGAGTTCTGGGTATTTGACTCTGGTGGAGGTTGTGGGGCCAGGCCTAGCCTAGGGACATGAAAACCGCAATCTGGAAGGTGACAGGCCTGGGAACAGGAGCTGCTCCAGCTGGGCTAGGGGCTGGGGGTTCCCAGGGGGCATGGAGAGGCGTGTCCATGGTGGGGAGAGGCTGGAGAGAGGAGGGGCTGGAGGGGGCAGCTGCTTCTGAGCTGCAGGGACAATGTGGGACTGTTCACACCCTCAGCTGCAGCCCTCAGGGCAGCCTGAGGTGCAGATTTTATTGCATCATTGGCAGGTCCACTAGGCCCAGAGCGTGTCTCTTTGGGGAGCACTTTCCACTGGGGCCACTGCACCAGCAGGACACGTCTGGCTGGGCTCCCTGTGGGATGGTGGAGGAGGGGGTGGGGTGGGCAGTGAGGGCTTTCTCAGGGGGTGCTCAGGCTTCACACTCAGGTCTCAGACGACTCTGAGCAGCGGAGGGGCCCTGGGGTGTTAGAACTGGCAGGGCCTGGGGCTACCAAAGTCCAGTGGGGAAACCAGCCCAGAGCAGGGAAGGCCGCCCAGCCCTTGGGCCCCTCCCTTCACCCCGTGGCCCCTGCTCCTGCACAGTCAGTGGGGGGCCCCCTTTTGCACCACTTGCTCCCACATGGAAAGTGGGGTCTAGACCCCGGGAAAGGCAGCCCGTTGGGGAGGAGATAGGACCTGCGGAGGGTGGGAGGCTGGGGAAGGCCGCGGGGCCAGGCCCCTGCCGCCCGTCACCCTGCCCTGCCCCTCCTCCCCCAGCTGGTGGTGCAGGCTGGCCTCTTCCACGGCAATGAGACGCTGTGCAAGACGGTGTCCAGCTCCGAGGTGAGCGTGTGCTCGGAGCCCGTGTGGAAGCAGAGGCTGGAGTTTGACATCAACGTCTGCGACCTGCCGCGCATGGCCCGGCTCTGCTTTGCGCTCTACGCCGTGATCGAGAAGGCCAAGAAGGCTCGCTCCACCAAGAAGAAGTCCAAGAAGGCGGTGGGTGGGGCCTGCGGGAGGCTGGGGAGTCCGCGCACCCCAGTCCTGGACCCCCAAGTCCGGCCTTGCTGGGGCCTCCAGGCCCCACCCTGGGGCGGCCCTGGGGCGGGGTCTGTGAGCAGAGCCGAGGGCTCTCTGGGCCTGGCCTTGGCCCTGAGGGGGCCGCAGCAGCCTGTGCAGAAAGGACAACGCTTGGCTCAGGGGAGGGAGCGGCTGAGGCGGCGGACAGGAGTCCCCACGCCCCATGTGACTGACCCTCCAGCGGTGCTGACTCACCCCTGGCTGAGCTGGCAGGCCTTCTGGGCCCTGTGGCGGGTCCTCGGGGAGCCAGGCAGGGCGCCCCCAGGAGCCGAAGGGCGCTGAGCCGGAGGGGCGGATGCTGTGGCCGCCGCGCTGGGGGTCTGGGCCCAGCCCTCAGAGAGCGTGCAGGCTCCGCGGTGCTGCTCTGACCGGGCCGCTCCTTCCCAGGACTGCCCCATCGCCTGGGCCAACCTCATGCTGTTTGACTACAAGGACCAGCTCAAGACAGGGGAGCGCTGCCTCTACATGTGGCCCTCGGTGCCAGGTCAGCCCACGCCCCAGGGGGCGGCGTGGGGAGCGGCCCGGGTGTGGTGGCCTCCCTGTGCGATGCCATCTGTCCCTGTGTCCAGACGAGAAAGGGGAGCTGCTGAACCCCACGGGAACCGTGAGGAGTAACCCCAACACTGAGAGCGCGGCCGCCCTGGTCATCTGTCTCCCCGAGGTGGCCCCCCACCCTGTGTACTACCCTGCCCTGGACAAGGTCAGTGAAGGTCCCCCTGGCCCCCCGGGGTCCAGGGTCCACCCTGGCCGGAGGCTGTGGGACTACAGTGAACTGGCCCAGCAGGCCCTTTCTCTGGTGCCACCCCAGCATGGTCCCCATACCCTGTAAAGCCCAGGGCTGGGAGCTAGGGCACCCCACACAGTGGGGGACCTTCTTGACTCTAGAGAATCTTCATGTGCCCTCGGGGGGTGGTTCTCAACCAGAGGGCACTGAGGCCCCAGGGAATTCTGGGCAGTCAAGCAGTTATACTGACTGACCCCCATGGAGAGGCCAGAGATGCACTAACTGCCCCACATCACAGGGGCAGCCCCTGCCACTGACAGTTGCTGGTCCACAAGGCTGCTGACACTTCCCCTGGGGCGCTGGGGCTGACCTGGCCCCGGCCCCCCTCAGAGCAGCCCCTCCTGTTGCAGATCCTGGAGGTGGGCCGGCACGGGGAACACGGGCGCTTCACGGAGGAGGAGGTGAGCTGGGGGCCGTGGACGGCGGGGTGCAGACCGGGGTGCCAGCCCTCACCCCGCCTGCACCCTTCAGCAGCTGCAGCTGCGGGAGATCCTGGAGCGGCGGGGGTCCGGGGAGCTGTACGAGCACGAGAAGGACCTGGTGTGGAAGATGCGGCACGAGGTCCAGGAGCACTTTCCCGAGGCGCTGGCCCGGCTGCTGCTGGTCACCAAGTGGAACAAGCACGAGGACGTGGCTCAGGTGAGTGGGGAAATGCCAGGGTCGGGGGCCAGGCCTGGTCAGCCGTGCCCTGACCGTCAGCTTCCCCCAGATGCTCTGCCTGCTGTGCACCTGGCCCGAGCTGCCGGTCCTGAGCGCCCTGGAGCTGCTGGACTTCAGCTTCCCTGACCGCCACGTCTGCAACTTCGCCATCAAGTCCCTGCGGAAACTGACGTGAGCCCCTCTGGCGCCCTGCACAGGGGAGGGGCCTGGCCTGACTTAGGATGCCAGGCATGAGGGGACTGACTCTCCTGGGGGCCTGCGGGGATGAGGCTGCCTCTCGCTCTGCTGCCCCCCACTCCAGACCCCAGTCCTGACCCCAGCCCTGGCCGGCTTCCTTCCCTGCAGGGATGATGAGCTGTTCCAGTACCTGCTGCAGCTGGTGCAGGTGCTCAAGTATGAGTCCTACCTCGACTGCGAACTGACCAAGTTCCTGCTGGACCGGGCCCTGGCCAACCGCAAGATTGGCCACTTCTTCTTCTGGCACCTTCGGTAGCTGGACTCAGCCGCCCCCGCCCACCTCTCCCTAGAAGGCCGTGGGGGGAGGGGCCTCCTCTCGCTGGGTTCAGCCCCCCCAATCCCTCCCCACCCTGGGCCTGGCTCAGCCCTGTCCTCCTTCCTCCAGCTCTGAGATGCACGTGCCGTCCGTGGCCCTGCGCTTCGGCCTCATCATGGAGGCCTACTGCCGGGGCAGCACCCACCACATGAAGGTGCTGATGAAGCAGGTGAGGCTTGGGGCAGGCAGGGTGGGCCCGGCCCCCTGAGGGCCCCCGGGGCCTGGCTGAATCTGAGAGCCATCCCTCCCGGCCTGCCCACCTTCCATCCTGTCCTCCTGGCCAGGGGGAAGCACTGAACAAACTGAAGGCCCTCAATGACTTCGTCAAAGTGAGCTCCCAGAAGACCACCAAGCCCCAGACCAAGGAGCTGATGCACCTGTGCATGCGCCAGGAGCCCTACCTGGAGGCGCTCTCCCACCTGCAGTCCCCCCTCGACCCCAGCACCCAGCTGGCTGAAGTCTGGTGAGCCTGAGCCCACGCCCGGGAGGGCCCTTGTGCCCCACAGCCCCCCGCGGGGCCCGCTGATCGCTGTCTGGCCCGGCAGTGTGGAGCAGTGCACGTTCATGGACTCCAAGATGAAGCCGCTGTGGGTCATGTACAGCAACGAGGAGGCAGGCAGCGATGGCAGCGTGGGCATCATCTTCAAGAATGGGGATGGTAAGCGGGTGGGGTGGGGGCCAGACAGCCTGCTGTGCCCTGGCCCCCCCCCCCACAGGGTGCACTGCCCTGGGGGAGCCGGCAGGCCAGCTGAGGGGAAGGCAGTGCTGGGTGGGGCCGGCCTGGCTGGGACGCAGACCCCACTAGCAGACGCTCTTCCTCCCGGCGCCCGCAGACCTCCGCCAGGACATGCTGACTCTGCAAATGATCCAGCTGATGGATGTGCTATGGAAGCAGGAGGGGCTGGACCTGAGGTGAGGGGCCCTGTCACCCCTCGGTGACCTCCCCAAGCCCCACACCTGGCCCTTGGAGGGTTCCCCCATCAAAGCCAACATTTACCCCTCAGCTGGAAGGCTGTCGTGAGGGCCCGGGGCCCAGGGCCCCGGGAGGCGGCGGGCCCAGGAGGAGGTGGAGGCCAGCCCCGCTTGCCTGGGCTTTTCTCTTCTAAGCTGTCAGGAACTGGGTGCCGGCTGCCCTCTACCAACCCCTCCAGGCACCTCCCTGGTCCCTGGGCTCCTCCCAGCACCGTCTGCTGCTCTTCGACCCTTGAGGGGCACCTCCTGTGGCTATTTGTGGTCAGGCTGCCCCAGGGACAGCCCTTGAACTTGGTGTCCACCCACCTAGGATGACCCCCTACGGCTGCCTCTCCACCGGGGACCGCACAGGCCTCATCGAGGTGGTGCTGCGCTCGGACACCATCGCCAACATCCAGCTGAACAAGAGCAACATGGCGGCCACGGCCGCCTTCAACAAGGATGCCCTGCTCAACTGGCTCAAGTCCAAGAACCCGGGGTAGGTTTCGGGTCCTGGGGAGAGACGCTTCTCCTTTCCAGAAGGTGCAGTTTGGGGCTCCGAGGGAGGGGAGGGCCTGGGGAGTCTCCATGCATCTCTGCTCAGCTAAGGACCGGCCCCTCTTGTGGGCCCGGCCCTGTCACGGGATGACGGCCTTAGGCCCCTGGACAGCCGCTGCCCGCCCTTGGCTCATGCAGCTGAGTGGACGCCGCTCGGCGGTTCTTCCGCCAGAATCCTGCAGCTGCACGGGCCTGGCGGCCCAAGATGGCCGTCGGCCTCCCGCCCCGTGGAGTAGACCAGGCCCCGCGGGGGGAGGGAGGGACTATGAGGTTTTCAGGCCTGGGTTCTGGGTCTAGCCCGCCGCCTTCCTCCACGTGCCCGGTGTTCTGTGGGGTCTGAGCGAGTCACGAGGCCGATTCCCGGGGCGGGACAGGGACCTCAGCTCTTATAGACGGAGCTGCAGAGCTGCGTGGCCATGCCCCCCCCCATCCCACCCAGGGAGGCCCTGGACCGAGCCATCGAGGAGTTCACCCTCTCCTGCGCCGGCTACTGTGTGGCCACCTACGTGCTGGGCATCGGCGACCGGCACAGCGACAACATCATGATCCGCGAGAACGGGCAGGTAGGGGCCCCCCCGCCCCGCCCCCGGCCCCGCGGCCCCCCAGGATCCAGGCCTCCGCCCGACGCCTCCGTCTGTCCTCCCTTAGCTGTTCCACATCGATTTCGGCCACTTTCTGGGCAATTTCAAGACGAAGTTTGGAATCAACCGCGAGCGCGTCCCGTTCATCCTCACCTACGACTTCGTCCACGTGATCCAGCAGGGCAAGACGAGCAACAGTGAGAAATTCGAGAGGTGAGGGAGCTCGGACCCCGGGAGCCCCCTCCCTGTGCCTGGGGCCCCAGCGGGGTGCTGGGCTGGGACTCAGCTCCGTCCACCCTGGAGGGGCGCGGGCAGCAGGGTTGTGGGTCCCACAGAAGGGGCGGCCCGGGGTGAGGGGCGCTGAGTGGACCCACAGCCCTACCGCCCGGCTCCCTGGCAGGTTCCGGGGCTACTGTGAACGAGCCTACACCATCCTGCGGCGCCACGGCCTGCTCTTCCTCCACCTCTTCGCCCTGATGCGGGCGGCAGGCCTGCCCGAGCTCAGCTGCTCCAAAGACATCCAGTATCTCAAGGTAAAGCTCAGGCCAGAGCCCGCCAGTCAGGGACCCCAAGGCCTCTCCCGGGCCCCCCACCCAGTGTGGGTGAACCCCAGGGGCATGCCCACATCGTGCAGCTCACACGGCCCCAGGACCAGCAGTGGGGGCTGCAGGCACACAGCCGGAGTGCACCCCGGTTCTGCCGTGGGGGCGCTGGGACCTCCGTGGAGCCCACCCGCTACCTCTACCGACTGCCGCGGTTTCCTCCTGGACACAGGAGGGCGGGACTCGGTGCCCGGCCTGCTAATAAACATTTTTCTGTTTTGCAGCTGGTGAGAAGCCCAGGATGGGGGGGTGGGAGGGCTTGACCCCCAGCCCCAGCCAGGTGTTGTCTTTGGGGACCAGGACCCCAAATGGAGCTGCTCCTCCTGCAGGTTTCCGGCAGAGAAGGGGAGGCCACCCGCCACCCCTGGGGCTCAGGGGCCAAGAGGTCCTGGCACGAGCTGGTCTTTTCCCGAGAGCGGGTCAGGGGCTGTCTCGGCTTGGGGTCAGCGCCAAGAGTCCTGCAAGGGACATGTCCGCTCCCTTCACTCGCTTCCTCGAGGAGGCACGGGAAAGTCCCCAAGGGGGCAGAAGGGAAGCTTTCCGGAGCTGGGCCGCTCTGTGGGCTCACGGCTTGGATGGTTTTGCCCCAGGACTCCCTGGCGCTGGGCAAGACGGAGGAGGAGGCGCTCAAGCACTTCCGGGTGAAGTTCAACGAAGCCCTGCGGGAAAGCTGGAAAACCAAAGTGAACTGGCTGGCCCACAACGTGTCCAAGGACAACCGGCAGTAGCACCCCGCAGCCTGGCTGGGCCTGCGAACCCGGGAACCAGGCACCCTCGCCCTTCGGGGCCCAAAACCTGAACTGCGCCCCACGGGGAAGAACTTACACAATCGCCTTTTGTTTACACTGGTTATTTATTTATGACTTGAAATGTTTCAGGAACTCAACAGCCATATTCAGAAACGCATCCTCCTGCAGGGGAGGGGTGCCGCTCCAGCGCCCCCCCATAGCAGACTCGGGGGCGGACGAGAGATGGGCACCCCAAGGTTGCATCTTGCTGAGCACTATAACCCCAAGTCTTCCAGCGGGTGGCTCTGGACCCAGGCAAGACGATGCTCGCCATCGGGGAGACCGCCTTCTCGCCTTCTCGCCCAGACCCCACGGGCCGCCTGGGCCCTGGCGCCTGCTGTCCCCCGGGACGGGACACGCACCTCTTCCGTTCACCCCTCCATCTCCGAGTCCCCACTGACTGAGTTCTGGGCAGCTCCCCGGGAAGCATGGTGCCCTCCTGAATGGGGGGCGTCCACTTGCCACTTTTGAAGTGACTCACGGGTACGGGCATTCATCTCTGCTGCAAAGCAATTTCGTTTGCGGGTAAGAAAACCGTGGCCAAACTACTTCCTGAACCTCCGTGGTTCAGGAGAACGGCCCCGGTCCCTATGAAGCATAATATATGGTGGTCCTCAAGACACATTAAAGAGCGTGACCGAGCTCATCTGAGTCACGGTCACGGCAAAAGCAGGTCAGAGTCCTTTGTGCAATTACGATTGGCTGCCTCTCCCAGCAGGCTGGGGGGGGCCCTTGAGAACCTGCCATGTCATCACCTGGGGTGCAGTGGACTGTTTTCTCGGGTGGTTCTCAGCTGGCTCAGGCTTAGCCTTAGCTCTCCCAGTTCCCTGGGTCTGAGGAGCCCAAAATGCAGGTTCCCAGGCCTCTCCCTACCATCTGGCGCCAGTGGGGCTGGAAATCTGGGCCTGGAGGCACCCATGGTGGCCGCCAGGGTCTCCCCACTGTGCTCACACCCACTGCCGGGCTCAGCGGACCCACGCGGAGCCACTGCACGGCTCAGGTGCACGGCTTCCGACAGAGACAAAATCCCCGGGGCTTGGGGTGAGGGGAGGAGGCACCTCCAGTGCCCCCACGGAGCAGCCCCACCCCACGGGTCCCAATGATGTGCTGCGCCCATGGGTGCCACCTCGCCTGCTCCAAATGGGAGACGCCGAGCACAGCTGTCCACCGCTGCTCATTGACGTGAGTCCCAGTGTGGACGGCCCTTTGTGCCCTCAGAGCACTGGCGAGGGGGTGCAGCCTAGGTCCCTGGTGGGGGGAAGAGTATTTGCTAACGTTTTAATCACGGGGCTGTTCCTGACACGGGGAAGGTGAGCTCTGGGGGGACACAGATTGACTGGCTTTTGGGAACCCGACGTGACAGGTGACAGCGGTGAGAAGAATAAAAGCCTCTTCATGGAACATTCTCGGCTCCCAAGGAGACAAGGGGATGCAGGATTAGTACAAAAACAAGACAAAACAGCACAGACCCCGGTGGAGTTAGAACCAGAGCTTTATTGTGCACACGCCGGCGCTCCCAGCCCCGCCAGGCCCGGCCCGCGCCAGCCTCTACCCACGGTCTACACAGCAGCTACAGGGACAGGACACGAGGACGCCACACACCACACAGGACAGCCGGCGGCGGCGGCCTCGGAACTAGCAGTTATGATCACAGAACAGTATCCAAATGGCTCCCTTTCGTTTTAGAAAATCTAGAATTTTACACGAATTGAGGAGTGCTGCGGGGGCTCTGCTCGGGCTGCCTTTCCCTCCCCTGCCTGGCCGGCTCCGGCCGCCGGTGTGGCTTGACCCCGAGGTGGCCGGTGTGGCCCACGGGGGGTCCGGGGGCGCTTGGCCTTGGGCGCTGACCGTGCTGTCAGCGTCTGTGCGGGTCACTCGGGCCGCGCCGACTCCCCACCAAGGGCCGGGCTGCCTGCACTGCCGAGTCAGCGGGCACCTGTGTCCTCTCGCCAGCAAGGACACACCGTCCCAGGCCCGGGCCCCGAGGCTGCAGCCCCCGGGAGCGTGAGAGGCCAGGGAGCCCAGCGCTCCCTCCCGCCGCCCAGCCAGCCAAGGGCAGAACCCCGAGAGAAAGCCTGGCTGTGCTCGGCCCCAAGAGGGGTCCCTGATGCAGTTCCCTCCTACGCCGACTGCCCTGGTCACACCCGGGGCAGTGGCCTGAGGCCGGGAGCGCCAAGGGGGCCGGCCCGCTCCTTGGGGGAGCAGCGGGGTGGAGTGGGGAAGCAGGGGCCTGGGGTCTCTCCTGCCCTCAGTGTCGCCAACTTCACTTTGATTCCAGTCCTGGATTACACTAGCACGAAGGACACGAGGAACCCCAATTTATTTACAAAATATTAAAAAGTCAGTTTATCATCTACATATTAACCCCCATTCTGCCGTTTTATACATGCACTAGTTTGGAAAAAATAAAAACTTTAAAAAAAAAAGAAAACGGGGCGGGGGGAGGTGGCCATTCTGACCCTTCGTCACCAGGTCCAGTCATTGCAGCTTTCCTGGAGGTGCGAGGGGCCTGCGTGGAGCGGGGTGACCAGAGGGGTGGGGGCGCTCCTCATAACTTAACGGTGGGGGGCGGAGCGGGGTGCACACGAGCAGGGGCGGGCGGGCGGCGCGGGGAGGGGTCTGCAGACCTACTGGCCAGAAGGACTTTGTACATCGTGGACCCTGGGGCTGGCGGGACACGCGCCGGCGGAGTCCTCGGACGCGGGGGGCGCAGGCGGCGGGGGGCTCAGTAGCTGAGGGTGGAGTCGTCCCATTCCAGCTGCTGCGGCCGGGCCCCCTTCTGCGGGCGCCCGTGCTCACCCTCCTCCTCCTCGCTGCTCTCCGACTCGGCGCTGGTGATGTCGTCCTCCTCCTCGCCGTCCTCGCTCTCCTGCTCCTCCTCCTCCTCCTCCTCGCTGCTGTGCTGGTCCTCGTACGTCTGCCGGGAGACGGCGCCTGAGCCGGGCCACCCCTGCTCCCGGCCCCGCGTCGCCACCCACGGTGAGACGGAGACTCCGGCCCCCTCGAGAGCGCGTCCACACGCGGCCCATGATGTGACCTCGAACGAGGCCTCGGGGGCCTCCGCTTCCCCCCCGCGTGGGGGACGCGGCACGGGGCCGCGCGGCGAGGCCCCGGCGTTGGCCCAGGGGCCGGCGCCCACACCCACCTCCATGGGGTTCACGGTGATGGTCAAGGCGGAGTCGTCCCAGTCCATCTCGTTCTCCTTGCCGGCGTCCTGGTCCCGCAGGGTGCGCTGGTGCGCGGCCCGGATCCGGAACACCCCCAGGATGATCATGAAGACCAGGAAGCTGACGCACACCACGATCACCACGGTGGCCGTGCTGGGGACAACTGCAGGAGGGGCAGGCGCCGGCCGTGAGGGCGCGGCCCAGGGGCCCACATCCCCACCGTGTTCCGTGGGACCCCGAGAACAGGGAGAGTGGATGGAGCCGCAGAGCCTGCGGGGGGGTCCCCATCCTACCTGCAAAGGGGTGCGGGTTGGCCAGGTTGTGCCCCGACAGGTCGACGAAGGAGCGGTGCTCGGGGTGCACGAACTGCGGCTGGGCGGCCATGTGGTTGGCATGCTCCACGGGGTTGGCGGTGTGGATCACGTTCACCTGGGCATAGGGACACGGGAGGCCTGGTGATGGGCGAGCACCCCGGGGAGCTGGGGGGCCGCACTTCACGGGCACCGGGGAGCAGAACAGGGCAGCGGATCATGGACAGTGGCCGCGCGGGGCCGTCAGGCACCCAAGAGCTCCTCCCTGGTCTAATCACTTCTGCTGTGCTTAACAAAAGCATCTGTCCTGAGCAGAAAGGAAAACACCAAAGCCGGAAGCCATACTGGGCATCGGAGAAGCACCAGCTGCAGCCACCTCCCCTCACGTCCCCAAACCACAGCCACATGGAGAAACAAGCTCGCCCAGCCGTCCCTTAGCTCCAGGGAAACGCTCCTGGCTTCTCAGCCGCAGAGCCTCGCTTCTGCTGCCCGAGGCTGGGGAGGGCGGGGCCTCCCATCCAGGACAGTCCCCTTGGGTCCACTCCTCCGGGTCACAGAAGCTGAGCGATAAAGGAGCAGCGCCCGGAGGAGTGGGGTCTTCGGAGCAGACACCGCCCGGGGGCTTCCGGGGCCTGAGCCACTGCCGCCAGGCTCCGCGCACACAGCTCCACCCAGGCCGTGTCTAGCACAAGACCCCGGCCCTCTCGGTGCTGTTCCTCGCAGAGCTGGGCCAAATTCAAGAAACAACCTGGCCACCCCCGACCCCGGCATCGCCTGCCACCGGCTCTTGACCACCTCCCTCCAAAGGCCCTGGGGCCCCCGACTCTGGGCAGAGGCCCCTGTGAGAGGGGAGCACTGTGCTACATCCCACATCCTGTCCCCCAAAACCTGCTTGGTAGAAGCTGCAGCAGCCCCTGGTGGGCAAAGGCTGCCACCCCAGGCGAGCCTGAAGACTGGCACCTGCAGTGTGAAGCCCGTGAGGGCAGCACAGCCCAGGCTGCTGGCCCTTCTCAGCCCGGCCCGCACTCACCTCCACCTGGAACTCGTTGCTAACGTAGCGGCCATTGAGCTCCGAGCAGACGAGCTTGAACTTCCGGTCCAGCAAGGCCCTGGTGTGCCAGTTCCGGTAGCGCAGGAGGTGTAAGGCCTCCTCGTAGCTGGCCATGGTGTCCACGCCTGCAGGGGTGCACAGAGGACGATGTTGGTGGCTAAAGCTGGACACGGGCAGAGCCAGGGCCGCAAGCAAAGGCGATGCGGCAGCTGCCCAGCTGGCCCGTGCTGGGCCTTCCAGTCGTGAGAACCAACGCAGAGCATGTGCGCGGGCGTGGGGCTGCTTTCCCTCTCGGGGGACATGCGCTCACGTACTTAAGCTCTGCCCCTTTATAAGGACGGGGGCCCCTTTCTGAAGCAGCCCCTCTGGCCTGGGAGGACGTGCATAGCCAGCCCCAGTCAGGGCTGCAGGGAGCCTGGTCACTCTGCTTCCCAGCCGCTCCGGGGCCCCTTGGCGTCCTTACACCAGGCAGGCAGGGGCCCGAGAGGGCGCAGCGTCTGCTTCCAGGCTCGGCGGCTCCACAGCCGCGCCCCCACTCACCTGTGAAGATCACACCCAGGTCGGAGCTGCTCACTTCGATGCGCTTCTGCTGCAGGCGGCCCGTGTCCACCTCCAGGCCCTCCTGCTCCGGGTTCAGCTCCTCCCCCTCCACCGTGACCTCGCAGGAGTCCAGGTCGTGCACGATCTCCTCCGACACCAGCGACTCTTGCACTGCGGGAAGGGCCCGGCCAGGAGTCGCAGAGGATGCTGGCCCTGCCCCCCCCAACCCCCCGAGCCCTTCCGGGACCAGGTCCGAGGTCGTGCTCCAGGATGGGGAGATTTACGTGCCCCCCAGGAAGGCCTGAGGACGGGGACCCTGGCTTCCCGTGGGCACGAGGCCCGCGCAGTCTCAATCTCCAAGCCCTCGAGGTCCGTCTGGACCCCCAGGTCAAGCTAGGAAGAGGGAATAGGCCCTCCAGGTGGGCTTCCGAGATCACGACGGGCCTTGGCCCGGGGGTGCGATTCCGCAAGCAGACCCAAGAGCAGCATGTGAAATTTAAATCCCCCCAACCCCGGAGGAGACGGCTCCGCGAGTCAGCCAGCGGCGGCGGGGTTTCACCCCTTGGTCGCGAGCCCAGGTGCGGGCGACTGCCCAGGCAGAGGGGCTGTTACCTGTGGGGTCCTCGTCCCCATCGCCTTCGGGCTCCACTTCCCTCGTGATGGTGCTGATGATGCGGAGCTCAGGGAAGAGGAAAACCCCCTCCGGACTTTCAAATTCAGACGCCGCTCGAGCGAAATGGTGGACGCCACTCAGGCTGATCTTGGGCTCCTCCGGCTGCAGAACCATCACGTAGCCGTCCAGCGGGGAGACCGCGGCGCAGGGGGCCTCGTTGAAGCACCTGCCAACAGGGACAGTGGCGGGAGGGTGGTCAGGGCCCCACACGCCAAGGCACCCGGGGACACAGCCCTCCGGGGAGAGGAGCCCAGATATTACGCCATCCTCTCAGGCCCCTCGCTCAGCCCCTCCGGGAATGGGGGAGGCCAGGCCATCCCCAGCAGCAAAGGCACACATCTTCTCCAGGTCACCAAGCTAAAAACGGGCTTGTTGGGGCCTCCCTGGTGGCACGAGGGGTTAAGACACAACCTATGAAGCTACCCGCAGCCTCTGCAGCACAAGTTCCATCCCCGACCAACCAGGGAGCAACCCACATGGCTCAGCAGACCTCGCCTGTCTCCCCGCTGCTCCCCTCGGCAGTGGATTTTAGTCAGTCTGCCTGTTCTGCTCCCCACTCTGTTTCTGGGGAATCCTCTCACCCTCCACACCTCTGGCCTGTACCCCAGCTCTTGTATGCATAAATAAATAAATCTTAAAAAAACAAAAACAAAAACAAAACAGGCTTGTTGTTAAAAATCAGCACCTACTTGACCCTGCTGGTGATTTTGAGTCTCCGGATCCCGGGCGTGGGGAACTGGCGTGAGTTCAGGTAGGAAACGTGCTGCATGGCCTTGACCAGCTCCCCAACATCCTCCCCTTCCAAGGTCAGCACCGACTGACCCGGGCTGGCCTGGATCTGAAATTGTGCATGGGGGAGAGGAGAGGAACAGGGTTTGCACAGCAAGAACATATCAAGGGGCCCAAGGTGGAGTACCATGCCCCCCCAATCCTCGCTCTGGGCGTCTCTTCCACACGCTGTTCTCTTATGGGAAACCAGTCATAGTGAGCAAAATGTTTTACGTAGCTTCGTGAGTAGTTCTAGCAAATTACTAAACCTGAAAGGGAAGAGGACTGTGGGAACCCCAAAATTTGTACCACCGATGTGCAGGTAATCTGAGGGCCCAATTCCTGAAAGTGGCATGCAGAAAGGGGGGCAGCCTCTCGGCTGCGTCCTCAATCCACTGAGTGCCTGGTTCCAGCTCCAAGTCATCTGTAGCAGAACTGAACCGTAGGGCACACGGTGAAGGTGGTGTCCCCAGAGCTGGAGAACTGGCTGGGGTGGGGGAAACCCCTCGTGTTTGTCACATAAAGACAGCGCAGGGCTAATCACAGAAAGCGCAGCCCCAGCCGGTGGAAGCGGGGTTACCTTCACGCCCCCGCCGCTGTCCTCGGGGAGCTGCAGGTCCAGCCCCTCTTTGCAGGTGTACAGACAGTCGATCACCTTCTTATCCGCCAGCTTCCCGGAACGGATCGTCAGGCCAGCCAGGTTCCCTCGGAAAAACTGGGTCATGCGCAGGTCCCCACCTGGAGCGCGGCGGGAGGGGGGAGGTTACGCGCGCAGCGGGCGCCTGGGCGCTCCTCAACGCGGTGTTACTGGTGGAAGCTGGATGGATGGACATGCGGGTTAGTCAGACCCAGTCCCGTTAGCCTGCGAGCTACGTGGAAGCGCGGTGAAGGAATTAGGTTGTTCATGGTCATGCACGTGGTCTGCGGAGGGTCCGCGACGCCCCACACAGCAGCCAGCCCTCTGGTGGCCCCACACACCGTTGCCACGGCTTACAGTAACGCTTCCCAACCCCACCCCCCAGCCCCTGCCTGTCTAGAAACTTGGGGCGAGCCCCCCCCCATATGCCTCGGGAGATAAAGTAGTGTTTCCATCCGCCCCGCGCCAGAAGCCCAGGGTCGAGGCCTCTGGGTCTGTGCCCTGCGACGAAGGGAGGATTTACTAGGAAAACGGGCTCAGAGCGTGGCCCCTGACGGACTAGCACAGAGCCAAGCCAGGTGAAAGGGAGCCTGTTTTCTGGCTGATGGCGGAGAGACCAGTTCGGGGCAGCAGCGCGCCTCACGAGGCCGTCCCTGGGGGCGGAGGTCTCTAGGAATCGTAACGTTGAGTGCCCCTCCGGACAGACTTCCGAGAACGGGTCTTTCCTGTCTCGGGGTACAGACCCCACCTGGCCGGGAGGTGTCAAGGAGGGCACCCCATGCAGTGGTCGGGTGGATGGGATGAGACAAACAGCAACCCCCAGTGCATGGCAATCACCAGGCCCTGCCCTCACTTCAACTGGGGTCGGGGTGGGCGGGACGGGGGTCCATGAAGCAATGGGAAGCAGAATGCAAAGCGGCAGCTCCAATGGTGTCTGGGACCAAAAGGCAACTTGGACATTTCATGCGAAATGTGGAATGAATGGATGTCTCGTTTTTTAAATGAACACAACCGTGAGGGGGGGGGATCCAGCCACCTGCAGGGGCCACAGGCGCGGGCTCGGTCTCATTGTCACTTTCAACTCCTGAATACTCTGCAGAAAAGCAAGACAGAGACAACAGGAGAGGACCGAGAGGTTAGGCTCGTCAGACGCAGCCTGGAACCTCAGTTTCGAGAAGCTGCCAAACACAAAACACAGAGCGAGATCCCCCTCAAGTCGTTCTTGGGGACACACCCCACCCGGACCCAGAGGCACGATCATCGCCTTCCGGGGCGCTATTTACACTTCCCCCGCCCCAGCTGCTCTTTTCACCGCCTCTCCCCGCACCCTCCTGCCAGCACATGGGCTGGATCCAGCCTCAGACGGACGAACAGGCACCGTGTGGACTCTCCCGTGTCTCCGCCTGTGCTGCGGAGCTGGGGTCCGAGGCTGCTGGCCATGGCCTCGGCCCAGCCGGGCAGAACCAGCAGCCGCATCATCCAACAGCGGTTCAAGGCGCAGGCAGAGGATGGAGGGGCTCCGGGACCGTGGAGGGGGGCACGGGAGTGCTGGTGGTGGGCACGGTGACCACATCTGAAGACGTGGGAGCCTCCACCCCGTAAGCCACACACACAGTTGGGAGCCAGTTACCTCAGTTAAAAGAAATTCAGCAAATCAAAGTGTGTGTATTTTTTGAAAGCTTGACCCAGGTGCACCTCGCTCTAGGCTTTAACCCCTGAGTAACAGAGTAAAGAAGAGTAAAGAAGGCATTTTAACCACTTTTCCTGAGCGAGAAGGGAGAGTCAGAGCGTTAGGAACTCTCCGGGAGGACTCGAACCCTGGCTAGCACCAGTGTCCTCAGAACAGGCCAAGGAGGCTCACCCTGGGCCAGGTGAGTCTCATCCTGGGGGGGGGCTGCATCTCCCTCACAGCCGGCACCTGCCATGCCAAGCCACAAGGGGGCGCCGGGGCTGCAGCCAGGGGGCACAGGTGAGGCCAGAGCACCTGGGAGCCTGGGAAGCCTCCTCTGGCTGGATGGACAGGCTGGTGGGGGCTGCGGCTGTAGCCCAGACTCCCCGCTGCACGCACAAGGGAAGCGCTGACAAACCCACTGAAAGGAAGCTGCTGGGAGAGCATCCTCTCCGCTAGCGAGAGATCTTTACCACTTTGTGTCTGTTCAGTGTGGGGACTTAAGTGGATTTTTCTGGACGAGGCTGAGCGGGCTGAGGTAGAAAGGATGAGAAGGTGCCTGAGATGGTCCAGGAGGAGACAGTGAGGTGGGCGGGAAACGAGAGGTGGGGCATTTTAATCCAAGCAACAGAGTCCTCAGGGTCCGAGTAACATTGAGGTTTGCGCTTGTATTTCTGTTCTTAATTTTAAGGTCATTACTCAGAAATTGCTGTTTAATTCGGGAAGCAAATTTGAACTGAAATTTCAAGAATAGCAAGTAAAAAATTCCTATAAGCCCAGTGACAAGTCCTCAGGCTCTGTTTCCACTTCTCACGGGTAAAAGGTCACCAAAATTAAATATGGGAATCGGGGGCCTCCCTGATGGCCTAGGGGTTAAGTCTTAGCACTACCACCTCTACAGTCTGAGTTCGGTCCCTGGCCAGGGAGCTACCCACACGACGCAGCAGACCTCTCTCCTGCCTCGCCCGCTGCTCCCCTCAGCAGTGGATTTCAGTCCATCCGCCTGTTCTGCTCCCCACTCTGTCTCTGGTGAATCCTCTCACCCACCCCCTCAACACCTCTGGCCTACACCCCAGTTCCTCTAGGCATAAATAAATAAATCTTGGGGAAAAAATAAAAATTTTTAAAAATTTGGGAATCAGGTGAGGAGGTTTAGACTAAATATCGTCTGATTCCGTCTCACCGGAAGGGACCCAGAATGAGTGCCAAAACTCAAGTTCTCCTAGAATAAGCAAAGCTGTCCTGGGAATCAGGCGCTTTTATAAATTTCCAACATAACTCAAGGTACAATGTTTCCACAGGGAGAAAAGCAAACCCCAGGGGCGCTCTGAGCAGATCCGCACAGACGGCAGCTTGGTGGATCCCGAGGGCTGGAGCAGGGTGACCCTTAAGGGTAGACAGAGGGGCCTCAAGGCCTCGCACTGGATGGGGGTGTCCCTGCTGATTTCCACCCGACTCTCAAAATCAGCCTCTCCCCAGCTGCAAAGTTCAGCCGCACACCCCCGGGGCAGCCTCGGCAACTGCACCTTTGTCACCAGTTGACTCTTCGATTTTTGGCCATCACTGCGAGCGGCCGTCAGCCCCACCCGTGGCCTCGCTTACCCTGAGACCACGGCCCGCTGCGCCTGCTGCTGAAACCTGCTCTGCATGAGCTAACGGAGCAGCCGGGTGTCTCTACGCCCCACACCAGCCCGGCCGTGCTCTGGTGGCTGGGTTCGCCTCGTCACCCGAGATGGGGTTCGCAGGCCCCAGCAGATCACCCCGGGCCTCAGAGAACCCTGATCCAGTGGGGACAGAGCTTGGGTTCCGCGTGCATGGGCTTCAGAGGTTCAAACCCCAGACCATAGGAAACCCTGGACCCCGTGATTCTGAGCCTCAGTGTCTTCAGCAGTAAGACAGGGATAAAATGACCCCCTCCCCGAGTCATCATCGCAGGGACTAGCAAGGCAAGCCCACAGGGTGGCCCCTCACACCCCACCTCATCTCTGCGGAGGCACCCACGGCCGCAGCCCTCTCCCTGCAGGAGGTCAGGGCTGGCCCTGGGACAGCTTCCCCGGCTCAAGCTCACTCACGGCTCAGGGTCTGTTGCTTCTTTGTCGTCATAAACTTTCCTGTGACCAGGTTAACTAATAAAATGGTCCCCCATCACACCCTAGCTCCGTGCAGGAAACTGAGCACCCACAAAGAGAGCTAAAGGAGTGTCCCCAAAGAGGCTCTGCCCAGGACAAGGGCAGATGTAGGAAATGAAGGCACACGGCGTGAGACACGGAGGGGAGACAGAGCGCCCACACCACCCCCACAGCAGGGGGGTGCAGGACTCCTGAGACCTGGGGGAGGGAGCAGGGTTACCTTGCCAGCAAGCCCCCACCACGAGCTGAGTGTCTATCCTGGACGGGTGAAGCGGGTAGTCTTCAGTCACGGAGAAGGGCTCGTGAGCAGCGCCGTCCACGTACAGAGTCACGCTCGGGAGCTCCACGTTGAGCACGTAGTGATGCCACTCCTCGTCACACACCTGCCGGAGGCCGGGTGCATGAGAAGCCACCGCCCGTGTCCCAGGGGCGAGTCGCCCATCACACACAGCTGTCTTCTGGCGAGGGAGAGTGTGACCACACACCTCCCCTCGCCCCCCGGGACTACATCGCCCAGCAGGGGCCACGGCCACACCGCCGACCCTGGGACACTGCCGGTGGGTGCCTGCTCTCTCGTCCCGTGACCATATGAGACCGCAGGAAACCTGAATACCCACTGGGTATCAAGGATATCAAGGAATTGTGGCTAATTTTACAAAAGGCATGGAAATAGGGGGCCTCCCTGGTGGCACAAGGGGTTAAGCCTCAGCGCTATCAGGCTATGGCCAGCCACTGCGGCATGAGTTCGAGCCCCAGTCAGGGAGCTGACCCACACGGCGCAGCAGACCTCTTCTGACTCCCCGCTGCTCCCCTCAGCAGTGTGTTTCAGCAGATTGGCCTGTTCTGCTCCCCACTCTGTCTCTGGTGAGTCCTCTCACCCCCTGCACCTCTGACCGGCACCCCAGCTCTTGTGTGCATAAATAAATAAATCTTAAAAAAAAAAAAGGACAGGGACATAGTATAAGGGTCAGATTTCTATGTATCTCTACAAAGTGAAAAGCTGTATCTGGAATTTGCTTAAAATGTATCGAGTAGTTTTCCGAGGGGTAACAAAATTAGCAGGTAGGGGCTGGGGGATGATGGACCAAGACTCAGAGCTGGGAACTGCTGGAACAAGACCAAGTAACTTGGGGCTACTCGTCACCCACATCTGTCTACTTATACCTATGCCTGAGATTTTCCATAACAGTCTTAAAAATGCATCAGAAGAAACGATAAAGAGCAAGTCCTCAAATAATGTCATTTTGTGAAAAAGTAGGTAAGAAAGACGTAGTCTCAGCCAACAGCGAACAAGATGGCGTCACTCGAGGATCGTTTTTTTTTTCTTGCTTTGAACTTACATGAACATGAATGAAACTGTATATAGACTCACATAAGTTTTTTTTTTAAGTTTTTTTTTTTAATAGAGGCATGTTTTATTTATTTATTTGTTTATACAAGCACTGGGTACAGTCAGAAGCGCAGGAGGATGAGAGAATTCACCAGAGCCAGAGCGGGGAGCAGAGCAGGCAGAAGGACCGAAGGACACTGCTGAGGGGAGCAGCGGGCGGCAGGAGAGGTCTGCGCGCCATGTGGGACCCTCCTCCTGTGGCCGGGGAGCAGCCGGGGATGGAACCGGTGCTGCAGAGGCTGCGGGCAGCTTCGCAACCCAGCGCTCAACCGCTGCGCCACCGGGGAGGCCCAAGTTTTAAGTGAAAATACAGACTTGTCAAGAAAACACTCTTCAAGTACTGCGATTTTAGAAAGAACTTCTTGACTCCAAGGAAGCTCCATCAAAGCTCTTCCCTGCTCTCTCCAGTCCCTGTCCAGAGGGAAGGGTGCAGAGTAACAGGGAAGCTGCACTTGAGCCACGAGAAAGCTGAAAAGACCTTAGATTACACTGAAAATCTTGGATAGGATCGGGGTTTTTTTTTTGTATATCCCTTTATTTAACCATTTCCAGAAAACTCCAGGGGGCTACTGAGGACTTACCATACATGGACAGACTCTGGCTACTCAAAACTGTACCTAAAATGTCCACCGCTGCTGCACAATTTTTTTTTTAAACTGGACTACACCTCTTTAGTTTCTCTCTTTCTTTCTTTTTTTTAAAGATTTATTTATTTATTTATATAAGAACTGGGGTACAGGCCAGATGCGCGGGAGAGTAAGAGGATTCACCAGAGACAGAGCGGACAGAACAGGCAGACTGACGAAATACATTGCTGAGGGGAGCAGCAGGCAAGACAGGAGAGGTCTGCCCCGCCATGTGGGTTGCTCTGCAGCCGGCAGGGATGAAACCGGCACTGCAGAGGCTGCGACAGCTTCACAGCTCTGCGCTCAACCGCCTGCGCCACCAGGGGAGGCACTTCTTTAGTTTCTTGACAATAATCATGGTAAGCATTTCTAAGCGAGGACAGATCTATGTAAGAATTACATCACTTATTGGGGCCTCCCCAGTGGCGCGGTGGGTTGAACACAGCACTGAGAAGCTGTCCGCAGCCTCTGCAGCACGGGTTCAATTTCTGGCCAGCCAGGGAGATACCCACATGGCGCGGCAGGCCTCTCCTGTCTCGCCTGCGGCAACCCTCACCAGTATTTTCGGTCCGCCTGCCTGTTCTGCTTCCCACTCTCTGTTTCTGGTGAATTCTCTCACCCTACCATGCCTCTGACCTATACCCCAGCTCTTGTATAAATAAATAAATCTTAAAAAAAAAAAAAAAAAAGAATTACATCAGTTAGGAGACAATGGCCCCCAGTGGACTCACATTCCACATACTTTTCCCCTTTCTCACTTTTGCTCTTACACATCTGTCCCGTAACTAACTGTCTGAGACAAGCTTACGCTTTAGCAACAAGCATCTGTGTCAGCTCTGGGCCAGTAACACCACGAGACAAATAAAATTAAATTAAGGCCAAAGTTTTCCTTTTTGCCCCAACCCTAAATCAAGAGAAGAAACAATCTTTGTGTGGGAAGGCTCCCTCGGCTTACAACACTGCCTTGCTTCCTGTAACACGCTGAATTTTTCATGGGATTCTTGCTTTTCATCATAGCAGCTGGGAAATCCGCTCAGCAAAGACACGGCCTCATCCACAGCAATAAAACATGAGCTAACGTCAAAGCTGTCAGCGCACTCAAGCTAGAACCCCGTGTGGTATCTGAAATATGTCAAGAACGCTGATGGCTTGAACATTTACAATATCCCGTGGTGCCTCTGAATTCGCAGAGACACCCTGGGGTTCCCTGGCACAATCCGGGAGCCAAAGCCTTAAATAATAAATAAACAAGTACGTGTTTCTCAGCTCCAGTTTTTAAGCAAATGCTGCTTATTTCATGAATTTTTACACTACTTTGAACACGAGCCATACAGTTTCTTTTTATTAACATTATGTATCAGATACATATATATTTTTTTTAAAAAAGCAATGTAGGCTTTCCCAAGAAAGGAATTCAATGGATTTAACAGACTGCCCTATTCCCCAGAGACACAGAAATAAAATCGAAGATGTCACTGCCCGTGAACAGCAGCTCCCGTGCCAGGCGGCCGGACTCGGTTACTCTCCGACAAGACCCCCATCAGCGAGTTTCCCACTCACCTGATTCAACTTCCAGTGGAATTCCGCTGGCTTGTATTTCTTCTCCTCCGAAGGATCCTGACGGAGGAGGAAAACAAGCCGGCAGCCGTGGATGTACAAAGAATAGTGATGCCTGTTCATATCTGCAGAGAGAAATTCTGCTGGTAAACTGCCAACTTAAGACCCAAAGGAGAGGCAAGAGCCATTTCTTTAATGGATTTTGAAGACACAGCTGGATCAGCATAAATGAACCCTCCAGCTGGGTCAAGGCCAGGCTTCAAAACAAAGACACTTGGGCTTTGCCTCTAGAGAGGCGGGAGCCAATCTTGAGTGACCCGTGTGACAAATACCTGAATACCAGGGGGACTCTGGAGGACGTGGCACCCCGGGGAAAAGCACAGGAAAGTGTGTGTCACCGAGTGGCCAGGCTTAGGGGGAGGCCAAGGGCCCTCCTCCAGCGACCCCTGCGCGCCCATAGCTGCCCACCTGTCTTGTCTGAACTGCAGAGAACTGTCTCCTTCTTCCTGCTGAACGGCCCGTGCCTCATCCACACAGAAAGCGTGAAGGGCTCCTTAGGGTTGACAGAAACTACGCCATCCGGAACCCGCACCGCCTGAGTGCCGTTGAACTCGAAGACCTGGTCGCTATCGTGGCCGTTGTCTGTGGGCAGCCCGACCGTCCAGTTGGAAGAGCCGCTGGGAGAGGGGAGCAGCTCGGCGGTGCCAGACGCAGCACCTGGGGCAGAGCACACACCTTCAGCCAGGGCAGTGGGTCCAGCCTTGCGCGGCTGCGCTGCCCGCACTGCTGATAGATCTGCCAGCTCGGCTTCCTTCGCCTCCCAAAGCAGGATTTTTATTACCGAAAGAATTCGTAAAAAATAACCACAGATTTTTTTTTTCAAAGGCAGAAAAAGAATCCAAACCTGTAATCCCTACCCAAATACACCCACCATTGGGTCTTTCTTTGTGAAATACACGTATTAGAAACATGGAGCCAGGGCCTCCCTGGTGGCGCAAGGGGTTAAGCTCTGCACTATGAAGCAATTTGCAGCCTCTGCAGCGCGAGTTCGATCCCCGGCCGGCCAGGGAGCTACCCACACGGCGCAGCAGACCTCTCCTGACTCCCTGCTTCTCCCCTCAGCAGTGGATTTCAGTCAGTCTGCCTGTTCTGTTCCCCACTCTGTCTCTGGTGAATTCTCTCACCCCCCCACACACCTCTGGCCTGTACCCCAGCTCTTGTACACATAAATAAATAAATCTTTAAAAAAAAAAAAAAGACAGAAAGAAACACGGAGCCAGGCTAGGCAGTCACACAAACACCCACTCCCATTACTATCCTTCTAGAGCATAATTTAAAACGTCGGGTGGCGTGTGACACACAGACCCACCACCACTTACTCAACGACCCCCCTGGAGGGCACCGGTGTTGCTAATCTTCTCCAATAATCCTCGCCTTGATGAGGCTTTAGTGTCCTCATGATTAATCTCTCACGATACTCCCAGGCAATGGCATCACCAGGTCAAAGAATGTGATCTTTTTTTACAGCTGCTGTCTGTATTGCCAAGCTCAATTTTCTTTTAAATTTGCCCACAGAAGAGCCTGTTTGCCCTCCCAGTCACGTGGTCTATGACTTCTCTACCCGAGGAGGGACATGGCTTGGCTGGAGCAGCCTGGCATCTGAGAAACGTAAAACTTGGGTCCAAATCCCTGCTCTGCCACTTCCTAAAAGCATGACCTTAGGCAAGCTACTTAGCCTCCCTGGGTCTCGATTAATTCCTCTGTACAATCGAGGTCGATGCCACCTTCAGGCGAGGTGGGAAGGTGGGTGCCACGTGCAGAAATGCCCAGCATCCAGCAAGCACTCAGCCCTGAAGCTCTTTCCTCCCATGCTACATTTCCTGCTGACAAACTGGTCATTTAAAATCATAAACATATTGGCAGTACTAGAGAGGAAATAAGCTTGATGTGCCCCATGGCTGAAAAGGGCACACGTTCCAGCTCTCAGGCAGGCAATCACGCTCTTTGGCGACCTAGACCTGGATGATTCCATCATCAGGAGGGGCCAGCAGAGAATGGGCTTCCCCTCGGCTTCCTGACCACAGGACAATCACAATTATGGGAAGAAAAGCAGCCGATCCAGGCCAGGGAGCAGAAAGGGGAGCTTCGGAACACGCTCCCCACAGAGCCGTCGCCCGAGTAGCTCTCAGTCACCAAGTGCCCTTGTGACGATGACAAGGTCACAGGTTGCTGGTGTCTTACCACCGCCTGTGTGTCCCACTGGCCTCTCCCTCATTCAGAGGGACCAGAACAATATCCGGGCCGGATGGCGAAAGCCGCAAGCTGGTCTCCGACGCTGCCCTCCACCTCCCAACGCGGTGCCTGTGATCCAGGGTCTGTCCAGACCCAGGTCCCTTTGGTTTCTCAATTTTCTACTGCATGTCGGCCAAAAGCTACCGCATTTCCTATGTATTTTCCTTCGGTTCTTAAACATCGCATTTCACTTAAAACTCACTCTACTGTCGTAAGCCTGACTTTGATGCGTCTCAAATGTACACTGGAGAAATGCTTCTTTTAAATCAGAATTTGGTTCTTTTTTTTGTAGATGAGCGGGGGTGAGAGGATTCCCCAGAGACAGAGCGGGGAGCAGAACAGGCAGATCTACTGAAACCCACTGCTGAGGGGAGCAGCGGGGAGACAGGAGAGGTCTGCTGCGCCCTGTGGGTCGGCTCCCTGGCCGGGGATCGCACTCAGGCCATCGCAGTGATAGCGCTGAGACTCACCCCTAGGCTGCCAGGGAGGCCCCAAATCAGCGGTTCTTAAGATGCACACGTGACACTGCAAGCGGACTAGCAGGCCCGTGCCCGAGGGGGCGCCAGCCAGCGGGCAGCAACAGCCACTAAGAGAGCCCGTCTCCGCTGTGGCTTATAACGACAAATACACACACGCATACCCCGCAGGGAGGGGTGTCTCCGCCCCGGCCCCTTACCGCAGAGCCGGTGGAGGGACTTCTCCGAGTAGGTGTCGCGGTCGCAGCCCTTCCCGATGTGCTCGGTCTCCAGCTCCACTGTCGCCTGCACCGAGGCCACGGGCTCGTCACACGTCTCCAGGTGGATGCTGGGGAAGAGGGCCAGGGCGCCCGTGCCCGGCTCGTACTCAACCCTGTTGTTCCATCCTGCAGGGGCACACGTGGGGGCGGGAGAAGGAGAAGCCATGTGTCAGGCTCGCGCGGGGGATGGCGAGTTTGGCGGGTGTGAGGGCGGACGGGGCGCACCTTGCCACCCGGGCGTGCAGGCCGGCTTGACGCTGATCTTCACCAGGACGTCCTCCGCGGCCCTCTTCTTCCCGCAGTCGTAGGCGGTGACCATCAGCTTGTACTGGTGCTCCTTCCCGTAGTTCAGCTTCTCTGTGTTCTTTATATAACCTTCGAGAAGAAAAACAGCGGTGAGATCCAGCCCCAGCTGGCATCGCCTTCATCATGCTGTGCCAAGATGGGAGACACGCTGATCCAGCCGTGTAAAGACGGAAGCAGCACGACCCGTGTGTGTGGCATGACCCATGTGTGGCATGACCCGTGTGCAGCACAACCGGTGTGTGGCATGACCCATGTGCGGCATGACCCGTGTGTGGCACGACCCGTGTGTGGCATGACCCATGTGCCCAGGTAGCGAACACTTGGGGGGTTTGTTTGGGCGGGAGGAGTGAGGCCATAACTGGACTTCCCTTTATTCTTACCAGTTCTGTTTCTGAGGGGGAGGGCGGCTTATATTTATTTTAGGATTCAATGGTTAATATAAAATAGAGACAAAATAATTCAAGTGCTTCAAATCCTAAATATGAGGTCAAGCTGCACTCCACAGTTCGAGAGCTGCTGCCAGCGGCTGGCGTCCCCCAGCACAGAGGGGGCTGCTGCCTCACGCGAGCACAGGTGTCCGCAACGCCCTTATTTCATCAGAAATTGTGGGCTGTGCCCTGGCAGGGGGCGCGGCAGCATCACCGAGGAGCTGGCATGAGCCCACTCTGTTCAGCGACGGGGTGGGGGCGCCTGGTGTTAGGGCAGGAGCCTTCATCTCGGAGGCGACGCGGGAGATGGAATCTAACGGCGAACTGGGAGCGAGACTAACTGGAGGTCGGTCTTCCTCAGTGGGAAGGCGGGACAGCAAAGACTCAAAACAAGCAAAGTGGAGGTTCTTAGTGGGCTCCGGGGGGAGGAGCACGAGGAGAACGTGCGGCCAGCAGGTGCGGGGGAGTGTCCCTCTGGGGGCAGAGAAGCTGCAGCAGTGGGGGAAGCTCCCCCAGTCAGGCCCATTGGGGGCTGGGTGCCCGCGCCACCCCCAGACCCACGCCGAGGTCCAAGCCACACGGGGCGGCATGAGAGGTGGGGCCTTTGGGGGGGCCGAATGTTTCAATGAGGCCGTGATGAAGTGCCACGTTGGGACTCTATGCCCTGGGTGAGGAGAGCCCAGTGCCTGCTCCCCTGCTGCTGCGTGAGCACGCAGAACAGAGGCTGCCTGGAGCCAGGACGCGCTCGCAGACGCGGACTCCCTGCGCTCCGATCTGGGACCTCCAGCCCTCCAGAGACGGCTGCCGTCCAAGCCGCCCCGCTCGTGGCGTTCACTCGAGCGACCTGACGGCCTCACAGACGTGGGTCTGGGTGTGGGAGGCACTGAGCGCAGCAAGAGGTGGGGCTGAGCCCAGGGCGCAGCGGCCGCCCAGCCCAGGAAGCACCCGCGGCCTTACCGTCCTTGTCGATGGAGAAGGGCACGTCGGGCGTGACGATCTCGTAGCTGCAGATCTGGCTGAACTGTGGGGAGCAGTCTGCGTCCTCGGCCTCCACCCTCAGGAGGCTGTCGTGCTGCCGCCCCGCCACCGCCGTCGCCTTGTAGGACTTCTCCCGGAACACCGGGGCGAATTCATTCACGTCGGTCACCTGGATGTGCACGGTGGCCCTGCAGGGACAAGCAGGACACCATGGGGGGTGTGTCCCACGCAGACCCTGACTCTGCCCAGCCTCTGAACGCCCTTTTGCCAACGCCCACCAGTGAAGAGGCTGGGGGATAAACCACTGGACACCCGTGGCCCAGGCGCGAGCGGCGCGTCCAGCCGTGGACGTCTGCAGAGGCTGAGCCTTACGGGGTTCGTGGGCGCTGCTGAGTGAGGAGTGTTGTTCTGCAAACCCGCTGGAGGGTGTGTGCGCACGTGTGGAATGCCTGAGGAGGCAGTAACTCGGGGATGGAGAAGGGGTTACCATGATGGGACGTTTATAGGGAGGTAATGTATTTGTATAACATTAAAGTTTTTTATTTAAAAGACTTCAATTTACTTTCATTTTAAAAATAAATAAATAGATTTTCTCTTTTCTGATATTTTATGAAATTCAAATGATGGAGATGAAGATGAAACGATGGCCTATTTTCAGCCTAACATGGAGACCCCTGAAAGTGAAAACAGGAGTTTGAGCTGCTGCTTCCAGGCCCTCCCTCGGACCAGGGAGACAGCAGGCACAAGCCGCGGTGACAGAAAATAAGAGACTCGGGATTTTCTCTGGCAATATGGGACAGAGCAGGCAGAGGGAAGATGAACTACACCAGACATCTGTTAGTTCTCGAATCATAAAGTCAAAAAAATATTCTGTTGCCAATTCCAGAAAAAAAAAAAAAATGAGAGCCGGGGGAGATGGGATAAGAAACAGAAATGGCTCCAGGAGTTGATGAGCATTAAAACAAGTTCTGTCCCGCGTCTACGGAAGAGACAGCGGAAGGTTCCCACCCCTGCCGGCGAGGACCTCTCGGTGTGCAGGAAACCAGTAATATCATATGAAAAGCATGAGGGTGACTCACGGGCACACAGCACCCCACTGCTCGCCAAGCCCCCGCACGCCATCCGTCCACCCGGACCCTGGCAGTGAGCTCCTGCGGGGTCTTCTCACCCACCACCCCACCCACGTACCCCTCTTCCCTGAGACGGTACCCCGAGCGGAAAGTGACATGCAGCAGTTAACTTTGCAGCAGCCTGCACTGAGGGACACCGGGAAAAAGGTTTACTTTGCTAAGTCCGTGCTAGCAAGCGGCGGAGAAAGAATTCTAACCCCACGCCTGCCCCCGCGTCCTCCCAGGGACCAGCAGTCCGCCCAGCGGCCGGAAGGACGAGGATGCGCCCGTGTTCATCCAATGCTCAGGGCCAAAGACTGAAAAAAGACGCCGTGACAACACAATCTCTTCCTCGGGAGCCACCCGGCTGCTCCACCTTCCTGGGCAGGGTCTCTGCTTCATTAGCCCTGACCTGGCAGAGATAAACTACTTCTTTCGTTTCCCCCACACCCAATACGCGACGGGCACTTGCTGGTCTCTGATCACAGAGCTCAGGACGATCTCACAGTGGAGGGGACTGTCAGGACCCACGTCCTGCCACGTCTGGGCGCCGGGGCAGCGCCCTGCCCGCTGTACTCACTTGTGAGACTTCTTGGTGTTGGCACCGTCGGGGCCCTTCCCGCAGTCGTAGGCCTGCAGCGTGAAGGTGTAGTCCTTCTGCAGCTCGCAGTCCAGCTTCTCTTTGGAGCGAATGATCCCCTCGCCAGTGGACTTGTCCACGACCACGGCCTCGAAGGGGACATTCTGCCCGTGGATTGTAAACCCGCAGATCTCACCTGGGGGGTCAAGCGGCAGGTGAGGGTTTCTGCCACACAAGCCTGCCGCACGTCCCAGCCTCCCCCGCAAAAAAGAAATGACAACGATTTGGCAGCCAGGGGTTTAGAGGGTCCGTGGATAAAGCAGGGGCGCTGTGCTTGAACAGGGTGAGTTCTGGGCTTTAGTAAGAAGAAGCGCGTTCTGGCTTTCCAAGCAACGTGTTTATTAACTTTGCATCCACTCATGCAGGAATACAAAAGAGAGAAAGAGAAAATATAGACAGGCATTTCACAGGAGTACTTAAGAGAGCTCCGGGGCAAACATGGTCTCATTAGAAAACAGCCAAGGCCTGATAACAGGAGAAGCTGCCCCAGCAGCTGGGGAGAGCCGGGAGCTGTTTTGATTTGGACCAGAAAGAAGGCTAGAGGCTCAGTTACGTGTTGAGAGAGGCAGCGGCGTGAGCTATAGATTCAGCACCATAATTACAGAAATTCTGTCAAAACAAAATCACAAGAAACAAGTCTTCCTGTGCAATGAGCCTGGCTAAAATTCGGGAATCAAAACAAACTACTAAATGAGAAAGGTAGAAATACCAACTTTTCAGGCATCCATTTCAACAGCTGTCACCCACTCTGCAGGCTCCAGTGCGGGGGGGGGGCCCCCCCACCCCACACCTTCATCTTCCCTTTGTCCTGCCAGACCTGGGGAGAGAGACCTGCCTGGGCGCTCCAGCCCACGTGAGTGGGTTTTCTAAACGTGTAAATTAAGAGTTGAAAATCTAGACTTCCAGTCTCACCCGTGGGAGAACAAATATGTTCCGATGTATGTGAAAAAGTCACAAAATGTATCTCGCATAAAAATGAGACAACTCTTCTAAAATGACATAAATCTAATGGAAAACTGCTCCGAAGTAACCCTCAGGTTCAATTAAAAAAGGTGCAGAACGATCCCTAGAGTTCAAATGGATGTCTGATTTCCAGATATTTCTAACCAAGGGTTTGGTTACATACAATTTCCATCAATATCTTTAAAAAATAGAAACAAAGTAGGCGAATCGGGATAAAAAAAGCATGACAGTTTCTTCTGTTTAAGGGCTGATTCCCAATTTTATAAACAAAGTTAGTGGGTTAATATTCATAAGAGAGAGAGAGAAAGAACCCTTGATCACCTTCTTTGGTGACTGTCACCTCAAAACTCTCTAAAGGGAGAAAAGACAAACCCAAGTCAGTAATACAGGACAGAAGGAAGAGCAACATATCACACAGAAAGCTTGACACGATTCAACCATCGGCCCGGGGAGGCCAGATGCTAGAATCACCAGAGCAAAGCTGGACTCCGGGAACAAAACATCTCTTTGCATCCATCTTACCACGTAATTCAGAAATTCCACTAATCTGCGCATGCGATGCCGCTAGAATGTTTCCTGATACCCCCAGGTGTCCTCTGCACTTCTCATGAACACTTGCATGGTTTAGAGGCAAACCTGTTTGTTATTTTACAGTTTTCAGATTGTCGCTGGCAAGGAGTTTGGAGGCCAGATTCCAGCACTCACTCATTGTTACACTGGAGGCAACAAACACTGAAGAGAAGGACTTAACCCTTTGTTCTTGTGATGATAAAATATAATGTTTCCTAATCTCAAATACCCAAGGGAGGCAACAAATGTAGAAACTTCCAGGGGCCACCAGCTTCACCGGGAGGGAACCAAGGTAGGGCCGACTGCAGTGACCGCGGAGTCCAGCCTCAGCCTGTCACCTCGCCTGCTTCCACTAGAGTCAGAACAAGAGTGCCCAGGACCCGCTGCCTCTTCCCACTCCCCGGGGCACCTTTCTCTCCCCCAGAGGGAAAGCATCCTCAGGCCCCTGGCTGGGTGAACGATTTTAACGCGCACTGTGTCTCTCACGGTGACGGCGCACAGGGCCCCTTCACCTGGCTCGTTCTGGAGGATTCCAGGGGTTCGGACTATATGCCATTTTTGCGACATGTTTTCCACTCAGCCTCTGCGTGTAGGATTTGGTCATCCTTGTCAGCCCTGGCAGTTCTAGTTCACTTATTCTCGCTACTGCAGAGTGAGGACCCAGTGAGTTAAGACCCATAACGTGGCTACACCCTCCCCTGGCGTGAGGAAAGCACTCCACAGATGCTGGGTGTTGCTGTGACCATTTCCTGTGGTGTGAATACCCCCTTATCCATGCCCCCAGTGGCTGCCTGAAACAGAGCACCAAGCCCTACACCTGTTGTCCTGTTCTCTACACACAGACCTAGGATAGAGCTTGGTTTATAAACAGGTGCAGTAAGAGACTGACAGCAGAAGCTAACAGTGAAACGGAACAATGATGACAACACTCCATAATGAAAGTTCTCTGTCTCTCTCTCAAAAGCCCTTCCTGGATGTAACTATTTCTGCATGATGGTTGTCCGCTGGTCAGTGAAACCTCAGAAAGCAGAGCCGCAGGCGAGGACCGCCACGGGCCCTGGGGCAGTTTCCACCGCTGGTGAGCAACACATCCTGCCGTCTGCCGCCCACGTACAGCGTCCCCAGCCCTGCGCCGGCCAGCAGCACAGTGGCACTGGTCCCGCGGGGCTGTTTCAATTAAAATTCATCTTAAAATTAAATAATGTCAAAAATCCTGGTCCTCGGCCCAAGGGCCACATCCCAGTGGCTCGCTGGCCACAGGTGACCAGCAGCGACTGGATGGAGCCTGGAGATCCAGAAGCTGCCATCCCCAGTAAGTTCTACGGGGCAGCACTGCTCAGGGCGGGGAGCAGAGGCGCCACGTCCAACCTGGTCAGTTTTCTGAGCAGCCTGAGGTGCTTAGGAGACTTTTTATCTTTTTTAAAAAAATCTGTTTTGTTTTCAGTGCCCCGTAAGCAAAGTCTTATTGGAAAGGAGACTGGCTAGGGGTTCGCACCGCGAGGTCAGAGGTCACATTAGCCCTCAACAGACGAAGCTTGCTGGTCTGGAGCTGGGCAGCAGATGTGTCCAGCGGTGGTGGAGACCGTGCTGACTCCTCACTCCCCACACTGTGCCTCGCTTTGGGGCGTCTATTACCAGTATATGACACATTTAAAACGAAATGGTCCTGCTTTAAATCAGAGGAAGCCTCGCAGTCTGGCTTGGAGTTCACTGTTCTAAGGAGAAAATGGTGGAGCAATTCCGCATCATCTGAGTGGAGGGAACTGACAGTGACCGTGTCTGCACAGGTGGATGGCGCTGGGACAACAGCCTGCCTGTGCGGTGCACCTGTGCTGAATCAGGGGCTCGAGACTCTCTCCCGTCGGGCAGTGCCCTTGAGACTGTATGACCATGAGACTATCAGGCGTAGAACTGTTTGCCAACAGATGGAAACTCCCGAAGGCTCTCTGAGAACTGGGCTGAGGATGGAAAAAACTCGGGGAGGCTCTGCCAGTCTTACACTGCAGGTGTCGGGGGAGGCGTCACTGGTAACATCTGAGCAGAAACCAGAGGAAACTAAGGGAGCAAATCACAGCATCCTTGGGGGAAGAATTTCAGACAGAGGGGCTGGCAGGTGCAAAGGCCCTGAGGCAGACATTGTTTCTGTGGCTGAGCAAAGGGGAGACTGTAGGTAAGGTCGAAGTAACCTGAAGCTACAGTGGCTACTACAAGAATCGCAGCTTTCCTGCCAAGTAAGGAGGAAAAGACTGGAGAATTTTGAACAGAAAAACAGGTAAAAATAACCCATATTCTAAAAAACTCCACCCGGCTACTGTGCCTGAAGGACAGCCGTAGGAGGCCAAAAATGGATACTTGCACGAGACTCTGGAGGCCAGGGCCGGGGGCACAGGTGGGGTGATGAGACACAAGGGGGGGGCAGTAAGAAGTGGCCAGATTCGGGGCGTGTTTTGAAAGCAAGACCAACCACACTGTAGGATGGTGAGAAAATTCCATGAGGCAGAGACCAGAGAAGGAAGATCTGGGGGACCGGAGGCCCCACCGGCTCCGTACACGCATCTGTTGTTAGAAACAGAAAAAAGCAGGTCCCCACAGTCATATGGAGCCTCCACCCAGACGTCTGACCTAACGTGATCTCTCCCCAAAACGCGATTCTAAGCCAGGCATCCAGGTGTTTCCTGACCAGCACCTGTGAGGTGACCTGCACAGGACACCCGTGTCCCCGAGAGGAGGTGGTTCTACCTGAGATAATCGTTTCCTTTGCTGTAACCTTTGTCAATAAATAACCTCTGTTTTGGGGAGCCCCCAGCATTCTCTGCGGGATGCTGGCTGATTCACCAACTGATTAATAAAGCCAATGAGATCTACATTTGTGAGTTGTGGTTTTAACGCCGTATGGCAATTTGTTAGGGAACAAAGTCTCAAATGCGTGGTGATCCAATGGAAGAAAATAAATTATTTTGAGACTCATTATGCATTTCCAGGATGCCCCCTTGAAAATGTGAGTTCAGGGCCTCCCTGGTGGCACAGGCGGTTGAGCAGTGCTGTGAAGCTGTCCGCAGCCTCTGCAGTGCCGGTTCGATCCCTGCCAGCCGGTGAGAATCCCACATGGGGCAGACCTCTCCTGTCTCGCCCGCTGCTCCCCTCAGCAGTGTATTTCAGTCAGTCTGCCTGTTCTGCTCCCCACTCTGTCTCTGGTGAATCCTCTCACCCCCCACACCTCTGGCCTGCACCCCAGTTCTTGTATGCATGAATAAATCTTTAAAAAAAAAAAAAGAAAATGTGGGTCCACTGACGACGAGAGCAGCAAAAATGTGTATTTGTATTTTCTCCGCTTACCCCCACCCAATGCAGCATATTTAAGCTGGCTCCTTGCATGGGTTGGACCAACAGTATTTGGTGCCTCAAATCCAAGGATCCCTTTTAAGGGGCCCCGCCAGGCGGGCTGGTACTTTGGCCTAGAAAGACTTAAAAACTGCCCACCAGATGGACGCTGGACACAGCAGGGGCAACAGACCTCGCCGGGCAGACTTCACTGGGCCAACCTGGGTTTTCCGGAACAGGCGGTCACATGACCCCTGCTGCCACCGTGGAGCCACCATCTGCAGCCTGGGCCAGGGCACCCCCCTCACGCAATTAGACAAGGATGACGGATCGACCGGGGCAAGGCTGGGTGACGGAACAATGACAACGGCTGCCGCATGTCAGCAGAGAACTGGCGAGGGTTCGCCGAAGGCAGATTTTGTAGGCAACGTTTAGGAGAATTTCCAGGAGAATGATATAGGACTTCGAAACCAACTGAAGAGAGACAGAGGGAAAGAATCTGGCCTAACCATCTGGTGGCTGATGGTGCCATGCAGGGACGAGACACACCCGGGGTGGGGGGCTGGGTCTGTGCTTCTCCGACCCTGGCCACTGCCATGGGCTTGCTGACCAGCTGGAGGGCTGGAAAGCCGGGCATTATCCAAGAGGTACAGAGAGCAGCCTCTGAGCCAGTGGGGGGCGCTCACAGCCAACTAGTTGATAAAAGGTGAAGCCTTCCAGGTTCGATCTCTATTTCCTGAACAGAGACTGCCAGGAGTGGGGGGCAGAGAGTCTGAAGCCAGACAGGCCTCCAGTGCTGCCTTTCCTGGCTCTGATTGGCGCCTGGTCTCACTCACACAGCACTGCTGGAGAACAGTCAGCTCAGCCACGTGCCACGTTCCACGTCCGGTCACTGGCCTCTCTCTCCCTACTCCCCTTGGAAGGTTGTGTGATTTTTGTTTTGTTTTGTTTTTTTTGCCTCTCTCTCTGGGTTTCTGCTTTTGGGTCTCGCCCTGTGTTCTTAAGGGTTTAAGTGAGGACTCACAACACCATCACCCTGTAATAATTCTATTGTTTCTGGGCCTCCCTGGTGGTGCAGGGGTTAATGTCTCAGCACTATGAAGCTATCCACAACCGCTGAAGCATGAGTTCGATTCCCAGCCAGGGAGGCGACCCACACAGCACAGCAGACCTCTCCTGTCTCCCGGCTGTTCCCCTCAGCAGTGTATTTCAGTGGATCTGCCTGTTCTGCTCCCCACTCTCTCTGGTGAGTCCTCTTACCCCCGGCACCTCTGGCCTACACCCCAGCTTTTCTATGCAAAAATTTTAAAAAAGAAAACAGATACCTGCTGAGCTGCCAGCACCTGCTGCCACGTCCCCACTGACCCAGCCCCGGACCCCACCCACTTTCTCTGCTCGGCCAAGCTCACCAGCTGGATATCCAGGCGGCCCCTCATTTTTGGTGCCCTGTGGCTTCCTTGCTGGCCGGCCCAGGCTATTCCTGCAATAAGCTCACGGGGCCTGATCAGCACAGTTGCTCAAGGCGCCGTAGCAGCCAGGGAACGCCTCACCCCAGGGCCATGCCTCCCAGCCCAGGCTCACCAGCCACCGAGCCTCCACCTCCTCACTCACCACAGTGCCTCTCCGATGTCAGCTGAGAATTCCTGGGAAGCTCTTTAAAAATGCAGCTTGCCAAGCCCCCTCCCTAGAGACTCTGACTCAGCAGCTCTAGGGTGGAGCCCAGAGATCTGGGTTTTCAAGGAACACTGCCAGAAGGTTCCCATGCAGCAGGCTATGCCTGGGGAGACTGGCCCACCTGGGGTTCCCAAGCCTCGCTGGCTGGTTACAGGTTTCTGAGCCTCTACCCTGGAAGACTCAGAGAACTGAGAGGAGACAGGTCCCGGGGAGGTCAGGCCGCACTGGAAAACCACCTTCAGGGTAACATCCCGTCTAGTCAGTCAGCAAGAGCACCTCGCACCTCAGGTGAGCTTTCTCCCGCCCTCTGCACCCCTAGGTCACACTCAGCAGGCTGACTAGTCATCCCCCCTTTTGGAAGCCTGGTCTGTCCACCTCTGCTCTAGCTCCACCCCAGCCCCTGCTCCTGTGAAAACCCAGCCTTCCAGCTTCATCCCATATATCTGTGTACTGCCTCTCATTGGGTGAATTATAATAAATTGGCTGAATTTATTATATACAATTTATTACATATATATTTTTTAAAGATTTGTTTATTTATGCATACAAGAACTGGGGTACAGGCCAGAGGGGTGGGGGTGAGAGGACTCACCAGAGACAGAGTGGGGAGCAGAACAGGCAGACTGACCAAAGTACGCTGCTGAGGGGAGCAGCAGGAGAGACCGGAGAGGCCTGCTGGGCCATGTGGGTTGCTCCCTGGCCAGCAGGGGGATCGAACTTGTGCTTCAGTGGCTATGGACAGCTTCATAGGTTGCGTCTTAATCTCCTGAGCCACCAGGGAGGCCCCGTAATTTATTATATATATTAACACTCTAGCTGAGTGACTCAAAGCTGATGCATTAGCTGCTCTGGGCCTCGGCTTCCTCTCTTTAAAACAGGGATGGTAGCCTGGTGGCCTTGAGTTAAGTCTCAGTGCTATCACTGCAATGGCCCACTGTGGCCTGAGTTCAATCCCCAGACAGGGACCTGACCCATAGGGCACAGTAGACCTCTCCTGTCTCCCCGCTGCTCCCCTCAGCAGTGGATTTCAGTAGATCTGCCTGTTCTGCTCCCCACTCTGTCTCTGGTGAGTCCTCTCACCCCTCACACCTTTGGCCTACACCCCAGTTCTCATATGCATAAATAAATAAATCTTTAAAAAAAAAAAAAAAGAAAAGAAAATGACCTTCACGGTGTCAGTTTTGATGCTGAGACAAAGAAGGGGTGAGCAGCACATCCCCCCATCTGTCAGGGAAGCCACTTGGACTGGACATGAAGCAAGAACAGTTCCAACTGGACAGTGCTGTGAGACGTTAGCAAAGCCGCAAGCTGCCAGAGCAGGCCTGGAGCCGGGTCTCTAGCTGCTCCAGTGGCCCACGTTGAGGTGCTTGAGTTAAATGTGTGTTAGGAGTAAAATCTCAGCCAAAGAGATTCCTCTAGAAAGAAAGACTGCTCAACTTTCTCAAATAAGTGTTTTGAGGGAACAGAAACTGGGGATGCACAGGGAAATCTCTAGCTGTGATTGGCCAGATGCTGCTCCCGAGGCCAGCAGCACCAGAACAGGAGCCCAGGGCCCGCGTCCCCCAATCAGCGATGTAACGCGGCAGCGGGAGCTCTGCGTCTGTGGGCCCTGGACTAGCTGCTCTCTACCTGGTGACACCAAGGCAGGCATATAAAATGCAATGAAATATTCTGCCTCTGAGCAAGCACAGACTTTTTCTGTTATTTTAGGGGGAGCAAGTACACCAATGATTAAAATTAAAAGGAAAAAGGCGTTACAAGGTTGTCCACGCTAGAGACATTTTCAGAAATAACCCACATGGGCGTGTGATGCCCGACGCCTGTCCAGCCCAGGCCTGCAGGGCAGGTGCATGCCTGCTCCTACCTGCGAAGCGCAGGGGCGCGTCCTTGTCCAGGGCGATGAGCGGCGGGTCCAGCAGCACCGTGTTGTCGTTCTCTGTGACGATGCCGTGATAGGTGGGCTCCAGCCACGGCTTGTGCTTGTTCACTGCGTGGACACCGAAAAAGAAGAGAGAACAGGCACACGGTCAGCTCCTCTGACTCCACAGCTGGGACGGCCGCGTGCAAGCAAAGGAAAACAGATTCTTGCTTCACTTCCTACACCCCGGTTAATTCAGAAGGGATGGATGACTTGGACGGAAGACCTGAAACCATAACGTCCTTAAAGGAAAACGCAGGGGACCCGTTCTGGTCTTGGCGCACTTGGCCCGCAGGCTGAAGGGTCTCCCTAACTGCTGACGCCCCACGTCTCTCCAGGTAGCTCTGACGTGGGCTGCACAGCTGCCCAAGGTCGGAAGTGCGCTACAGCAAGACAGGACATTTTCAAGAACGTCCTCCAAAACACCATGGTTTGTCACCAATCCCTCCTTTTAAAGCACACACATAATCAGATCAATTTATTGCTAATATTTTATCCTGGGCCTCCCTGGTGGCACAGGGTTAAGTATCAGCACTATCAAGCAATTGCCAGCCACTATGGGAGCTGACCCACATGGCACAGCAGACCGCTCCTACCTCGCCCCCTGCTCCCCTCAGCAGTGTATTTCAGTGGCTCCGCCTGTTCTGCTCCCCACTCTGTCTCTGGTGAATCCTCTCACCCCCTGCATCTCTGGTCTACACTCCAGTTCTTGCATGCATAAATAAAATCTTTAAAAATAAAAATAATATTTTATCCTACTTGGTTTTCATATTTTCAGGTCTTACTCATAAAATTATAAGCATAACAAGAGTAAAGGTTATTACAAAATTTAAATGTTGAGAACTCCTGAGATCTAAACTAAGTGAATTTATTAATCCAGCAAGAATGTAAAAATACCAGGCAAAGCAAACTGCAGAATGCCAGTGACAGGGAGTAGGAGAAAATGTTTCTGTTACCCTAACAGAAAGGCCTGCAGCTGAAAATGGCAATGGTTCAAGAAGAAAAAATAAATCCACAGCTGTGTTGCCAGTCCTTAAACTTTCCCCCAGCATGCTAATTCTAGAACTCGAAATTTCTAAATTGCTCCCTTTGGCCGTCAGCAGAATGAAGAGCCCTGGCCAGCTCCAAAGACTGAACTTTTGAATATTTAATAAATGATATTTTTAATATTTCATCATATTCAATTTGCATTATAAAATATTCATAGAAACAAGTGACTGCTGTTTCTGAAATCATCCCCCAAATCACAGATCAAAAAAAGGGACTGCCAGCCATGTTAAGAATCCCTGCCCACTTCATTTCATCCATTCTGGACCATATAGACACCACTGAAGTCTGAATACCAGCGCCGTAATTAAAGTCACGGAAGAGCAAGGCTGGTGGCTGAGCAGACCTCTGCAATGGTGGCTGTATCTGGGCTACACGCCTAATATTTTAGGACAAGGCTAGTGTTGGGGTTGCTGTGGGGTCCAGTCATTAGATGTCACCAATTTAAAAGTCAGGATAAAAAGAGCAGTCAGGGGCCTCCCTGGTGGTGCAAGGGGTTAAGCTGCCGCACTGTGAAGCTGTCCACAGCCATTGCAGCACGAGTTCGATCCCCGGCCAGGGAGCTGACCCACATGGCACAGCAGACCTCTCCTGACTCCCCGCTGCTCCCCTCAGCAGTGGATTTCAGTCAGTCTGCCTGTTCTGCTTCCCACGCTGTCTCTGGTGAATCCTCTCACCCCTGCATCCCTGGCCTGTACCCCAGCTCTTGTATGCATAAATAAATAAGCCTTTAAAACAGAAAAGAGCAGTCAACTTCAGGGTTAACTTTCCATAGAAAACTCCGTCTCCCTGGCACCATCCAACTCTGTGAGCTCCTCGTCCAGGTCACCGAGTCACAGCGGCCTGGACACCAGCTTCCATTCCGATTTACTCACTCATCAAGGGCAAGCCACTGTTTACAAAACAGACGCACGCCCTTCTAATTCCAGAATACCTCCGTTGGTTGTGTCGACCCAGTAATTACATAATGAAAATGACAGCTGAGTGTTCTAGGAGACTAACTTCACGGGTAAATCCTGGAAGACCTTACACACTTGGTTTGCAGATTCCAGCCTTTTAACCCTGGGCCTGCAGTTCCAGGACACCACCACTAGGTGGCGGGAGGCGCTTCGACAACGCGCGGCGGGGCAGGGATTTGAACTGCCCTACTGGGGTGCGGGTCGCGTGAGCAGCCCTGGTGAGAGCCGGTGTGCACAGCGACGTGTCCCCAGATACATCAGTACAGATGCTCTGGCTGGATTTTTTTTTTCTTTGAGATCACTTGGGGTATGGTGTTCCAAAACCCAAATATCAAGAGGCCCAGTCTCGTGGAAGCTCCAGGCACCCCAAGCTGACCAGGTGGGGAGGTGTCCCTCCACCACGCGGCCAGAAGCCAGCAATAGAAATAACCTGAGATGGGCCCCCAGAGGCCAGAAGAGCAAGGGGGCTGCCCAAGAACACCCTTAAAGGAGACATGCTTTCAGGGAGTCTTTCAAGCAGAACTCATGCAGGAGCACGCTCGGGTAACAAAGACATGTGCCTCGCTGCGGGATGGGGAGACGGCGAGGGATGTGTGGGGGTCTGCTGGGGAGGGGCTGAACCTGGGTGTAGGGTGAATGAGTTAACCAGGCTCTTCACACCACTGGCCTCTTGCCATCGCCTGCGGCCTTGATGGTGCTGCCGCAGGAGGTGCTTGGGCGCTGGGCGAGTGGGCCTGATGGCAGACACCTGAGCACGGGTGTGTGCGCGCATAGGTGTGCACACCTGAGCCTTGCAGTCAGGGATTTAAGGCGGCGTCACTCAGGGACCGGGAGGGCTACGGGAAGGCAGCTACGGAGGACAGGCGGTGCGGCTGCAGAAGAGGGGAGACCACGCGACAACGCCAGAGACCCAGAGAAAGCTTAAAGATTTGTGGGGGGCTGGGACGCACGGTTGCCTGCCTGCCTTCCAGCACCCCTGCCTGGCCAGAGCCAGCCTCCGTGCCTGGTTCCCCGAGAGAGCATTAAACCCTGAAAAATCCACCGAGGGCCCCGGGGTTCTCCTTGCCCGAATCCACAGTGAACCGGCCCTGTGTGTGCTGGCACTAGACTGGGTGACGGGGGTGCACAGTGAACACCCCGATTCTGAGCTGCAGTAACGAGCTCTGAGTCCTTCACCCACAAGAAGCTGTGAAAAGCTTCAAACAGTAGCATCTGGTAGAAAAAGCAGGAACCAGTTCAGACAGAACGTGGGGAGTAAATGAATTCTGTCTGCCTCACTCCCTGCATGGGGGAAACAACTGTTCAACCACCGCACCCCTGTTTCTGCAACCCTGTGAGGAGGGCATTGCGGCCCACAGCCTTGTCTCCTGTTATGAACTCCTAAGTGAAAGGTGCCCCCCAACCCGGTGCCTGCCCCATTCTCAGCAAAGAACCGGTGCCACGTTTTAGCAGTAACTCAGGGCAGGAAGACGAGGGCTAGGTTGGGGAGGGGGTGCGATCCATTTCTCCCCAAATGTACAACCTACAGGAAAGGACTCCAGTGGCCTCAGACCCTGTAGAGACCTGATTTCACCTCTTCTGTATTTAGTGAAAGGAAAGCAGAGTGACAGGTGCTACCACGCATCTGCACTTTTTTAAATGAGACTTTAATCAAGCAAAGTAACCTGCATGATAGCGCCTCACTCCCCGCCCAGCTGACCTCACTCGGGTCAATCTGGGAACTGCTCAGGTCAAGCAGTAGCCGTTCCCCCTGAGCCCGCAGAAGTCATCTTTAAATGACTCAATTTGTTTTTAAAACCAAACACTTGCAAAGAATCTCTAGACAAATTCCGTAGCTGCAGGTCTAAGGGCTTTGTCACCACGATCCCAAATAATTTAAGGAGCAAGGAAAAGATCTACAGATGAGTGTTTTGCTAGGGTGTCTCAGCCTCAGCACTAGGGCCCTCCGGGCCTTGGGGGGATAGTTAACTAGCAGCACTCACTCCTGGCCTCCGTCCACTAGAGGGGAGTAGCCCCCCCAAGTTATAAGGCCCCAGATGTCTCCAGCTATTACCCAAAACGCCCTGGTGGCCAACGCTCTCCCCAGCTCCTCGGAGAAGCACTGACTCAGACGCACCTCTTTAGGGAAAACCTAGGTTTTCCGCATTAAAATCATTATAAACTTCAAAACTGCTGATGCTAATTTATGTGTATCTATTGATGTGAGGCTCATTTTAAGAACCATTTAAAGTCACATTTCAATGTAAAGTGAATCCTTAAATTAAGCAAACAAGCAATCTTTCTCATGGTTTCTCTCTGCGCCTTCCAGCACCGTGCCCTGCTGGAAAGGCATGGGGAGGGGGGCCCTTCAAGAAGGGGAAGGGCGCCGCTGGGAGACGCTGACTGTCTCGCGGGTCCTGGTGAGGGCAGACGTGGGGCGCTGAGCCAGGGGTCCGTCGCCATGGTGCGGTAAGAGACTGGCTCTCCCTGGCGAGAAGCATGGCATGTGCAGGGCAGGGTCACGGGAGGAAGAGATGGAGAAGGCAGCAAGGATCTGGGAAGACCCCCTCATCCGGGGGGCGGGGGGAGGTCAGGACTGGGTTCCCTGTCCAGGACTGTGCGGCACTGGGCTGATGGACCAGTGTTTCCGGGCAGGACCAAAGATGAGGGACAACAGGGTGGAGAAGAATCCAGGGACTTCTGTTTTCCTTCTATCCATCCATCCATCCTCCCGCCATCCATCTACCCATGCACCCTCCCCTCTTGACTGAGCCCTGGACATTCTTTCTAGGTGCAGAAGAAATAAGTGCATGAAACAGACCCTGCTCACCCAGAGCTCGAGTCGCGGTTGGCTGAATTAATTTTAAGCACATTTTGCAAAGGAATTCTTAGGGAGCAAAGCCACACTTGCTAGAATGCCAACTTTTCAAGCTGAAGAGGGGCCTTCTAATTACTCCTCTAAATTCCAAGCAAGTTTTTTTTTTTTTTTAATTGTGGTAAAATAGGGCTTCCCCGGTGGCGCAGCGGTTGAGAGCTGGGCTGCGAAGCTGCTGGCAGCCTCTGCAGCGCTGGATTGATCCCCGGGCACGGGCGAGGGTCCCATATGGCGTGTGGGACCCGCTGCTCCCCTCAGCAGTGTATTTCGTCAATCTGCTTGTTCTGTTCCCTGCTCTGGCTCTGGTGAATTCTCTCACCCTCCCGCACTTCTGACTGTACCCAGTGCTTGCGTAAATAAATAAAAAATAAATAAAATAAAAAAATTTAAAAATTGTGGTAAAATACACATAATAAAGTTTACCTTCTTAGCCATGTTTAAGGGTACTGTTCAATGGTGTTTCTGCATTTACACTGTATACAGCAATCACCACTCCCATCTTCCTACCTCGCACCTTGCAAAACTGAAACCATGTCCCCAAATCAAACAACTTCCCACCCCCAGGCCCTGGCACCCACTTCCTGTCCTGTGAATACAATTACTGGAGGCACCTCAGGAAAGTAGGTATCTGTCTTTTTGTTACTATTTTAGTCCACTAAGCACCATGTCCTCAAGGTTCACCCATGTCACAGCGTGACAGAATGTCCTTTGTACAGCTGAGTAATATTCCACCATGTGTAGCTGCCACAATTACCCAATCACCCATCAATGGACACCCGGGTTGCTGCCTCCTCTTGGCTCTTGTCTATGATGCTGTTACCAGCATGGGTGTGCTGGTATTTACTCAACACTTCGCCTGATCTTTCTAGTCTTTTAGGTCTATGCCCAGAGTGGGGATGGGGTGGGGTTGGGGGTTCTGGATCCCATGGTAATCCTCTCCATTTTCTGAGGAATGTCTACACTGTTTTCCAATAGGGGCCACACCACTTGACAGTCCTGCCACGGGCACAGAGGGTCAGGTTTCTCTGCATTCTACCAACACTTGTTCTTTTTCTGGCTTTTCACAGTAGCCACCCTAATGGAAGTGGCCGAACACATTTTACACCCAATCATTTGACCTTTTCATATAACATAAGATATAAACAGTAGAATAAGGAACCCTGTGTGTCTGTGGCTCTACCACTCCGGGGAAAATCTTATTTTGCTCACACACCAATTTCCAATGATTTCAAAGAATCCCAGACAGCAGTTAACTTCAGCCCTCAGTGCATCAGCAGACTCCTCCAAAAGATACTGGTTCTTTTTTTAACTAAACATAATGGCATCATCCCCTGAAAACTTCACAATTATTTAATAACATGAAATCCAGTTGGGATTCACACCCATTTCATTGTTTATCAGATAATTTAGCTCCAAACTCTTCTCCACAGAGTGAGTGTTGCCTCATTATACATTCCCCGTTCACAAAGAGAAAACTTTGAATCACTCATCACACCTGAGCAGCGCTGCTTTCCTGGTCCACATCTTGATGCTCCTGACCAGGCTAAAAATCCTCTCTGGCCCTAACTTGCTGGGTTTTTATCATGAGTGGGTGTCAGATGCTGTCCAGTGCTATTTCTGTAGCAACACGATTGGGTGGTTTTTCTTCTTGAAGCTGTTGATGTTGTTTTGTGTACATGGAATAAATCCCATTGGGTCAAGGTGTCTAACCCCTTTTATACATTGCTGGATTTTATCTGCTAATATTTTATTGAGGACTTTTTAAAAGTGTCTTTATTAAGAGGCCTCCCTGGTGGTGCAGGGGTTAAAGTCTCAGCACTATGAAGCTATACCAGCCACTGCAGCGTGAGTTCGATCCCTGGCCAGGGAGCTGAACTGCATGGCGCAGCAGACCTCTCCTGTCTCCCCGCTGCTCCCCTCAGCAGTGGATTTCAGGAGATCTGCCTGTTTTGCTCCCCACTCTGTCTCTGGTGAATCCTCTTACCCTCCCACCTCTGGCCTACACCCCAGTTCTTGTATGCATAAATAATCTTTTTTTAAAAATCTTTATTGAAATTGTCATTTAAAAATGTTGGGTTTTTAAAATGACATTTTAAAAATGTCAGTATATTTCAATTCACTGCTGTTTTAATGTTTTAACCTGAAAGTTGAATCTATCCAGCTTTGTATATTCAACATGAAACAAGGCATGTCTCCTGAGCACTGACGTTGTCCCTGGTGCTCAATCCTGCTTACCACGAAGCCTGGTTTTCTGAAGGCTCTAGTTAGGTGATTAGAAGGAAGAGTAACCGTCACCATGCTATTTCTGAGAAATTAGGGTGTGATGTGCATTTGAAAATTAGGATTTAAAAAAAAAAAAAAACCTAGTGAGATTAATGCTTCTGATGTTAAGCCTGGGTTAGATACAGCCCCCCAGCCCCGACAGACAGCGGCTGCCGATCTGCTGCTCACGCGGCAGGAATCCCAACACCACCTGAGAGAACCCAGTGAAAGCGGCACCTCCTGCCCGAAGATATTGCAGAGACAGAAGAAACACCTGGCAGGTTTTAAGGGCCCCAAACACCTGCTGAAGCCAGAGTCACTGCTCCCCCGCAAGTGAAAGCTCTAGTAACGGCCCCAGAAGTCGGTGTCTTCGTCCTGCGCACTCCGCGAGGCTGGAAATCAAACTGCAGAACCAGGTTCTTTAATGCTGGTGGTTCTCAAGTTTTACTTTATTTATTTATTTTTTTTTTAATGTGACCAAAGTACTTTTATTTATTTATTTATTTTTAAAGAGGCATGTTTTCTATTTATTTTATTTATTTATTTTTTGTTTGTTTGTTTGTTTGTACATGCACTGGGTACAGTCAGAAGCGCGGAAGGGTGAGAGAATTCACCAGAGTCAGAGCGGGGAGCAGAGCAGGCAGAAGGACCGAAGTACACTGCTGGGGGGAGCAGCGGGCGGCAGGAGAGGTCTGCACGCCATGTGGGACCCTCCTCCAGTGGCCGGGGAGCAGCCGGGGATCGAACCGGTGCCGCAGAGGCCGCAGGCAGCTTCGCAACCCAGCGCTCAACCGCTGCGCCACTGGGGAGCCCCATCAAGTTTTACTTTATTTCACGATCTTTAGTAGCAGTCTCTTAACACTTGATGGCGACTGCCCCGCATGCCACCTCCGGAAAGAGACCAAGGAGGAAAGAGAAATAAGCTGCGACCTTGCTGCTGCACCTCCAGGGCCCGAGGCTAGTGACAGAGGAAGGCCGACAGGAACGCGTCAATCTGAAGGTGAAAAGAGGAATGTGCCCTGAATGATGGGGAGACGCGTGAGAGATGACGGTAGAAACACTGCTTTAAAAGCAAAAAATGAAACTCCCAAGGAAGTTGCTTTCATCGTGTTCCTCCACTTTCAGAGCAGTGCACTCCCACGGAGCAGTCACACAACTCAACATTCTGACTTCACTGTTCAGGAGCAAGACGCAAGGGAACTGGACGTGTGGGTGGATGGATGGGGATGGATGTGGGTGTGCAGTCGGGCAACCAGGCGTAGGGGTCCTGGGGGGCCGGGAGGCTGGGAAGCCTCCAGCCAATCTTTAGACTGTTCTCTGAGCTCTGGAGTTCTCTCTCCCCCATCATGTCATGGTCTCGCCTCTTCTGTGGTCATGCTGCTCATCCTCCTGCTGCCACCGCAGCTTTTAGCCCCACCTCCAGGCTCAGGTGTGCACACTTGCCCATGCGCGCACACCCTTACTCCAAGTGTCCACACTCAGGCACATGTGATGCACACCCACACTCCCAAGCAACTTCTGCGTTAACATGATCGAGGCCGCAGGTGACGGCCACAGACACTAGTGATGTAAAAGCCCGAGGAGCTCGTTTACCCTACAGGGTGGGGCGGGTGGGTGGATGGATGCGTAACGCAAGCTTTTCCTTCTTTAAACAAGGTCCAGGAGTGCTGAGCAGCGGGCCTGCTGAAACCCGCCCGCACCATCTGCAACGGAGTGTAACAACTGACCCTGAGCCATCCAGAGGGCTAACAAATTTTATTCACTATGATCAGGAATGTATGTATTTTAAGGAAGGCTCAGAAAATCATTTACTGTTTACATTTTTAAAGAGGCAACCCTTCAGTTACCCCGCATCTCATTTTTTTTTACCACTCAGATTTCCACAGAGTTATATTTAACTTTCCCAAGTAACCTGATGCCACATCCACACACTCAGCTAGTAAGCAAATGAAACCCTTGACTCGCCTGAGGCTCAGAAGTCAGTTACTTTTCTATTCAAACTCTGTTCTACTCACTATGAAGATTTATGCCAAAAAACTAACAGGCCAGGCACCGACCCAAAACATGACGGGCTAGTCGGACAGTAACGTCTGTGTTCCCTGTGGACTTCAGTCCCCGAGCTTCAAAAACAAGCCCCTCACGCCCTGACTGAGAGCCTGAGCTTCTGCACAGGCCTTCCGGTGGCTCCAAAGGTGGGGGAACCCCTAAACTGAGGAAACAGAAGTTCCCTCAGGACTTGGCTATAATGGGAGAGGAATGGTCCTGGGGTCACAGGATGCCTCTCGGCACTATAGAGAGCACCCCGCAGCCTCCCCTGGCCCCTGACCAGACTCAGAACCCCGCTCCTGCAGCAGGAGCCCAGCCTGGAGCTCGGGTGTCCTGGGCTGACCCCACAGACCCCAGAGGGGACCCTCGTGGGTGGTGCCTGAAAAGGAAGCACCATTAGCAGGCCAACACCCCGGGGAACCAGGGAGTCCTCTTGGACCCAGGTGAGTGGACAGTAGGGGTCAGGTACGGGGTCGGGGATCCCCATGAGCTTCTCTCAAGCTCTGCTCCTGCAGGCAGTAGCTGTGTGTGTGGAGACTGTGTGGAGCACTTCAGGACTAAGTTTTATGAGGAGTGAAAGGGGGGAGGAGGGAACTGGAGGCGTCCCCCGCCTTCCCACGCTTCTCGCTGCCCTCTGGAGAGAGGGAACTGGAGCGACTTCATTTCCTGGAGCCCGCAAGGGGAGGGGGACCCGGCCACAGGGCCAAGAATGTGCCAGATGCTCCCCCCAGCAGGGGCCCCACTGGGTGGTATGGGGGCCTTTGGGCCGTCCTCCCTCTGCTGAGCCCCCCAGTCGGGCGGCCTGAGGCCGGGCAGGTGTGGCTGGAGCTTCAGGCGATTCTGACCACCCAGCTCAGCAACCTATCAGGACGGCTCATGAGCAGCGGCCTCTGGGAGTCCTCTGGTAAGAGCAAGTGGGCAGTCTTCACTGGTGCTGTCTCAAGTTCATGCTTTGCCCTCCACAGGTGCCCCCACAGAGCCCCCCTATTTTACGAGGGCCCCGCCTCTTCTAGGACATCATGACTGGCAGCTGCCTAGACACTGGCTCCTTGGTTTTGTTTTAACAAGCTCATCTCACATGTGGTTGTTGCTTCTCTGAAATGTAACCGGTAGCATCTCTCACCGGCGAAGCGGCACAATATGGCGAACTTGATCCCCAGTGTCCCTCCACGCCGTGCTGCCCACGCCGTGCTGCGCAGGCCCCTACCAGGTCCGAGGGCACCGGCGCAGGCCAGGGCTCCCCGCACTCCTGCGCCCGTCCCCTCCAGCAGAACACGTGTCCAGGGTTTCCTGATGTCTGTCTGCACCAAATCAAGACTCACCTGGGCCAACTCTGCCCTACTTCCTAAGCGCGCTCAGGCTGACCAGCTCGCTGAGAAACCAACTTGAGCTGGATGCTAATGGAGAATGACTTAAGTACCCACACTGACATTTTGCACAGAACTTCAGTGAGCTAATATAAAAATAGTAACTAAGGTAAGAAATGCAGGCAGCCTGCAAGCTGGCAGGAAAAAATAATTTTGGAACAGAGCCCTCTCACACCTCTCAGTCTACATCTTATATGCAGGGAAATTATTCAGAGCATGTAATTTGGATACGGTTCCAAATTCTATTTAGCTTTTAATAATAGAATTAAAATATTAAAAATGCAGCATGACAGGAACAAACCTCACTATTAGTACATTTCAAGTCCCTGACTTGCACCTCTGGTCATTGGCACTTGTAACGCACGTCAAGCAGAAATCTATGCACAAAGTACATGCCGTGATTTCCTTAATTTGCCTATTTTGCAACATTATCAGAAAATACAGGCCAGGTCTGCCCTTTTCTTTCTTCTTTCTCGTCATATTTGTCTTAAGTTAAAAAAGGACAGGGTGCAGTCCTGAATCTTAAGGTAACAGTCCAGGGGTGATTTTCCAGATTCTGCATGTGTTTTTTTTTTAAGTCTCCTGACCTTCATACACAATGGAAAACTTTATCAAACATAGCTGGAAAAGGCCACATGGTATTCATGCCGGGCCGACATTCACAATTGATGTAAAGTTCCTAACAGCTGTCACCCAAGAGCTGTCAGAAATTGACTCCATTGTCTAACAAATCCATTGTAGACAATCGGGGGAAAAAAAAAAATCAAGAATCTGTCCTTCTTCCCCTGTTTTTGCTCCTTGATTGCTTATGTTCCTGCAATACTAGGGATAACAAAAGGTTTTACAAGAGTTCTTACATTATTTAAAAAATAAACATTTTAATGATAAACACAGACAACGTAACAGCTCAGTCTTATTTTGCCACTGACTCTCTCAAGAAGTGTGTTTATTTTTATTAGAAAGAGCAGAGTCGGGGCCTCCCTGGTGTCACGAGGGGTTAAGACACAACCTATGAAGCAATCTGCAGCCTCTGCAGCACGAGTTCAATCCACGGTCAGCCAGGGAACTACACATATGGCACAGCAGACCTCTCCTGTCTTGCCCCACTGCTCCCCTCAGCAGCGTATTTTGGTCAGTCTGCCTGTTCTGTTCCCCACTCTGTCTTTGGTGAATCCTCTCACCCCCCGCATCTCTGGCCTGTACCCCAGCTCTTATACGCATAAATAAATAAATCTTTTTAAAAAAATGAGCAAAGTCAACATAACAACGGGAGAACTGAGTGAGGTCTGAGGCTGGACGACATGGATGAGGAGAGAAGGTCCCACGTCCTCTGGTTACTTCAGGTGTTTTAAACACCAGGACACTGAGAAAACTTACTGATGGGAGTGCTAACCTACACTAATGTTGGTCTTTAATGTTGGTTGGATGAGATGTATTTTATTTATGCATATAAGAACTGGGGTGCAATCAGGTGTGCGGGAGAGTGAGAGACAGAGTGGGGAGCAGAACATGTGGATCCACTGAAATCCACTGCTGAGGGGAGCATCAGGGAGACTGGAGAGGTCTGCCGTGCCATGTGGGTCAGTTCCCTGCCCGGGGATCGAACTCATGCTGCAGTGGCTGACGCTAGCTTCATAGTGCTGAAGCTTAGCCCCTTGCGCCAGCAGGGAAGCCCAAGAAATCTGCAAAGATTGTAGCATCTGGATTTTCAAAATCGGAAAATGAATATCGTAAACTATATTTGCATGAGTTTCACATTAATCATGGGCAAAATCCCAGGTTGGCTTTTGTGCCTTAGAGAAGGAAATGGAGTCAGAGGCTGTGTTCATGAGATCAAGGAACCTACTACATTGTCTACTGGGAGACACTGGACACGCCATCCGCTACACCTGATCAGTGAATGCCAAGCAGCCTAATAACAGTTTTATCTAATAAGCCACAACTTGCATGAAAATCTAGAAATAGCTTAGTGGCCTGGGGCAGGCTGCCGGCCAGGCCTCCCCTGTGAGCTTCCTGTGACTGCGACTGACAGGGCAAAATGAAAACAATGGGTGGATTTACAATAGGCTGACCTTTGGGCTACTGCAAAAGGTCACAGAAATGTGTACCCAGGAGCCTGCAACCGTCTCTGGTAACATTTCAAGGTTGCAGACTTGGTTGGCTTTCTTCCACATGACACCAAATTCGTCCATGATACAGAGCCAGAAGGGACAGATGGCACGTGGGACGGAGTGTGGACCACACACAATGCAGAGGACTGTGAGGCTTGCACGAGATGGGTCCCAAGTTAGAAGACAGAAGCATGGACCCGGGGTTCAGGCGAGATAAAGTCGGTGCGATGAAGCAGCTGAGAAGCTTACACTAGGGTGCCAGCCATGTGGCACCCTGACTCTGCTCCTGCCAGGGAACTCCACCAAACTCTCTGTGCCATCTTCAAGGTGGGGGCTACACCACGGAGCACCCAAGGAAAAGCCAAGCAAGTCGGCCAGCGGAGACTCTGGAAACAAAGCCACCTGAACAACAGCTGAAAGACAGAGGATGCTTCACTCTGAGTCAAAGTCGGTGTGGGGGGGATGGGAGAGGCCACTCGCTTTGCTGGTGGGAATGCAGAATGGCTGGCACTGCTTGGCAGTGGTTCCTCAATAAATTTAACACAGAATTACCATCAGTCCCAAGAGCTCCACTCCAGGCGGTATACTCAAATTCTCACATGTGGACATTCATGATAGGGAGAAGCAACCCCAAATGTCCACCTAAGGATGGTGGCAGACAAAAAACAAGGTACATCCCCACAATGGATGTTATCCAACCTTTAAAAGAAATGAAGTTTCGGGCCTCCCTGGTGGTACAGGGGTTAAAGTCTCAGCACTATGAAGCTATCATCAGCCGCTGCTGCACGAGTTCGATCCCTGGCCAGGGAGCTGACCTACATGGCGCAGCAGACCTCTCCTGTCTCCCCGCTGCTCCCCTCAGCAGTGTATTTCAGTGGATCCATCTGTTCTGCTCCCCACTCTGTCTCTGGTGAATCCTCTTACCCCCCACACCTCTGGCCTGTACCAGCGCTGTATGCATAAATAAAAGTAAATCTTTAGGGCCTCCCTGCTGGCACAAGGGGTTATGCACTGCGCTATGAAGCAATATGCAGCCTCTGCAGCATGAGTTCGATCCCCGGCAGGACAGGGAGCTACCCACATGGCGCAGCAGACCTCTCCTGTCTCGCCTACTGTTCCCCTCAGCAGTGTATTTCAGATGCTTTTTCTGCTCCCCACTCCGTCTCTGGTGAATCCTCTCACCCCCTGCATCTCTGGCCTGTGCCCCAGCTCTTGTATGCATAATAAATAAATAAATAAATAAATCTTTAAAAAATAATAATTAATAAATAATAAATAAATCTTAAAAAAATAGTAAATCTTTAAAAAAAAGAAATGAAGTTTCGTGTTATCATGGGATGAACCTCAAAAACATGCTAATTGAAAGAAGCCAGATGTAAAAGTGTGCATTATTGTATGATGCCAATGTGAAATATCCAGGATAATTACATCCATAGACACGAAAGGGGTTGCCAAGGACGGGAGGGGGGAACAAGGGGTACAAGGGTACTGTTAATGGTTCTAAGGTTTTCTTCTGGAGGGATATAATGTTTTGGAACTGGATGGAAGTGGTGACCGCTCAGGATTGTGAGTATACTAAATGCCACCTAATTGAACTCTTTAAGATGTTATGTGGAGAATTTCTAGTTTCTAGTCCAGCTTGGAAGGGGCTCAGAAGTCACCACTTCTGTCCTAACAAGTGAAAAATACAACAAAATGAAACATCAACTCATCTTAGATTCACCAGAGAAGAGAGGTCCCAGGGCAAACCACTACCCCCAAAACTGTAGAGACAGACAAGGAAATACAGAGACAGAATCACAGTGTTCCAGAGCAGGAACCAAGCCAGGGAGGGCACGGGACACAGCCGGTCATCTGAAGCCCCGACACATCCACAAGCTTTACCTCCAGGAGCCCAAACAGGTCCTCACAGCAAACACAGGAGAGAATCACCCTTGAGCTTGCAGCAGAGGGAAACACACCAGAGCATTCCGTTCCTAACAAGGCCTGCCCTTAGGAGAGCCTGCCCTGCTGGGGTTTCATCAGACAGGATCTCTGCACACAGCGGGAAACAAGGACTCCAGCCCACCCCAGCCACCCACCTGGGCCTGGGAGCACCAGTGAGTTTCGCAGATGGGGGCACAGACTGAGCCGGGACCTTGGCACCGCAGAACACGTCCCCTCCTCCCCACCCACCTTGCGCTCCATTACCAGATGCCTGCTAACCAGAGTTCCTTGCACCCCATACGTTATGTCCAGCTTTCAGCAAAAAATCACAAGGCATACTAAAAAGCAAAAACCCCATCTGAAAGCTGGAACAGGAGCATAAGAACCAGAGTCAGATACAGCAGGAGTATGGAATTATCAGGTCAGGAACTTTATGAAACCACAGGAATATGCTATAAGTTTAATGGAAAAAGTAAACAACAGGACTCGAAGGATAAGCAGCAAGATGAAAATGCTAAATAATAAACAAACACTAGGAATCAAGAGCAATGTAACACGAAGAATGCCTTTGGTGGGCTGGCTTACTAGTACCTGGACACAGCTGAGGATGCACTCTCTGAACGCGAGGCTATAATAACAGAAACTTACAAAAAACATAAAATAGAGAGGAAAAAAAGCAAACAACAACAACAACAAAATATCCAAGAACTGTCAGGCAACTATAACATGGGCAGAATCAGAGAATCAGGAAAACCTAATCAAGAAGGAAGCAAAAGAAGCAACATTTGAAACAACAATGTCAGAATTTCCCCCAAATCAATGTCAAACACCAAACCACAGATCTAAGAAGCTCATAATAGATGCAACTACCATAACCAAAAAAATCCTATGCCCACACACATATTATTCGAATTGCAGATAATCAAAGACAAAGAAAACATCTTGACTGAATCCCAAAGGGGAAAGCATGTAACTGTAAAGGGAAGAGGGTAAGAACTACCTCTGACTCCTCAGAATTCATGCAGTCAAGAAGAGAGTAAAGAGAAATATCTCAAGTGTGAAGAGGAAAAAGCCCAACTAAGCATTCTTTGAAATTATCCTGCAAAAGTGAAGGAAAAATACTTTCTCAGACAAACCGCAATCAAGGGGATTTATTGTCGCCAGCAGACTTGTCTTATAAGCAACGTTATAAGCTGTTCTTCAGAAAGAAGGAAAATTATATAAATCAGAATCTTCTAGCTACATTAAGAACAGTAAAGAATGAAAAAGTAAAGGTGAAATAAAATCTTTTCTTTTTCTTATTCTTAATTGGTTTAAAACATGTTTGTTTGACATAAAAATAGCAACAATGGAATTATGTACACTGACATGTATCTAGACAGGCTTCCGCACACGTCTGTGTAGGTTATAGGGTATAAAAGACATTCATTGCTATGATGACAGCAATGATATAACGAGGGAGAAGAATCAGGAATATTATGTTATAAGGTACTCAGATTACCTGTGAAGTGGATTAGTGTTATTTGAAAGGGGAGTTGGATCAGTTGTAAATATACAGTGGAAACTCTAGGGCAACCACTTAAAAAATTTTTTAAAAAGTATATTCAATATGCTAAGAGAGAAAAAAGAAAATGAAATCACATAAAATGCTTGATTAAAACCACAAAAGGCAGGGCCTCCCCGGTGGCGCAGTGGTTGAGCTCTGGGTTGCGAAGCTGCCCGCAGCCTCTGCAGCGCCGGTTCGACCCCCGGCTGCCGGGCGAGGGTCCCACATGGCACACCAGACCTCTCCTGCCGCCCGCTGCTCCCCTCAGCAGTGTACGTCAGTCCTTCTGCCTGCTCTGCTCCCCGCTCTGGCTCTCTGGCTCTGGTGAATTCTCTCACCCTCCCGCGCTTCTGACTGTACCCAGTGCTTGTATAAATAAATAAATAATAAATCTTTTTAAAAAAACACAAAAGGCAGAAAAAGGAACAAAGAACAAGGGTAACAAATAGAAAGCAATCACAAATATGAGGTAACAAATATGATGTATATTAAAGTAACCACCTCAATAATCACTGTGAACATCAAAGGCCTAAATACACCAATTAAAGGACAGAGATTGCCCAGGTGAATTAAAAAACAAACCAATACCCATGTATATGTTGCCTGCAAAAGACTCCCTTGAAATTCAAAGACATAGATTAAAAATAAAGAGATAAGAAAGACATAATCCTAACTTAAAAAAACAAGAGTTGCTAAATGAATTGCAGACAGAGCCAACTTCAAAGCAAGAAATGTTACCAGGGATCCAGAGTCATTACATAATTATAAAACAAACAGTTCTTCAAGAAGATTTAACAGTCACTAGCTGTTAAGTGTTAGTTACATTTGAGCCACACCTAAGCCAAACAGTGTATGCCATTTCTCAGGCATGGATGTTAATTCAGGAAGGACCTCTAAGATAATTTTGTCCATTAACATGCACTATATATCCTCTAAAGTACTGATTTTATGAAAGCAGCTTTCTTGCTTCTCTGGAAAAGTCACCAAAAGGGACACCATCTCCCCTCTGCGCAAAATGGTACGTGGATCTGAACTTGGATTTCTGGATCATTTTGCTACTTTGAAAGAAGGTAGCATTACGGAATCATTATGGAATGATGCTGACTAGACTGAAGGCAGAACAAGAAAAGTAAAGAAGACAGGTCTCTGATGATGTTGTCAAACTACTAAATCAAACCTACCCCACAGCCTATCCTATTGTGGATAAACTTTTAGACAATAAATCATTTAAATTGCTTTAAAAATGTCAAGCACATTTGCCTGAGTCTGACAACAAATCATCAAAACAGATGAGACAAAACTAAGAGAATTATACAAAAAAGATGAATCCACTACCAGAGCTGGAGACTTCAACACCCCAGGAATGGACAGATCCAACAGCAAAAAACCGTAAGATTACAGCTGAACTCAACAGCATTACTCAAACTGGATACAAATAACATGTAGCGACTACTTCATCCAAATGACAGTCTTCTCAAACTCACACAGAACATTCACCAAGACAGACCGTATTCACCAAAACACCTTAACAAAGTCAAAAGAATAAAAATCATGCAATGTCTGCTCTCAAACCGCAAGGAGTAAAATGAGAATCATTCACAGAAAGGTATCAGGAAATCCCTAAAATACCTGGAGAATAAACACCATGATACTAAATAACACATGGATCAAAAAAGAAGTCTCCAGAGAAAATTTTTTATAACTTGAACTAATGAAAATGAAAATACAGCCTATTAAAAATTTGCAGGATGCAACAAAAGCTGTGATTGTAGAGAAACTTATGATATTGAATGCATATATTAGCAAAGATCTAAAATCAATAATCAAGGCCTCCCAAGTGGCACAAGGGGTTAAGCAACGCACTATAAAGCAATCTACAGCCTTTGCAGCACAAGTTCAATCCCTGGCCGGCCAGAGAGGTGACCCACATGGCACAGTAGACCTCTCCTGACTCGCCTGCTGCTCCCCTCAGCAGTGCATTTCAGTCAGTCTGCCTTTCCTGTTCCCCACTCTGTCTCTGGTGAGTCCTCTCACCCCCCACATCTCTGGCCTGTACCCCAGTTCTTGTACACATAAATAAATCTTTAAAAAATAAAAATAAAAATAAAATCAATAATCAAAGCATCCATCTTAGGAAAAGAGCAAATTACATTCAAAGTAAACAGAAGAAATGATGAAAATTAGGTCAGAAATGAAACAGAAAATCAGTAAAACAAAAAAGCTGACTACATCAATAAAATCAACAAGCTTCTAGACAGCCTAACAAAGGGGGAAAAGAGAGAGAAGACATAATTTACTAACACCAAAAATAAAAGTTCCTTCTGCCACATGAGAACATGGCAAGGAGGCTGCCATCTGCAAGCCAAGAACAAAGCTTTCATCAGAAACTGACTGGCCTGCACCTTGATCTTGAAATTGCCAGCTTCCCAGCATGAGGAAATAAATTCCTCTTAAGTCAAAAACAGAAGCAGCAGCACGGGTGAAACGGTGGTGGGAATTTTACAGGACTACACCTGAGAGGAGAAAGCAAATGAACAAGGATGTAAAATATACATAAATAAATAAATTTAATTTTTAAAAATACAACAAAAAATAATGTATAAAAAAATAAATAAATGAGAGAGGGGAGTAGCAGACCTGCCTGAGAATATAAAGAAGAAAAAAAATCTACCAAGGAAATGGTTGACATTAGCGTGGGTGATTCTGAATGCTATGTGATATTGTTCCGGTTGGAGAATAAAGGGGCAGTATAAGTAACAGCAACAAAAAAAAAAAAAAAAAAAAAACAGAAGAAAAACTTGAGAGGGGACATCACTACAGGTCCCACGTACATTACAAAGATAAGAACATCACAAACAACTCTATGCCCACAAGTTTGATAGCCTAGACAAAATGGACTCATTCCTTGAAAGACACAATCTGTCAAAAATTATACAAAGAAACAGATCATGGGACTAGCTCACATCTATTAAAGATATTGAATCAATAGCTAATAACCTCCCAAAACAAAGCACCAGACCCAGATGGGTTCACTGGTGAATTCTACCAAAATTTAAGAGAAAAAATTACATTAATTCTCTACAATTTCTTTGAGAAGGCAGGTGTGTAGAGGAAAGATTTCTTAACTCATTCTGAGCCAGTATCACCCTAATATCAAAACCAAACAAAGATTTATACTACAACTACAGACCACTCTCTCTTATGAACATAGCTGCAAAAAAACATAAATGCAAATTCAAAGCCATGATGAAGAATCACATGCCAGGACCAAATATTTATCCTAGATATGCAAGGCTGGTTCAACATTTGAAAGTAATTTAATGACTCCATCACATCAACAGGTCAAAGAAGAAAAAATCACATGATCCTATCATTAGATACAGAAAAAGTATTTGACAGCAAATATGTCAACAATAAGAAAACAAATATGATTTTTTAAATGGACAAAAGACTCATACAAACACCTCATCAGAGACGATAGAACTTAAACATATTCAGACAAGACATGCAACCTCGTGTGTCATTAGGGAACTGCAAATTAAAAGTGATACACTATAGGGCCTCCCCGGTGGCGCAGCGGTTGAGCGCTGGGTTGCGAAGCTGCCCGCAGCCTCTGCAGTGCCAGTTCGATCCCCGGCTGCTCCCCGGCCACCTGAGGAGGGTCCCACATGGCGCGCAGACCTCTCCTGCCGCCCGCTGCTCCCCTCAGCAGTGTACTTCGGTCCTTCTGCCTGCTCTGCTCCCTGCTCTGGCTCTGGTGAATTCTCTCACCCTCCCGCGCTTCTTCACTGTACCCAGTGCTTGTATAAATAAATAAATAAAAATAAATCTAAAAAAAAAAAAGTGATACACTATACATGTACTAGAGTGGCCAAAATCCAAAACACTGATAACACCAAGTGCTGGCAAGGATGTGGAGCATACAGAATGCTAACTCATTGTTGGTGGGAATGCATGCTGCAGTCACTTTGAAAGACAGTTTGGCAATTCCTTACAAAACTAAACATTTTCTTACCATATGATCCAGCAGTCCTGCTCCTTGGCATTTACCCAAGTAAATGGAAAACTAAGTCCACACTAAAAGCCTACACAGGAATGTTTATGGCAGCTTTATTCATAAATGTCAAAACCTGGAAGCAACCAAGATGTCCTTTATGTGGGTGGATAAATAAAACTGTGGTCCATGCAAACCTGGGATATTATTTGATGCTACAAGGAATGAGGAAAAACTTAGTGAAAATGAAAATTAAAAGCATATTACCAAATGAAAGAAACCAATCTAAAAAGTCTACAAGATTTATTATTCCGTCTCTATGGTGCTCTGGGAAAGGTGAAACTAAGGAGCTGGAGTTGCAGGAGTTTGAGGGAAGGGAGTGATAAATAGGTGGAGAATTTTTAGGGCAATGGATTTTTCAGGGCAGTGAAACTATTGTGCGTCACACATATCCATGACAGGATTTATGTCATCATACATTTGTCAAAACCTATAGAATGTGCAACACCAAGTGAATCTTAATGTAAACACTGGCCTCTGGGAGACAATTTGTCAAAGGAGTTTCCTCAATTGTAAGAAGTACTGCTCCGGAGCAGGTGTCAATGGCGGGGAAGGCCGAGGTGGTGCGGGGACAGGGCCACAGAAACGCTGCCTTCCACTCAAGCTTGCCATGGACCTAAAACTGCTCTAAAAAGAAAGTTCACTGTTTTTTTCAAATGCCATGTTTCTGTGATGTGAATTTCACTTTAATTTTTTAAAGGGGGGGCGTTATATGGACTCCAGTTAACAAAACAAGCCCGTGCTTTCTGCCATGTTCTAAATACATATGAAATTTGTTTACTCCTCCCAATAATCCTGAAATGGGTGCTATCATCTCCCTTTTACAGACAAAGGAACAGACTCGCCTGGTCAAGGGCACAAAGTGAGTGAATAACTGAGCTGGGACTGGCACTCCAGTGGCTAAGCTGCGGAGTCCTGTTCTTAGCCATGCACTGCACTGCCACCAACAGTGCCTGCAGCATCCCGGGAGGACGCAGGGACAGGAGGAAGACCAGGTTGGTCTGATCATGACCGCTGGCTCCACAGTGAAATGAGGCCCCTATGCTGGGGTCTGATCAGTGTGTGCAAATTTCTGGGAGTTCTGCATTAAAAAGGCACTACAGGGCCTCCCTGGTGGCGCAGCGGTTGAGCACTGGGTTGCGAAGCTGTCCGCGGCCTCTGCGGCGCCGGTTCGATCCCCGGCTGCTCCCCGGCCACCGGAGGAGGGTCCCACATGGCGCGCAGACCTCTCCTGCCGCCCGCTGCTCCCCTCAGCAGTGTACTTCGGTCCTTCTGCCTGCTCTGCTCCCCGCTCTGGCTCTGGTGAATTCTCTCACCCCCCGTGCTTCTGACTGTACCCAGTGCTTGTATAAATAAACAAACAAACAAATAAAACATGCCTCTATTAAAAAAAAAAAAAGGCACTACAAAATTTAAAAGAATGCAACTTTATTAATACAATGTATCCTTTTCTCCACATTTTTAAGATTTTTTTTTATGCATACAAGAGCTGGGGTGCAGGCCAGAGGTCTGGGGTGGGTGAAGGATTCACTAGAGACAGAGTGGGGAGCAGAACAGGCAGATCGACTGAAATCCACTGCTGAGGGGAGCAGCGGGCGTGACAGGAGAGGTCTGCTGCGCCATGTGGGTCAGCTCCCTGGCCGGGGATCGAACTCAGGCCACAGCAGTGATGAGACTGAGACGAACCCCTAGGCCACCAGGGAGGACTCTGGATTTATGTTTGCGGTGCATTCCTTGTTACAGAGAGGAGAGAGGCATGCTCCACCAGCTCCGCCAGTCCCACCTTTCACTTGCTGAGCTATGAAAATACCCCGACAAATACACTGGCTTCACTTGTTCCCTCTGGCAAAACAGGGTGATAGCACTCAGTGATTTCCAAAATCCTTTCCATTTCTAGACTCTTAGTCATATAATTAAGAAACCAGTTTCCTCTTGATGGAGCAGATTTTTCAATGTCTGGGTTTACAGAAGTGCTCCACATCCTAATTCAAAGTGTACCAGCAACTAGAGGTTGAGTGAGAAGACAAATTGCCAGATTTTAAAAGTAGTGGATTTGGGCCTCCCCGGCAGCGCAGCGGCTGAGCACTGGGCTGTGAAGCTGCCCGCAGCCTCTGCAGCGCCAGTATGATCCCCGGCCACCAGCGAGGGTCCGACATGGAGCACAGACCTCTCCTGCCACCCGCTGCTCCCCTCAGCAGTGTATTTCATCGTTCTGCCTGTTCTGCTCCCCGCTCTGGCTCTGGTGAATTCTCTCACCCTCCTGCACTTCTGACTGTACCCAGTGTCTGTATAAATAAATAAATCTTTTTAAAAAATAAAAGTAGTGGACTTTATCCTAAAAGGGTAGAAAGGAGTAGATGACCTCTCAAGGGTCATCAATCCAGGGCAAAGCCAAAACAAACCACCAGCCGCTCTCCACCAAGACAAACAGGTCCATGCCACAGATGACTTCTTCCAGATGCTGGGAAAACTCCAAAACATTTTTCAGAAAAATCAACAGCAGAGAGACTTCTTTTATTGAAGAAGAGTTCTACAGAGAATTTTTACAATGACAACAGCCACTTAAAGGTCTCCAAAGGGCCATCTAATGAGTACTGAACTAGGGGGAAAGGTGGCTTTTTTTTCCTATATCTCATTCTACAAAAAAAAATGATTAATAAGTGTATATTACCAAACAATAAGCCTGATCTTAACATCAACTTACACATTTTCACCTGTTTGTGGCTTCATCATCCAAAACATACCCTATAGTAAAACTAAAAAGAAAACCAGGGGCTTCCCTGGGGGTACAGGGGTTAAAGTCTCAGCCAGCCACTGCAGCCTGAGTTCGATCCCCGGCCAGGGAGCTACCCACATGGTGCAGCAGACCTCTCCTGTCTCCCTGCTGCTCCCCTCAGCAGTGTATTTCAGTGGATTTGACTGTTCTGCTCCCCATTCTGTCTCTGATGAGTCCTCTCATCCCCCCATCTCCTGTACCTCTGGCCTGCACTCCAGTTCTTCTATGCAAAAAAAAAAAAAAAAAAATACATATATTGTAATTGTGTGTGCTGTTTTACCACAAATTTGTCCGATTTTCACTGACCATCCCTTTTGTAACTTAAACAGTTTTGAACACTGTTTCCAGGGGAAAATACAACTTGAGTTCCAACTTGAATTCCTAACAGATCAATACAAATTGCCTTTTCAGGGCATCTGGGAATCAGAAACGAGTCCCAGGAAACAGTACACAAGACAAAGCTGGTCCGGGCGTTGAAAAGCCATCACTAGAAGCAAGCACGAACTGAGGTTGGCCAGGCACCTCAGCCGGGGTCCTCAGCTATGAGAAGGGAAAAACAAAATGTGCCTGAGCATTTCAGGACAAAGATCTCAATCTGACCAGAGCTAGACATTTTTGTTAGCAGGGTTCTACCCCTGTCCATTCCACCAGCTTGCCTCAGTTTATAGGTCTGTCTTCAAGTTTCCAAAAAAGAAGGTATCCTGGGCCTCCCTGGTGGCGCAGCAGCTGAGCACCGGGCTATGAAGCTGCCCGCAGCCTCTGCAGCGCCAGTTCGATCCCCAGCTGCTAGGCGAGGGTCCCACATGGCACGCAGACCTCTCCTGCCGCCCACTGCTCCCCTCAGCAGTGTACCTCGGTCCTTCTGCCTGCTCTGCGTCCCGCTCTGACTCTGGTGAATTCTCTTGCCCTCCCGTGCTTCTGACTGTACCCAGTGCTTGTATACATAAATTAATTAATTTAAAAAAAAAAAAAAGAAGAAGGTAGCCAAGATGCACTATCCCAAGCAAGGCTTTTGCCCCAAGCCCCAATCTGCTCTACTATTCACTCACTTCCAGACCTTCAGACTTCTCCCTTCAGATCAAAACCTCCACAGCCAGCCTGAGTGGCCAGAGTCAGCTTTCTTTTTGCCTCTTTGCCCCCAGCTTCATGCTGTCCATTAGCACTGAAAAGCACATAAGCATCTAACAGGAAAAGGGAGCAAATGCAGTGAAGACCTTCTGCGCAGACTCACCTGCCTCACACATCACTTTCACGTGGTGGTAAATCTCTCCAACCTTTCAAAGATACTCAGAATCATCCGTTGATCAACTACCAATCGAACAAGCAAATACAGATGAGTCATGGGCATTTGTGATGTGTCTAAAACACTTCATTCAAGGAAAGACTCATGCTGCTTTGGTTATTATTAACCAAAGTCACCGCGAGGGCGGCTGGATGATGAAACTGCCCTTGGCACCTGTTCCTCCAGAGGTTAAAGAGTTTTAAAAATGTCACACTTCACATCAAAAAGCCTTCCGGTCACGTCGATTCCAGGCTTTGAATGTTTGCAAGATGCTATTTAGTTGCGTCTCTTAATTAAGAGAAGGCTCCGTACGCCTGGGCATGGACTTCCCAACTCTTGCCAAGTGAAAACACTTTATTCAGGAAGCATGGGCAGATATTAATGGATATTTACAAACAACTCAGAAGCCAGATTAGAAGCATTGCCAATTTGGGGTTTGCTAATCCAGACTGAGGATTAGCAAACTACCCCAGTATTAACACAGCACTGCTGACCCAGGGTCCGCGGCCCACCTTCCAGCCCCCACGGGGCCTTTACATTCACCCAAGGAGAGGGACAGCAGGAGAAAATTAAATTCAAGTTAACGCATTTTGCTACTTCCTAGCTACTATGATAAGGGTTTAAAATGCCTGGCCAAAAAAAAGATCAGGGATCAGCCAAGAATTTTAATTATTTCTGCTGTCCTTGTTGCTAAGCCCATATGTAATAGGAAACTGGCATGAATTAGTCAAGGTATTTTAAAGGTAAATACGGCGGCTTGATGCCAGGCTTTAATCTCCCAAATCAAGAGGACCCTATTCCTCAGTTAGCCTCTGCCTGGATTTGCAGGCATTGTCCAGAATGAGGTTAGAACAGCCTGGTCCTTTGTCAGGTACTGGGGCCACAGAAGCCAGCAACCCCCACCCTGAGGCCACCAGAGAATAAAAATCTTCCGATGAGAGGCAGGGCGGCTGCGGGAGGGCCCCGGAGGAGGCTGTGCATCAGCTGGTTCATCGGAGAGGGTGCCCAGAGGACCTAGCACGCCGGCTACACTCCCAGGGCCAGGCCCACATCGGACAATTAATTCTCCACCACATCCGTCTACCGAGACCCAGGGCCACTTTCCTGGGTGTGCTGGGCTCCCGTCTGGTTTAACGGGTTTAATGTCCGTTGCCATCTTAAATTCCTTAATAATTTTGAACAAAGGGGTCTGCGCTTCCACTTTGCCCTCGGCCCCCGGTATTGCACAGCTAGTCCCATCAATATTCATCATCAGTGATATCTCAAATATGCGAAGTTAAATGTGACTGGATTCTGCATTTCAGATGGAATAAATGTGTTCTTTGAAAGTCACTTCATAGACAACCTTTACAAATCACTCAGAATCATCAGTTGATCAACCATCAATTGAACAAGCAAATACAGATGAGATTGAACAAGCAAATACAGATGAGTCACCGGCATTTGTGACGTGTCTAAAACACTTCATTCAAGGAAATATCCACTCTCCCGTTTTACATCTCTCCAATTTAAGTTTATGGTATTCGTTTTTCTTGGTAGTCCTTAAAAGGAAAGTTCTGTATTATATAAAAAAAAAAAATTAAGAAGAATGCAGACTAAATATGTCTTACACTTTAGACATAAGACATTCATTTTCACTGAGCTTTAAAATTCACTTTGGGGGCCTCCCTGGTGGCGCAAGGGGGTAAGCACTGCACTATGAAGCTGTCCGTAGCCTCTGCAGCATGAGTTCGATCCCCGGCCGGCCAGGGAGCAACCCACATGGCGCAGCAGACCTCTCCTGTCTCCCCGCTGCTCCCCTCAGCAGTGGATTTCAGTCAGTCTGCCTGTTCTGTTCCCTACTCTATCTCTGGGGAATCCTGTCACCGCCCCCCCCCATCTCTGGCCTGTACCCCAGCTCTTACATGCATAAATAAATCTTTAAAAAAAAATAAAATAAAATTCACTTTGACTCTAAAGACATTTCTAAGCATTTGATACTATGACTGAAAATTGGGTAAATAGCAAATTGTACTTTAAATAAGATCAAAGGACTAGACAAAATAATTTACTTCAATAAAAGCACACTTTTTAGCCAATTACCATAACAAAAATGTCATGAATGAAAAAAATGTCATTTTCTAAACTAGTTGTAGTTTAAGAACGCTAATGTTTCTTCCATTCGCTTTCATAAACCTGATGCTGAAAACGAGGTATTTACACTGCTGGGGGGGGGGCATGTGTCCCCCAACACTGAATCTACAGCACTGTCCTCAGTCCTCACATGACAGGTGGACAACGGGGCCAGGATGGACACTGGCTCACAAACACACCCAGCCTTTCTGAAAGTGAGAGGCAGCAAAGACAAAGAAGTACAGAACTGGACGCCTGCAAAGATGTGGAGACTTGACAAGATTCAGAGCCAGGGAAAGCCAACTGACGTCCCCAACAATGTTTGGAAGGGAAGGCTTACTGTGTGGGCTCACAAGTGTCCCGTGCTGAATGACCAATTGTCAGGATGCGTGAAGAAGCATCTGTTTCATCAGGAAGGCGACTGAGGCACAGAAGACAGACCTTCCAAAAGCCCCTTTCAACTCAAAGTCCAACCCCTGGCTAGAAACAACACAGGCATGATAGGGGCAAGGAAGGACTGGCTGGATGAGATGCCAGTTTATTCCTAGAGAGGGGAAAAATCAGCCACTTAAAACACAAGTAAGGGGCCTCCCTGGTGGTGCAAGGAGTTAAGACGCAACTTTTGAAGCAGTCCACAGCCTCTGCAGCATGAGTTCGATACCCGGCCAGGGAGGTGACCCACATGGTGCAGCAGACCTCTCCTGCCTCACCCGCTGCTCCCCTCAGCAGTGTACTTCAGTCAGTCTGCCTGTTCTGTTCCCCACTCTGTCTCTGGTGAGTCCTCCCACCCCCCGCACCTCTGGCCTGAACCCAGCTCTTGTATGCATAAATAAATAAATCTTTAAAAAAAAAAAAACACAAATAAGACTACTCTTGAGCAACAGCAAAATATGTATCTGATTGGACAGATGCTCCTAGGAGTGACTACAGGGGTTGTGAGTGAACGAGGATCATGCAGCCAGTTGGGAAAAAAAGTGTGGCAGTTCCTCAGAAGGTTAAACAATTACCCAAAGACCAGGCAAAGGCATTCCCTCCCTGTTGCAGACCCTGGAGAAGTGAAAATATAAATACCCGCACAAGTGTTCACAACAGCATTATTCATAAAAAGCAAAGTGGACAACAACCTAAATGCCCATCGACTGATGAATGGAGAAGGAAAATGTGGCCTCTCCACGCACTGGAACATGGTCTTAGTCTGGGTGATTCATCAACAACAGAAGTTTATTTCTTTTTTTTTTTTTTTTTAAGCTTTTTTTTTTTTTTTTAATAGAGGCATGCTTTATTTATTTGTTTGCTGGTTTGCTTGTTTGTTTTGTTTATACATGCACTGGGTACAGTCAGAAGCGCGGGAGGGTGAGAGAATTCACCAGAGCCAGAGCGGGGAGCAGAGCAGGCAGAAGGACCGAAGTACACTGCTGAGGGGAGCAGCGGGCGGCAGGAGAGGTCTGCGCGCCATGTGGGACCCTCCTCCGGTGCCCGGGGAGCAGCCGGGGATCGAACCGGTGCCGCAGAGGCCGCGGAGCAGCTTCGCAACCCAGCGCTCAACCGCTGCGCCACCGGGGAGGCCCCAGAAGTTTATTTCTTAGCGTTCTGAAGGCTGGAAAGTCCAAGATCAAGGTGCCAGCAGATTCAGTGTCTGACTCGGACTCACCTGGTTCATAAGCTGCACCTTCGGCAGGGTCCTCACAAGGCAGAAGGGATAAGGGCCTTGTCTGAGGCACTTTCAGAGGGTGCTAATCCCACCCATGGGGGCTTCACCCTCATGACTTAATCACTTCCCCAGAGCCACACCTGCAAATACCACCACCTTGGGGATCAGGTTTCAACATATGAACTTGCAGGACATTTAGTCTGTAGGAAATACCGTCCGGGGGAGAAATGAACACTGATACCTGCTACATCATCATGAACCTTGAAAACATCAGCAGCGAACGTAGTCACAAGAGGCCACACAGTATGGATTCCATGGATATGCAATGTCCAGAACAGGCAAATCCACAGAGACAAAAACAGATGAGTGGTTGCCAGGGATGGGGGTGGGGAATCTGGAGCAGGTCTAAGGGGTATGGGTACAGTGCTTCTTGGTGGTGGGGGGCATGAAAATGTTGGAAAGTTAGATAGTGATCATGGTTACACAACTTTGTAAATGCACTAAAATCACTTAATTGTATACACATAAGGTGAATTTTGTGGTATATGAATTATATCTCAAAAAGCCCGTTTCAAAATTTATAAAGAGTGGACATGGGAAAAGTCTTCCGAGATCTTAAACAACAAGTTCAGGGAAACAGATCAAGGCAGACGTGACGCATCGCAACACCACAGCCCTACTGGTCACAAGTCACGCAGCTGGGTGCACTGTGCTGGCAGGTCACGTTCAGGTCGGCCCAGAGGTGAAAAAGCAAAGCCCAGCTCTTCCTTTTCTCTGCTCCTACATACTTCTTTGGAGGGTTCTAGAAGGAAAGAAGCCAACTTCCAGATGTGTTTTGCAGGTTTTTTAAGCTGTTCTACATTCAGTTCCTTTGAAGGAATTGAATCTTTGTCTCAAACTTGAAAAAGAAAAAAGCCTTAGCAACAGATTGTGAATATTTTCAATCTAATAATAATATCATCCCACAGCTAAATAAGAAAATGAACCAAAATATGCCTAGAGCATAGGCAAGAAAGGGGCAAATCCGGGACAACGGGAGCAGCATCCCAGTTCCCGGTGGTGGTGACTGTGGGAAAGACAGGCCTGGTGAGCCAGCCTGGGCAGGGGGCTGTCACCTTGAGGACACCTACTTCTGGCCTTTGCACCCCATCTCTATTGTGTGTCAATGCTACTTCTGCATCGTTGGTTTTGGATGGATTTTTTTTTTTTAATGGTGCAGTAACTCAACCCCGCAAGAATCCTATCCACCAATCTTGAATTCATATTCCCAAAGCTCTACTAGATTATGTATTTTATAACAAATCATTATCTCAAATTTTCTTTACCAAAGAATTCAAATTCCTGTGCTATACCAAATTAAGAAAATGCATGTTTTTTAAAGCCTAATGATCTGAAATTTCAATTAACAAGAATATGTGAAAAAGACTCCAGCCGATTTTCAGGATCATCAGATTTCCTATTTTGTTTGGAGTCATAAATAAAAATCCTATCTAGAAAGTTTCATGCTTCTGTCTTAGAAAGCAATAATAAAAATAACTCAATCCTTTCTTTAAAAAAGTCTTCAAATTTTAAATCCATCAGGTTCCTCCCTTGAAACATTAAGAGTTGGCTATGTCAACCAATGTTACCTCAATATAGGAGAGAGGAAAAAAGAGTTGGTTTAATAGGCTTCACCAGGTACTGAAGCATGTGTCATGGAATTACAGCATCTTCTTATTTCAATGCAAAAATAATGCAATCACATTTCATTAAAATTCCACTTATCTGTCATAGTCCTTCTGTCTAAAACTGAAACATTAATTTTGGGGACTCTAAAATCAAAGACTACTGACAGAGATCCTATATGATATGAACTCTTAAAACTCGCCTTTTTTTGGAAGAATTCCTATGAAACAGTATGGCTTTATGCTTTTTCTCCTACCCGCAGTATGCAACCGGAAGTTAACAGAAGGTTCCAGCTAACTGAGTTACAACTCTTAAACTGGAATACATCCAGGATTATTCATATTTCATTATTTCTTTAGCAATTAAAGGTCTATGTGAAATAAATGCTATTTATTTTTGGCAATAAAAATATGAGATTAAGTATAATACTGAAGCCTATATTCAAATGACTTTTCCCTGACAGTTGTTTATGAAAAGCAAGGTAATCAATCAAGAAACCATTTTCCCAAAAACCTGAAAATTGCCATTTAAAAAAAGACTCAAAGTGGTCGCCAAGAAGCTACAGCCATGGAAGGCTGCTGCATTTTTTATTATCTAATATCCCCAACACTGCAATCCCCAGAAGTTCATATCATACAGGATCAGCAAAATAACCTACTGATGAATTCCTACGTCCATGCTGCAGCACGGAGGTCTGTTTTATCCTCTTGGATGCATTATGAGACCTGCAGACCTCCATCCCACATCTGGAAAGAACATTCTTCCAACTTTGCTTGATGTAACTTTTAAAAATCAAATGGGAGCGTTTCGATACTGAGTATCAGACCCGAATTTGACAGTCAACAGAATGTCGGCTATGAAAGAAGTATTCAAAGTTTATCATCCTGATGTGAAGGAACATGGAACAAAAGAGGCATTTGCCTCTTCTGCCCTTCAACTTGGAACACCACACTTCTCTTGATACGGCATGCCGAGGAAGAATTTTATTAAAGGAGAATTTTATTAAAAGCTTGCTAAAATGCATTAATGACCGTTTCATCTAGACTTCCTCAGACCTCACCCCCATTTTTTTCTGATTAAAAAAGATCAGAAAAATAGATGTAAGGACTCTCCTGACTCCACGCAGATCACTTTGCTCCAAGACCAAGAAAGCGTTTACGATCCCCAGCTCCTGCAGAAGCACCTATCTGCAATGCGTAAGCTTCTCGCTGGCAAGATCGGTCAATACCGGAGAGCCCGAGCCGCGGGAAGGCTGAGCCGACGAAGGTTAACACAACAACAAATAAATTCTCTAAGAAACAGGTCTCGCCAAGTATCGATAAAATCATTTCGGCCCTGAGGGACCCGAGAGGGGTCTGGGCTTCTGGCGAGCAGCATCCCGGCAGGTCCTCGCACGACCCGAACCCCGCCAGGAAACCCGCGCCGTCGTCGGGGCAGGCAAGGGGTTCCTGGCGCAGGTGAGGCCGCGGTCTTGGGCTCACGCGACCTCACCTCTGCGGGGAAAGGTGTCGGGGGGGCAAGAAGTTCCAGCCTCGGGTCGTGGCAGGCGGAGCGCGCGCGGGGACCCCGGAGGGGCGCGGGGGGCGAGGACGCGGGGTCCGCGGCCCCGCGGGGAGCCGCATCCCGGGAAGGCGCGGAGGAGTGGGCGCTTACATAAGCAGCCGCCAAAATCTGTGCCTGCACCCCCAGTTTGGAGCACGCCCGAGCACACCCCACACGGACAGGGCATCACCCCCGGGGGGGCATCTCCAGCCGCGGGCGCGCGGGGAAGGCAGACGGGTCCTTCGGGGACCCGGGTCGGCGCGGCCCCCACCCCGGCGGCCAAGGGGGCGCCCCCGGCCCGGGAGCCCAGCCCGGGACGGAGCCAGGCTTCCCCGGGCGCCCCGCTCCGGCCCCCCGCGCCCCGCTCCGTTCCCCCGCGCCCCGCTCCGGCCCCCCGCGCCCCGCTCCGGCCCCCCGCGCCCCGCTCCGGCCCCCCGCGCCCCGCTCCGGCCCCCCGCGCCTGCCCCCGCGCCCCGCCCGACCCGCTTACCTCGCGCGGCCCAGACCCCGCGGCCGCCCAGCAGCAGCAGCAGCAGCAGCCGCCAGGCGGCCGGGGCCGGCGCGGGCGCGGCGCGGCGCAGCATCGCTCGGTCGGGGCGCCGCGGCCGGCCCGGGCGGGAGCGCAGGGGCGCGGGGTGCGGCCGGGGCCGGCTGCGGGCGCCGCGGCGAGCTGGGGTGCGAGGAGGCGCCGCCGCGGGACCCGGGTGCGCGCTCGGCCGGGCGCCTCCCCTCCCCTCGGCGCGGCGCGGGCTTCGCGGGCGGCGGCGCAGCTAAGATGGCGGCGCGCGCTCTCCGGGCCGCGAGGGGCCCGGCCGGGGGCGGGGTGCGGCGCGAGGGGCGGGCGGGCGGCGCGGGGCGCGCGCGCGGGGCGCGGAGGGCGGGGGCGGGCGCGCGCCTCCCCGGCCGGCGGCGGAGCCCGGGGCGCGCGCCGGCGGGGACGCGCGCGGGGGTGGGGGCCCCCGCGGCGGGGGGGGGCGGCTGCACCCCCGACCCGGCCCCCGCGGGGCGCGTCCACGGGTCCCCGCGCGCCCTTCAGGCCCCGGAGCCCCGCGAGCGGCGCCCGGGGGCCCGCGCCTCCCTTTGTGCCCGCCGCACCCCCATCCCCAGGGGGCGGACACCCCGGGGGGCGAGGGGCAGCCGCGCGCACCGTCGCCCCCCGGGCCCCCGGCGCCCCGAGCGCGGCGCGGTGAGGACGGAGCCGCGGGGCCCCGAACCGGGCCGGCCGGGCGGGGCCGGGCACTCGCGCTCCGTGGCCGGCGGGGGCTGCGCCGGCCGCGGCCGCCCGGGCCCGGGGGTCGGTCCTGAGCGGCGACCCCAGACGCCCCCATTTGCTGAGGAAACCCGGGGGACTTCGGGGGGCTGTGCGCGCGCCCTCTGCGAGCTCCAGTGCGGGGCGGGCGGGCCCCCGAGAGGCGCGGAGCCGCCCGGACAGGGAAGGGCCCCGGGGGTCCCCCGCCCCGTCCCCGCCGTCCCTGCCCCCCCGGCGCCCCGGCCCGGCCGGGCCTGAGGCGACGCGTCTGGCTCCATTTTGCGGATGAGGAAACAGAGGGAGGGAGACGGCGGGAGGCCCAGTGGACACCGCAGCCCTCGAGGGCGCGCGGACTGCGGAGTCGTCCAGGGCGCAGAGTAAATAACAACAAGATGCTGATCCTCAGCCGGGGGCGGGGCTGCGGGGAGGCGGCTCGCTGCCCCCCGCTGTCTCCAGCGCGTCCTTCGCTGAGAGGGTCTGGCTGGTGGGCTTTGCGGGGCCGCCTTGGGGGGCGGGGGGGCGGCGGGCAGCCTGGGCGGCAGGAAGCATGAGTAACTGGGTCTGGGGGAAGCAGAGAGCTCATTTAGGACACTAGTGGGTGCAGAGACACCCAAAAAAAAGGTAGCAGCCAGATGGTGAGGTGGCTGAAATGTCAGGATGAGGGATTTGGACCTGGAGCTCTGGAAGAGCAGGGAACCAGTACCCCAGGGGACCCCAGGGGAGTGTGAAAGCTGGGATCTCCCCGCTCCTGCCCATTATGCCCCAGGGCTTCCTCCACCAAGGCCTGGAGACCCTCCCCCCTCCCCTGCGTCCTGGAGGACTGGCCTGGCCTTGGGTGACCCTGCCGCCGGCCCCTGCCATCTCCAGCCTCAGGCCCTCCACTCCAACAACTGCAGCCACACTCCCCCTGATCCCCAAGTCACTGACCCGCTCCTGGCAGCTCTGCCAGACTTTCTCCTCTCCACCCCAGACCCCACCCAGCTGACCTCAGGGCTTGCAGTCTGGAGACTGTAATAGTTCAAGTTTGTTCCTGCTCCGCCCAGCATCACGGCACCTCCCCCACCTCTGCCCTGAGCCTCTGGTCCTGCCAGGGGGAGTCCGGGCTGCCTCCTTCAGGAAATCCTCCTGACTCTCCTCACTCCTCGACCCCCACCTACCCTTGACCCCACACAGCCCAGGCTTAATAATCGGCTGGTTTGCGCTGCTCGGTGACTCATCCACGGGTGTTCCTGCTCTGTGGGGAAGGCCTGGCTGGGGCAGTCAGCTCTGCATGGGACAGCTCTGGCTCCTGCGCCACCAATGACCTTGGACAGGTCATGGGACTTTCTGCATCTTTCCTCAACCGTGAAATGGGATGACAAAACCTATTTCCTAGTTATATTTTTAAAGACTTATTTTTATTTATATATGCATACAAGAATGGGGGTGACGGACAGAGGTGTGGTGGGTAAGAAGACTCACCCAAGACAGAGTGGGGAGCAGAACAGATGGATCTACTGAAATACACTGCTGAGGGGAGCAGTGGGTGAGTCAGGAGAGGTCTGCTGCACCTTGTGGGTCAGCTCCCTGGCTGGGGATTGAACTCTTGCTGCAGTGGCTACAGATAGCTTCACAGTGCTGAGACTTAACCCCTTGTGCCACCAGGGAAGGCCCCTTCATAGTTATTCTTAACATTTTTTTAAGATTTATTTATGCATACAAGAACTGGGGTGAAGGCCAGAGGTATGGGGGGTGAGAGGAGTCACCAGAGACAGAGTGGGGAGCAGAACTGGCAGATTGACTGAAACACACGCTGAGGGGAGCAGCGGGGAGACAGGAGAGGTCTGCTTCGCCATGTGGGTCACTTTCCTGGCTGGGGATTGAACTCTTGCTGCAGTGGCTGTGGATAGCTTCATAGTGCTGTGTCTTAACCCCTTGCGCCACCAGGGAGGCCCCAATAGTTATTCTTAAATTAAGATGATGTAATAAAAATGCTTCCGAGAGCCCAGCACGCAGTAGGTCTAAACATGGTCATTTCTTTTTCCCTCAGGAGCCTCCTGAGCTCCTAGTACACTGCCGCACATACAGTAGGTGCTTAATAAATAGTGATGAACCAAATGGATTGCTGTGTTTTTTTTTTTTTAATCATGGAGTTCATACCTCTGAGGGTAAAAAACATACTCTTTAGGTTTCCAGGGGCCTTCAAGATTTACAAAACATCAAATTAGAAAAGTATAATCTCATAACTGTATTTTGAGTTAATAGGCTGGTGCCAAGAGGGAAAATGTAATATATTCGGCTCTATCAGGAGCACAAACAAAAGCTCTTTGCTGTCTGGAATCCTGATCCCTTTTTCTTCTCACCCTCTCCAGTCCCTTCTAGGAACAAAGAAAGAAATAGATCAAAAAGGTCCCTCAGCAGGGGGGCAGCACAGGCTGTGAGCTCCTGCACCCCTGCACCCCTGCCCAGGGCGAGCAGTCCAGCTGCAGGGCTCAGCTGAGGGTCTGGGAAGCCCAGGGATCCAGGGGCCTCCATTCCCGGAGGGCCTCACCATAGCCTCGGCCATAGGCTTCCCGGGATGGACTAGTAAGCCCTCAAAATGGCCCCGAGGTGGGGAGTGTAGGCTGTGGGGAGCAGAGAGACCCCCTCCTTGCCTCGCTGAGCCAGATGCTGATAAAGAGACCCTAGAACATGAGGAAGACACCAGCCAGGCTCTGAATGAGGGACGGCTGGGACGGGGACCGGACCTGGTTAGCCTGGGCAGGAAGCCATGAAGTTTCAACCGGTCTGCACAGGAGATCGGGGACACAGTATTTCCATCTTGTAAAATGACTATCGTTAACAACAGCCTCCCCACCAAGCTCTTTCCCTCGTCTGTGCCTCCAGCAGCCCTTCCCGGAAGGTACTTTGATGGTTCCAGGTGAGAAACACTCAAGAGCAGTTTGCTAGAAAGAAGAACACCTGAGGTTCAATTTCCTGTCCATCGGAGCCCAAAACAGAGCCTCGGCCCCTCCCTGAGACCAGACACCAAAGAAAAGGCCCCAGCATGGGCACGCTTTCATTCTAATCACACACCCAGGGCAGTATGCACACGCACCACACCACGTGTGGGCCAGCAGGGGCCCTCCGAGCATGTACAGTCAAGGAGGTAGTCTTGGGGACCCCCAGAGTTAGAGCCAAGCCAGACAGAAACTTGGATAACTGGGAGACACCTGCTTACAACTGGCATCTAAGGGGGGTTCTGCAGCCTCAACCTGTGAGGTCTGTGCTGACTCTGGGTAGTGTGAGAATTGAATGAAATCGTAGGACACCTTTTGGTGTCCATGGGAAAATAGAGAATTGCTCGACAGAGAAGCCCCCCGTATTTGGTGTCAGAAGCGCAAGCCTGCCCATCAGCCCCTACGGAGGACTGTTTCCAGTCTTTTGATTCTCCAGGGTGCCATGGAGAGCCTATCCACCATGTTATCGGGCAGGGCTGGGTGAGCACCTTCATCAATCCAGTCTCAGCGTCTCCATCTGTGAAATGGGGACAAGTCCATGCTGCTTCCTGGGGCGGTGTGGGCTGTGGGCCAGCCAGCAAGCAGCATTAGCTGCCGTTTGCTCTTATGACTGTCCAAGGCTCGGGTCTTCAAGGAACTCTTGACAGAAAGCCTGACTTGGGAAGGAACATTCCATGGTCTCCAGGGAATCGGGTCGGGGCCTGTTCCAGACTCTCACGCTTTTACGGCTCTCAATTTGCAAAGGAACGAAGAATTCCTTTGCATGAACATCAGCCTCACTGGCTGGTGACACTCCAGGGAAGGAAAATCTCACCTTCCTACAGAAGCCAGGCAGCTCGCCTTTGCACCTGCAGAAGGCAGGACGGGCACTGGGGGTCTCCTGCGTAGAAGCTCTCCCAAAGGTAACACACAGCTTTACTCCCCCCTACCCCCCACCCCTGCTCTGAATGGGCTCTGGGGGAATCTCTCACTTTGTGTGTGGCAGAGGGCATGGGGGCATTTTATTCTAATCACACGCCCAGGGCAGTGGGCACACGCACCATGTGTGGGCCAGCAGGGTCCCTCTGAGGATGCTCAGTCAAGCTTGGGTTGCCCTGCCCGATACCCAGGAAGGGACTGGGTCTGTAACAGGGTGGTCCCCAGGAAAGGGGGAAGTTTTGGGTTTCCTGCCCCACCCAAGGGAGGGTGGAGCTGAGCTGGGAGAGAAGAAGCTGCAGAGGAAACTGGAAAGGAAGGAGCAGGATGGAGCCAGAAGGAGACCTGGAGGAGGCACGTGGAGCAGAGACACATGAAGAAACTGCACTTGGTTTTTGGTCGTGGACGGGGTGACACAGATGTGGGTGAGACCTGTGGGGAGGTTAATAATGGCAGCTTTTATCTTGATTTTAATTTTGCTCTTTTCCTCCCAGACTTGTCTGGTTGTTTCTGACCCTTTTCTGTGGGTCCCCGCTGGAAGGTGCTTTGGACTTAGGGCAGCTTTTGGGCCTTGCTCTGGGCCAATCTTTCTTGGGTGGACTTTTACCCACGAGGGGACGGGTAACTTTGGGTGCTTGATTTAAAAACTATATTCTCTGCCTTTCCTGTATTGTTTCCTAACTGTATTTAATTTCCTTCCTATTAAAGTTTCATATGTTTTGTGTTGATGCGGCGGATGGCAGAATCTATTTAGAGCAGGCAGGTTTGCAGGGTCTGGGGGTGCCCCTCTCCCTGCCTGTAACAGGTCGAGCTGCGGTTCCAGGGAGAAACAGTGAGGACTGCAGTCGGGGCAGGTCTCAGCCCCGCAGGGGTAACTGCGTGAACTTGGAGGCTGCAGGCCGGGGTCCAACTATGGCTCCATTATAGTCCCCGGAACTGGGCGGGGAGGTGGACTATAAAGTATTAAAAAAAAAATCCTTGTGTGATCTTGGTTCACACGGACCTGGATTCCAGTTTTTAGCAAAAAGACCAGACACCACCCGAGTTACTCTGAGCTTCACTCCGCATCTGGGGGTCAGCTTCATTCTACCTCCTTTAGAGAACTGTGTTTAGCTCAGCCTATGATGTCCAGACTCTCAATTAGGGGGTCTCTTCTTGCCGTGAAGATGATGGTGATGTGGACAGTGATGGCATGTGAATGGAATACACTTCAGAAAGTCTCAGGGGGTGATAGTTACAACTACTTTCACGCAGCTCTGCAGAGTTTGCATTTGCCTAACACGCATGCTCCCTTTTCTTTTTTTTAAGATTTATTTATTTATGCATACAGGAGCTGGGGTGCAGGCCAGAGGTGCAGGGGTGAGAGGATTCACCAGAGACAGAGTGGGGAGCAGAACAGGTGGATCTACTGAAATCCACTGCTGAGGGGAGCAGCGGGGAGACAGGAGAGGTCTGCTGTGCCATGTGGGTCACCTCCGTGGCCAGGGATCGAACTCATGTTGCAGAGGCTGCAGATAGCTTCACAGTGCTGAGACTTAACTCCTTGTGCCACCGGAGAGGTCCCAGCATGCTCCTTTTTCAAAGGGCATCTCTGTGTATTTGGCTCCAAGAAAGGGGGTGTTAATCAGCACGATTTAACTGATGGGGAGCGGGTGTTCATAAGTGTTGAGAGACTGTCCCAAACCTTGCAGCAGAGAAGGAGCAGAACCAGCCTCAAAGGGGCTCAATGGACTTTTTGTCCTTTTCTCTTGACCTTGAAGCTCCCTGGGCCACCACAGGCCAATAAAAAAATCAACAACCCAATTTCAGAATTTCTTGTCCTTTCAAGCCTCTGGCTCATTTAGTTGCTTGGGGATACCTCTTTCTTCTCCTCCGTCATCTGTGTAGCGGGGATTAATCACACCCCAGAGATGGAGAAATAATGAGCGCGACTCACACAGTGTCTGCTGTGTGGGCCAGGCCTTCACGGAGCAGGAGCACCCGCCAGCATTATCTGATTTCATGCTAGCAGCAATGAACACGGTGATTAGTCTGCATCTGCACAGGAGGACGCTGAGGCTAAGAGAGGCAAAATCATCTGCTCCAGGTCCCACAGCAGAGTGGCAGAGCCCATTCAAAGCTAGAGCTGTCTGGGGGCCTCCCTGGTGGCGCAAGGGGTTAAGCATCAGCACTGTGAAGCTTTCTGCAGGTACAGCAGCACAAGTTGGATCCCCAGCCAGGGAGCTACCCACATGGTGGAGCAGACCTCTCCCGTCTCCCCGCTGCTCCCCTCAGCAGTGTATTTCAGTGGATCTGCCTGCTCTGCTCCCCACTCTGTCTCTGGGGAATCCTCTCACCCCCCCACACACACCTCTGGCCTGTACCTCAGTTCTTGTATGCATAAATAAATAAATCTTAAAAAAAAAAAAAAGAAGAAGAAGCTAGAACTCTCTGGCCCCAAAGTTGAAGCTCTTGACTGTCTTCTGGAAGGGCCTCTGATGGGAATTTTTCTGCAGGTCCTGAAAAGCCAGAGGGGCAATCAGAAAGGAGGGGTGGGGTGGGCTGCTGGTCTCACCTCCATCCTGGCCAATACACCCTCCAGCTCCAGGTGTTCATGGAATGGAGGTGGCCAGGGTGGAGCCAGGACATGGGGGTGGAGCCGTGAGAGGTGGCAGATGCCAGACCAGGTACCCTGCACCACCTGACGGGCAGCTGGAGATCTCCCCCAAGGAAAGAGCTGCCTGTCCCACCGTCCCAAGCTCACACGTGCGGACGTGACCTTCCTACCTGCACGGGGCTCTTCGTGGGTTCGCAAACCCTTCCTGGCTGTCTCCTATTCACCCCCAGTCTGCCACTTCTGGCTCTGTGGCCCTCACCTTTCCGTTTTGTCTCCCATAAAATGGGGATCATGAAGACACATGCCCCACGGGGGTGCTGAGTGGATGAAATGAGAACACATCTGGGAAGCAGCAGCCCGGGGCCCGGTGCAGGTGGGTGCTGGTAGATGGTGACCTCATCCCAGGTGGGGCCCTCCTGGGTCAGTCCCAGGTGTGGGCGGGGTGGAGGCCTTAGTGGTGACTAAACTTCCTCCTTCTGCCTGTCCCAGCCCGCAGGTTTTTTTCTTTTTTTAAAAAAAGATTTGTTTATTTTTGAGTTGAAGAACTGGGATGTTGGCCAGAGGTGGGGGGAGGTTAGAGGATTCACCAGAGACAGAGTGGGGAGCAGAACAGGCGGATCTACTGAAATCCACTGCTGAGGGGAGCAGCGGGGAGACAGGAGAGGTCTGCTGCGCCATGTGGGTAGCTCCCTGGCCAGGGATCGAACTCAAGCTGCAGTGGCTGGGGATAGCTTGATAGCACTGAGACTTTAACCCCTGCGCCACCAGGGAGACCCCAGCCTGCAGGTTTTTATGAGCCCGGAGACCTGAGTCCTTACAGGTGTGTCCAGGGAGGCCAGAGCCCCCCCCCCCTCACTCCCTACGCTGACCTGGCGCCCCAGGCATATTCAAGGCCAGCACAGTGGGGCTCTCTGCCAGAAACCTGTCACTGCTGGCCTCAGTCCAGCCTGCTGGCAAGCCGGAGGGGGACAGGGACTTGGACCCCAGGGCCTCCTGTTTCCAGTTCCCCCGGGCCTCAGGGGACAGCCAGAAGTGAGGCGATTCCTTGTCCCCTCTTCTCTCTCCCTGCCACTGGCTCACTGAAGTGGCTCCAGGAGTCCATCATCCAAGGGCCTGGATTAGGGGATGCAAATGAGGAGCCATCGCAGGAGGAAGACAGTCTTTTCCCTGCAGCAGAGAGGAGGGAGAATTCTCGATGAGCTTGTGACCAGCTTAGCAGGAGCCGGTGACCCCGCACAGCCCTGGAAACGCAGGGAGCACATTGCAAGAACATGCTAGAGCGAAAGGCCCAACTGCCCCTCAGCCCAGGCCCTGGTAGGGGCGTGGAGGACAGAACGAGGAATCTGCTATCCCACACCCGCCGGGCCCTGCTGCACAGGCCCACCCAGAAGCCAAGAGGCCTGGACTGCAGGCTCCAGGCTCAGCGGGTCCCTGTGTGAAGAAGTGTAGAAAGAGGGAAGACACAGATGAGGAGGCCAAGAGTGAGGAGCCCCAGACACATGACAGGGGGTGGGGGTCTGCCTGACACACGCTGGGCAGGGATTCTGCCAGGAGGACGCCACACCAGCAGCCTCCAGGCCTGAGCAGGCAGAGCTGAGACCCCAGGCAGCCAGATTTGCGTGCTGAGAGGGCAAAAGGAGGGGCCAGGACACTTGTATCTGCCCATCTGGGGGGATCCCCAGCCCTCTGAGGATGGTCTACCCTCTGCCCCGGCCTGGATTGTCACCCCAGGAGTGGAGCAGAGGTTGCAGCTCAAGGGCCCCAGGGCTTGTCTGGGGCTGATCCCACCAGGGGCCCCACTGAGGATCCCCGAGGCCCCCCCAGCCCGCTAGCTCCCTCTGAGCAGGGTGAAGGGGGAACTGATGTTAATTTGCTCCTCGTTACTAATTTGAAAAGGAGCATGAACAGCAGAGCTCAGTTGCAGGGATCTGCCCAGGGTATAGTTTAAGCCAAATTATGTGCTATTAGTGCATTTGCTCTTTGTTCCCCTGGCGTATTAATTGCAGATCTGGTATTTTGGCAATTAACACAATTACAGGCTCTTGCTTCCTTCCGGCAGGACGCAATCCAGTGCTTTCGGCCACAGCCTTGGGCTGGTGAGATGGAGGGAGAGGTCGGCTGGGGAGGGTGCCGGGTGCGAAGGGCTGAGCTGTGATTCCCCCAAGTTCTAACCCCGGCGGGCGCCGCTGACTGCGGCCTTGGTTGGAGAAAGGTCTTCACGGGAGTAATCGAGTTAAAATGAGATCATAGGAGAGGGGGGTCCCGAAGCCATTATGTCCTCCTGTGAGGGGAAATGTGGCCCTCCAGAGGGGAAGGGAATGACGTATGCAGGGGGGCCAAGTGCAGGCTGCAGGCGGGGCGGGGAACAGGTTGTCCCTCACAGACTCGGGAGGAGCCAGCCCTGCCCACACCTCCACTGTGGCCCTCCAGCCTCTGGAACCGGGAGACGATGCCTTTGTATTGTTAAAGTCACTTAATGGGGTTTTGTTAAGGCAGCTGAAGCGGACCGAAGACCTGTCCCTGTGCCAGGCAGCATCAGTCCCGGGGTGGGGCAGGGAGAGCCGCGGGCAAAGGAGACAACAGATTTGCTGTCCGATCAGAAGTCGCTGGAAACCCCAGACCCTCGTCCCCAGGGCTGGCCGGGCAATGTCACCTTGGTCCCCAGGGCTGGCCGGGCAATGTCACCTTGTTCTCCAGCGTGTTGCAGCTGGCAACCCCCTCCCCCCTCTCTCCTGAGTCACCGGCTGGTCTCCCTGGATGCCTCATTTCCTGCCCCTTTGTCATCCCCTAATCTTGATCCACCTTGAGCGAGCAGGCGCGCCTTCTTTTCCAGGTTAAACCTGTGCTGAAGGCCCGGAATCTGCTTAGAGCCCCACAGTTACGGGACACTTGTCAGAAATCTGTCCTCGTTCCACACGCACGATAACTCCGCAGGTCGAGCTACCCGTGTCACGGGCAGGGCAACGGAGGCTTGGAGAGTCACAGACCAGCGCAAGCGGCAGAGCTCAGACTCGAGCTCTGGTTTTCAGCTTGTGAAACTTCGATTTCACCTCTAGTGCTTTCTCCCCCGTGTTGTAGAGCAACCCCGATACAAAACGGGGTGCCTGACTGTGGGTCCTCACCCGCGCGCTTAAAAGGACTTATCCATGCTCTCCTGCAGGCACACGTGAAAGGTTCATAAAAGGTTTATTTACAAGGGAAGGGGAATGAGGAAATGTACAGCTCTGAGGGAAAAGTGGGAGACAAAGTTTTAAATGAGTCCTACCCAATCTGCCGATCAGGAATCCCAAAATGGCGCTCTCAGAGTTGGCCGCCAGCCAGGAGCGGTGAAGCCAGGAGGTGAGCGATCGCGAGCCAGAGAGACCAAGGCCCACGTGTTTGGTTTTTATATCCAACCTGGCTGCCCAACTCCACCCTCAGGTCCCAGCCACCCTCCCTTGGTGGTGATGGGATTTGTCTTTCCCAATGTCTTGATGGCTTTAGTCTGGAGTGGGGGTGGCGTCCACAAAGCCTGTATGGGATTAACTCAGGACATCATTTCCCCCTAACACCCGCAGCCCATCGGCTCACGGAATCCTCAAAGAACTTAAAAGAAGTCAAACCAGGGCCTCCCTGGTGCCTCAAGGGGTTAAGCACTGCACCATGAAGCAATCTGCAGCCTCTGCAACATGAGTGTGATCCCCAGCCAGCCAGGGAGCTACCCATATGGCACGGCAGACCTCTCCTGTTTCCCCGCTGCTCCCCTCAGCAGTGGATTTCAATAGATCTGCCTGTTCTGCTCCCCACTCTTTCTCTGGTGACTCCTCTCACCCCCTGCATCTCTGGCCTCTGGCCGTACCCCAGTTCTTGTATGCATAAATAAATCTTTTAAAAAACAATGAAAATTTCACATAACGTAAACTTAAATATAATCCAGGAATTTACTCCTAAATAGCAGAATCTTATTGAAATGCTTTTTTGTGATACATTGTAGTGGCAGGATGGGCACAGAGCAGGATCTCTATGATCCGAGCAGACAGGGTAAGGAGAAGTCCTGGAGTCCTCGGTGGCTTTTCAGGTTTTTATTGGGATTTACCAGGTACATGGCAGGCAGGGGTGCTGGGGGGCCGGGAGGCTGGCAGGCCTCCCGGCCCCCAGCAAGCCTTCACTCTTTCTAGGTTCTCTGGTGTTCTCTGGAGTTCTCTCTGCTGCTCTCGTGGTTCTTCTGGCGTCCCCGTGACACCACCCTTGTAAGCCCAGTCTTAGCCCAGGTGAATCCCATCTACCTAGGCCCACACCCTACTCCAGGTGCCGTCATCAGGCCTGCATTCAGGACTGCAGGGATCCATCATCCGTCCTAATGGCGGGAGGGCAGAAAAGCCTGCTTTTTACCTTACCCTACAGACATTTTCTTCTTTTTTTAAAGATTTATTTTTATTTATTTATACATACAAGAGCTGGGGTGTAGGCCAGAAGTGGGGGGGGGGCGGGGGAGGTGAGAGGATTCACCAGAGACAGAGTGGGGAACAGAACAGGCAGATTGACTGAAATCCACTGCTGAGGGGAGCAGCGGGCGAGATGGGAGAGGGCTGCTGCTAAATCAACTAAATGCTGTCAAATGTCAATGAGCGACTAACACCATATATGTAAATTCACTCCAAGTGATTAAAGACTTGGACACAAGAAGAGAAACACAAAGTACTTGAATAAAAATAAAGGGGCCCCACAACAGGGCCCTGACTACAAAGATGGATTTGGGAATACAAGCCCAGCAGCACTGGAAACAGAAGCAAAAATCAACAAGTGGGACTGTATCTAAACTTATCAGCTTTTTTATTTTTTTATTTTATTTTTAAAAAATATTTATTTATTTATACAAGCACTGGATACAGTCAGAAGCGCAGGAGGGTGAGAGAATGCACCAGAGCCAGAGTGGAGAGCAGAGCAGGCAGACCAACGAAATACACTGCTGAGGGGAGCAGCGGGTGCAGGAGAGGTCTGTGCACCATGTGGGACCCTCGCCCCATGGCCGGGGATCGAACCGGCGCTGCAGAGGCTGCGGGCAACTTCGCAACCCAGCACTCAACCGCTGCACCACCGGGGAGGCCCTTATCAGTTTTTAAAAAAAAACAATTTTTTTAATTTACTACTCTTTATTTTATTTTATTTTTTTATATAAAACTTACCAGCTTTCATACCACAAAAGAAGCCAACACAAAAACAAAAAGGCAACCCACAGAATGGGAAAAAGTATTTGCAGGACATGCCTCTGACAAGGGTTCATCTTCAAGATCAACACGCCCTTCCTCAATCCCAGAGCACGGAAGCAAATGACCCAAATAAACAGTGGGCACAGGAGCTCCGAAGGCATTTCTCCAAGACACAGTCCCGTGGTGCGTGGACAGATGAAAACGCATTGGCCATCACTTCATCTAGGAGAAATGCAGATGACCCACATTGAGGCACTGTGGCCGTGAGAATGGCCTGTGACAAAAACTTGCATGATTCCTGAAAAAGTAGAGCCCTGAGTCAATTGATACCAGCTGGAAGTGCCAGCAGGCGGACACAGGGAGCTGACCCAAAGGGACCACCTCAACAGCGGGAAGGCAGGGCTTGAAAACAAGGAACCCAGAAACAACAGGAGGGGACACCAGATTCCCCTGTGGAGTGAACCCACTCCTGGGGTCCCATGTGGGGCCTCCTGTTGGAGCAGGAGAGTCCCCACCCCCACTCTGGGCCCAGGGTGGGGTTCGTGGCGAACTCAATGGCACAACTGTATTTCATTTTATTTTATTGAGATCTATTACTGTTATTACATGTGATGCCCCTTTGGAACTTTATTATGAGCGGACGTCCTTTCATAGCCTTTATCGTTATTACAAAAGGTACAGTATCGAGCTCCAGTGTATTGCAGTTAGAGTCAGCACTGTTACTGTTATTGCACGTGCTGCTCATGTAGACCTCATTGATTTCAATTAAGGTCAGTTCTGTTGTGGTTATTACTGGTGGTGATCACATAGGACTTGATCTGAGCTCAAGGACCTTCAGCTCTGTTACACTTTTTTTTTTAAGATTTATTTTATTTATTTACGCATACAAGAGCTAGGGTACAGGCCAGAGATGTGGCGGGGGGGAGATTCACTAGAGACAGAGTGGGGAGCAGAACAGGTGATCTATGAAATCCACCGCTGAGGGGAGCAGCGGGCGAGACAGGAGAGGTCTACTGCACCATGGGGGTCAGCTCCCTGGCCAGGGATCGAACTTGTGCTGAATCTAGCTTCATAGTGCTGACACTTAACCCCTTGCACCACCAGGGAGGTCCTCTGTTACACTGTTTACACAAGCTACTCATGTCGAAGTCTATGGTAGCTCAGTTATCATCAGTTCAGTTATAGTTATTACTCATGTAGAATTCTATTTTAGCTTAATTGTAATCAGCTGTTATAACTATTGCTCATGGCGCTCATGTCAAACCCAATGATCTCAATTAATGTCAACTCTCTCATAGTTATTACACAAGTTGCTCATCTAGGACTTGATGATCTTAAGCATGTTAGATCTTTTGCAGATAATACTCGTGGTGCTCATGTGGAATTCAGTCTGAGCTCCAGCACTGTCAATTCTGTCCAGTTTTTACTCATGGCTCCTGTATAATTCAATTGTGAGCTCAATTAACATGGCCTCTGTTTTAGTTATCACTCCTGGTGCTCATGAGAACTCAGTTTTTTAAAAAAGATTTATTTATTTATGCATACAAGAGCTGGGGTGTAGGAGGCCAAAGGTGTGTGTATGGGGGTGGTGGTGAGAGGATTCCTCAGAGACAGAGTGGGGAGCAGAACAGGTGGATCTACTGAAATCCACTGCTGAGGGGAGCAGCGGGGAGACAGGAGAGGTCTGCTGGCCATGCGGGTCAGCTCCCTGGCCAGGGATCTAACTGGTGCTGCAGTGGCTGGCCATAACTTCATAGTGCTGACACTTAACTCCTTGCACCACCAGGGAGGCCCGAGAACTCAATTTTGAGCTCAAGTCCCTTCTGTTCTGTTCTAGTTATTACACAGGGTATTCATGCACAACTCTATTGTAGCCTGAGTAAGATCAGTTCTCTTCCAGTTATTACACAAGGTGCTCATGTAGAAATCTATTGTAGTTCAATTACAGTCAGTTGTGTTCAGTTGTTACACGTGGTGCTCATGCAGAACTCGGTGATCTCAACTAAAGGCAGCTTTGTTCGTTATCACGCATGGTGATCATACAGAGCTCAATTCTGAGCTCAAGCACCTCCAGCTCTGTCGTAGCTATGATACATGGTGCTCATGTCAAACTCTATTGTGGCTCAGTTAATGTCAGCTCTCTTAAAGTTCTTATTCACGGCTCATGTGGAACTCAATTCTGAGCTCAAAGAATGTCACTTCTGCTACAGTTGTGACACTCATGGTGCTTATGTAGAATCCAATGAACTCGATCAACATCAGCTCTGTTGTTACAGTTATTTTTTTTTTAAAGGTTTATTTATTTTATACCAGAACCGGGGTACAGGCCAGATGTGCGAGAGGGTGAGAGAATTCACCAGAGACAGAGCAGGGAACAAAACAGGCAGACTGACGAAACACACTGCTGAGGGGAGCAGTGGGCGAGACAGGAGAGGTCTGTCTCACCATGTGGGACCCTCGCCGGTGGCCGGGGATTGAACCGGCGCTGCAGAGGCTGCGGGCATCTTCGCAGCCCAGCGCTCAACCACTGGCCAGCAGGGGAGGCCCTGTTATCGTTATTTTTCAATGTGCTCATGTCAAACTCAATTGTGAGCTCAAATACCTTCAGCTGTGTTCTAGGTATCACTCACTGTGCTCCTGTGGAGCAAAAGGATCTCAAGTACCATCGACTCTGTTCTAATTATTACTCATAGTGCTCATGCAGCTCTCAACGAATATGAGCTCTCAATCCTATATGACTCATGGTGATCATATAGAAATCAACTCTGAGCTCGACGACCTTCAGCTCTTTACAGTGATTACACATGGTGCTCATGTAGAACTCAGCTGTGAGCTCAAGTACCATCAGCTCTGTTCCAGTTATCACCCAAGTTGCTCATATAGAACTCTGTGATAGCACAATAAAGATCATCTCTCGTCATTATCACTTTTTTTTTTAAGATTTATTTTATTTATGCATACAAGAGCTGGGGTGCAGGCCACAGGTGCGGGGGTGGGGGGGGTGAGAGAATTCCCCAGAGACAGAGTGGGGAACAGAACAGGCAGATCTACTGAAATACACTGCTGCAGGGAGCAGCAGGTGAGACAGGAGAGGTTTGCTGTGCCATGTGGGTCAGCTCCCTGGTCGGGGATCGAACTCAGGCCACAGTGGCTGCCATTAGCTTGATAGCCTGAGACTTTAACCCCTGCACCACCAGGGAGGCCTGGCAATGAGTCTATTTTTGCATAATTTCAAGAGGGAATTTTGTCTGCTTAAATTGGAGAATTGGACATGTATTTCATTGTGTAGATTTGATTGAAATTAAATTCTTCCAGGAAGTTGAATTTGAGCCAAACCAAGAAGAGGAGAATCTGTTGTTTTGTTTGTAGGGTTTCAGAGACCTCCAACGGAGGTGAGGAAGCTTGCCTCCATTGGCAGGACTAGACAATTCAGAAAAGAAAAAGCTCTGGTAACCTCGAGAAGAGGAAACCCCAGGTGGAGTCTGGTAAGACTGACCTTGTTCCTGAAGCCTGCATGGACAGGATGTTGAGAGCTCACTCTGGTCCCGTAGGGAGTGTTCCGACAGAGCCAACTGAAACTGCTGTTTGGTGTTGTGTCTTGTGACTTAATGCAAAAATAGGTAAAATGGACTGAAAGTAGATTCAATTTGCAAGTATTTTGCTGTATTTTTGGATAAAATTGGGATCAAGATGGAGAGAACTTGTTTCTGGATAAGATGAACCAGTTCTAAGATTTTTTCTTCCAATAATTTTGATATAATGTTTGCTGTTTTGTTTTGGCTAATGCCTCCAGATGTTTTTTTTTTTTTTTCCCCTTTGGCATGGACTAATAAACTATTTTCCAGGAATGGAGGACTTTTGTTTGCCACACTGGACAATGCCTGGTGACCGACTGGAAAAAACTGTCATCTGAGGCTGCACCCCAGCATCCAGATATTTGACCTTCATCACCATAGAAATGAGTGACAAAAAGCAAAAGGGGGGAATTATTGGCAGGAAAGGATGCCCAGAACAAACTCCACAAATAGGTTTTATGGACCCCACCCCCACCCCAGACCAAAGAGAGCCAAGTCACCAGCGACTACAAATCCCATAATGCCGTCACCACTGAGGAAGGTTGCTGGGAACTGAGGGTGGAGTTAAGCGGCCAGAGTCTTCTGGGGACAGCCTGTCCCAACCACACAGCACGCTTCCCCTGCGTGGCTCAGGGGCCAATGTCCCTCTCCACAGCCAGCCAGCTACAGGAAGAGGACATGACTAAGTCCCAGCAACTGTGTCTGGTCTAGCAGGTGGCACTTGGCCCTGGCAGGGCCAATCAGGTTGGAATTGTTTGGGGCACTGAGAGAATGAAGCTTGGCTTCTGTAGAAGCCACCAGGAAGGTCAGTGTGACAGGAAATGAGGAGACCAAAGGCAAAGTCAAGTAGAAACAAGAAGTGGACTTGATGGGAGAGAATGTTCCAGAAGCATCAAGTCCCTAGTTCCAAAGCCTAGAGTCCTGCTTCCTACAGTCTTAATCCTACCAGCTGTCCCCAAGGACACCCAGTTACCTGAGGCAGTTGAAGTTGGATTTCTGTTGCCTAAACCCCTAAAATCCTGACCAATATAAATCCCTGGGCCCCGTTAGTGGCCCAGAATTGATTACCAGTCAAGACAGGCCCAGCAGGACTGGGGGGTGTGGGTGCCACGGGGATGCCAGGGTCCAGCCCCACAAAAACATGCCCGAGGCTTTAGTGAGAGAAAGAGGATGCTCGCCTCCCGCAGGCTCCTGGTTCCCTGCAGCATGGTTTTGGTTCAGAAAACAGAGTTGCTGCATCTCTGAGTCACAGAGGGCTCAGCTTCAAGGTCAAGATGAGTCATTCATCTGACAAACCTTTTGTTGAGAGTCCACAATGCGTCGGGTTCTGAGGACACAGCAGTGAAGGTGCCAGATGGGGCCCTGCTCTTGAACTTCCCTTCCAGTGAGAGGAACGAGGACGAAGGAAAGAAATGTAATAGGGTTTTTTCCAATCAAGTAAATAACCAGGAAAACGCAATAGAGCATGTCAGAGAGTGGGAAGAAAATAGGGTGGCCAGTGAAGAGCCTCTGAGAGGATGCTACAGTCCAAACTCAAAGGTTGGGGTCCCCACCCAGAGTGGGCAGTGTTCAGAGGTGGGGCCTTTGGCCGGTGCTTGGGTCCGGAGGGCACCCCCGCCTGGCACAGGGTTAGCACCCACACGGCTCTGACCCTTTCCACCAAGAGAGGACAAGCAAGAAAAGGTGGCATCTGCACCCCAGAAAAGGCTCTCACCAGGATGCCAGTGTGATCTGGGGCTTCCAGCCCACGGAACTGCAGGAAATAACGTCTGTTTTGTGTAAGTCACGCAGTTTGCATTTGTTAGAGTCACCGAACAGACACATCCGGGTGACGTTGGAGCTGATGCCTGCAAATGAAGGATCTGCCATGTGGGAAGAGCCAGCGAGGTGGAGGAACAGCAGGTGCGCACGCCCTGAGGCAGGAGTAGGCTTGGCCTGTCCGGAGGGGCGGACGGTGGGGCTGACAGGGGCTGGGCGGGGAGCTCCGGAGCAGCTGCGGGCAAGGCCAGGCTGCTGCAGAGGCCTGGGGCTGCCCACAGCAGGGAGGAGGATTTTACAGTAAATGCCAAGGGCAGCCCCAGCCAAACAGGGTCCAAGGTGAGGAGCTGGGCATGCTGTGTTGCCGCAGGCCCCAGAAAGCAAGCAGCTCCCAGACAGCACCCTGGGGTTCCCAGGCACAGCAGGAGCCAGAATCCTGTGGCTTCAGGGTCCCGGCGGGCGGGGGCTATGGTGTGGCTGCTATTGCTGCAGAGATGAGATGCAGCCACGGAACAGGTTGCTCTTCACCGCTGGGCTGGGGGCTCTGCAAGGATCTGCTGGGGCAGCTGCCTCTAGAATACACCGAGGGCCCTTAACGCTCCCACCTGGAATGGCTGGTCACATCCGCCCGCCTTCATGGCCAAAGCAAGTCAGCACCAAGCTTCACTGAAAGGGAGCACGGGATAGAGTCCCTCCAAGTGCCTGGAAGACAGAGCTGGGAGTGTTCACACCACCTCCTGTTGTGCCGAGGGGAAACTGAGGCTCAGACCCCTGGCGAGGAGTCCCCCAATGCTGGGGGGAGCAGGCTCTAGCACCCAGATGGTCTCTGCATGCCCCGTCTCCTCCCACCTGCCCAGCATCTGCTCTGGCTGATGGTCTGTGAGAGCGTCACCACCTAAGCCTCTCCTGCCCTCCATGCGTCAGTGAGGAGCACCTGGGAGGAGGGACAGGGTGCCAGGACACTAGCCTGCCTTCCTGCCCCCAGGACGAATGTTTAGGGCTCTGAATAGACCACACAGCGTGACGGGGGTGGCCAGAGCAGGCCAGAGCTGGTGCCGGCAGCTGCCCCATCCAGCAGCAGGAGCAGCAGCAGCAGGAGCAGCAGCAGCAGCAGGAAGCCACAGGCTGGGTGGGTAATGGTGGGAGGCTGGCTCACTTGCAGTTGCCACAACCTGCACCCCTGGACTTGCCTGGACACATCATCCCCAAATGCTGTCTTTTTCCAAAGCAGGTTCTCGGGCTCCGTCTGTCTTCTGGGAGAAGCCAGGGGCCGGCAGCTCTGGGGGGTGGAGGGGCATACCATCAGGCTCTCTCCAGGAGAGGAGGTGTCCATGGAACACGGGAGAAGGACCAAGGGACCCCCTGACATTCCCCCACAGAGGAGCCTAGGTCTGCGGCTCCTCCAGGCTCCTCCCTGGCTTGAGCGTGGCGGCTGCCTCCCATGTCTGCCTCCCACAGCCCCCCGTGGCGGCTGCCTCCCATGTCTGCCTCCCACAGCCCCCTCGACCACCGGGCAGGACTCATCCCTCCCATGTCTGCCTCCCCAGCTCTTGCGCAGTAGGCCCACAGTCAGCATCTGTGACCCTGGGCCTTGTTGACTCTCGGGGGGCCCTGAGAAGTCCAGGCGGGCAGCCAGATGGCAAGGGCTCCCCTCTAAAGCTAGCTGCCTGAGCTGGGAGGATCTGCAAGAGATGAAGGAAAGTTCCAGATACAAATCTGGCCCCTCTGCTGCTTCAGCAGTTCTGGGTGGGGGTGGGGCTGACTCAGTCCCCAGACCACCTTCGCCTGGAGGCTAGGCCACCCCCACACCAATTCCTAAGGGGGCAGTCCCCCCAGCAGGAGGGTCTGACTGAGAAGGGGTGGGTGGCAGGGGCAGTCAGCACCCCTGGGCTGACACAGACCCCTCCTCGGGCTAGGGGCTGAGGGGGCAGAGAGGCTGCACCACAGACCTGGCTTGGTGCCACTCAGGCCAGAGAAGCCCAGTGGAGGCTGCCTCTTTGGTGGGGTACATGTGGGGTGTGGGAGAATCTGGAAACAGCAGAGGATGGTGCTGAGCCCACCAGCCCTGTGTGGCCTGACCCAGCTCCTGGCCAGGCCCTGTCCCCAGCACGGCTTGCTCCCTCCACCACCCCGCAGGAGGGTCCAGGGCTCTGGTCCATGGGGTGGGCCTCTGGTGTTTTTCTCTCACACAAGGACACAGGAGGATGTGCGGGCCTCGTAAACAAAGGGCTATTTTTACCGCCTCATTGTTCCTCTCTCAGTGTCCTTAGCTCCCCACCAAGGTGAGCCCCAGTCCTCCTCACACACAGGCCACTCCACCCTGCCCGGCTGGGTGCCTGCAGCTCTGGCCACCACCTGTCCTCAGAGCTTTCTGGAGCTGCACCTGGGGAGAAGTGGGTACCCCGGCCTGCAGTCAGTGGAGGCAGGGCTGGGCAGGGACAAGAGAACAAAGGCCGAGCCTGGGAGACTATGGCCCCAGTGGGCACCTCAGCTGAATCCCCTCCCACCCACGTCTCCAGCCCACCCACCCACGGCCTGTTCAGAGGGGGCCCTAGAAGTAGAGGCAGTACCCGGCCTCCTGCCAGCGGGGAGGCCGAGGGTTGGGAGCAGCCCCTCAGCCTGAGTCAGAGCTGCGGAGCAAACTAGCAAAGCTGACCGGGACTGACTCAGTGTGTTGTTCTGGAATGCTCTCCAGTCCGTACACCGGGGCAGGCTGGCCCCCAGGTGCTCACACAGACACCAGATGACCTCCGGGGTCAGGCACCTTCATTCCCAGCTCAGGATGAGGAGAGAGACTTGGAAGCACTGACTTGCTTAGTCAGAGCTCAGGCCTGGCAGAGTCTGGATTTGAACGCTGGTCTGTGAAGCTTGGTGCTCGAGTCCAGGAGCCTGCGGCCTAGCAGCCGCTGCTCAAGGCCAGAGGAGCTTTGTCCGGCTCCTCCCTCGGTAAGCCTCGCTCCCCCCCGCCCCCGCCCTCCCCTTCCACGGGCTGGTGGGACTGGAGTGGGGACCCTCTGGAGGGTGGGGTGTGCCTGGGATCTGTGACCAGGGGGATGCAGGCAGGGAGGAGGGGAGACATGCTGGGCGCCGGGGGCACAGCGGCTCCCTGCCCACCCCCTCCCCGCTGGTTGTGGATCAGTCTCTGCAGTGGAAAGGAGCCTCTGGCTGTGATTTTTTTTTTAACCACTTGATCACGATCAAGGATTTAATTTTATCCCCTCCCCTGGCTGGCTCGGGTTCTATTTGGAGTTTAAGCACCAGGAGAGGAGGAGGGTCCCTCAAAGACAGGACTCGTACCCCCAGGCTCTGGAGGCCCCTCCCTGCCCATCCAGCCAGAGACAAGGTCCATCTGGGGCACCCACTGGCACAGCGGGAAGGCTGAGGAGCTGCCCCAAGGCACGTCCCCGCCCCTCCCAAAGCAAAGCCGCTTAGCTGAGGAGCGGTGGGGTGGGGCGGAGGCGGCTTCCGCAGGCTTCTACGGGGATCTCAGCTCTTTCATCCTCCTGGAGAAGGCCTTTAGCAAGCACCTGATTGGACCTGGGACTGCAGACAAGCCTGGCTTTGAATGACTTATAAGGGAGAGGGTGGGGGCAGGGACAGCAGCATGTAGCTTCAGGGGCACCATCTGTGCCGACCGCCCACTGTGGGCAGGTCAGCGGCTGAGGCTGTCCCTGTGCATGAGCTCGTCCACTCTAGGTGGCAGCCTCAGAGGGGAGAGGCCCTTGTCTTCCATTTTTCCAATGCTAGATAATTTGCCCCAAACCACACAGCTACCAGGTGGCAGATCCCAACCTATATCCTGCCAGGAGGCCTCCAGAGTTCCCTCTGTCACCACAGTGGACACAAGCATCTGTTCTGGGGTTAAACAGGTACACCCAGGTAAGAGAGATCATTGTCTGACCAGGGGTTTTTCTTTTTTATTCACAGCATTTTTGTGTAAATTTTGCCAAAGGTACAATTGTTTTTATTATTATTTCATTTTACAAATAAGAAAATTAAGGCTGAGGCCAGTCCAAGGGTACAGAGGTCACAGCAGGGAGGCAGGGCTCCCACCCCCTCCCAATCTGAGCCCTTTTGTTAAAGTGACTTGGGGACAGGTGTGTGTGTGTGTGTGGGGGGGAGCTGTGAGTAGGAAGCCCCAGGACAAAGCAGAAGACTTGATCTAGAAAAACCAGCCTAGCCTGCAGGTGAACTGCCAGATCCGCAGGGATTCCTGGATTGGAGTGAGGGGAAGGCCACAGTGAGGGGATTAGAATGGGTGGCTGGGGGCGCTGCTGGAGCATCTTGAGTTGGAGGGAGACCAGTTTCAAAACCAGGCTGGAAGGACAGCAGCTTGAGCCCAGAGTTGAGGGCTCCCCACGGCCAGCTGGGAATCGAACTCCCAACATTCTGTTAACAGCCTGCGTGGAGGCTCGGAGGATGCGCAAAGGCCAGGCCTGTCCTGGGTCACACAGGAGGCCGGCAGAGGCCCTGGGCAACCTGGCGTCGTGACACAGGCTCGAGCTGTCCCGTCAGACCCGGCAGCAGTGACAGGCGCAGAGTCTGGGTCAGAAAAACGGGGCTCCTCGTTTGATCTGACTTAGCAAACTACGTAACCCCATTTCCTCACCTGGAGAATGGGGTGATGACATACTTGCCTCACATGCGGTTGAAGGCAGCACCCAGGAAGGGGTCACACCTATGCACAGGTAGGCCCCATCCATGCGGGCTGCATCATGAAGACAAACATGGCCACACCTGGTAAAGGATGTTTGTGAAAACCGTCTCCTCCCGCAGCCAAGGACCTGGAGGCGGAAACTCTCAGGGCTCCTGGGTCTGAGGTCACCTCCTGGGGATACGCAGGCGGGGCAGGGCTCCCACAGGTGTGCAAACAGGACGGCCACCTGTTCCAGGCTCTCCTCCCAGGTGAGCCGACGGGCGGGGTTTGGCTCTGGTCCAGGTGGCAGCAGCTCACCTGGCCTCCCTGTCCACAGGCCGGGCAGGTCCCTCCGGGAAGTCCTTCCAATGTCAAGGGATAAAGCAACCGCAGGGCACTAGCTGATATTTGAGAGCGTTTCACTGTCCTCGGCCTTGAAGGAGGCCTTTCTTTCAAGTAGGACCAGCAGCCTGGAGAGGAAGTGTCTTTATTGGGCAGAGAGCGGCTTCGGCCTAGCCTGGGCCTCTGTTATCCTCTAGGAGAGGCTGGGTGGCCAGGAGACCCTCAGAAAGAGGACTGTCCCACCTTGCTCCACGCAGACAGGGGGGTGTTCCCTGGGGCCCGCACAGCTCCCCCACCCCAAGCTGGCTCCAGTCCATGCACCCCCTTCCCACCCAAGTGCCCTGAGGGATCGATTTCCTGCTACAAAGGCCAGGTTCAAAGGCTGGAGCGGGAGGTTCTCACAGCTGCGGATCACCTGCAGGGCGGGCAGAGCCGCCTCATTCACCACTCTCCACCCTCCCCCGCCAGGGGGGGGTTGCTCTGCCACAGCCTGCAGGCCTGAGCAGCCCAGTCCCAGTGGGGCTCAGAGGGGGGTGCATTTCTGGCCGCTTGCTCCAGGGAGGCAGACCCCACGCAGTGCGGGCTGAGGCTTGAACAGCCTGGCGAGCTCTGCCTTCTTGGGCAGATCCCCCACCCCACTCCTCTTATGTGGATGGTTCTGGGGACGCCTCCTCCAACTCTGCAGGGGCTGGGCAGGGGTCCAGGGCCAGCAGCCCCGCCCTGCTCGCAGGCCCTGTGTGGGCGGCTGATCGGTTCACCCCAGGGCTTGCCAGCCAGGGGCCACTCAGGCCGGAGGGGGCCCTTGCCACTGTCTCATGTCGTTTGGGGCGGGCATCGCTGTCTTTCTCTGTTCTTTCCCTCAATGACTGTGACCTCCTTTCTGGAAGAGCGAGTGAGCAGGAAAGGTGGCCAACTAGCATCAGGCTGGATGCGCTTTGCCAGAGGCGGGATTCTCGGGAGGTAGTGAGCCCCCCGTCCCAGGAGGGGTTGCAGCAAAGCTGGTGAGCGCCTCTCATTGACGCTGCAGAGGGGCCTCACAGGCCCGGGCACTGGGGCTGCCCCATACCCTCCCCCACAGCGTCCCGCCCTGAAGCTCAAAGGCTTCGCTTGTGCTATCTGTCCTGGGGTTGACAGACCTGGAGCCTTTAGCACCAGGGCAACTCTTGGAAATAAAACCCCCAATCACTGCCACCTGGCCACTGAGCTTCCCGGACTCCGCACCCCAGACACTTGTGAGGCCAAGAACACCCCATGATGCCTCCTTTTCGGCACCCTGGACACCGCCTATGGCACCAGCCTTGCCACCAAGTCCATCACGCAGCCGGAGCTGATCAGGAAGCCCGTCACCCCCACCCCCGCATGGCTGGGGTTACCCTATCTACGGCCGGTGGTGGCCATGCTCATCACCAGCTCCCCGGATGAGGGTGTCACCCGCTGCCGAAGTTTCCTCCAGTGGGCACTGGCCCAAGTGGGTGGCAGTGGCTTGGCCATCGGTGCTACCCAGCAGCCCTGGCTGATCGTTGGGGTCATCCTCATCCTCCTCATCACCAAAGTGCTGGGCCTCTGTGGTCTCAGGGTCACCCTCATCTGTGCCCAAAGCTGCAGATAGGATGTAAAGGCCACCCCTTCCCCATTCCAGAAGGAACAGCTTGGCGCACCCCGGCCAGCTGCTCCCAGGGTTGTAGATGTGCCATGTCCTCTGCCCACTGTCTGCTGCCCGGCCCTGCCCCCACCCGTGCCATGGACCTAGGGTGGCTGAGAGTGGTCATCTCTTCGCGGGGTGTTTATACAGATTTGTCCTGTTCACACCAAGCTGCCCTCCGTCTCCGACCCTGCACTAGATTTAAGTAGAGGGTCGGGCTGTGGGGTAACTACTTGCCCTGAGACTCCTGGGGGGACCTACTTTCCTATACCGGGGCGGGGGACCCACCTCCTACACCCGGGGCTCTGGGCTGGGCCTCCAGGCCCCGGGCTCCTGAGCTCTTCTCAGATGTGACTGGAAAAAAAAAGAAAAGGAAATAAAAGCCGTGAGTCCATGTATGCAGGGGGGGAAAAGCCCTAAAATGGGATGATGAAGGGTGGAAATGACAGTCTTAGAAAACGCTTTCAAAGCAAAAATTCCCAAAGCGGAGATGATTTCAGCCTCTCGACTTGAGTAACACAGCTGAGCGCCAATAAATCTCCCGTTTCTGGGATGAAGGGACAGGCGTTCCGCTCCATCTTCTGAGTGCTGCCTCACGGCGTTGGGGTGTCGAGGACAGAAGGTGACATCACCCCTGAAGATGACTGACCTTGGCCCATTCTAGGACCATGTTTTGAGTCTCCCCCGTTCAACTGGGGACTCGACCTCCCCACGGGCCTGCCATGGGGCGGGGAGACGTGGGGAATCTGGTTGACCCCAAGCTGCCCTCCAGGTCTCGACCCCCAAGCTAGCAGACCTGGCTTTGTCTCTCCTTGTGCTGCGTGGGGGGATCCCCAAGTGCCCGCCCCCCACAGAGACAACACAGCTCACACACCAAGCTATTAAAAATCTTTATTGTTAATTTCTTCTCTGACAGGTATATTTTTAGTTGAAATATGAAGCCACCGCAACACTTTCGCTTTTCTTCTTCAGAAGAGGAGACAGATCCAGCCTTTGTGGTTACAAGAGTGGGGCTGTGACCTTGACAAGGTCGGGCTGGGGCGGGAACACATGATCTGCGGGGACGTGGACTCCCGTGAGAGCTCCAGGTAGCAGGAGAGGGGCGGAGCAGCACGAGCCTCCACACCTGGTAACAGGTGCTTCCACCTGGGGGCTGGAGGGGTGGGCTGAGGAGTGTGTGTGAGTGTGAGGGTGTGCGTGTGTGCGCGCGTGTGTGCACATGCAGAGCCCCTCCCGGAGGAAGAGGCTCTCAGGCGCCTGCCGGGTCTCCTGGGGATCAATGGCCTCTGCTCATTCATGGTGACTTGGGCAGGGCCAGGGGCCGCGCGTGTGTGGAAGAGAATGCGGGTGTCCCAGCCGGGACCCTCAAGTCCTCCGTCTGGGGCAAGGCTCAGATGATGCTCAGAGCAGAGGGGGCCTGTCCACTGACCGTGGCGCCCAGCTCCATGCTGGCCATAGGCGCGAGGCCTGAGAAGGGGGACATTGGGTTGAGAGTCTTATCCAGGCCTGGGTGCCGGGGCAGGAAGGAAGAAGGAGCCTCGATCATCTGTTCCCCGCCGCCTGGGCTCATCAGGTCCTGTTCCTGCAAGAGGCAGGGAGGGGAGGGCAGGCGGGAAGACCTGGGGTTCCAAGAACACTGCTCTGCAGAGTGTTTCTGGGCGTCAGGCTGGAGGCCAGGGTTGGGGGCTGGCCTGGAAGGAGGACCAAGGCCCAGCTGGCGTCCTGGGGGCACTTTGTAAACAATGACTGCCCCTCCCAGGCTAGCTGGATAGAGACCCTGCAGAAGGCGGTCGGGGCCACAGGCCTGGAGCCAGAGACTCCGGCTGGCAGGACCCGCTGCCCAGGGCGGACACCACAGGCCCTCCTGGAGGTCAGGGGCTGGTGTGTGGACACAAATGCCTCTGGGGCCAAGCTGGGGCCTCTGAGTGGGTTCCGGCCTCCCGGGCAGAGGCCTCCGCTACACTGTGGGGTCCCACAGCTGGGAGCAGCTCCTGACCTTTACAGGAGCCCCAGGAGGCCTCAGGAAGTGGGATATGGAGGGGAAGGCTGCTCGCGAGCACCCCCTGCTCGGCTCAGCCAAGCGGGAGGGGCAGAGGGCACGGGAGCAATCCCAGCCATGCCGCGGGAGGCCGTGGGGGTCACCGCGGGAGGCCCGTCACGGTCACCTCCAGGCTGGCATTCGGGGCAACACGTACCCTGGCTCTCGTGAGCCAGGTGCAGTCATCACAGCAAATGTGCCCTCCTGGGGCCCCAGGGTTGAGCGGGACTGCAAGGAACAGAGTTGGGGAGCCCACGGAACCCCAAACACACTCTACTGAAAACCAATCAAATGCACAGAGCACGGGGCGGCCGCGACAGGCTGTGTAATAAACACCGCAGAGCGCACGTGGTTTTTCTCTCTTTTTTTCAAGTCAAGTGTAACAACCGGCGTCCCAGCCCCTGCGCTCAGCGTGCGAGAGAGAAGCCGTTGCTGCCAGCACACCTGCGGCCAGTCCGAGACCCGTGCCCATCGCCTGCCCAGCAGCAGCCTTTTCCAGTTTCAGCAGCCAGCCGGGCCTCTTCACATCCCTAAAAAGTGACCTAAATGAAGCACCAGAGCTCGGGCGGCTTCCTGGGAAGCCACGTTCCGAGGCGCAAATTAAAAAAAAAAAAAAAAAAAAAGTCAGAAATAAAAATAAAAGGTTTCCATTGGTCAAGATTTAAAAATAAAAAGGTTTCTTCCTGCAGCCAATCATGAGTCCATCCCTCCAAGCCCGCTGCGACCGCGCCACGGTGCCCCCTTGGTGCCAGCCCCTCCGAGAGGCTGCGGGGGTGGAAAGGTGAGGGGTGGGGGGGAGGGGAGGCGGGGCAAGGGGAGCTGCTGCCGCTCGGCGGGTGGGGTCCACGCAGATCTCGTGGCCCTTGCCAGCGTCCAGGGTGTGCCAAGGGGTTCGCCGCTACTGCCTCCGGTCCTCCGTCTCCGACCTGGAAAACGCCATCACCACGTCCTCTGCACCTGTGGGTCAGGGAGAGCGGACGCTGTGGGCCGGGCCCGGTGGCAAGTGCATCCACGGCAGCCTGGCGCCGTCGTGCGCCGAGCGCTTCTAGGAAGCCCTGGGCCCCCCTAGAGCCTGGCGGGGGATGCCAACACCCTGCCGCAGGGCCTCCAGAAGAGAGGCTTGGGGTGGCTCAGGGGGCGCAGCTGAGAGGTGAGCAGGGGCGCAACGAGGCCTCCGGTCCTGGCAGGGCCCTGGCACCAAAGCCAGGGACCCTTGGGAACCTTCCTTTGCCCTAGACTCGTCTTGATCCCTGGAGGCCCCTGCTTGTTATGATATTTAATAGCCACTCAGTCCTTCGCGCCACACCCAACACCTGCAGCACAGGCGGCTGGGCCCGGCCCGTGTCCAGCCCGCCGTGCCCGGGTCCCGCTGCCAGGAGGCCCATCACAGCCACCATTTCATTATTGTTGTTTCCACGCCCGGATCTGAGAGTCTGGTCCGGGCGATCAGGAAATCACTTCCTTTGTCTTGTTTTCCATAAGACAGACCGACACACAGCCAGCAAAGCTGGAGGGAGGAGGGAAAGAGTCAAAACCCCGGACCCCTCCCACCCCCAGCTGCTCAGGAAGGAAGGGGCTCACCAGGCCACCAGACCTTGCAGGGCAAGTGAGGTGACCCTCGGACCACACCCACCTCCTGGTCGCGCCCCGGCCCCTCCCCGGGTCCAGCTGTTTTCTCCCCACTTTCTCAGGGCCTAGTGGTGCCCTGAGCAGTAAGTCGGCCTTTCTGACACTTGTGCTCAGCTAATGGGGGCGGGAGGGGGGGTAAGGGGATTCTCTCGGGGAAGAACTGGACCAGCAGACAGGAAAGGCCCCTGAGGGTGGGCTGGTATGGGGGTGCAGGAGGGAGCTTCTGGCACGGGAAAGGGAGTAGGGTGAGGACGGCATGACCCCCCACTCTTGGCCTGGTGTTGGCCATCTTCGTCGCCCCCACGGCAGCAGCCTCCTGTGGGCCTCCTTCCTCACCGCTCAGGCCCCGGAGAAGCGCAGGGCGCTGCGGGGGCCCAGCCCCAGGATGCTGAGGTGCTGCCCACACACCACCCTCCCTGGGGGTTCTGCTGTGACCACACAACTGCTAGTCCTCATAAGGTAAGTAAGCTTCTAGACAGGCGCTCAGATTTTTGGTTCCTTGGGATGGGGCTCCTTTGCTTGGGAAGCCCTACAAAAACCCCTCCCCTATCTTCTCAGGAACATTCTGTTCTCGCCTCAGTCCCAGGACCACGCAATTTCACTGCAGGCAGAATTTTCCTAGCAACCACAGAATCCAAGATTACATCATACCCTGCATGGCAGCCGGGCGGGTTACCTAACAGATGCTGGCTTTTCCCGAGCGCCACCTCCCCAGCCTGGCAAACGGGAGGGGCTGGCGGAGCCGTGCGAGGGGGCCCGTTAGCAGAGGCAGCCCACTCGTTTCTTTCCTCGCTGGCCCCGTGGGCTTTCTCACAGCGGCCTTGGGCCTCTGTACTGTGCTGCAGGCACAAAAATAGCACCAGCGGCCCCAGGAGGGATGTGAGGCTGCGGAGGGGAAGGCCGTTGGCTCTGCGGAGGAGCCTGCCCTGGGGACGTGGCCATGCGTGCACCTGCGCTGCTCCACTGCTCTGAAGGCAGGGAAGGAAATGACTCCTCAAGGTCACACGGGGACTCGGAGGACACCTATTCCACACAACACCTGAAGCAAAGCCTCTGCCAGCGTCCCACCTGTCCCGCACCACCGGCTGCTGGCTCGGTTCTGGGGGTGCCGAAGGCTGAGTCTCCCGGTTCAGAGCCCCGCATTGTGCTGCAGGAGCCGGTGTGGAGAGGGCCTGCAAGTGCCCTGCCGCCCTGCCTGTCCTGCCCCTAAAGGACTGTGCTGCTTTCCAGACCTCAGCACAGGGGTCTCCCAGAGCATTCTCTGACCCATCATTGTGGGCAGGCCTGGCAGTCACATTCAACAGGGCAGGCCCGTGAGCCTGGCAGGCCCTGGCAAGGCTGCTGACTTCCCTCTCTTCTCCAGAAACACGTGCCAGTCATTGAACAGGAGGGAGAGCTGCTCGTTAGTTATGAGTCCACCACTGAGGGCTTTAGAGCCAGGGGTGACCTCAGAGGAGATCCCCAGGGTCCACACTTCTCCCTTATAGGCCACCATGTAATGGCTCTTTTGGGTGCTCTCAGTGTCCTGGAATCACCGGCTCAGAACAGAAGGAGGCTGCAAAGAAGCGGGCAGGTCCAGCCACGGCCTCCGGGCTGTGAGCTGGTTTCCCATCCTCTATTACAGACGACACCAGAGGTTCCTCTGCTGCAACTGTCTGACCTCTGACTCAAAGCTTCTACCAGCCCCTCCCCACCAGGTGCAGGTGACAGGACAGGAGAGGTTGGTCAGTCTCTCCTATTCCACACTCTCTGCCACTCTATATTAAAATATAGAGTTAAAGCCAGATGAAGATACTGCAGACCACCATCTCCCAGTATCTCTTACAGATCTAATCATTAATCACACCTATGAGATGGAAAAATACTCCACAAAAACACTAGCAAACTGAATACAGTAACATAAAGAGAATTGCATACAATAGTCCCTCCTTGTTCAACATTTCACTTTGTCGTTTCTTTCAGTCACCTGCAGTCAACCAGTGTGGAAATATATACCAAAGGTATTCTGACCACATTCATACAACCTTTATTACAGTATAATTGTTCTGTTTTATTATTAGTTATTGTTGTTATTCTATTTCTGTGCCTAATTTATGTAAACTTTATTGGGTCTCCCTGGTGGCCTAAGGGTTAAGTCTCAGCAGTATCACCACTACAACCTGAGTTCCATCCCCGGCCAGGGAGCTACCCACATGGCACAGCAGACCTCTCCTGTCTCCCCGCTGCTCCTCTCAGCAGTGTATTTCAGTAGATCCACCTGTTCTGCTCCCCACTCTGTCTCTGGGGAATCCTCTCACCCCCCGCATCTCTGGCCTGTACCCCAGTTCTTGTATGGATAAATAAACAAATATTTAAAAAGAGAGAGAGAATAAAGTGAAACTCATACTTTCAGCACAAACATACTACAAATTCCCAGTAAACGAGACACAGTAGCACTGGCACAAAGGTAGGCGTATAGGTCAATGGAATAGAATTGAGAGTTCAGAAATGAATCCTCCTGTTTAGGGTCAACTAAATTTTCACAAAGGTACCAAGACAGCCGAATGGGGAAGAACTGAACACATGACGCGGGACAACCTTACACGGAAATGCTGAAGTGGACCCCTACCTCACACCATATGCAAAAATGAACTCAAAATGGAGCAATGATATAAAAGTTACAAACTTTCAGAGGAAAATATAGGAAGAAATCTGCCTGACCTTGAGCTAGGAAATGATTACTTAGACATGACACCCAAAGCACAAGAAACAGGAGAAAAACTGGGCTTGAACAAAGTTAAAAACTTTCATGCTTCACAGGCCGCCATAAGAAAAGTGAAAAGGCAACTTGCAGAATGGCAGAAAATATCTATAAGTCCTGCATCTGGCAAGACATTGGTATCTGGAATATACAAATAACACAACTCAATACCGAGAGAAAGTCAAGCACGCCAATGTTTTCAATGGGCAAAGAACTTGAATATAGACATTTCTCTAAAGAGACAGGAATGGTCAGTGAGGACACGAGGAGGTCTGTCGTTATGGAAATGCAACTCAAAACTACAATGAGACTCCACTTCACACCCACCAGGATGGCCAGAATCAACAAGACAATGACAAGAGTTAGCAAGGATGTGGACAACATGGAACCCTCCTCGGAGGGCTGACAAGCTGGACTGTCAGTCCTACAGCTCCCAGCCCACTGCACCATCAGTTTCCCCATCTCCCCCATCCTCTAGTCGAAACCCTCAGGGTCTCCCTGACCCGCTTCTCTCACACACACTCCTCATGCAACATGCCAGCAGATCCTGTTGACTCTACTTTTAAAACTGTCCTGAAGGAGTCACCTAACATGGCCCTCGTCCACTGCCCTCATGGACACCTTTTCCCTGATACCTGGCTCTGGTGCCTGATGGTCCACTCTCACACATCAGCCAGAAGGAAGTTTTTTAAAATGTAAGTCAGATTCTGTCCTTCCGTAACTCAAAACTCTCCAAAGGCTTCTTATTGCAAGATTTCTCATCACACGCAAAAGAAACTCCGCTAAATGCCACAGTGCAGCCGGCAAGGCCTAGCACGACCTGGCTCTGGTGCCTCTTGGTCTCTTTTTCCACATCCCTCAACCAGGGGCTTCAGGCTCAAGTCACTGGTGCCTCAGGACCTTTGTGCTTGCAGTTTCCTTGGCTTCAACACTCTCCCCCACTCCATCTTGCTCTTGGACTCACTCCATTCTCGGCAAAAACACCCCCGCACGCCACCACAACTCCTGAAGCAGATGGACAGCCCATGTCAACCTCGCACTGGCTGCAGTCGCCTCAGTAGCCTCAGCAGTACCCACAGAGTTAGGTCTTGATGGGGTGTTTGTTTCTTGGTGATCAGGGACTTTGTCTTGTTCACTCACATATTCACACAACTCAAAACCGAGAGACAGCACCTGAGTAGGCTCCTGGGCCCAGGGCCTTGTGGTGCAGGTAAGGGACCTGGAACTCAGAAAGATGAGGGAGGCGGAGGGCCCAGAAAGACTCTCGGGTCCTGCCTGCATGACTATGCCCTTCTCAGGAGAAAGAAATAACTAACGAGCTCACCACACCCCAGGCCTGAGGCTGCTCAGGCCTCCAGGCAGACCTGGCCCAAACCTGCTGTACCAGTGCGAAGAACCAAGGCCCAGGCTTTAAACCCCCACCAAAACAACCCTGGGGGCGGGGGGCTTATGGAAACTTCAACCTGGAGCCCAGGGCACTGACCTGGGAGGAGCCCTGGCACCAGCCTCCCAGGCCCCATGTTCTACCCTGACCTACTACGCTGGCTCTCTGAACCCGGGCAGGATACCCAGCAGGCGGTCCCATCCCACGCCCAGTGCCAGCTTTGGCCCTTTAACAGAGTCCAGTCAAGGCACTGGGGAGAGAAAAATGACAAATATGCAAGAGCTTAAAGAAGGGAGCTGGCCCCTCGGAGGCGGAGACGACAGTGGGGCCACTGGTGTGTTTGCAAGCTCAGGGCATTCACGCCAGCAGAGCAGAAAGCCCAGCGCAGGCTCTGCCAGCAGCACCCCGCCCCCACGCCCTGGCTTTCTGAAGGGAATGAGCCCACTACAGGGGGCAGGTGCAGGGGAAAGCCCAAGGCCACTCAGACGCAACCCCCAGCGTCTGGAGACTCGCTCTCACTCCCCGAGGCCTCAGTGAGGCTGTCAAAGGTCTTCTCATTAAGACGCCCAGCACCAGTGCGCAGCGGGACGGCCAGAGCCCACAACTAGCAGCCGCCGCCACGGCTGGGGCAGCCGCCACACAGGACCGAGCACTGAAGAGGGACGTGGCGAGAGGGCTTCTGGGACGTGCTGACTGCAGCTCCTGCCTTCGTGCCAGCGAAACACCTGGGGCCCAGCTCCAGACTCTCCCCGCCCAGGGTAGGGGGCGGCGGGGAGAGAGAAAAGCCCTGAGGGCAACCCCAACAGAATGGACACCCCAGAAGCCCGGTCCAGCTGCCAGTCCCGGAGTCCTCCCCTCCAGGACACAGCCCAGCATGGAAGTCACTGGCGAAAGGGGGGCCTCCCAGGATGCTCTGGGGCCGGGGGCCTCTCCCAAGCCCCCACTCCCCTGCTTGCTGGCCGGGGCTCCCAGGCGGCTCCAGTCCCGTGCCCAGGCCCGGGTCCTCCTGACCTCAGGGGCCAACGCCGTCCTCACCAGGTCAAGGGCCGGGCCTGACACGCACGTCTGAAACCCCGAGACGCCAGATTCCGTGGCCGCTGGAGGCGAGGGCCGGCGGGCGCGCAACACGGGCAAAGTCCTCAGAACTGCGAGGGGACCCGACCTGCCGGGCCCAGGCCGTCCTGCAGGGGCAAGGCTGGCCACGAGCTGTGGGGCGTCCAGGGCACTTCCCATTCCCGAGGTCGCCCCCGTCCTCCGCCCACAGGGCTCCAGGTTTGGGTCCTCGCTCCTCACCCCGGGAGTTCATTATCTTGTTATCGACACCAATTTGCTGCTGCTCCCGCTCCCCAAACTACACCCGCTCCGGGGAGATGGGCCAGGCACGAGGCTCCTGGATAAACAGGCTCCAGTTTCTCCTCCAAGGGCGTTTTCTCGGGGCTGAGGCTCAGGCACCCGCTGGACCGGGCCCTCCCGGACAAGCCCAGACGCGGGCGGCAAATTCCCAGGGGGTGGCTTTTACCCAGAGACGCCATGACACAGTTGCCATGGGGACGACGGCCCCAGGTCCGCCAGGGCTCTGCAGCCCAAGCAGGCTCCTGGCTCGGCGGCGCCCAGGGCTCCAGGCTGACAACCGCGGCATCGCTAGGAACTCGAGGCCGCGGAGCTGGCACAGGGGGGCAGAGGCCCTCCCGGGGTTGTTCTCCATGGGTACCCGGGTACCCCAACCTGTTCTGACCCTGCCCATCTGTGGGATCCAGGGAGGCCCCTCATTTCCTCATCTAAAACCGTGATGAACAGCACCCCTTCCCCCCAGCCACGCCTAATGGACCGGATAACGTCATATAGCATCACAGGCAGCATCTTGTGGGGCCAGAATCGAGGTTCTAGTCCCAGATATGCTCCCCCAAACTCGGCTCAGCGCCCACCCCTGCTGAGCCCAACACGTGTGCATGCGTGCATGCCTGCTACCCTGGGGTTGCTATCCCCCCCGGGAGGTGCTCCCTCTCCTTCCTCAAATCTCTGGTCCCCAACACATAAGCTCTTCAAGCCAGAGAGCCCGGCTGTGCAGAGAAGAGATGGGATCTGGGATCTCCAGGGGACGTGACCAGGTCTTAGCTACAGTCCAAGCAGGCGGCCAAATTCTAGAGGGCACCAGATCCTTCCAGGGCCTTGTCTCATGCAGATTCCCAGGCACACTGGGCAGGGCCTGAGTAAGCAGTGCTGGGGAGGGCCTGGGAGTCTGCCTTTTAACAAGCGCCTTTGGTGACTCAGGTGAGGGGGTCTGTGGCCCACATTCTGAGAACTCCTGCTATACGCTGTCCCTCGCCCCCACCTCCAGCCATCGCCCCTTCTCTGCCAGAATTCTGAAAGAGCCCTCTGTCCTGCCTCCATTTCCTCCTCTCCCCTCCCCCGCTGTGCACCCTGGCTTCCAGCCCGGGCTCCACAGAAACCCTTTCGGGAAAAGTCACCACTGACCCTTTACAAGCCCAGGGAACCCTAGAGGGGCCCTGCAACCCCCCTCTGCTCAGAGCACCCAGTATCCCCTCCACGGTCCTCAGGGGGTGCTCATAGGATACCCACCTCCCCTCACTGCCTGCTTTCCCTGGGTGACAGCGCAACGCCACGCCTGACCCCCGTCTCACCCTCACCTACTCCCCACTGTTGTCATTTCTGGAGGCTGTGGGTTTGGAGTGCGGGGTCCTTGGGTTCTCGGGATAGCTCTGACCCTGGGCCTAAGCTCTGGCCTGGCTCCACCCCTCCTGGACCCCCGCTGGCACCACCCACTTACAGCTGGTTCTGCCTCTCCACAAGGGTGCTCAGACCAGGCACCCCAACCCCCAACCCCCAACCCCCTGCCAGTTCTCAGCTCAAAATATCCTGCTTCCAGATGCTGGGTATCCTCTGGCACTAGCCTATCTCCCGCTGCTACCGCCTGCCCTCTGCCTGGGGATTCTCCCAGGAGGCATCCTGCACACAGCAGGGAGGAGGCCATCCTTGCCATCAGGCCCCAGGGTGCCCCCCCACGGCCTCCAGAAGAAACTCAGCCAGAGCCCACTCAGCAGCCCTCACTGCAGAACCTGAGGGGGCCCCGGAGGCCCCGTATCTGCATGCTGGCGTCCTTCCACGGGCCAGGGGCTCCCTCAAGGCCCAGTGCAAACAGCGCCTCGTCTGTGGCTTTTGAGGAGGGTGTCCACGGCCTCAAGGTGGCTCAGGGGTCTGTGAGTCCCAATTCTTCAGGCATTTATTCCTGCGCCTGGGCCCTGCTGAGCAGGCCGCCTGGAGCCAGGCGCTGGGCGGGCAGCTCCTCGGCTGCGCAAGTGCCCTCAAGCTCTCCCCTGGGGTGGGGGGCAGCCTCATCCGCCGCCCCGGGAGGTTGGCCTCAAGAGGCGCGAGGGGCTTGGAGGCATCCTGTCTGGGTTCTAAACAACGGAACCCACTGGGCGGGGCGGAAGGGTCCAGCGGCCCCCCGGGCCAGATCTGGAGCCCCGACCTGGCCTCACCTGCCCACTCCTTCCCCGTCCTGGGCTTCCTGTGACACAGGATACAAATCCTGCTGGTTGGTTTTTTAATTTGATTCAAAGTATCTGTGATTTTTGGTTCAATTTTACCATTATTAGGTTACAGGTAATTCTCATCTAAGTGTTGATTAAAACTGAAAAAGATTAGCTTCCCACCCCGCAGGCTGGGATTCTCCCGGGCTGATGCCACTTCGGTCCAGAGTTTGTTACTGCCGGGAGCCTGTGGGAGAACCTCAGGGCCTCGCCTGGGGAGAGCGGGGACCCGGGACCCTCAGCAGCCAGCAGCCACCACATGGGGCCCCCAACAGGAGGAGCCTTTTCTGGGACTTAAGCTCTCCAAGGCTTGGGCTTAGCCGAGACCCAGCAAGGCCCTGGCTGGTGCCGGAAGCTGCAGATCCCAAAGAAGGAGCACAGCGGAGCCGGAGAGGGCGCAAGGGGGAAGTGAGGGCGCAGCGGCCTGCAGGGCGTGGGAGAAGATGCCAGGAAAATGCTCCATACTTGGCTGTAAAAGGGAACTGATCATGCCAGCGCCCCCACTGCCGGCCTGGGAGAGGGTCAAGTGGGGTGACGCCCAGAGGAGTGTGCTTGCTCGGCTGCTGTCAGTGCTGGGACTGGCTGGGCCTCCTGTGGAGCCACGGGGCCCTGAGGCTTGCCCATGACCACAGGCATTTTCACAAGGTTCCCAGTGACCCTGAGGCCCAATGGCCTAGTTTAGATTCCCCCAAGTCAGCAGCCTGCACTTGGGGGGAGGGGAGCACAGTAGGTCCGGAGTGAGCCCTGCTGCTTCCAAGCTGGGAGGAAGGGCATGACCAGAGGGCCTGCAGAGCCACACTGCCCTGGGCCAAGCAGAGGCCAGTGCAGGCCCCGGGGCCCCCTGAGGGAAAGCACTGGAGCTTCCTTAACAAAAGGGGCTGTGTCTCCACGGTGCCCCTCCCAACCCTGGGACATCTGGAGCCTCATGGTGTGTGTGGGGGGGTGAGCAAGGGGACCTCGTCAAGTAAGGATGATGGAGAAGTCTTTGCCAAGTGCCTTTGGGGACCTGGAACTGGCACCCCTGGGTGCACTGGTGTAGGGTAAATGGATGTGATCAGGATGTTTCTGCCGTCCCGCCATTAGGATCAATGCTCGACACCTGAGGGCTTACACGCGTGCCTGATGGCGGCACCTGGAGTGTGGTGTGGGCGTGCGCAGGCGGGCACACCTGGGCCGAGAGACAACGTCTCAGCGTGGCAGCAGAGGACTGATGGCAGAGGGCTGCGCGGCGGCGGGCAGCGGAGACCAGCGAGGAGACCCCGAGAGAACGCCAGAGAGTGAAGATTCGCTGGGAGCTGGGAGGCCTCCCTGCCTGCGCTGGCCCTGCCCGCCTTGCTACAAATGGTGTAGGAGGGTCATTAAAAGCCTGAAAAAGCCACTGAGGGCTCCGGGATGCTCCTTCACCCATCTGCCTGGGCCCATGGAAAACCTGCTCTGTGCCTTGCTGGCGCTACAACCCCCGCCACAGTGCCGGGGCAGGAAGTGCCTGGGGGTCTCAGGGGAGCCAGCAAGTGCAAAGGCCCTGTGGGCGAGGGGCTCAGAACAGAACAGCGGCAAACTGCCCCCCCACTCTCGCGCTGCCCCTCCTGAAATGCCATGTCAGCTGCCCGACTCTGGTAAAACACTGTCCTACTTAAAACGTGTGCGGCCCGTAAGCCTCTTCTAGAGTTTATCTTAAAATAAGTGACAAGGATTCAGACACGAGGGTGCTCGACCTTTGCACCCCTGGGCCACACCCAACGCCTCTGGGTCTTGGCCACTTCTCTGGGCGTCTCCAGACCTGTCTCTTCATTTTGAAAGTGGGGCTGGGGCAACATCCTCCCCCAGGGCTCCTGTGAGAACTGGGAAGCCCTGGGACACCTCCGCCAGGAGCCCCGCCAAAGCAGGCCGCAGGCGTGTGGCTGTTGGTGAAGTTAGTAGCCAGAAAGAAAAGCCCTGGGGGACAGAGGGGCTGGGGCCCAACTCTGCAGGCAGGCGCAGGGCCCGTGGGCGGCTGCTCCATGCTCGCCTCTGTTGAAGGACACAGCAGAATTGCCACAAGCAAAAAGTGAATGTTAAGGGAGCAAGGGGTTAAGCACCGCCCTAAGAAGCAATCCGCAGCATCTGCAGCAAGAGTTCGATCCCTGACCAGCCAGGGAGCAACCCACATGGCGCACAGACCTCTCCTGCCACGCCCACTGCCTCCCCTCAGCAGCGTACTTCGTTCAGTCCTTCTGCCTGTTCTGCTCCCCGCTCTGTCTCTAGTGAATTCTTTCACCCCCCGCATCTCTGGCCTGTACCCCAGCTCTTGTATGCATAAACAAATAAATCTTTAAAAAAAAAAGTGAATGTTAAAATGGGCATTAAAATGTTTATATTGGATGGCCCTGGCTTTACAACGGAAATACTCGCCCATCTTTGAGAGGGGTTCACGCAGGGTGCCTGTGACCACGGCCGCACAGCAGATTCCACCCTGGAGCTGCCCTCCGTCCCACGCCCCCGCCCCAGTGCTCTGCAGCAGCTATGCCCAAGAAGACACTGACGACCTCCTCCCTGAGGGAAGGAGGGTGCTCAACCCTTGCCAGCCTGCTCGGAGCCGCACTTCCCACCCGCCAGGCCACAGCTGTGCTTCTCAGCAAGGCCGCCTTCCTGGACAGGCGCTGATTCCTGCAGGTGGTGAGATCTGGTTCCACGGTCCTGCCTTTCTGGGGGACAGTGGGCTAGGGGACCAGCCCCACAAAGAAGAGAGGGAAGCCACATTCCCAAACTCAAGGTTCAGATTTGGTTGAGACAGACCAGGAGCCAGTATGGGGAGCTGAGGCACAGAAAGGGGGAGAGAAGATGGAGAACATGGCCCTCAGGTTGTGAACAGGGGTGGGGGAGAGTGTGTGCTGTGCGTCAGGAGGATGGTGGACACGGAGGAAGGGAGGCTTCCAGGAGGAGGCTGTCAAGGGTCTCAAACCAGCAGGGGCCCAGCAGGTACCACTGAGTACCAGGAGGGGGCAGGCCCATGAGGCCCTCACTAGGCTTCTTGGAGAGGCCCTAAGGTTCAGGCCCATGCACCAGGGCACCAGCACCTGCCTGGACCCAGTAGACACAGACCTCTTTGCTGAGGAAAGATCAGGGGGCTGGGAGGCCAGGGCATGGGCTGGGGCTCTGTGATGGAGGGATGCCCAGCCAGTTCCCCTGACAGCCCCCGGTGCCAGATCTCTCCAGCCCTGGAGGGAAAGTATAAACCTTTAGACCTGGTGGGGGGCAGGACCCCACCAGAACCCACGCCAACTGCTCACCCATGGGTGGGTGGGGCAGCTTCAGGCTTGGGGGTGGGGTTTGTGGGTGTAGCTGGAACCACAAGGGTAAGAGACTTGCATGGTGAACAGGAAGCATTTGCTGAGAAACGGTGCCACCTAGTGGCAGGAGGAGCTTATGCCAGGTTTTGCGGGACACTCATGGCCATCACCCCTCAGTTGCTCCTGGTCTTTGGGGTCTTTCAAGTTGGTGCACTGGAAGCAGTGGTCCAGCACTTCTGCCACCTGGGTGGCACCTGAGCCGCCTTGCGGCGCCAGCTGAGATTGGCTCTGCTAACAGAGAAGGTGGGCAGACCAGACCTACTTGGCCTGGGGCTTGCCACCAGCCTCCCCAGAGATGCCCTTCCCAGTCCAGCTTCCCCTCCAGGAGGCCCCTTCCTGGGCGGCGGGGGGAGGGGGGGTGTCAGGTCTGAGGGTGTCTGCCTGCGGGGATCCTGTGTCCACAGCGCCCACGCGCCAAGGCTCACTCCTGCTTGCTCAAGCCAGGTGAGGCCACTGAGACCCTCACTCAGCAGAGCTTGTTTCTATCCTCAAGGGGTGGTTTAGCTACGTGAGATAACGGAAGTTCCCTTAGAACTACTTCTAAGAACTTTTGTTCTTATTACAAAACAATGTACGTTCAATGTCAAAAAACACTATTCTCCCCAAAATGCGTGATTGGGAATGTCCCCCATGCCTCTACCCAACTCCATTAACAGCGTGATAATCCAGCCTTTCAGCTCTCTGCCCCCCTCGACACGGGCACGTGCGTGTACGTGCTGCTATTTCTGTGCTGACACAGGTCTGTGACTTATGATGATTACGTTCCATCACGCCTTCTACCGGAGACAGGGAGGGGGAAAGGAGCCAACCCAGCAGCTCAGAACCCACAGCTGTGACCCCGAGCCTGTGACAGAAACCCCACTGGGTCCTGCTAGAGAAAGGGTTTCTCCCAGAAAAGCGGGGGACAGGCCTCCCCTCCCTGCCCCTCTCCAGAGAGGGCACAAACAGGCAGCTGCGGGAGCGCGGCAGGGCAATCCTGGCAAGGTAAAGCTGGGTCCTGGGGATGCCCCACACGAATCTGCTGAGTTGGGTGCACAAGTGGGTCAAGCCCAGGGTGCGCCAGACCTGCTCCCTTCCTCGGCCACCTCATCCCAAGACGCGCCCATGGCAGGCACTCTGCTTCTGGAAGCCGCGCATACCTGGACACGCCCCAGGCCCAAGAGCTCCGGCCAACAGTTCCAACTGAGTAAGAACAGACGGACCAGACGGAGGTGCTGGTCAGGAGATGGGGCTACAGCGGCAGATGAGCCTTCCAGAAAGGGGGCCACCCAGCCCCAGCTGCTCCAAGACAGACGCATGCCCAGGGCCCTGCCCCGACCCCGTAATTGGCTGCACGACTTTGTGCTTCCGAACCCCAGTTCCCTTCCCTGTTAAGAGAAACAACACGACCCGCAGCTGTCCAGGCGGACTGAGCGCAGCGCCTGCAGGCGACTCACCTGCTCCCACCACCACCCTGGTGACTGGCAAACTGCACCCAAGAAGCATAACCCTCATGGGCACACAGAGACCGCCAGGACCACGGAGCCCCCCTGCCATGGCCAGGGACACCCCAGCCATGTGGAGCCCGCCCAGACCCAGCCCAGCATCCAGGCAGTTTCACACCTCAGGAGAGGGTGCTGGGTGGGCACGGATCAGGTCTGTGGCAAGCAGAGCCTCTGCAGTTACGGGCTCCCCAGACACCTGCAGTTTTTGCTGTTACAGGTCTCTAAAAGGGTCCCCCCCGGATGAACCAGGCTGGAGACCCTCGAGGCTGAGGCTCCACATGGAGGCAGCCGGGCTCTGTGGAGGTGGCTGTGGCTGGGCCTGCTGGGCAGGCCGGGAGGGACTCACCCTGGTCGATGGAGTGCGGAGGCAGCTGGCTGAGCTGGCTGCTGACCACGCCCGCGTAGGTGCGCAGGAACTCCTCCTCGCTGGCCGTCAGCTGCCGGGACAGGCTTGGGTGAGTGCAGGCCTCTGTTCCTGGGGCCTGACCACCCCCACCCCCGCCCGGGGACTGGGCCAGGAAGCCTGCGGATCTGGCCCTGGGAGTGGATTCTGGGTAGCACAGGATCAGGAGGAAGGCACGGGCCCCTTGCAGAGCCCCCCACGCCCCCCAGCTTCATGAGGAACACCCCTGCACACCTGCCCGGTCGGTGCCTGTCCTCGCCTGCTGGAGGATACCTCCAGGGAGAGGAGCCTTTCGGGGGGAGGGGAAGGACTGAGCCTTAGGACAAACATATCTGCTCCCCCACCAACAACAGCCCCTCTGCTCTGTGGCCCCAGACTGCGGCCACGCTGCACTCACGTTCGAGCCCATCTTCCTCAGCATGAGCAGCACCCGGACCTTCTGCTGGATGTACATCTCCTCCGGACTCTTCCCGGGAGCCCCCTCGCGGTTCATCCCCTGGACAGCTCTGGGGACCCCTGCAGAGCAAGGAGAAGTCCGGGGGGGGGGGGAGCGGTCAGGAAGGACAGCACGCCCCTTGATACAGACGCATGGGGTACTGGGCAGAAGATGGCAGCCACCACAGCACTTCAGCCCTTTTCTGAGAGCCTAGAGCGGGAGAGTTGCCTGGTCCCCCCAACATTCACTGCCCCTCCTCCCCACCAGCTCCATTCTAGAATGGTGCTCTCATGGCCAGCCCCCTGTGTGCGTAGCGCTGTCGGCCTGAGCTGACCCAGCCCTGTGGCCATCTCGACCTTCCGGCTGCGCCACCCACCAGCCAGGTGCCTGCAATAGCCACGATGTGGTGCTTGGAGCCCAGAGGGCCTGGGGTTTTTGAAGCAAGCGATTTCCAAGGAGCAGTGACGTGGCTACAGGCGCTGGCTGGGGTCTGTGTTTGGAGAAGCCGTGAAATCAGCTCCCTGCCCCCAAACACCAAGACGGCTCCCTCTGCCAAAGCCCCTGCGAGTTCAAGAGGCCAGCTCCTGGGCCGGGCTCCAAGGAGAGTTGGGAGTGGGCAGGGGCGGCCACGGGGCCCTCACGGGCCCATCCCCCAAAGAGGGTAGGCAGCAGCTGTGTCCAGGTGCAGCAGGGACCCAACCTGAAGAAAGGTGCCAGGAGAGAAGTCCCAGGGTCTCCTCCCTCGAGGAGGAGCCGGTGGGGAGGAAGCCAGGCGTGGAGGGGCTTGAGTTACACACTTATAACTCCTGGCTGAGTCAGAAATAACGCAGCAGCTGGTGGGGGTGGAGCCTCCGCAGCCCAGTGCCAAGGCGCTGAGCCCAGAGGGCGAGGGAGCTGGGCTGGCAGGCCGGGAACACGCCTCCCCAGTTCATCCCTGGGGGCTGCACGCCCTGGACCTGGAGGGCTCCTGGGGACGGTGACCCGCTGGGCAAAGGGTGGACTCAAATGTGCTGGGGCTTCCTGGGCGGCAGCACCCTCCTGGGGGTCCAGGTCAACTGTCCAGTCCCCAAAGCTCTCAGCCCCTAGGCCCACATGGCAGGCTAGAAGCTGGCAAGCTGGGGCCTTGTTATTAGCTGGACGCTGACGTGGTGGGGTCTCCTTAAGAGCCTTCCCGTCAGCTTCCTCCCATCACCCCCTGGCTCAGAAGACGACCTCATTAATAACTGGTAGCTAGCAAAGCGGGTAAGTGGCTCAAGGGGCAGTGCCGCATCCCCTGGGGCCAGGCCTGCAGCGCTCAGACAGCCCGGACCTCCTGGCACAGCTGAGTGAGAAGTTTGCTCCCAGGAATCACTTCCCACACCGCCCCCTTTCTTCCTTCGCGCTCTGCCCCCCCCCCCCCCCAAGTAGCCAGGATGAGCTTTTTGAAAAACCAAGACCGGTGACATCACTCTTAGCTCCAAGCTCCTCAGAACACACTTTCCCGGAGGCCCCCGAGCCCCAGCCCCAGCGGCTGGCTCTCCCTCCTCGCCCCTCATCCTCCCCCGGCCCCCAGGCTGTTTCCATAACATGCAAGAAGCTCCTCCCCAGCAGCCTTTGCACTGGTGTCTCCTCGCCTGGCACTGGCTTCTTCTGACTCTTCTTCTCATTCAAAGATGCCTTCTGGGGTGTCTCCTGACGGGGTGACCGAGACCCAGGCAGGTTCAGTGCCCCAGGCCCTCGGGGCTGGAAGGCCAGGGTGTGTGGCTTCGTGCAGCTCTCCTCCCACAACCCAGACCCAGCCCGGCTTGGTAACTCCTGCCTGTGGGCTGAAGGGAGCCTTCGGTGTCTAGCAGCCCCTCCCGACAACAGCCATGTCAATTTAGGGCCACATGTCATGGTGTTGAAAGAGGCAGTGACCAGTGCAGCCTCCGGGACCAAAGCTCCTTTCCTTTCCAGAGCACGCTCGTTCCTGAGCAGCTGTGGGGCTCAGCGATCGTGCTCCCGGGACGTCTGAAATGCCACACGGAGCCCTCAGACTAGGGCTTCCAGGGTCACAATCTTCAGGGCTGTCCAGGGCGGGTGGCTAGTGGTCAGCGGGCCTCCCTTGTGACAGACAGGCTGGAGGCAAGTGACCGGCCACTAGGTGTCGCCACACACAAAAGAACCAGAGTGGCAGCAGGTGCCCCCCCACCTCCCGCCCCCACTCACCTCACCTCCCCAACAGGCCCATCTGGTCCAAGCCCTTATTCTGAGCCCACAGTCACAGGCCACACCCCAGTCCCAGGCCCTGGAGTTAATATTCATGCATTCAGGGACCATTCAGGGACGGATCCACCCAGGCAAGTTTTGCCAGGTAACCCAGGCCCTCGGGAGGTCTGGCTTTCCAGTGCTTGCTTCCCCGCCTCACCACAGGCCCTTCCTGACCAGCCAAGCTTCCTCCAAGACAGACAGGGGCACAGAAAAAACAGGTGGGGAGAAGGAGGGAGAGAGGTTACCCCAGGTTTCCGTTTTGCAGCACCTCGCCCAGCCCAGCAAGCTACTCCCCACACCTGCACAAATGGGCATCGCTCCACCGCCTCCCGCCTCTGTAGCCTTGCATGCAGTGGTTTTGGGGAGGTCATGCCGCCCCACCCCTGGGCCTCGGGTGTCCTCTGTGTGTGACGGTCTTGCCAGGTTGCCCCCAACTATGATGCGTCCCCAGCAGACTGCTCCCTGCCTGTCTGTTCTCTCCTGCTGAAGATCCTGTCGCTTCTGAAACTCCTGGCCTCAGATTTTCCAGTTCTGGGGGGAGCTGATAGCCTTGATGCTGACGGCGGGACGCATGGTGGAGCTGGGCGGACTGTGGCCAGCAGCACACGCTCCCGCGCTTCCCGCTCCAGCGCAAGAGGCTGGAGCCTCCTAACCGCTCCTCACTCCACCCTAAACACAACCCACACCAAGGGCATCGACGTGGGGAAATGCACGGCTGAAGAGGATAAACCATGATCAACCCAAACAACAGCGACACGGCAGCTGTGATGTCCCACGTATACTAAAGCGTGCTTCGGCTGGTGCCCGTCCAAGCAAACGTGCCATTAAATTTTCATCACTGTCCCGACAAGCATCAGATTAACTTCACTTAAGAATTCTCCTCCCCTGTAGGGATCAAGAACTGGGCTCCATTAGAATGTGTCTGAATTACATAAGCCCAAACTGCGACTAATTTGGAAACACTCATTATTCACGCGGTCATCAGCCATCAGCGCCACAGTAAAGAGGCTTCTCAATTATGGTCTCCGGGCTCAGCCCTATAAACACCCTGTCGTCTGCTTCCATTCTGGAGCCTCCGAAAATCTGAGTGTTAACGACCCTTGTCGGAGGCAGGCAGACCTGCTCCCTCCCTGAAGACAGCACCATTCTGGAAATGGACTTGGGAATGGCACCGATAGCCGAAAAATGGCAAATGGTGAGAAGCAGCAGGCACGGTCAAGCACCAGGTGACTGGAGAGGGGACAGCCTGCAGCTGAAGAGGAGGCCAGAGATACATGTGCAGGTGGAAAGTGGGGGCGATTCCAAATAGTCACATCTGACCCAGGCAAATGCCACCAAGGGACCTGAGGGGCATTTACCACAGACACAGAGATACCCCCACACTGCCCTGTGGGTTCCGAGCCCACATCCCTGTTGAAGGAAGGCTGGCTGGTGCAGGACAGTGAAGAAGGGGTCCCTAGCCACCAGGGAGGATGCAGACAAAATGACAGATGTGGCCGTGGCCTAAGAAGCCGCCATGTTCTCTGGGAGACAGCCAGGCCACACGGGAGAGAGACAGTCTCCTGCGCAGCCTGGGCAGTGCCCTTGTCTCCACTAGCACATGCCCTCCAGCTCTGAAGCGCTGATCTCACTTTAGAAGAATCGGGAAGGTGTGCGGGAGGGACAGGAGAGCAGGGCTGCCAGCTGCTGCACGCAGCCATCAGGACGCTCATGAACAGCTCCGAGAGCTGCCACCTTTGACAGGCACGAGCGGGCGTGAATACTAACAGGCACCTGCGCGCATTTGTATATAACCTCGAAGCCAATGCTGTCTGAACACTCCCGTTCCTATAAGCCAAAATATGCATTTATGCCCTGGGTGGTCTTGCGCCTGCTTGTGATACCCTGAATAACCTCAAGCTGGGCTGGACAGCAGGAGGTCCTGGAGGGACGCACACCCTCCCCGCCAGCCAGGCCTGACCAACTTGCCCTCTACTAAAGGAAAAAAAAAAATGATGATTCATTTTAAATGCTTATATTTTAAAATGCACATTGACGTCTGTGCAATGTTTAAATCACATAAAAATACAATCTTAAATAATTGCAAGTAATTGCATGGTTCATAGATTGCCTATAAAATGCCCGTTCAGAGGCCGTACACACCTCAAGGGGCTAAGAAGAGCAGCAGAGCCCCGGGACGGTGGGCAGAGTCAGGAGCCAGCTCCCTTCCCGGTTGGCCCTGGAGCAGTCATTGAGGCCTGGCAGACACTGCCCCAGGGCCATGGCACCACACGTCCTTCCCCTCAGGTCCTTACCTGCTCCTGGAAATGAAGTTCAGACAAACAGGTGCTGGACTGTGACGGGGCAGGCTGTGGTTCAGGGAGAAATAGGCAGGCGTGGCCCTGTGGAGACACAGAACAAGGGTCAGGGGCGGGGCTGGGTGGAGCCCCACGGCACACGCCCCCTCGAGGGACACGGAAGGCGGCAGGAGCCAGGAGAGCGGCTTTGCCGTGGTCCAGAAAGACCTGTGTGTCTGGCCTGCCCGGGAGCCTGCACCAGCACCTCTTGGGGAAGGTGCTGAGGCAGCTGTCCTTGCCTGTCATTTCCGGTCCAAGCAGGTCACACACACCCTCCTCCTCCCTGGGCTTAGTCAACTGGTCCTGTGTGAGCCAAGCTCAGAGACGCGCGCAGCAGCACACAGCATGAATCACTGTTCAGCTGATGGGCAGGAACTGTGGGGAGCCCCAGCACCCCACCCAGCAAACCCCAGCTACCAGGAAGGACCCGCCTCTCAGGCCGCCCACGTGCACTGAGGCTTGTGCGGGGGTCAGTATTGGTGATCAGGTATGTCAACACGAATGGACACGCGGGTACAAGTCATTGAAGACTCTGGCCACGTGTCCACTGGCCCCAGGCACACCTCTTCCAGGGAGCTCGGCCTTGCTTCTGCCTACACGTGACCTCATGATGGGGTGCCCTGCAGGCTTCTCTGGCAGGAGCGCAGTCGGGTGGGTGTCAGGCACAGGCAGGGCTCCAGGAAGCCTGCCCTCCTGCCCCTGGCAGCCACCTCCTCCAGGCAGTCCTTGGCATGCATGCATACAGGTGGACTCCCAGCTCTTAGCCCTGCGGCCTGGACAGAGGTCCAAGGAAGGTGCCCACAGCCTCTCTTCCACTTTCCTGGGGGTTTCTGCCGGGAAAGCTGTGCGCTCACCCGAAGGGCTGGGAGACCTGGGTTCCAGAGCAAGTGAGATCACAGACGCCTCCCCCACAGGCACACACCACGCTAACCTCTGGGTCTCTGATCTGCCTCTCCCTCTGGCCTGCGGAGGGCCCTGGGGATGGAAGTCGTCACCCACCGCTGCCACCCCCTCCACCTGAGACTACCCCCCAGGAACAGACCCTGCAGACCATGAGAGCAATTAATTACTCTTTTATTTCCCTGGATATCAAAGCCCTGAAATACCAAGGAACCCTGGGGAACTTCCCACCCAAGTCCCCACATTCCTCAGGAAGAGATGAAAAGACACAGCCTCTCCCTCCGCTGAGGGGCTTCCATTTCCTCAGCTACCACAACAGCCAATTAGCCTCCCACTGCCTACAGGCAGGCCCCCCAGAAGCAGAGAGGAGCTGTGTGCTGGACTCGAAGGGGCCAGGGTCCTGGAGTCATGGCCAGGGGTTCACTGGCCACCTCGTGGTCAGGTCAGGCCCTCCAACTTTGCAGAGGAGGAAACGGAAGCTCAAGGCAGTGGTGCCCAGGGCCAGGGTCGCAGCAAGAGTGCCGCGGCCAGGTTCTGTTTTCGGTTCTGCTTCCGGTCGATGGGCTGTGCAACCTGAGGTTCGGCCACTGCCCTCTGGGCCTCTCACTTCACCATTTGTAAAAAGGAAATCACAGCACACACGCCCCTCCCCCCAGCAGGCACCTTGAGGTCAGGGCTGGCTCTGAGCTGCGGCCTGGGCTCACCAGGGCCCCACGCCTGGCTCAACGCTCTCCTGTCACCATCTTGAAATTCTGAATAATTTTTTGAACAAGGGGTCTTGCATCGGACCCCACAGATTATGTGTTTGGTCTGGAACGAGAAAAAAGCAGTGGAGGCACTCTCAAGCCCGGCCCTTAAGTAGAAGCTGCCTGGCCTCGAGGGGGAGGTACTGAAGCCTCCCCAGGTGTGCTCTGTCCACGTCAGGCGCGGGAAGAGGAAGAGGTGGCCAGAGGCCAAGGGAGCCCCACAGCACACGGCCAGCGGAAAGCAACACCGACGACGGGCAGGAGGGAGCCAGGGAGATGGGCCGGGCGGAGGCGCCAGCACCTCGGGAGGCCGACAGCATGGGTCAGCCAAGCGCCGCCGCCGCCCCGGCAGCGGAGGCTTCACCCCAGAGAGGGGGCAGGCAAAGCTCTACGAGGACACAGGGCAGGGGCCAGCTGCCGAGGCCTCGGGGGCAAGACCCTGCAGTGGGGCCTGGAGGGAGAAAGAGGACTCTGCCGGCAGAGGGGCGGGCGGGCCCTGCAGGCACAGGGAGCAGGCGTTCTCCGAACTGCTGAGCGCTGACGACAGGCAGGCCTGTGCCAGGCACGGAAGACACGCGCGTGAGGAGAAGAGCCGCGGCCCCTCTGTGATGAAGGATGAGGGGCAGCAGGTCCTCGTCAAGTCAGACCCAGTAACTGCATCCTCAGACACAGAAACAGGGCGGAGGGTAAGCGCAGGGGCCGGAGGACACAGCTGGGGGCTGAGCTCCCCCGGAGGCCCCATCAAGGAAGTGTTGAAGCAGGGGAGATTCAGCCTCTGGGAAAACGAGGGAGGTGGCGCTGAGGCCTCGGGAACCAGGCGAGAGGGCTCAGGGTGAGCGGGCACTAGACCAGGCAGGTCTCTAAGGTGGGCGAGGAGTCAGGAGAAGCCTGAGTGGCTGCGGCGTGAGAAGAGATGGGCAGAGGTGGGGGGAACTCCCAGCCCGCCAGGCGGGAGCAAGGGCTTGGCCCGGGCGTCCCAGAGGGGACGGTGAGGATGGGAGGTTGGGCACACGGCCCGTGGTGCTGTGTAGGAGCCTGGGCACCGCAGTGGCTGCGGGAATGGGGGGGAAGGCCTGGCACATGAGGACTGCCCGGTGCACTGGCAAGAGCCCAAGCACAGCCTGAAACGGCCGGCACCAGACCATGTGTGGACAGAGAAGTAGGGGAGTCCGGAAGCCACAGGGCTCCAGCCTTCAGATTAAGTGGGTGCTATGGGGAAAGGGCCTGAGCCCTGTGGACTGGATGGGGTGTGGGGCTGGGTGAAGGTGGGAACTGGGGGGGCCCGCTGCAGACAGCGCACACGCCGGGGCCCGGCCAGGGGCCGGAGATGGCCCAGGACAGAAGGCTCAGCGGTGTGTCCTGAGCCGCTCTGCAAGGTGGGACGTCCCGCCCGCCAAGCACTGCGACCTACTAAGCAGGGCGGGCGGAGGCGAAGGGCAGAGTGTGCGGGCGGACGTGATGCCGGAGCACAGGTGACGAGGTGGGGAGGCCACAGGTGAGAGACACCTCGGGAATGTCCGGCCCAGGAAGGGTGAGGTGAGGGCTGGTCCCACAGCTGGTGCCTGCAGCAGCCAGGCAAGGAGAGGAGCAGGGAGGGAGGCCTGCTGGGCGGGCCGGGGGTGAGGCGGGCTGCTGAACTTCCCCGCGTGGGAGAGCCGTGCGGCCACGTAGCAGAATCAGGAAAGGAACTTGCCAGGCTGAACCAGAAGAGTTCAAGAAGAGTGCCCAGGATGGGGAGTGCATCCATCTGGAAGCGCAAAGGGGACGTGGTTGCTGCTCACAGCCAGGTGGGAAGGGGCGGCTTTCCGAGGAGGAGGACGGAGGAGGCGAGAGGGGCTGCCCGAGAGGGGCTGCCCGGGCCAGCCTGGCCACGCGCGCTCTGGCTCCTGTTCTCCTTCGCGGCACCTGTTAACCAGTGACTGCCTGAAGTCCCCCGCACCCCAGCTTCAACAGGTCAGGATGGGGTCCGCTTCAGCAGGCATAGCAATGCCAGGGCCTGAACCAGCATCTGGGGCATAAGCAATCAGCCAGGGCCTGGTGTGGGGTGACCTTTGTGGCCGCCCTGCAGTCCTACCTGTCCCCGTGGCCCTCGCCCAGGCACACGCTTTGTCTGTGCCATCTCTGCTGCCACACTCGGGCCCAGGGAGCCCAGCACAGGGGTCTTAATCTCAGCTTTGCCGCTCGCAGGTAGGGTCGAGGGAAGAGGAAGCCTCTGAAGATGCTGAGGGCAGGAGGGAGGAGAAATCACACCACAGAGGCCGCTTTAGGGCTGGTAGAGAGCCCCTGGCCCTGACTGTGCAGGCCTTGCTCCTCTGCTTTTCCTAATAAACCTGCCCTTGTGAAATGGGAAAGAAGAAGAACCGGTAGAGACAGCAGGGAGCAGGGTGGAGGAGGAGAGCAGCAGAGAGGGGTGTTCAGGCCCTGACCACTGGGGGCTGCCCATTCCAGGGTCTCCTTACTCCCTCCTCACCCCTGACCAACCCGGGACCTGAACGCGAGCCCCACACCCCAGGCTTCTCTGAGCACGTGACCCCCGGGACAAAGTGACCACCCACCACCCCTGGGCACCAGTTCTGAATCAGCTGCCTGAGAAACGCTGAGCAGGAGGAAGAGGCCAGAGTGGAGAGGAAAGGGTGGGGGCACAGACCTCCACCCTCCACAGCGGCACAGAAGGGCTCGGATGGGCCCCAGCACCCCCCCGCCCCCCACAACTGACACTCGCCTGTGCGCATGCCTGAATCTGCTCCGAGGGAGGCTGCCTCGAAAGCACACAAACTAGCATGGAACCAACATGCAGACGGCAACATAAAGGAGCACGCTGTGACGGGAGGTGTGAGAGCGCTTCGAGCCAGGCCCGCCCAGGAGGCCCGTGACCAGCAGCCACGCAGCCGGGGCCATGTTACTCTCGGGCCGCCTGGTCTCGGAGGGTGCATTCATTCATTCATTCATTCATTCATTCATTCTACCAACCAGCTAAGTGAGCACCGACTGTGTACCTGTGGGGCACATTCTAGTGGGAGAGGGGGGCGGACAGAACAAAGTGAACGAGGAAGCGGTGGGCGAATCCAGCGTGGAGGGAGGTGAGAGCGGCTTTCTCTTCTCCCCACCCCCTCCAGTTCACCCAACCCCCAACTGGTTCAAAAGAATAAGGGGCGAAGTGCTATAGGGGGGTGTCAGGGCCTTACTTCCCCATTCCACAGCTGCCCCCCATCACTGTTAGGCTTTAAAGTGGGGTGTCAGGATGCCACATTCTGGATGGGGTCATTCTCTGTAGCGTCCCTGGGATCAGCCGCCAGATGCCACCCCTAGGTAGTGACTACTAAGAGGCCAAACTCTCGCCTGGTGGAGAGCACTGCTCTAAAGAAAGAGCCACGGCCGCCTGGTGCAGCTCTCAACACCGTGGAGACACTGCTGTGAGGTTTCACGAATGAAGAAGACAGAGGTGCAGTGTCTCATCCGGACCATCTGGGGTAGCCCTGGAACCAGACTGTCCAGGCTTTTACTCGGATGCTTTCCGCCATCCAGGATGGGAGCGGATGGGTAAGGAGGCTCGGAGCCAGGGAGAGGGAGGCAGGACTGCAGCTGGTGCGGCAGATCCCACCCCGGGGCCACATCTTAGGTCCTCCAGTGGTATCAAAACTGGGGCGCCAGAGAGAGTAATTAAACTGCAGCCTCATGAGCAACCGCCGTAATTAATAAATTCCACCATCAGCCGCCTCTGTCCAGAGCTGGGCTCGGCAGTCTCGAGCTAGGCGGCCCCAGCACGAGCCAAGCAGGTCTAATGACAGCCTTGGGCAGCCAGGGAGTTTGCAGGACGCAGGGCCATCCACGGGGTGAGCTGGGGGTAAGGAGTTTGTCCTGAGGTGGCCAACCCACATTCAAACGTGAGCCAGAGCTCCTTCCTGCTGGGGAGCGGGGACGGCAGCACAACAACGATAATTGCTGTGGCTGCAGCATCTTTCGAAGGGCCAGGCGCAGGGTCGGCCACGCTCAGCACACTCTCATTGCTTGAGTCCACACAACAAGCCTGCGAGGTAGGAATTATTCCCACTTTATAGAAACAGCTGAGGCTCCGAGAAGGTATGTGAACGGCCCAAGGCCACAGAGCGAGCAACAGAGCCTGGATTTGGAGTCAAGTGTCCCTTTCAGCCCACTCTGGCTCAGGTGTGGATGGAGGTATCAGCCATTTCAGCTAACATTAAAGCAAAAATCCATTTTAGGGGAAAGAAAAGAGAATCCAGGAACCCCAACTATCACCTGTCAGAAAATAAAATAAGGGGGGCCTCCCCGGTGGCGCAGTGGTGGAGCGCTGGGTTGCGAGGCTGCCCGCGGCCTCTGCAGCACCGGTTCCATCCCCGGCTGCTCCCCGGCCACCGGAGGAGGGTCCCGCATGGCGCGCAGACCTCCCCTGCCGCCCGCTGCTCCCCTCAGCAGTGTCCTTCGGTCCTTCTGCCTGCTCTGCTCCCTGCTCTGGCTCTGGTGAATTCTCTCGCCCTCCTGCACTTCTGACTGTACCCAGTGCTTGTATAAATAAATACATTCTTTAAAAAAAAAAAAAGAAAAAGAAAATAAGATAAGGCTGCGTAACACCTGGGCCCAGGGAACGGTCCTTGCAAGGGTCCAGGGAGGTGGTGGTGGGGGTCATAAAATGGACAATTGGGAACAATTCTTTTCTGTCCCAGGAATTGTGACCAAATTGAAAAACGTCTCTCATCAGACATGCGTTAAGTTAAATGTGAGCCTTTGAAACACCTCATAATTTTTGTGATCCTGTTTAGCCCGCCCTGGTTTTTAGTACACCAAGAGATTTGAGAGCCTAGGACGGATGACCAGCCGATCGGTGGTGAGTCGGCCCGACAGTGGCTGCCCACTCCTGGGGAGGCATCGACGGCGATGCTTAGCGATGTATGATAATGATGGTTGTCGTCCGTTTGCTACCAACAAAAAAACGGTTGTCAAACTCTACTGGTCTGGAGAGCCCTGACCACAAAAGGCACCAATTGCCCTGCACTTCCAAACTGCTCAGGAGGGAAGTGCCCGCAGTCAGGTTCCCAAGGGTGCCGCTGGCTCCATCCACCCACATCTTGGACTCTGGCTGGGGAGCGTATGTGACCCCTCCCCCCTTTTCAGCAGATGTTCCTTGTGGGGGAGAGTCGAGTATGGGTCTTGTTTTTTCTGAGTTCAAGAAAAATGTTATTGCTCACCTCAGTTCCCTGTTACGTGTATTCTAAAGTATTTTATTTTTTTGAATGGGAAAACATTAAAAAGCCACTGGAGAGGTGTAGGGTAAATGAAGATGCTCAGGCTTTTGCGCTGTTGGCCTTAGTGGCATCACCTGAGGCCTTGAATGTGGGCGGCGCTTGGAGGCGCAGGCGTGGAGCACACATGCGTGATGGGGGACACCTGGAGTGTGGCGTGGGCATGCACAGGTGGGCACACCTGAGCCAAGACTGAGCCTATAAGAGAACGGCTACATGGGGACGAGATCACGAGAGGACGCCAGAGAAAGATTTGCTGGAGGCCAAGAGGGAGGCCTGCCGCGCTACAAATGGCGTAGAAAGATCATTAAAAGCCTGAAAAAGCCACTGAGGGCTCTGGGACTCTCCTTTGCTGCTCTGCCTGTGCCCACCTGCACTACAACAGGTAACAAGTGGGGAGAGACCTGCAGTTGCTCTGCAGAGGCCCCTCAATATGTGAAATTCCATGTGTGATCCATCCAGATGGCCCCCCGGTTGACCAAAGTGGGGCCTTCAGGAGTGGGGGTCGCTAGGAACCCACACAGATGGCCCTTGTCCTGTGGGGCCGCTGGGCAACTGGCATGGAAACAGCCAGGATGCTCACTGGGAACAGCTCCTGCCTCAGGGCCACCCCCCACAGCCTTGTGCTCACCCTGTCCCAGGTGAGAACCCCTCTGATCGGGTCCTTTGGGGGAAGGTTCCCGCAGCATTAAAGTCAAATCCACTGGCCCTGATTCAGAACAGCCTAAGGGCAAGCAGCGTGTGTGGCCCTCCTCCACCTCAACCCCCTCCCCCCCACACACCCGCCAGCCGACCTGAGGACCCAAGACGGGCACAGAGGCCCAGGTAGGCTGGGAAGGGGCACCTGGGGCACCCGAGGGCCTCGGTGCGTCCTCCTCTCTGTGGCACGACTGCCTTGCAGGGCCCCTCTTGCACATGGCACCCTTGGGCGTGTCACACAAACCAAAGGGCTCCGGGACAGGCCCGAAACACTGAGAGCCAGCTCCCCAGGACCTGCCTGCTGGGTGGGAGGTGGGGAGCAAGGGCTCCCTCCATCCGGCCGCTGCCCAGCTGTTCTCTGCACAGCAGTGGTTCTCAGTTGGGGGAGTTTGGCAAGGTCTCGAGACATTTTTGATTGATTGGGCTGGGAGGATGCTGCTGGCTAGGATTAGGGGTCACAGCACAGGCCAGGCCACATGACAAGACACTATCTGGTCTGTGTGCATAGCACTGGGTGGCAGAGCCTGCTCGGCAGCCGCCTCAGTGGCCCCCTGCACCAGGCTCCCTCCTTCCACACCCCAGCCCTCTGCACCTGTCATTCCTCCTCCCTCTGTTTCTGCTGTGCCTCACTTTATCTGGGCTGCTCCGAGGCCCGGGAGGCACCCTGCCCCCTTCCTGCACTCACAGCTCTGCTGCCCTGACACGGCCCGGTCCGTGGGTCTGCAGATCTGCCTCCACCCCCAGCTGGGAAGCTCCCTGAAGGCCTGCACGCGGAACTTGAGACCCTCACAGGCCCAGGGAGCCCTGTTCTCAGACATACCAAAATGGAACACATCCCCTAACTCACAAGAGGAAAGGGAGCTTGAGAACCTTTTATTCCAGGTCTGATGATTTTGTGGACCTTTGAAAAGCTTATAGGTCCCAACTGGAAGAATCCAGATAGACAGGACGGTGCTTCTGCTCCACAATGGCTAAGTGCAGGGCTGGGTTCCAGAAGTCTTAGATTCCCTGGGGAACCAGAAGGAAGTCCCCCAGTCTTAGAATATCCTTGTCTCCGAGAAGCCAAGGCACGGGGGAACTGAAGGAGCCCATGTGTGTATTTATAACGTTCACATAGCCGGACTGGCGTAAAGTGTCTGTTTAGAATTTCTGCTTTAAGAAATGCATCCCTGTGGTTTGGGTCCGATGGGTAGAAAGCGTTACCCAGCTCTCACTGACTCTTCCCGTCCTGAATTGGGTGAAACTCACCTTTTTGCAGCTAAGAGGGAGCACCTGGCAGGCTCTTGCTGTTCAGCTGGGAACAATGCAAACAGGAAGGGACCCTGGGGCCGAGGCAGCTTCCGCACAGCTCTGCCAGGGACTCCCGGCCTGGCTGAGTCCTCAGGCCCCAAAGCGTGACCTAGCAACACATAGGTGGTGGCTCTCTCGCCACACAGTAGGGGGACAAGGACAGAGGAAAGAAAGACATCTTTTGACCTAATTTATAAAAAGGGACTCCTTTTTTCTTCCCTGGGAACAGCTGGAACCCTGAAAGCTGGCCAGGCCCCCGCCTGAGAGCTGAAGTCAGGAACCAGAGCCTACAAAATCCGCTCCGGATCTTCCTCGACTCAGGGTGACTCGTGACCTTCGGCCTCTGGCAGGTTCTCAGTGGGTGGGTAAGCAGGCTCTGGAGCCTGTTCTATTTATAAGCCAATGTGAGGGCTGGAATCCTCAGCTCTCAGGTGGTGCAAGCCCCGCCCCCTCCCCCAGGGCCGGGTCTTCCAGGCTGGACTGAGCGCCTGGCAGTGTCAGGAGCCCACCTGTGTAAGCTGGTGGCAAAAAGACCCTTTTTCTCTCCTGTGACCTAGATCCATGCTAGAAATGCCCCAGCAGGTGGGCCCCCACACCCCTGCAGGAAAGCTCAATTTGCATTTCTGGTCTGTCTTTGGAAGTCAGCTCTAGGTTGGAAAGAGCAATTCCTAACCTAATAATCCTGGGAAGGAGCCAGGCCAGGAGATCTCACAGTCTGGGGGTCACCTCCAGGGGCCAGGTGGAAGGTGTGAGTCAGGGAAGCCCCATCAATTCTGCTACCCAGTTATGTCCACTTTTAAGGAGTCACTGTTCAAATTTTTAATTAGGGCCTACCTGGTGGCACAGCAAGCTAAGCAGAGCACCGTGAAGCTATCCGCGGCCTCTACAGCATGAGTTCGATCCCCGGCCGGACAGGGAGCTGCCCACATGGCGCAGCAGACCTCTCCTGTCTCGCCCACTGCTCCCTTCAGCAGTGTTTTTGGTCAATCTGCCTGTTCTGTTCCCCACTCTGTCTCTGGTGGATCCTCTCACACTCCCACACCTCTGGCCTCTACCCCAGTTCTTGTATGCATAAATAAATAAATATTTTTTAAAAAATAAAATAAATTTTTAATTAAACTTGGAAATTTAAACGTTATTTTGAAGAGGAAGGGGAGAGCCCGGCCCAACAGGAGTGGTGCAGGTCCCTTCTCTCAGTCATGTGGGCAAGCCTGGTTCACAGGCAGGCCCAGGCGTGGCCCAGCCAGCCCGCTCAGGGCCCTGGCAAAAATCGCAGCCTGCACCAGCTCTTCTCGCTGTGCCCCACTCTCTGCCCACCACCTCCCTCCTTAAAGTCCCCTGTAGCTGCTTCACTGCACCCCCTCAGAAGTCCAGACGCAGGCTCAGGCCTCCTACTCCTGCCCCCAGCTGCCGGCAATTTCTGGGCCTCAGAACCCACTGCTCCACTCCCCAGCTCTGGGCCCCGCCAAGAGGCCCCAGGCATGGCCTCCTGGAGGAGATTTTCTCCTAAAAGCTCTTAGAAAAGTTGTAGGGTTATTGCCTCTTCTTTCCTACAGGCTCTTAGCATACAGGTACGTGCTAATTTGCATAAAAACACAGGTATGTCTGTCTGCCTCGCAAACATGCATACCATCACTCCAAATTGCCAAGATCGTTGCACACCCACACATCACATCGGCCACGCGGCTTGCTTGTCTGGATAACTGCCGCCCCGCGGCCTGCGGCCTCCCCTGTCCCTTCCCTCCAGCTGCCTCCCAGAAAAAATAATCCAAGAAAAAGGAAACCTCCCCCGAACGGGCCGCTGAAGACTTGGTTTCCTTCCTCCCTATATGTTGAACAAGCTGATAATCAAAATCAAAAATATTTTAAACAAAGACTACTCCCGAACGGACCGTGCGCTGACTCCAGTAACTGTGGAGGAAGGCGGAAGCCCCGGTCACGGAGCCTGCCAGGGGTGAGCACAAGGACCCCAGCGGCTGGTGCTCAGGGGCGGGGGAGCTGCCCGGAAAAGGCAGCACCTGGTACAGCTGGGCCCCACCCAGTCGCCTGGAGGGTCTGCCCAGGAGAGAAGCGGACGGGAGGCCCTGTTCCCGCATCCCCATTCCCGAAGGGTGTGGGTACAAGCACCCAGACTGGGCACACCCCGATGATCCAGTTCAGGAGCCAAATTCCCATCATCCATTTGTAATGACATCCCCCGGTCCCAAAGCCACGAAACCATTAGTCACCAAGCCACGGAAAGAAGCAGAAGCTTCCGGCAAAACTGACCTGTTAGCAGAAAGAGTCCTGGTTTTACAGGCCAGCTACTCCCCAGGCTGTCACATGTCACGCAGTGAAACCCAGGAGTCTTTTCACAAGCCGGTATCCACAGAACAGGCAGGTTTCTCTCTTGCAAAGACTCTCAGTGGGGAGACGAGGCGGTCATGACACGTCGGTGTGGTGGCGCTCCCGAGGAGCCCCAGAGACCTGAGCTCCCCTGCAAGTTTACTGGGAGCACATAACTGTTAAACCAGAGGCAGGCACATGGGAATGCCAGGTCTTACCTGCTTCTAGAAAAGCCGTGTAAGTCTGCTAGAAACATACTGTCACAAAAACCTCCAAGTCCCCTGAAGCTGCCGACTCACTGCCACCCTGGTCTCCTCTGCGGGATGGGCACCCGTGCCGAGGGCACTGCCTTGGCACTCGAATCACGGAAGGTAAGCACAGATATCATGCCCTCTGCTGAGCGCCTCCTAGCCTATTCCCCAAACCGCCACGCCCCCTCCGCCCACACACACACACTTGACCACAGGCCCATGCAGGGCTCGGCTCCGGCTGCGGCTCCTTCCCTGCTCCGGTCCAGCAGGGCTCACCGGCTTCTCTATCACATTCACATTTTTAGGGCCCAGGACCATTGCCTTTAGGCTGCCCCACCGTCTGTCCAGTTGTTCCTTAAACATCTGGGCACAAGCAACTACTAGCACGTGTGCACGAAGGGCCGCCGTCAGGCACAGGGGAAGCGCGTCTCTGGGCTGGGAACGCAGCAGGGGGAGGAAGACGGAGTTCGCCACAGCCTGCTGGGCGCGGTACCATGTCCCTGACCCACTCAAAAACAGGGCTGACTTTTTTTCTTCCCTCTAAGGCAGTGGGAGGGGGTCAGAAGAGGAGAATAAAGAGAAACGCTTTATCTGGGTGGTTGGGACAGTCCCGCGCAGGGCCTGCTGCTGAGCACTCAAGCTCCAACCTCCCTGTCCACCGGCCTGGGACACCTTCTCTTCCAGGGAGCTAGGAAGGGAGAGTGGACACGGACCCACGGACCCCCAGAGAGTCGGAGGTGGGGTGGGGGGTACGGAGGCCCTAGGCCCGAAGGAGGAAGGAGCACAGGGCGGGCTCCACTCCCACCCCACCGGAAGGCCACTCTGTGCAGGAAGGCAGAGCTGGGGCCCTGGACGGATGCCCCCACTTCTGTGGCTTACACTTCTGTGAGGCCCACCATGTCCTCTGAAAAATCACAGCACCCGGTCTCCCCACAACTCCAGGGAGCAGCCGGGAGGACGCTGTGTGCCTGCAAGGTCAGTCCCTGGGCAGCGGGGGCAGCGAGACCCTCTGCCACAGCCGGGAAGCCACGTGCCCAGCACCCGGGCCTGAGGTCACAGTCCACCTGTCACCGACCCTGGCAGTTTCCCTGTCACCTTTTGCTCCCTCCTTTGTAAACAAGACCGGATCATTCAGGGACTCAGAGCTACCACTTTAAAATCCCCAGGTCACTTGGCCACACTCACAGCTCCACTATTTAAGTCAGGCCCCCCACCCCCACCCCCCCCATAAGAAACAATTAATTACAAGTGGAAAGTCATTTTCAAGTCCTCTACCTGGAGAGGGCAGGAGAAATCGATGGGGCCCAGAGCAGGTTTTAGTTCATGTTCCTGTCGTAAAAGAACATTCTGCAAAGACTCTGGTCAGGATGGGTCTGCAGGAGCCGGGTGGCCTGGGGCGGGAGCTGAGAGGCCACGGCTGGGCAGGGAGGATAAGGCTGACGCAGCTCCTTGGAGACCTGATGACTTCACAGGAAGAGCAGGGCGGGGGTCCACACTGTGAGAGGTACCTGAATCCCCGCGGGACCCTGACCCCCCCAGGAAGCCCCACTTGCAGGGTCCAGGACTGCGAAGGACAAGGTGGCGACTCCATCTGTCTCGGGGTGTCATTCAGCTCCGCGACACAGACCACAGGATTCCAGCAGCAGGAACCATGCGGGCTGGATACTCAGGAGACACCCAACCTGAACAAAACCTTAACTGGAGCTGGTCTCCACAGCCTCCCGCCCGCTCTCCGCGCGGGAGAGGATGTGGAAGTGGGTCACGCTCTCCCGGCTGAGCTGGTGTCGCTGTGGGCTCCAGCCACACTTGAGGAACTCCGGGGACACCGTGTGACCCGCTCTCCTTGCTGAGCCAGCCATTCCCTCCTGATCAGACACTGGCTCTGCGCAGCCCTGGCCGGAGGGGCAGCTGACTAGCACCAAGAAGCCAGAGCCGAGACACCAGCAACACCCCACTGCCCCGCTGCCGCCTCTCTCTGCGAATGTGGCAGCAGCAGCCAGTCCTTTGCCCTCCGAGCCAGCCTGGTGGAGGCAGGGAGGGAGGACTAAGAACACCGTGTGCTTTCCCACGGGCCTGCAGGATCCCGGGCCCGGGGTGCTGGGCCGACTTGGGGAATAACGGGTTCTCCGCCTCCCTCCTCGGCACATACTGACCCAGAAAGGGCTTGGACACAGACATCCACGGGCATCGCTCCTCCGGGATCCCTGTGGGCAGCTGGGGAGCATGGGCAGCCACCCACAGCCTGCCCGCCCCGTACGCCCCATCTCCACAGCAGAGGGCTGGGATACAGGGGAACTGCAGGAAGGCATGGTCTGGGGCCCCGATATAAGGGGCCAGATAAGTGTCATGACCTCAGAAGTTTCTGGGCGACCCCACTGCCATCACCCCTGGTGGGACCTCAAGTACAAAGGGTTAAGGCTCCGCGGAAGGAGGAAACCAGCAGGGCCGAGCCCTCACCGTGGCTGAAGGTGACACCAAGGGTCGTCTGTGTTTCTCGTAGACACACTCAGGGACTCTTCCCTGCTCCTCCAGGAAGCCAAGCACAGCCCCCGGGGCAGGCCCCCAGGAGCCCACCTGCACCACTGGAGATGATCCCGACTCTCCTCCTGAGAGAGCAAAACACTCACTGCACGACCCCAGCCAGAGCTGACCCCAGCCAGACAATACAGCTCTTGGCCCCGGCCTGGAAGCTTTGCACAGGCAAGGACTATTTTTACCCCGCTCACCACGGTATTCCCAGTGCCTACTATGGGGTGCAGATTCTAATAAAAACTCAGTAAATATTTACTAATCGAATCAATGAATCACTGGAAGGAAGCGAGGGAAGGAGGGGCCCATGGAAGCCAGCCGTCACTCCTCGGGACTTGGTTCTGAGCTGCAGCGGAAAGGCATCCCGCCAGAATTAGGAAGCAAGCCCTTCAGGCTCGGGTCAGCGCCTCAGCTGTGTTAGGCTGCGCAGTGCACACCCCTGCTCACAGAAGCTCCGTGCAACACAGCTGGGGAAGGAGACACGTGTTTGTGACGCTCCATCTTTAAGCAAGTTCAAGAGGCAGACAGAGGGGGCCCAGCTGTGCCTTGCGGGAGGACACCTTCCCTCCTGGACTGTGGCCTTCCCCTTTAACAGGCTTCGTGGTGGATCGGGGCATAATAGGCCTTTAATAACCGAGTGTAACAGCAGTTGGTGCTCAGCGCCCTTTCATAAAAGAAGTTCAAAAGCACTTTGGCTCAAACATCATAATGCCCCTGGGAGCTATGCAGGTACAAGCATCATTATCCCCATTTACAGTTGGGGAAAGTAAGGCAAAGGGAGGTTAATTAGCTTGCCCAAGGTCAGATGAAACGGGGAGAGGGCACAGGATTCAAGCTCCTTGCAGCCAGCAAACACACCCCACTGTCACCCATGTTGGGCCTAAGGGTGATTTTACCCTCTCTCTGCTGTTTCTGCTGAGAGGCTGGATCTGATTTGGGGCTCGGAGCTCATGCCCCACAGCCATTCTGCCCAGGTTTAACTCCGGGCCGTTCCCGACTGGCCTGACCTCAAACAAGTTATCTAACTTTGTCAGGCTTTGACTTCTGAATATTAAACGGCCAAATGGTACGTATCTCAGAAACGATGGAGAGGATTAAATGAAATACAGTACGTAAAAACATCATTATCCATTTTATAAGCCAGCACATTTTGCTCGCCTAAGAAGAAAGCCAGGTACAGGAGGAAAAGCTTGCACCCCCACTGGTTTAGTTTTCACGAGGCTCCACAGACACAGGACTAAGCATTTCAGATTGTGCCAATGAACTGCCCCAGGACCTTGAAAGTGACTTGCACTCAAAAGTCCTAACTGGTTCCCACTAACTCATGTGGCCTCTCCAGGTTAGGAGAGCAAGTAACATCAGGGACAAAACTGACGAGGGGAGGCCCGAGCAGGGATTTGAGAGTCTAAAGAGGCCACGCTGGATTCCTGGCCAGCTGAACTCCTGGGCTTGAAGCACCATTTCTCTGGTTGTCTTGCTGAGCTTTCCAATTCCACTCAGCCCAAACCAGAGACAGGCAGTGCTTTCTGGGTACGCTGTATTCCTGATCAACTGATGGCACAGGAGGAGTTCAGGGGTGACAGTGTGACCTACCTGACCTTCTGCAGAGGGCCCAGCCATACTCAATCTCAGCTACAAAGACACCGACGCCTATGTGTGTGGGCAACCTTGACTCACAGCAGCAAGGCTTCAAGGTCACTTCAGAGTCACTGCCGAGATGGGTGGAGAGCAGAGAACAAGTACATGTATGGGGCGAGATGTTAAGATGCCAAGAGCTGGTAATGTTCACCCATTCAAATCAAGAAACACTTAAGGATGACTTCCCTTCTCGGGGAAAGCACCAACAGAATGTGCAGACACGCAGGCGCCCTCGGAACCCAGCCAGTGGCCCCCACGTCTCCTGAGTGCCCACCTAGGTCAGAGAATGAGGAACAAGATGGGCATAAACTCAACACCACTGGCCTCCAAAACCCTTCCCAGTACAAGGAAGGTAGACTCTGCTCTTCCTAGCACCCTGCTTTCTCCTAAACGGGCCCCTGGGGCGGGCCTGTGCAGTGACATCCCACTGTTTGAAAGTAGAGAGTGAAAACCAAACACTCCACAGTGGCCCCAGCCCCAGCCAACCACACTCACCACCTCCCAGTCCCGCTGGGCATCTTGCTCCCGCAGCCTGTCAGCCCGCAATCCAGGCCTCTGTTCAGAAGTCACCTCCTCAGAGCCAGCTAACCTCCTCCCAGCACACGCCATCATTTTGTGGTCCTATTTTATTGTCCCCGTATCTCTTCACCATTCTACGTCCTTCTGTCCACTTCTTGGCTAGTTGTCTCTTCTACTAGAACACAAGCCTCACTGGACCCTGGGTCTCGGCGGTCCTGCGCTTGGCTACATTCCCAGCTTCCAGTGTCTGGCACATGCTCAGGGAGTCGTGCAATTTACCAGATATTTACTGAGTGCCTATAAAGTTTAGACACCAGGAAATAACAGTAGACCCCCCAAAATTATAAAATCTCTGCCCTCAAGATACTTAAATTCTAGTGGGAGATAAGAACTATAAGTAAATAATGGTGACATAATAGTTACTTCTAAGTACCTAGCAGGTACTGTGATTTAACCCCCCTAACACCCCAACAGCTCCACAAAGGAATATTACAAATGGGGAAACTGAGGCACAGAGAGGTCAAGTTACTTGCTGAAGGTCACACAGCTTATCATGGTAGAACCAAGACCCAAACCCAAATAATCTTGGTGGGAAGTCCACATTCTGATTCACAGCCGCACTTCATATTTACTGAGTGTCAATTGACAACGTGGCCCGCAGGCTGGGCTGGAGGGCGACCACTAAGTTGTTCTCCCACCTATCGTGCAAACAGTCTCAATGTCTTTGGGTCACACCTTATGACAGTGGCAGGTCATTAATGCTTCTATTTTAATAATGCAGCCGGACAGGGTGGGGATGGAGGGTAAAGCTCAGTGTGTTCTGTCCTCCTCCACCTCTGGGTGGAAGCGAGGAAGGGCTGCCCCAAGCTGTGAGCTCGATAGGATAGAGGTGGCTGGGGTTACCCCTGTATTGCACCCTGGATGAGGAATCTGCCAGGACACATGGTTTGATGAAAAGACAGAGACAGGGTCAGAATTCCTGGGTTCCTGTTTTCAGGAGCCTGAGGCAAGTCAAGCAATACTTGCTGAGGTTACATTCTGTGCAGGGCACTGAGATGCTGTGTAGGTGCAGAGATGAAGCCTATAGAGAGCGTGGCCTCAGAGAGCCTGGCTTCATGCACGTACAGCTGGAGCTGAAATAGGCATGGGAAGTGGTGAGTGCCATGGGAAAACGTGCAAAAGGGCTACTCAGCCTCGGGGGCCTACCATAGAAGAGAGTGGTGGGCTACATAATCCCCAAGGTCCTCTAGCTCTGACATGTTCTTTTTTTTTTTTTTTTAAAGATTTATTTATGCATACAAGAACTGGGGTACAGGCCAGAGGTGTGGAGGGTGAGAGGATTCACCATTGGGGTGCAGAACAGGCAGATATACTGAAATACACTGCTGAGTAGAGCAGCGAGGAGACAAGAGAGGTCTGCTGCGCCATGTGGGTAGCTCCCTGGCTGGCCGAGGATCAAACTTGTGCTGCAGTGGCTGCAGAGAGCTTCATAGATTGTGTCTTAACCCCTTGCACCACCAGGGAGGCCCTCTGATGTGTTCTGATGCATGAATTTGCAGAGGCATAGAGATCAAGTTTTATTCTGGTTAATGGTTCAAGTTCACGGTCACTAAGTTGTTCTCCCACCTATCGTGCAAACAGTCTCAATGTCTTTGGGTCACACCTTATGACAGTGGCAGGTCATCAGTGCTTCTATTTAAATAATGCAGCTGGATGGGGTGGGGGTGGAGGGTGAAGCTCAGTGTGTTCTGTCCTCCACCTCTAACTGGATTTTAAACCCACAGATCCATCAAGGAGCGGGTGGCGACCTTTCTGTGAGCATGTTGTCATGGTGTGGAGACTGCTCCCCAACCCCCTTGTTCATGCCTGTATCCCTAGAGCACAGTTCCTGGCTCACAACAGATACTGAATGAAGTCTGCAGACCTACCCACGCATGGCCAGTCTACAAATGCTCTGCTGAGACATACCAGTCTCAGCCAGTGTTCCCCACTTTGGCTTTCAGCCTCTCCCGAGGGAGCTGATGGGTTCCACTGCTTCACTTCTATTGCTCCCACCCCAAGCCCTCAAGCCACCATCATTCTTGGTCAACAGCTGCAGTGGCATGTCTCCCAACTAGCTTCCACCTCTGCTCCTTATCATCCAGTCTCTCTATACAGCAGCCAGAACCATCTTTTTAAAAGAACTCAGATCTTATCACTCCTGGTTTAAATGCTCTGATGGCTTCTAACTGCACTTGGACTAAAATCCAAACGGGTTCTTCCCACCTTCATACCACTTACAACTACTAAATTTATTTTGTCTGCTTATTTGCTTCCGCCCTACTCTAGAGAATGTCAGCTCCAAGAGGGTAGGCGCTATGTCTGTCTTCACCTCTGCAACTCCACCCTTGGAATGGGGCCTGGCACACAGTAAGCACTCATTATTCAATGGACAGATCTCCACCCTACGGAGGCGACTTGTATTTACAAGGACCACTAACTCTACCAGGAAACCATGAATGACACACTTGGCACTTAGCAGTCAGCACCTTTATTTATGACTCAAAGATCTGCTTTAAATCAGAGGAAACTTGGTATCTCTGTTCACGGCCCAAGAGATCAGTGTCACTTGGGCTCTAAAGCCAGGACCTGGTTGTAGCAGGGAGCTAAGAGCCCAGGTGATTGGCATCAGAACCTCGAACTCTGATGTGACTCCAGGTCCCTTATGGGCACACCCTATGCCTCAATTTACCCAGCGGCCGGCCAGGCACACTTGCTTAAGTTCTGTGAGTGACAGAAGACAAAATAATTAACAGCTCTAGCATACTTAGATCCTCAGATAGGAGGTGCTGCAAGCCACAGATCTCATTATTCATAAAACTCTTGATTTGCTGCCAACACAGGCCTCCTAGCCTTCCCAGGGGCGAACCTGACAGCAGGTACTGCTCAGACAAGTTCAGCACAGCAGAGAGGGAGGCATGTGGGCCTAACACAAGCTGGGTGTCCAGATCTCAGTGTCAAGGTTACCAGGTTCAAGAAAAGGAAATGAGCGTGGGGGCGGGGTAAAGGTGGTGAGAAGTGCAGTTTTGGGTTCCAAGAGGTTAATCTTGCAGGCTCACGGTCGCCTGCCAGACAGGTGAGACGTGTGCCTGCGGGGACGCTGCGCGGGAGGTGGACGGTGGGCTCCATCCAACTCCAGCGAGGACGGCGCCGGAGGCCGGACCTCGGCAGCACTAGTTTGGGGAACACGGAAGGGCCCCGCGCCGGGCGCGGGGCGCCGGGGCGGGCGCAGGTGAGGGGGCGGGAGGGGCCGGGCCGGGCGGGCTCCCGGCGATGACAACCGCGCCGCGGCGGAGGGCGAGCCGGGCGGGCGGCCCGGACACCTGTGGCGGGGCCCCGGCAGGTGAGCGGCGCGCGGCCGGCCCGGCGGGGTCGCGCGCGGCGGCGGGGGGCGAGCAGGCCCGCCCGCCCGGGGGCCGCGCCGCCGGGGCCGGCCGGGGGTCCGAGCGGGCCGGGGGCGCCTCCGCGGCCCCTCCCCGGGAGACAAAGGGCCGGCGGCTCCTCCGAGCCCCGGCGGGCGCCGGCGGGCGGGGGCGCGGGCCGCCTCGGGCTTACCTGGGCCCCCGGGCCGGCCGGGCCGGCGGGGCTGCGGGTCGGAGCGCGGGCGCGGCGGCCTGTTCCGGGGGCGCTCGGCCGGAGCAGCCCGCGGCAGCAGCAGCAGCGGGAGCGGCCGCCTCAGCCTCCGCCTCCCGCTCCGTGAGTCACCGCGGCGGGAGGGAGGGAGGCGCCAGCCGCCGGGGGAGGGACCCGCGGAGGGGGCGGCCCGGCTCCTCCGCGCGGCGGGGGCGCGGCGACGGCCACGCCCCGCGGAGGGGGAGGGGCCGGGCGGGCCTGGGGCGCGGAGAGCCCCGCCCATCGGGGAGGGGCCGGGCGGGGCGGGCCTGGCGCGCGGAGAGCCACGCCCCGCGACGGTGAGTCGGACCGGGCGGGGGCGGGCCTGGCGCGGAGAAAGCCACGCCCCGCGGAAGAGGAGGGGGCTGGGTGGGGGCGGGGCCTGAGCGCGGGGCGGGGCCTGGGCGCAGCGACGGCCACGCCCCACGGGGGAGAGGCGGGCCGAGCTTCGGGGCGGGGCCTGGGCGCGAGGACGTGCATTGGGCTCCGCAGGCGAAGGGGCGGAGCCGGAGATCCTGGTGGGGCGGGGCCAAAAGATGGGCGGGTAGAACGCGGCGGCTGGTCCCGGCGAGGGTTCGGAGCCGGGGGCGGGGCTGAGGGGGCGGGACCGGGGGCGGGGGCGGGGCCCGGAGGCGGCGGCGGCCGGGGGCGGAGCCGGGTTGGGGACGGAGCGGGCGCCGCGGGGAGCCCGCGCTGCCCGTCCAGTGCAGAAGCCCCGTGAATCCAACGGCCTCTCCCGCACACCGGCCCGGGTGTAGAGAGGGGGCGGCAGCCCGGGCGGCGCTCTGGCCGGGGCCGCGGACGTCCGCAAGGACGTGGTCGCGAGACGCCGGGAGCCGGGCCGCCTGCGCCGTCGGCAGCGGACCGGCCCGCCTCGGGCTGGAGACTCTCTGACCCGGGGCCCGGGAAGGTACTGTCGGTCGTGAGTGCTTTTCCGGGAGAAGGAGGAACACATGATTAAACGTTTCTGTAGAAACACGGCTCTCTGCCGTCTGGAGGGAGTACGGGGCGAAACCACCCATTGTAAGCAAAAGGAGAACTGCTTTGAACACGCACCGTCCCTTTAAAGGGCTGTGTCTTTGCACGGTCTCATTTTCAACATTTTGATTCGGCAGTTACATAGTGTGACCCTAAACCCAGCTCAGAGGCCCTTCAATTCAGAAGGCTGGACTTTCCCCAATCCTCTCTACCCCTTCTCTGTCCCACCCACTTGCCCCCCCCATTTCTTTCCCTTCCCTATGCGAGAAAGATACGACATACTTACATAAAATTACATTAAAATTGTATATTCTGGATTGTCTGTCTTACCCTTTCCTCTTGGTTTAATAATTGTATTGTGTTACAATTGAAGATTTTTAATTTTTTTCTTTTAAGATTTATTTACACATACAAGAACTGGGGTACAGGCCAGAGGTGCTGGGGGTGAGAGGATTCACCAGAGCCAGAGTGGGGAGCACAACAGGCGGATCTTCTGAAATACACTGCTGAGGGGAGCAGCGGGCGAGACAGGAGAGGTCTGCTGCACCATGCGGGTATCTCCCTGGCTGGCCGGGATTGAATCCGTGCTGCAGAGGCTGCAGACAGCTTCACAGCGCTGCGCCCAACCACCTGCACCACCACGTAGGCCCAATTTTTAAATTTTTTATCAAAACTTATGAGCTCATGAACTCTTATGGGCCAGCACTATGTCTTAACCCTGTCTGTATCCCCATTAGTGTCCAGACTCCCATACCCACAAGAACTCAGCCAATGGTTGTCAGTATAGTGTGCCAGCTGGTACTTCCAGTTACCCAGGAGCACACGAACACGAAGACTTTACATATTCAACTTATTTATATGTAATTATTGATATTATTAATTATTAATGTTTAAACAAATGAATTAAAATTGAACAAGTTGCTTGGTATTCAAGACACAATGTATCAATTCTATCAAAAAAGATGTTGGAATGTGTGTCAATATGAAAAATGGATGCTTTTCCTTTTTTCAAATTTTCTATGAATATATTGTTTTCATAGTTCAGATTTAAATACATTCATCCACATGGCTTTAACTACTCCATCAGCTCAGAGTTGGGGAAAAATATCTGTATTTCTAGGAAGCAGTATTACTTGGGGACTAACTCAGGCTCCACCCATCTACAGGGTCTTAGGAGAGTTAGGGAACATCTGTCAGTTCTGACAGAACAGCATCATCTCTCTTCTGAGCGAGATGGCTCCTCCCCAGCACCACCCCAAGAGGTGTTGATTAGGTTGCCAATTACAGTGCTCTACCTTCTCCTCCAGCACACGCGCGTGTGAGCGCACACACACACATACACGACACATGTGACCGAAGCTGGACCAATCCATGTGCCCCGTTCTCTTGACTAGTGGCCAAGAAGTAGGCTGTGACCCAAGCTGAGCCCAATGGATTCCTTCCCTGAAACATTCACAATTGAAAATGAAGGAAAGCTCTCTCTTACTGAATCAAGAACTATAAGGATATGACCTCAACAATGTTAGCATCGGGCCTCCCCTGGTGGCGCAGCGGTTGAGCCAGGCTGGTGGGCTGCAAAGCTGCCTGCAGCCTCTGCAGCGACAGTTCGATCCCCGGCCACCAGCGAGGGCCCCACACGGCGAGACAGACCTCTCCTGCCGCGTCTGCTGCTCCCCTCAGCAGTGTATTTCGTCAGTCTGCCAGGTCTGTTCCCTGCTCTGGTGAATTCTCTCACCCTCCCATGCTTCTGACTGTGCCCAGTGTTTGTATAAATAAATAAATCTTTTTTTTTTTAAGATTTATTTATTTATTTATGCAAGCACTGGGTACAGTCAGAAGCGCGGGAGGGTGAGAGAATTCACCAGAGCCAGAGCGGGGAGCAGAGCAGGCAGAAGGACCGAAGTACACTGCTGAGGGGAGCAGCGGGCGGCAGGAGAGGTCTGGGCGCCATGTGGGACCCTCCTCCGGTGGCCGGGGAGCAGCCGGGGATCGAACCGGCGCTGCAGAGGCTGCGGGCAGCTTCGCAACCCAGCGCTCAACCGCTGCGCCACCGGGGAGGCCCTAAATAAATCTTTAAAAAAAAAAAAAATATGTTAGCATCATCTACTCACCCATGGAAAATTTTTTTTTAAAGATTTATTTTTATTTATACAAGAACTGGGGCACAGGCCAGAGGCGTGGGAGGGTGAGAAGATTCACCCAAAGACAGCGGGGAGCGGAACAGGCAGATAGACCGAAAGCACTGCTGAGGGGAGCAGCGGGTGAGGCAGGAGAGGTCTGCCACGCCATGTGGTTATCTCCTTGGTTGGCTGGGAATTGAACCCGCGCTGCAGAGGCTGCGGACAGCTTCACAGTGCTGCGCTCAACCCACGTGCCACCAGGGAGGCCCTCGTATGGAAAATTCTGAAAGACTGAGGCCGTGTTACCAGACACAAACAAGATTTCAGAGGGAGGGAAGGAGGAAGGGGGAGAGAAGGAGAGATACCAACATAGCAGGTTGGTTTCCAGGATTTCAGTAGACTCTGCACCAGGTCTACTCATGCCATCTCATCTTAATAGGTCCCCAAATCTGCTTCTCCTCTAGTGCTCCCCTTTAGTAACTGGCACCAATGTGCCACCAGCTGATCACACCAGAAACGTAAGAGTATTCTTGACATACTCCCTCCTTTATGCCTCATAGCCAGTCAATGTTATTTCCACCCCAAATCGTGAATCTTCACACTTCCTACATCTCTACTCTTTTCCCCCACGTTCGCCCATCGTCACCTCTCACCTTGACTTCAGCAATTACCTTCCAAATGTTTTCTCATCAGGCTTTCCCCGTGCACCCCAATCCACTGCTTAAATGGAAACTAGAAGCATCTTAAAATGAACCGATCTTGTCAGACCTATACTATTCCATGACTTCCTGATTTCATGACATCCCAAGTCCCTAGCATGGGACTCGGCATGATCTGAACCAGCCTGATCCTGAACCACCTTTGCCAGCCACACCAGCCACACACAGATCTCCCTAAGCAAGGTGCTTCACATGTCAAGACGGCTGAGTGTACAGTCCCTGCGCTTTGGCGGCTCTTCCCCGTTCTCCCCACTCAACCTGTTTGGATATTTGCTCTTCTTTGCTTTCTTTCAAGGACATCTTTCTTAACCTGTGCTTGGTGCCAGTCCCAGCAAGGCCATAAATTCCAGGAGGGGGGGCTCGCTGGTAGTGCAGGAGTTAAAGAAACAGCGCTATCAAGCTATTGCCAGCCAGCCACTGCAGCACGAGTCGATCCCTGGCCAGGGAGGTGACCCACATGGCACAGCAGACCTCTCCTGTCTCCCCGCTGCTCCCCTCAGCAGTGTATTTCAGTAGATCTGCCTGTTCTGCTCCCCACTCTGTCTCTGGAGAATCCTCTCACCGCCTGCACCTCTGGTCTACACCCCAGTTCTTGTATGCATAAGTAAATATTTTTTAAAAAATTCCAGGAGGGCAAGGAAGTCACCTGAGCCCTCCCACCTGGCCCTGGCACGTAGCTGACACATGCAGATGCTCAACAATTACTGTAGGACTACAGAGATGTGTAAATGGCCAACCCAGGACTTTCCCTCCCCGCCCTGCCTCCTACTTCCCTGGCCTCACCCCCAACTCCACTGCTCTCAGCCCTCTCCTGTCTTTCCACTCATTAAATTTATGATTCTATATTCTATCCTTTCAACTCTGGGCAGGGTCCTTCTGTAGCCCCACAACATAACCATAAAATATATCTCTAGTTGCTTTCTGGGATGGAAAAAAACTATTTTTCTATAAAAAGGGGTAATTATAATAGTAAAAATTTCAAAGTATGAAGCAACATTGGAGCCACAGATGGCTGTGGGGAAGGAGAGCTAATTGAAGGAAACCGCAACCCCCAAAAGGCCCCTCCTGCCTACGTTGAGCAGGTGCAAGGTGAGAATAGGAGAGAAAGGGAGAAAATACAGGAACTGTATTGAATACAGAAACTTTTTTTTTTTCAGTCTAGAGAGAATGAGAACCAATTCTTTTTGTTTTGAGAACGGAATTTTAAATATGAGTATTTTCCAGTAATACTGAAAGTGAAGAAGTTGACCTCTGCGTGGGCTGCTACATCTGCCATCTGCTAACATGGGCACAGTTCGACCTTGTCTGAGGACAGACAACAAGGAGGAGGCAAAGCGCACAGCGACACGCACACGCCCCCAAGCTGCTCCCTTGTGTTGTGCCTTGGCAAGTACTTGTCACCTAATTTTACTTTGGAGATAATAAGGAATTATTAAACACAGTGATGAAAGCATTTTGTAGATCAGTGAATATACATATTTTGTGTCATGGGTGGGGTGTGTGCAGCTGTGAGCATCTGGCACGCTGCCAGCCTGTCCCTAGAGTGTTGGTTTCTGCAGCGTCTAATGGAGAGTCTTACTACCTCACAGAACCCTGCTTGAATGGTGCTTAGAACAGCATAAAGACATGATTATTCATTTCTTTGGCTGCTTTGATAGAGCAACATATCTTGCATTTTTGTCTGTGCTGTCTCAGAGATGCTGATCACTTAGTATATAGTACAAGCCAAATAAGACCTTAATTTGGATCTAAATACTCAGCTTATTAGTCATTAAACATGTTGATCAGGGCCTCCCTGGTGACCTAGGGGTTAAGTCTCAGCTCTACCACTACAAAGGCCTGAGTTCAATTCCTGGCCAGGGAGCTGACCCACATGGCGCAGCAGACTTCTCCTGTCTCACCCGCTGCTCTCCTCAGCAGGGCATTTCAGTGGATCTGCCTGTTCTGTTCCCCACTCTGTCTCTGGTGAATCTTCTCATTGACACACCCCTCCCCCCCACACCTCTGGCCTGCACCCCAGTTTTCCTATGCAAAAATAAATAAATACAATCTATATAAAAAAATAAACATCTTTATCATCTTTTCCCCTCCTAGTTATCGTCTGGTTAAGTATTAACAAAATTGCCATCCCTGCAAATAGCCTGTATTCTCTGGGAATTCATGACAAAACAGTTGCCTTTTCCTCTGCACATATTAATGCATTTCATATCTGCGATTGTTGTACTGTTATCACATGAGACCAAAAGGACTATTTGTGACAAGACAATGTCAAAAGACCATGTGCTAAAAAGACAATTCCTTCTGCATCCTATTGAATTCCAGATTGCCCAGTATTCATTTATTGTTGCAAACAAGTAGCAGAGCCTGTAACTGCGAGGTGTTTGCAGCTTTCTCCTATGCTTCACTGTACTAACATAGAAATTTTCAAACGTACTGACGCTATAAACCCTCCTATTCCCCATTCATCTGTTTTGCTAGGGGTTTTCATAAACCTTTTTCTGTTTGTAAGACTGGCTTTGCAGTAATGAGACACTTAGATTTTGCATTTTCGTCCAGCAGAGATTGCTCAATCTAAATCAACTTTGTGGCTCTGCTTCTCCACACCCTGCCCCTTCACTTTCCTCATTACTGGCATGCCAGGAAATTACTTCTCATCAACAGTCTTTGCCCCCAGCTGGTTAATCAGAGGGGGCTCTTTTTATGGTTAATAAACTCTAAAGGCTGAGGGCGGCAAATCTACACCCTGGTGCCAGCTAATGAAGAGCCTCACATGAAAGCTTTTGCAAAGGGGATGGGCCTGGTACAAATGTCCTGGGATCCATGATTACTCACTCTTCTGCCACATGCTGCATAACAGATAGTAATGATTATTAATTATTTAAGCAAAGAACATGAAAGTCAAGACAGACAGCAGAGGGAAAAAGCTGCGCTCCAGGACCCTCTGTTGAAATCATGCTAATTAGCACAAATTAGAGAAACAAGGGGTATAACCAAGGTGCCACAGAAGTTTTAAAAATTCTCTACCACTACTGCCCCCCCCCACAACAAGACAACTTAGGTCACACTTACATGACCTAACAATGGCTAGCAAACTTGCATTTGAGTATGAATTGGCTTCCACAGGCTCCTTTCTGTGAAGGCATATGGTGGGGGTGGGGGGCGACAGGAGGAGGCTCAGCCAGGTCTTCCTGGTTCTGCTGAACCCTGAGTGTCCCTGGAGAGATGTCTTCTTGTTCTCATGCAGTAAAGATTCTGAAAGCCTGGAGTTGAAGCTCCCCTCACCTTGAACTTCTTTTCTTTGTACTGAAATCTAGGAGATTTGCACTTCAAATTTCAAACCTGATGTCCTTCCACTTAGGCTTTAGGGTGTCCGGATCTATCATGGATGGTTTCTCCCTTTATAAAGTCAGACACTATTTAAAAAGGAGCCAGGGCCTCCCTGGTGGCACAAAGGGTCAAGTCTCAGCACTATGAAGCTATCAGCAGCCACTGCCCCCTGAGTTGGATCCCCAGCCAGGGAGCTGACCCACAGGGCGCAGCAGACCCCTCCTTCTCCCCGCTGCTCCCCTCAGCAGTGTATTTCAGTGGATCCGCCTGTTCTGCTCGCCACTCTGTCTCTGGGGAATCCTCTCACACCGCCGCCCCCCCTACCTCTGGCCTGTGTCCCAGTTCTTGTCTGCATAAGTAAATCTTTAAAAAACAACATTCAGTTTTCAGTCCAAGAGTAAGGAGAATTACTGAAAAGTAGAAAGATGTGGGTGGCCGGATTTGTATTTATAATAGCTAGCTCTGGGCAGTGTATTAGCCAGCTATTGCTGCGTAACAAACCAACTCAAAGGTCAGTGGCTTAAAGTTTTCCTTTTTGCTCAGGGCCTACGGGTTGTCTACCTCAGGCTGTCTCCCCATACCTGCCGGTGTGGGTCTACCTCAAGCCTTGATTATGCCTCAGCAGAGGCTAGCTGCACATTGGGATTACATGTGCTCCGTCTCCTCATTCTCTTGGGACCAGAAGCTACTCAGGGCATTTCCTCTGACAAATGGCAGACTGACAAGACCCCCAAGCCAAACTGTGAAAGCACAGAGAAAACCTCTCCAGCAGTGATACCCAGAAACATTCCATCGGCCAAACCCAGTCATGGCCAAGCTCAAAACGGCAGAATAAGGAGGCACATTCACCTTAAGGGAGTGAGGTATGAATAGATCTGTTAATGCTCCAATGTATCAAAACAGCCACAATCAAGACATTTCCCTTTCTGATGAAAACCAAACAAATGTAGCATCTATGGCTTTCCTCACCCTAAGCCACCTTGCTTCAGTCCCCCAACAACTGTTTTGATTTTCCCAGAACAATTGAAATAGAGGCATAGAGTCCTTGCCTCCATTTTTTTTTTTTTAAAGCTGGGGATACCATGGTAATTTTTTTAAAGATTTATTTATGCATACAAGAGCTGGGGTACAGGCCAGAGGTGTGCGTGGGGGGTGAGAGGATTCACCAGAGACAGAGTGGGGAACAGAACAGGCAGACTGAAATACACTGCTGAGGGGAGCAGCGGGGAGACAGGAGAGGTCTGCTGCGCCATGTGTGTTGCGCCGGGGATCGAACTCGTGCTGCAGAGGCTGCAGATGGCTTAGCTTTGTAGGTTGCTTCTTAACCCCCTGCGCCACCAGGGAGGCCCCCCCCACCGATTTTTTTTTATTGAGTGGATGTACAATCTGTAGGTGATCAGAAGCACCTGCTGTAACAGTGAACGGTTTTACAAGGTTTTGGACACAAGTTGATCCCCACTGGCCCATTCTACGTAAACCTTCAGCATGTATCTTCCCGTCAGGGCTGCCCCCATCTTGCTCAGGAATGCTCACACCTCTGCCTGTTGCTTCAAGGCTACTAAGTCAACTAGGGGTTCCAAACGGAATGCAGAGAAGGCACAGTAGGTTCTCAAGCTATGATGGACGAGTCTGGTACATGCTACATCCTCTCATGAATATTCAAATGTTTTATTGTTTGAAGAGAAAAGAACATCTGTTTTTCCCCAAAGACCTGATTTCTTACTCTTGAGCTTATCTTTAAATGGTGTCCATCCTTTCCTTCCAGCCTTGCAACTGGGTATGTAGTTACAGCACCAGTCCTGGGTCTTTAAGCAGCAGCTAGTCTCACTGTAGACATCAGTATTTTGGGTGGAGTGTGAAGCTGAGGGGGGAGTTCATGTAACTCAGGGGCAGCCCTAGGGAGTGAAGGGAACTATTTTTAGCTGAACTGAAGTGGTAGTAATTCACTTAAAGATTCCAAAGGCTTCAGCAGTGTCTTGGATTGACTTTGCGTAGCTGGCCTGAAATAGCTCCAGCTCAGGGGTTAGATGGACAGAGGGAGGATCTCTGCTGGGAGATAAAAAGGTGCTTGGAGGGCTGATGGTGAAGCAGTGTCAGCTTCTCCCATGGCCCCAGCACAGAGCTCAGCATGGACATTTCTCCTGTCTTACTAATTGGTGGTGAAGTACAGAGAGAACTGAACGGGACACTTATTTTGCTAATAAGCGGGAAAGTTTTCTTAGGAAAAGAGTCGACAGGCTCATAGAGAAGGCAGGGAGTCCTCCAGCAGGCAGGTGGCACTTAAGACCTTTTAACAACTTTGGGTAGGCAATTGCTCTTTCTTTTCTGAGTAGGAGACACAGAGAAACCAGACGCTAAAGGGGCTGCGCTAAAGGGGCTGCGGTGTCTGGCAGAGATAAAAGGACTTGTTTTACTTGTGTCCCACTTCTGCAACCAATGATGCCCTACTGTAGAGACCAATATTAGCTCAGGGCTCCCACAAAACCAGTAACACTCTTCGCTAGGATATCTTGGGCCATTGTAGTATCTCTTTAGCACAACTTACATCATTAAAAGGAAATAAAACAGAAAAAGTAATGTATCTCACCTCTCGGAGAGGAAAAGACAGACGTTAACAGAATTAGAGGCTTTTCCGACGTTGGGTACTCTTAATAATTTTATTTTGATTTTAATTTCCCATCACTTTTGATAACTAGACTGAACATACAAGCTTCCTTAGTCAAACCAAACACAATGTTTCCATTTTGATACTCTTAAAATGTGTATTTTAAGATTAATATTTTAATGAGGGCCTCCCCTGGTGGCGCAGCGGCTGAGCGCTGGGCTGCCAGGCTGCCCGCAGCCTCTGCAGCGCCGGTTCGTTCACTGGCCAAGGGCGAGGGTCCCACCAAAAAAAAAAATTTTTTTTTAGTGAAAGTGGTATTTAGCTTTTACACAGTTCCTATGCGGTAGTTTCAAAGCAATTTTTACATTTCATAACCTTTCTTCACAAAATATCTACAAGAATATTTGGAAGGCAATTTGACAAAACAGGACAAAAATAACTAAGAGTATAATGGAATTCAGACTAGAAATGAGGGCCCCTTGGCATACTGAGAACTTCAGGCTGGAGGAATGTGAGAAATGGCTCTGCAGGAAGGACCTTCTGGCCTTCCCTGAAGCCGCTTATGAACCCTAAGGTGAGAAGGGTCCTTCCTGTGGGGGAGGGGGAACTGCCTTTATCTCAGATGTGGAAACAAAGGGCCCAGGGAGGAATCTGAATGGTTATCTCTAAATTGCCCCAGGTTATACTCAGCTCACCTCTGTCCTATCAGACCATGCCCTGGGCAGCATCTAGCCTCAAGCCTGCAAGGTACCAGCAGGTTTAGCATCTCTGTGGGTCTTTATCAACTAGGGAAGCCTCCCCCCTCCAGTCAGCAAAACTTCCAGTAAATGTGTATGCCTTTCACTTGCTAATCCTTTATTACAGGGGTCCCAGTTGAGAACTTAAAAGGTGAAAGTTTTTTTCCTCTCTGCAGGAATATTTGAATTTTCTCTCCATTTAGTGTTCGTCAAAAAAAAAAAAAAACTAACACGTTTCAATAATATGCACTTCATAAGATTGATTAAAGGATGAGGTTAAAAATAGACAAAAGAGATCATTTAGATCAAATGCATTGTCAGGATTCTGTCCAAGAGTACTATTCATTACAGCATATAGATGTATACCTGAAAAACTGCTTCTAAGGACATAGCTATTTGTGATAGAGTTAAATATTAAATGTATCTTTTTTATGGTTAGGTCCATTTAAAACACCACTTTATTGTAAAATAAACTTGGTGATATAGCTGGGTATCTAAACCTCTTAATTGTATCAACACTTAAGAGTCTTATTTAAGGAAAAAAAAAAAGGACTCTAACACTCATTTCAGAAAATTTAACAAGCACCAAGTAATGTGTCTGGCATGTATCAGCACTCAGTCACTGATCCTACAATTAAGAGAGAAGGCAGATAGAAACATTCCCTCTCCCACATAGCAATAACTGTTAAGATTTTCCAAAAATGTTTTCCTCTTTCAAATTTTAAGACCAAATCCCCACCAGGGGAAAAGTCACATTTTGAGTTTTTCAAACCAAAAGGCCAGTGGACACAATCTGTTCAGTGCTTTTGTTATAGGGCAGCCCTGATACAAAACGGGGTGCCTGACTGTGGGTCCTCACCCATGCGCTTAAAAGGACTTATCACTACTCTACTGCGGGCACACACGAAAGGTTCATAAAAGGTTTATTTACAAGGGAAGGGCAAATGAGGAAATGTACAGCTCAGGGAGAAAAGCGAGAGACAAAGTTTTAAATGCATCCTACCCAATCCGCCGATCTGGAATCCCAAAGGGCGCTCTGAGAGCTGGCCTCGAGCCGGGAGCCGGGAAGCCAGGGGGTGAGCGAGAGAGAGAGCCCCCCAAGGCCCACGTGTTTGGTTTTTATACCAACCCTGGCTGCTGAACTCCACCCTCAGGTCCCAGCCACCTTCCCTTTGGTGGTGTCGGGATTTGTCTTTCCCAATGTCTTGATGGCTTTGGTCTGGAGTGGGGGTGGAGTCCACAAAGCCTGCATGGAATTAGCTCAGGACATCCTTTCCCCCTAACAATTTGATTGTAACAAACTAATGTCCTGTTCTGGCAAGAGTGGCTGTGGGAGGCCACTGGCCAGTCCAGCCCCAGCAGGATGCAAGCTCAGGGGCAGGCCTCCCTCCCACCCTTCATTTCTCCTCATGCTCACAAGTTAAAGACAGAGCACACCTGTAGACACTCTGCTACATGGAGTTCTGCTGGTGTTATTTTCTTGCACACCACACCTCCTTCTGGACAAGATGGAGTGGGGGGACCAAGGCTAAGGACTGAGATTTTGCCTGTTTGCTCCCAAAGAACAAATGGTCCTTTCCCGAGTAGATGAAACAAAATATTTAAATAAATAAGTATAAGCTCAGAGCTTTATGAACCAAATATAAGATGCAATTCACCACACCTAGAATGAACTTGGGATAGAATGTGAGATGCTGACAGTAATGTATATGTATGTTTTTAAGATGAAGTGGGAAAACCACCACATTTTCTAAGATGATGGTCAAATCATAGAGTGAACATGATCAGAAATTACCTACTCCAGGACAAACATTTGTTTGTATCTAAATGACCTATCTGTTGGCCATCATTGAGGGTATATCTGTCCTTAGTTTTTAACTCATCCAGGTTTATGAGTATTGGAGGAACAATGCTAGGCCTGAAGGAAGCAGGTTTTCACCCAGCAAAAAAAATCATTAAATTAAACTACACCTTCCAGAAAGAACAGCCCCCTGTCAAAAAGGAACAGCTGATCTACTAAATCATTTTCAAGTGAGCAGACATAATTAAGATAACTTCAACCCTTAAAGCATGTACTGAAATTCTGACTACAACACAAAATCAGGTTTTCGTGGGAAGGTTTCAACATTTCCAAGCCAAGGCTAGAAGTTGGGGCAAAGGATCTGTGGTAGACATGCCCTTAGATAGAACACTTAGAGCATCATCTTCCTCTTTAACTCAAAAGACTGGTGGCTCTTCTTGATCTTTATAGAAAATAATTTTGTTATTTTTCATGGAGTCTATTGTCTGAGACTCTAGGGAACGTGATCTTCGCAGGAAAAACACCCAGCACGAGAGCCTCTGATCTCTCCACTTGGTCCTCTGCGTGGAACAGCAAGGCCTCTGCTGCGAACTCAGAACGTCACTGACCCCTTGTATTTGAGGCCCCTTGAGAGTTCTGTTCTCTGCACATTGAAATAGTGTGAATGGGCAGAGGGATTTCAAAAAAAGTCAGGAAGCCAAAAGGCCACATTAGAGGGGAATATCTTTGAAAAGTCACATTTTTAACCTGCTTTCTGTAACTTAATAAAAATATTAAATACTAGTTTCTCCAGTTTCTGAAATCTTTTCATTCCAGGGCCAGACAGACTGGAAGCAATTACAGCTTGTTCATGGGGGTTTGTGGGAACATTGACAGTTTTAATTTACATATTAATGCTGGAAAACATTTTGAGAGGCAAAGACAAGCATTCTTTGGTCTTAGTAATGAATAGAATAGGGAAAAAATGGGCAGGAAAGTGGTTGAAAAGCTCTAGGCAAAATGGTCTGGGTTTATTTTTTCTGAAATGATTTCAAACTATATCCATCATTCACTGTAATAAGATACGTTTTAATGGTGGAGTTGAACAGCCTTTTATTTTGCTAAAGATGACCAGTCCCTGGCGGCTTGGCTGAGTGTCTTCAACAAAAGGCCTAGCAATCAAAGTTAACAATTCATCCATCCCAGCTCTAATTCTTCCCTGGGAACAACTCCTTCTACCACTTGGTTTCTTCCTCTGCCACCCACCTAGAATCCTTATCTTACCACTCACAGGATAAAAACAAAGCACTGAAACAGAAGAATTGTTTGAAATTATCAGATTTCATTAAATAGCTCGGTCGGACACTTGCCCACTAGAATTCTGCTTCAACCCCAGTTCTTTGAAAAAGGCAGGGCAGGAATTCTTTTCACTAAAATATCAGCTTGACCCAGGATGTCATAAAGTGAGCTACCTTAGCATCAGTTATTGCAGTCTGAGACCTCCCAAGAGGTCTAAAAAGAAAAACCAAGCCAAGATTAAATATAGCCAAATACAGACAGGAAGACACAGACTGAAAGTTAGTTATTAACTATAGTTGCATAGAATATACTCACTTTTCACTTTTCTGAATTAAATGCAGAACTTAGGAAACAAACCATACTGAATGGTGCTTGAGAGAGAGCTGTTAAATGCTCGATTAGCTCCAATGCAAAACTTCCTTCTGTGATCAGGGGGGAATGCACAGTAGTCCCATGTGGTTAGCAGACCCTACTATCCCCATTGACCAGAAGAGGAAAATGCAGCTCATAAAGATTAAGTAACCCACGGAGGGCCATCTGGTGATGAGGGACAGTGTCTTGGTAGGTACTGCAAACTTGGTCACTTTTAAATAAAGACTAATTTAAAATTGAGCACTAGTTATAATTTATAAAATCAATGTGATTTTATGTCATTAATGGCAAAATATTTTGTAGATGTTGGCCTAACAGAAAGTTTAAGGGAAACCAAAATTAAGGACTCCAGATTCATGTAGGCCCCTTTCAAATACAAATGATTCCTAATTTTCCTCACCTACTACTGGAGGAAAAGGGGGAATGTAGCTATGGCTGAAAACAACAACAAAACTCACAGCAGTTCCATTTCTAGGTATATACCTAAAAGAACGGATAACAGGTATTTAAACAAATACTGGTACACAAATGTTCATAGCAGCGTTATTCACAATCGCCAAAAGGAAGGGAAAAAACCCAGTGAGAGAAGTGGATAAATACAATATTGAGTTCACACAAAGGAATATTATTCAGCCATTAAAAGGAAAGAAGTTTTGATACACGCTATAAAGTAGATTAACCTCAAAAATACTATGCTAGGGGCCTTCCTGGAGGCGCAAAGGGTTAAGCACTGCACTATGAAGCAATCCGCAGCCTCTGCAGCACGAGTTCAATCCCTGACTGGCCAGGGAGCTACCCACATGGCGCAGCAGACCTCTCCTGCCTCGCCTGCTGCTCCCCTCACAGTGTACTTTGGTCGATCTGCCTGTTCTGTTCCCCACTCTGTCTCTGGTGAATCCTCTCACCCCCAGCATCTATGGCCTATACCCAGCTCTTGTATGCATAAATAAACAAATCTTTAAAAAAATACTATGTTAAGTGAAAGCAGTCTAACATAGAAGGTCACTGTGTTGGTTCCACTTACATGAAAATAGCCAGAATAAGAAAAGCCGTAGACAGAAAATGAGACTAGTGTTTGCTGGAGGGAAGTGGAGGGGGTGGGGAGTGGCTGCTTAGGGGCTTTGGGGTCTCTTTTGAGGGTGCTGAAAATGTTTTGCAACTAGATAGTGGTGTTAGTTATACAACACTGAGAAAGTACTAAATACTGATGGATCATATACTTTAAGATGGTAAATTTTCTGTTCTATGAATTTTCTTCAATTAAACAAAAACCCTCACAAAATAACGAAATGACAATTGGCCATGAAGCCCTAGATGAATAGCACGTAAGATGCCTTTTCTTGGTGTGTCACAATTTCATTGTGAGCTTTTGACCATCATTAACTGATATATAAAAAATTACCCACTGAAAGTTCCAAATAAGGCATTAATGTAGCTGAGGTGCCCTAATTGCGTCCAGTTGGCAGAGCACCTAGTAGAGCTGACAGCATACAAGAAGCTTCCGCTTTTAATTTGCATAAAATGCAAAGAAAAGGAATATTGAAAATACATGAAAGAAAATAAAGTGGCCGGAGCCTCAGGAATTAGCTCACACGCACACCCACGGGCAAATCTAGCTACTTGAGCACGCAGAAAGATGTGAGCATGCAGGCGAGAACCCTGCTTTTCCGTGTAACTTATTTTGTGTTTCTCCAAAAGCTGAAGAGTAAATAGTAGCTTAGCTCCAGCAACCTCCTGGTTTCAGGAGAGGTCACACGCGGGGAGGCGTCTAGCTGCCAATTCCAATTGCTTCCCAGGAGAAACAACACAGGAGGTTAAGTTACTTCAGGAGACTCTCAACAGGGCACCCACTGTTCCAAGCTCAACACTCAGAGACACAATGGGCCCCATTCATAGGGAGACCTTACGGGCTGGAGAATGGTCCCTTCGTGGCAATTTTTTGCTGGGACATTGAGTTTTCATAAACATGGACTTCCACAAACATGTAAAAACTTTTTTTAAACAGCACAGAAGAAATAAAATTCAATGGACAATGACTGGAGAGTCGGGACACCTGAGTCTTGGCCCTCGCACTGACTCTTAGATGACTTTATGTAAGTCCCTTGCTTTCTCCGAGCCTGTTTCCTTGTTTGTAAAATGAAACTATTTCTATGAGCACTTAGAATTCTAAAATTCTGTGAACACATGAGGTTTGTTGATGGAGCTATACTGTTCATCCCAACAGGAAGGGGTAGATTATGAACAGAAAGGAATCGTTAGTTCGTAACTTTTCATTGAGTACCAGCATTTAAGAACAAGGAGCCTTGATAAAAAGAAGCGGAGAAACCGTTTTCTGTTCTCGCTCTTAAACAACAAATCACAGTAAGGGTCGGTGGGTGCTGTCACCCCAGCAAACCCAGGATACCTGAGACCCCCAGAAGGATGACGAACCATCAGTACACTGTCACCTTTTCTTAGATTATTATGCACTTCAAGAATCTCTTGCTTCCTTTTCAATGACTCAAAATCCCCAGAAGAAAACATCATTTACAACAAAAATGCTATCAAAGTTCCAAGCTTCCACACCACGTCATTTTTTTGTTTTTTCGACCTCAAAACTGGCCAAAGCAAGAACTTTGTCTCCAGAGCCTAAGGAGAAAGACACATGATAAACAGAAAGGTCATGTCAAAAGTATTGACAGTTCCAAGAGAAGAGGAAAATATCTATCACAGAAATATTAAAACAGAGAATAAAATCAGATCCTATCATCTGCCATCATCCCTAAACCTGCCCCATGCCACCCCAACATCCTCCCCTACACAAAGAACTCAGCTACATAGGAGGACTTATTAGTTATCCTAGTTTTAAGTATGTGATAGAAAATACTTCATATTCATAGTTGCAGCTAGTTGATAAATATTTTTAAAAACTGACTTATTATATCACTTATTAAAAAGTATGGGGAAATAAGACCAATTTGTATTGGAATTTATGATGAAAACAATTCTGATTTTACCTCTAAACTCATGAAAAGGTTATCATGTTATCTCACCCATGCTTTCTACCAAGCTGGAACAGTAACGCATGTCAAACTTTCAGAAGTTCAAAGGTACTCACCAAGATCTGTAGAGACCTTCTCAAACTGGCTGAGTATAGCACCTGCATTTGCTGACAAGAAGGCCTCATCATCTGCTGTCAGCTAAACAAAACAAAAGAAAGCCCAGCCAAGTGGGCTCAGCTGTTCCAGGACCACGGTTAAGATGATCTCAGGATCACAAACTTGATCACAGATCAAGAAGTTCTGTATTAAATATTTCACACTTTTTCTTTATTAAATTAAACGCTGGTACCTTCTCTCCAAGTTTCCTGAGAGCTGTTAGTATCTCCACTTTCTGTTGAGTATATAGGTCTCTCTCCAGTTTTCCCACCATGAGATCTCTGTCCATCTATAACAGATTAATACAAAGCATATGCTAAGTTAAAAACATATGCTAAGTTAAAAAACACAAAAATTCAGCTTTTCAGATCTGCTTCTTGAAAAATGGATCCTCTAGCTGATTAATATTTGAAGAACTATTGAGACATAAACTATGCAAAACAAACATGATAGAAATGTTACTATAAGTTCTAATAAATCTTAACGCTATCATAATCATTATCTTGTAAACTCTACTAAGGAATTAGGAGGTTAACAGCTCCTTTAGAGAGGCCCTATCCTGTAAGAACTCATTAAACGGAAGTGTGGTGTACAGACTTGATGAGCTAAGTGGTATCAGATCTCCTAGAACTTTAATTATCATCTCTAACACCAGAAATACAATAGCCTGTATTATGCATTGTATTATACAAGGTATTTACACATGTTACACATAATATGGTTTTACACATATTACTTCATTTAATTCTCACAACTACCCTAAGAGGTAGGAACTATAATTATCACCTTTTTTTCAGATGGGTAAACTGAGGCATAAAAGGCTGAACAAAATAACTTGCCCAAGGTCCCATATCTCCATAGTGAAGAAGAGGTACAAATCCAGTCAGTCTGACCCATGTCCTTGCTCTTAGCCACTATGCTACTGAATCAACAGTGGCTGCAAGTAACTTGTTATGTTGTTGTTGTTTTAAAAAAATTTTTTTAAAGATTTATTTGTGCATACAAGAGCTGGGGTGCAGGCCAGAGATGCGGGGTGAGAGGATTCACCAGAGACACAGTGGGGAGCAGAACAGGCAGATGTACTGAAATACACTGCTGAGGGAAGCAGCGGGCGTATCAGGAGAGGTCTGCTGTGCCATATCAGTCACCTGCCAGGCTGGGTATCGAACTTGTGTTGCAGTGGCTGAGGATAGTTTCATAGTGCTGTCTTAACCCCTTACACCATTAGGGAGGCCCCTTGCAAGTAACTTGTTAATGCCCTGATAATATTCTCAAACTGTAAACAGATGTCCTGAAGTATCAGGTTTGTGAAGATGTTTGAAATTCTTAGATGAGAAAGGACACAGATGCATAAAGCAATGAATTCCAGATGCAATTTCAGGTCAGGGCTCCAGAAGGAAATTGTGTTACCCTGAAGGTAGACCCCAAGCAGATGACGTTGGCATGCAGTTTAAACTGCCACATTCGTTATCAACCATAGTACGCCAAAGACTACTTTTGTCAGAAAACTATAGATGGTGGCTCTAAAATCCACTGACCATTATTTTAATAAGACTACTTTTTAGAGTAGTTTTACTGGGTCACATTAAACTGAGTTCTCCTTCTCCCTTTCATGCATAGCTTCCCCATTACAAATATCCCCACTAGAGCGGTACACATGTTACAGCTGATTAACTTGCACTGACACAAGACAGTCACTCCACTGCTTACATTAGCATTTACTAATGATGTTGTACATTCAACTGACCAGCTTTGAAATGTCATAATGAGCACATTCATAGGCTGGGAAAACAAACACACACAGAAGTCAGATCAACTTGAAGAAACTTCACCTCTGCTAGCCTTGTCCGGAGCTGACCTGGTTGTTTCTTGGCAAACAATCTGATGACCTCTGGGGTTTTAAAGGCCTGGCTGATAGCCGCCTGGATAGCCTAGCAATACAAGAAAGTCAAAATTAAACAAAAAATTCCAAAGAATCAGATACTGTAATACTTGATTGATGTATCTTCAATTATTAATAGGTCTTCTTTGTTCATCAAACCTGTTAACAATTTTAGTTCCCATGTGCCATTTCTGACCACATAGCTGAAGTCAAATACATAGCTAAATAAAGCACAGGAAGCACATACATTTTTATCCATTAAATAGACATCTAGAAATTAATCCCCCAAAAGGATACATTTTCTATCTTAAATAGACTTACAAAAATAAAATAAGCTATGCAGACAATGTAATTAACTTCTGCTTACCAGTTGCATTCCACTTAATTCATCTACCAAAGTCATATTTCCAGACATAATTTTCTTTAGTGAATCATTAAATTCACTTAGTTGCTCCAAAGTTTCCTTTTTGGTCTCTTCATATTCATCTGCATCAAGTTCCTCTCTGAAGGGTAGTAAACATTGTAAGAGAAAAAAACAGAGCTCTAAGTGAAAAAAACTCAATCAGTATTTTGTGAGGAAAAGGCTGAAATACCAAAATGCAATTAATGATAGGTTTGTTCACATATTAGTAGTAGGGGCTTTTTCCTGCAACATAGTTACTTCGATGATTAAACTTGTCTTGTACCAAAATGAGGCACACAACCAACCACATAGTAACTTTTCTTTTAAGCAATCTGTGAATCTATTGTACAACCTTGGACCAGAGACTGAAAGAAGTCAAGACTCCGTTTCTTTATCTACAGGCTGTAGCTAATAGTAGTATCCACATTATAGAGTTGTTCTGAGCATTGATGGAGATAAGGAAAGTGCTCAGCATGTAACAGGGAGCTGACAAATAACTGCTGCTATCTCCAATCATCATCATCAATGGAGGGAAAAAATGTGGTGTACCCTGAAATACAACAAAATATAGTACCTGTTCTCTAAGTAACCAGCTATTTTTAGTTACCAGCAAGACATTTATTAAACATTCGCTGCAAATAACAACAGCTACCACTTACTGAACACTGACTCTAGGCCAAATGTTATGGCACCTTCATTTGTAAGAAGGCTGTCAAATTACCTTTTAAAGATTTGTTTTTATTTATTTATGTATACAAGAACTGGAGTGTAGGTCAGAGGTGGGGGGGGTGTGTATGAGAAGATTCACTAGAGACAGAGTGGGGAGCAGAACAGGCAGATCTACTGAAATACACTGCTGCAGGGAGCAGCGGGCAAGACAGGAGAGGTCTGCTGTGCTATATGGGTCAGCTCCCTGGACAGGGATCAAACTCAGGCTGCAGTAGCTGATGATAGCTTGATAGTGCTGAGACTTTAACCTCTGCACCACTAAGAAGGCCCCCCAAATTACCTTTATTAAAAAATTGTACTTGGAGGGCCTCCCTGGTGGCTTAGAGGTTGTCTCAGTGCTATCACCTCTATGTCCTGAGTTCAATCCCCAGCCAGGAAGCTAACGCGTATATGGTGCAGCAAACCTTTCCTGTCTTGCCTGCTGCTCCCTGCAGCAGTGTATTTCAGTGAATCCACCTGTTCTGCTCCCAACTCTGTCTCTGGTGAATCCTCTTAACCCTGCTCCTCTGGCCTACACCCCAGTTCTTCTACACACACACACAAAAAAAAAATTGTTCTTTGGGGAAAAAAAAAAAAACAATGAACAATCCCTGTCCCTTGAGAGGGTAGGCCTGAAAACAAAAACCAGATGTTGAAGTAGTTCCTTATCATGTCGATACCAGGCAGGGTCGTTTTAAACACTGACGACAGGCAGATGTTATTATTTCCACTTCACATGAGAGAAAACGGAAACTTAAGGGGGTGAAGTGTTTTGCCCAAGTTCACATGTACTTAGTAATTAATCAAAAGACTTTTGCATTCCAGTCTTTAAGACTCCAAAGACTGCATGAGTTTATTTCTCCAACAGACAAAGCAACGTGAACACTACAGGACAGACCAAAATCACACCTGGACCTGCACCCATGAGCTTGTAAGCTAACCACGGAAACCAAAGTCCTTTAACAGCACAGCAGCATTAATCATAGAAAAATATAAATAAGCTACATTATAGTCAGAAGCATAGTTTATTATACATATATTTGAAGTATAAATTTACCTGCATTCCTCCAGATCTTGTAATTGCTGCATTAGTCTATCCAATTGTTCTTCTAAATTCTGCTTTAATTTGCTTGTTTCTGTCTTTCCTCTGGAAGCCATTTTAATCTCTAAGTAGAACAAAAACCCACACACACAGTATATATTGGGTAATTTGAAACAAGTCAACATGCCAGTGCAATTTAAAATAGGCTACATATACTTTTTTTAAAAAACGATTTTTATTATTATTTTTTAAAGATTTATTTTTATTTATTTACACAAGCACTGGGTACAGTCAGAAGCGAGGGAGGGCCCGCCATGTGGGACCCTCCTCCGGTGGCCAGGGAGCAGCCGGGGATTGAACCGGCGCTGCAGAGGCTGCGGGCAACCCAGTGCTCAACCGCTGCGCCACCAGGGAGGCCCCAAAGCTACATATACTTTTTCTGAGCTACAGTAGGGAAAGATGCTAGCAAATAAATCTCAATTTAGATATAATAGTTTAAGCTTAATAGTAACACCTCACAAAAATGTGTGGCAATCTTCTTGACAAATTTAATTAGAAATCTTCACTATTCGCCTTTTTAGTAAATTTGATAAAAATACAGATTTATAAAAATATATCAAGTGTGACTTTGCTTTACAAAAAATTTATTTTAAGATTCTTTTTTATTTTTGTTAAGTATATACCAGGACACTCCTAGCATTATCTTGTTGGGCTCATGATTTACTTAATGACTTGTGGGCATGAACATCTTTTGATATGATTATTTTCTTAGGAAATTGCCCATTTTCCTACTGAATTATCTTCCGCTTATTGATTTCTATAACAAGGTAGGAAACCTTTGTAATTATGTTGCGAATACCTTTTCTCCTGACTTTAAATTTATGGTGTTTTTGTCATAATAGATTATTATAGATTATTATTTTTAATGGTCAGACCTATCTTCTCCTTTAAGTCTTCTCAGTTTTGTTTCCCTGGAAGGCAGGTCCCAACCATCTCAAAATTTTTAAAAAAATAGGCTTTTATGGATTTTTTTTAAAATTTAGCTCTTTAAGTCACCTATAACTTTTTTGGTTAATTCTATGAAGTTGGGGGTCTAACTTGTAGTTTCTTTCAAATGAACAGCCAATTGCCCCAATAAGGTTTATCAGTAAGTATTTATTTATACCATCTTTATTGTAAACCCAGGTTCATGTCTGTCTCACTGACTAAATTCTCCTCCTAAGGCATAACCTCAAATTTTAATTATTATAGCTCCAGAGCTGGTGTATATTAATAACTGATAAGAAGCTGCCTTTATAATTGTGGGTTTTTGGTTTTTTTTAAAACAATTCTTGGCTATTCTTGCATATTTTCCCTTCTAGTTGAATTTAAGAATCAGTTTGTCATGTTCCATTAATAGTCCAATTAAAAATTTGACAGGAATTACATTAAAATTACAGATTAATACAGAGAAATTTTAATTCTCCTATCAAGCAATTCACCTCTCCATTTATCTAGGCTTTCTTTCATGATCTTTAGCTTAAAAAGATAAGTATTATAGTCTTAAACATTGACTGTTCTTAAATGTTTTGTATTTTTTGTTAAAATTAGAAATAAGGTTGTTGTTGGTAAAATTTCTGACTATTGCTGATGTAGAATAAAGCTATTGGTTTGGCCTGTTGATGCTGCGTATTTACCTTAACATTTATTGCATGTATGTTTTCCCATTTATGAAAATTAAACTTACATTCTGTTCAGGAGCCACATTTTGCTATATATTTGGTATCACCATCATCAAAACCTAAAACCTAGTTTAACTTATTAAGCATCTTTAATTATCCTACGATTAATCATTATTAGATGATTTGATGTGTGAACTTCAACAAAAAGGATTCCTTATATTATATTCAAAGTAGAACATAATCAAAAATTTATTCTTACTATGGTATCTTTTAAAATTGGCTTAAATCATCTATAAGCATTAATCATAGAGAAATATAAATAAGCTACATGATAGCCAGAAGTGTAGTTTATTATAGCTATATTTGAAGTATAAATTTTCCTGGAAATACACATTTCAGTTTTTAAAAACCAGTTGAATTTCCCAGTGAAAATCAAGGCAAATCTAAGCTAAAACTAAAAGTGTCTGGTTAGGCTTAATTTCCTCCAGTCTAACTACAACGGAGTACTTACTTTTCCAAACCATGCCCTGCACTTCGTCCTTCTCTTCTTGAGCCTGCATTGTCTCCCTACCTATCAAACTCAAGTCCTCCATTCTTTAAGGTTCAGTTAAATTTTCACCTTATTAAGGCTTCCCTGGCTCTCTCCCAATCATTAGGATTGTGAGTTCAGAGTAGGGGTTTTATCTTTCCTTATATACTTAGCAAAAAGCTAGGCAGACAGAAAGTACTGGGAAAATAATTGGTAACTAAATACTGAGAACTGACTGCTTTTCCCACAGTTTTCCACTTCTTATTCTCTAGTTAGCACTTATTTTCTATCATGAATGATATGTGGCTTCACTAGAGCATGTTTGCCTATGTTTCTTTCCAGACTGTAAACTCAGAGCAGAAAATAAATCTGATTCCCCTTTTGTCCTCCTCAGCACTTAATACGGAATAGCTATTCAAAAACTGGGTGAAGCGTACAAAGGCACCGCACATTTTAAGGAAGTAAAGTTATTCTACATAAATTCCACTTTTTAAAAGTTATTCAACATAAATTTCAACTTTAAAAGCGGATGTACAGTGAGATTTATTCCCTAAAGAGTAACTCGTTGGCACCACCTAGTATTCAGTGGAAGTGGTGCACCTTTTCCAAAAGTACGAATGGCTCTGAAAAGCTGATCTAGAGTGGAAGGGATTTATTCACTCTCACCTGTCTCTTAGTCCTCTGCACCTCCAGTTCTTGAAGTTCCAAATGTCACAAAATTGAGGAAGACGAAACTGAGCATCAGGACAAGAGGGTCAAAGTTTAAACCATCTGGAGGTGGGTGGGGCTGGCTGGTAAAAGGAAGCCCGTCCACAAGCAGTTTTACTTACTATTATAACTTGGCCTAAGGCAGTCCAGATAAATTCACTTAGTGCGACTGAGGGTGTCACAGAGGAAAACCCCGCACCCGGACGCGCCGTGGGGCAAGCTGTCACACCCAGAACTACGGAAAAGGGCGGGCAGAGAGCACACCTATCCCCGGCTGGTAATGAGCGGCAGCGTCCGGACCTCAGGCCTCCGCCGGGGTAAGTCAGCACCAGGCCCCCAACCGAAACCTCATCTCTAGGGGGGAACTGGAAGCGCCCGCTCTAGGGTCCCGCGGCGCCGGGCTCCACTAGGCCGCGGGGCCGCCAGAGGTCGCGGGGAGGCGCCGGCCCCGGAACTCCTGCCCTCCCACCCTGGACAGACACCGGACAAGCCCCGCAGGCCCCAAGTTCCCTCTCTCCCCCTCCGCCCGCCGGTCAACCCACAATTGGGAGGCAGGGGCCCCGCCTACCTGGGGGTCGGGGGGGACACACACGGGTGGAGCACTTCCGGCGGACACGCACTTCCGGCCTCCTGACCAATGAGAGTGCGTTTCCGGGTTCGCTGCGCCGGCGGTCCGGGCTGTCGCTTGTCTCCTGGAGAATTGGACCGCTCGGCCCTGAGGACGTGCACAGTAAGCCCCGCACCCGAGCCTCTGAGGACCCTCATTGGGGGACTCGACCCCTTTGGTCTCAGGCGTAGGAGGGTGCGAGATGTTGAGGTCTTAAGGGTCAAACAGTGGTCCCCGAGGCTAGGTCATATTCAAGTTTGGGGCAAGGAGTCTTGTCCTTCCTGTCGTTCTGTGGAACCGAACACCTTGGGAAACTTGCCTCTGGCCTAAGGAGTAGGTAGAGTCACCCTGAAAAAAAGCTTCCTGGCGATGTCTTGGGGGCTGTCACGCTTGAGCTTGGCCAAGTTGGTTGGAGGGGAGGAGGAGGAAGACCTCCATCCCGAACGACTTCTTTTTCCTCTGAAATTATTTACAAATCTTGAAAAGACCAGATCCAACTTCTGGGGGGGGGGGGGGGAGCAGTTATATTCATGCCCCTCGAGAAGAAGACAGCTAGTGGTTGGGCAACACTTTAAAAGTTACTTAGAAATTGTGTGGAAGCCGTTTTCTGATCTACCCAGCCCACCTCCTTGGAGAATCTGTTACAGAGCATCCCCGATATAAAACGGGTTCCCTGGCTGTGGGTCCTCACCCGTGCGCTTAAAAGGGACTTCTTAATACTCCAGGCACACACAAAAGGTTAATAAAAGGTTTATTTACAAGGGAAAGGGAAATGAGGAAATGTACAACTCAGGGAGAAAATAGGAAAATAAAGTCTTTAATGCGTCCTACCTGATCCGCCCGAGTATGGAATTAGCTTTAGGATATCCTTTTCCCCCTAACAAATCCATGCAACAACATTAGGGTTTAGGGGCTGTCGTATTTCAGAGGTCTTTAAAGTCAATTCTGTTTCAGCCACCCAGGACAAACGTTCAGCTAAGATAACCGTAGAACTCCAGCAGAATGAATTATTTCTCTCAGTTCTGGCTGATCACAGACTTCCTTTCTTGTTACCATAAATTGTTTTTCAGGGTTACAATTTGGATGTGAAACCGTTATTCTAGCCCAGCGTTGAGAAGACTGTTGACAGCCAAGTTGGAATGGTTCCAATTGCCTGCCTTGTAAAACGCTTCAGACTCACAGATTCTGTTTTGTAAAAGTAAGTGACTCATGTAAATGCAACGATCTCTAATTGTTGCTATGAGACTGTGTATGGAAGTGTCAACATTTTGAATAATGTAAAACTCTCAGTAACAGGTAGTTAGGATCAGTGCTAAACAAAACAATACTTAAAACTGTACTCCCTTCTTTCAGCATTTGAGGAACTTGCTTGCTAAGTTTAGGACAAGTCAATTCGAATGTGGAATGAAGGTGGGAGCATGCAAGGTTCTCCAACTAGCTAGGGAAAATGCTGGGTGAAACTTGAGTGATTAACACAAAGCCAAACTCTCTATGTGAACCTCTTTTAAACATCTACAGATAGGTAACTTGTACCATTGTGAGTCTTGTGTAATGGTTAAGAGCTTGAATTTTAGAGCCAGGGGTGTTATACAGTGAGATTTTTTTTTTAAGATTTATTTATGCATTCAAGAACTGGGGTACAGGCCAGAAATGTGGAGGGGGGGATGAGAGGAGACAGAGTGAGGAACAGAACAGGCAGATTGAAATACACTACTGAGGGGAGCAGCGGGCAAGTCAGGAGAGGTCTGCTGTGCCTTGTGGGTAGCTCCCTGGCCAGGGATTGAACTCATGCTGCAGTGGCTGTGGATAGCTTCATAGGTTGTGTCTTAACCCCTTGAGCGACCAGGGAGGCCCCTGGCCAGGGATCACTCAGGCTGAAGTGACTGGTAATAGCTTGTAACACTGAGACTTTAAACTCTGCGTCATCAGGGAGGCCCGTAACTTTGATATCTAGAGCATGTTAAGCACCTTCTCTCAGCATTCATTTAAAAAGGGCAGGAGGGGCCTCCCCAGTGGCACAGCAGGTTGAGCACAGCGCTGGGAAGCTGTCCGCAGCCTCTGCAGCATGGGTTCAATTCCTGGCAGGCCAGGGAGCTACCTACATGGCGTGGCAGACCTCTCTTATCTCGCCTGCTGCTCCCCTCAGCAGTGTCTTCAGTCCTTCTGCCTGTTCTGCTTCCCGCTCTGTCTCTGGTGAATCCTTACCCTCTCGCACCTCTGGCCTATACCCAAGTTCTTGTATAAATAAATAAATCTTAAAAAAAAAAGGGCAGGAGCGATAATAATATTCCCTAGTTTGTTGGCACATTATTAATATTACATGAATGTCTAGCATGTTGCTTAGGAAAAACTCAATGAATGTTATTATCATCATCATACTTAAATAGCCATAATTGGATCTATTTTTATGAGAAACAGGCCCTTCCAAAGTGAATGAGGGAACGTATTTCCATTTAGTGATGAATACACAAAATGAGGATTCCATAAGAAGGAAGCCTGTAGTTTTCTGTCCCTCTGTTGTCAATATCCCACCCCCAACTCATCCTCAAGCAAACACTGATCTGCCTTCTATTGTTACAGATCAAATTACCTGCTCTAGAATGTCATAACTGGAATCATCCCGTGTGTACTTTTTTTGTGTCTGGCTCTTTTCACCCAAAATAATGTTCACAGGATTTGTCCATGCTATTTTTGTCAGCAGTTCCTTTTCATTGCTACATAGTATTCCATCATATCACTTTTCTACTTTGCTTATTCACTTGCCTCTAACATTTGAGTTGTTCCAGTTTTTTGCCTGGTATTTATAAAGTCAAACCATATAGTTCTTTCAGTGGATGTATGTTTTTATTTCTCCCCATTATTTTGATATCTCACATTTGCATGGGTTGAAACTGCAATTAGATAGGAATTAAGTCTGGGTGGAGCCCAGCATGAATGACTTTACTTGGGGCTTGTTTTCCTTTTTTTAACAGTACATATACCCAACATTTTGCTTATAACTTCAGAGAGATATCCCTAAAACCCAGGCCCCAGATGAAGAACTCCTAAAACAAAGCATCCTCCCAACATAGATGCTCGACAAATGTTCCTTGACCTCTGAGTGAATGTGTATTATATCTAAGAATGTTGTTAGTTCTCAAGGAGTATTGCTGATTGTGGTTGTCTAAGTTATGAGGGAACTAAAATATAGCACCATTTTAGAATTTATAATTTTCTCCTGTATCAGAAAGAGCATAACTTATATTTCATAAGATATTAATAGCACAAAATACATTAATGTTTCTTAAGTTAGCTCTGGTGAAACCAGATTTGGTTTTGGAAGTAGTGTGGTAAAACCATAAAAATAAATGAAAATTTTGTTTCATAGATTATGGATTCATTAAACATTGATTCAGGCTATGTTTACTAATTAAAAAACAATTTTTAAAAAGAAACAATTTCATTTTTTTAAGTTACGGTGAGAATGTTGCTTAATTCCAAGATACAGAACAGCCAGCAGCCTTGGTTTTAAGCAGTAACCTCTTACATTTAGAAATAATCAAAAATTTGCAATTAGTGAAAAGCAGTTGGATTTTCTATGTATTTTGAAGGTGGAGCCAATGTGATTTTCTAATGTGTTGTGTGTAAAAAAAAAAAAAAAAGTAAAGGCATTAGGATGATTTGAGGTAGTTGACCTCAGCATCTTGAAGGATAGAGCTGTATCAACTGAGATATTCAGGTAGATCAGATTTGAGGGGCAAAATAAGAGTTCAGGAAAAAAACTTCCAATGGAAATACTACCTTGAGGTAAGTTGATACTTATCTGACAACTTAATATTTAGCTGATGAGGTCTAGAAGATAAAAGGCTCTGTTTTTTTGTTGTTGTTTATTTTTGGTTTTTTGCATAGAAGAACTGGGGTGTAGGCCGGAGTGTAGGGGGTGAGAGGATTCACCAGAGACAGAGTGAAGAGCAGAACAGGCGAATTCACTGAAATACACTGCTGAGGGCATCATCTCCCATTTAAAATACCTGAGTCTGCATATACAGAAAAAATGAAAAGACAGCAATTGACTGTCATGAGGCAAAAGGTCATTTAACCCAGTGGAGGAGATGTTGATGGCATTCACTATAAAATTTCCCGCCTCATTCTGAAAGAAGCAATCAATTCACTTTGTTCAAGTTTGCAATCTGAAGCACCGCCTTCTTTGGTGAAACTAAACATTTGTTCATTGCTAAGATTTGCATTTCCTTCTGTCTTTCCCATCTTCTCTACCAAGCAACCTTCCAGCTCATGCTACAAATGCTACTTCATCAAAACAAAAAAGGAGGTTCAGAAAGTCAGGGTAATGATCTGGAAGGTAATTAACAGGAGATCTTTATTTGGGGTTAGTTTGGTTGTAGTATCAAGCCTGTGGTTTTGGTTGAGCTATTCCTTTTTATCTACTCCCAGTGCTTGTTAATACTTAAAGACAGCTTTCTTGCAAATAATTGGTTTAGATGTACTTCCTGTTGTTGAAACTCTGATGTTCAACTGGCCTTTTCAGGCAGGGTAACAGGAGGAGATGGTCATATGCTGGCTGAAGCAGCTTCAGGTGACAGTTCTACTGGACACGTTCAACCTGTCGAATACATAGATCTGAGGCAGGACACCAACAGGGCTCAAATGCTAACTTCAGGTTGTTGCTTTAGCATCGAGCCTTGGACCAGACACTGGCAAGCCAAATCAGCCCCTGGCCTGAGAAAAACACTGCAGGATAGAAAATGATCACTAGTTAAAGGAAGTGGCAAAGCAGTGAGAAGGAGAGCATTTTATATCCCCTTCCAACCCTCTGGCTTGGTGTTTACTTTGCTGTTCATATGCCTTAGCAGCTTGGAGCTCTTGCTTTAAAAGGAACCAGGGCTTCCCTACTGGTTAACGCTCCTGGCTGAGCAGTTATGGTCCTGGAAGCCTGGGAACCTTTGACGAGGACTGGTAACTGACTGCTTACCTGTAGATACCAAGCTGCTCACTGACAGCACCACAGACAGGTAGTAAAGTTCAGGGGTCGTTTTTTCCTGTATTTGGGAACAAAAAAGCACCGTGAGGAATACTTGTCTTTTAATTAGAACACATGCTTAATGTTTTTTTTTTTTGCCTCGTGGATTTAAATTAAGGCAGCAATTTAGCAAGACAGGAGACTCGCCGCTTAACGTGCCAAGCCCAACGGCTCCACTGTCATATGTTGCACTTTGTTCTTTAATTTTCATAAAATAGAATTCACCCACATAGAGAAAAATCTCTCGTGGAATTTTTTTTAAAAGATTTATTTATTTATGCGTACAAGACCTGGGGGACAGGCCAGAGGTGCGGGGGGTGAAAGGATTCACCAGAGACAGAGCAGGGAGCAGAACAGGCAGACTGACTGAAATACACTGCTGAGGGGAGCAGCGGGCAAGACAGGAGAGGTCTGTTGTGCCATGTGGGTAGTTCCCTGGCCCACCGGAGCTCGAACTCGTGCTGCAGAGATTGAAGATAGCTTCACAGATCTGTGCTTAACCCTTTGCACCACCAGGGAGGCCCAACTTTCCCTGTTTTAAATGGTGACCTGTGTCTAATTAGGAATTCTATTTCTATATAGCTTGATTTTTAGTGCAAATAGAAAATAAATATTGAAGGCTAATGGTATTTTGTATAGAGTCAGGCTTTCAGATTCAGATGAGCCTTTAGAAATTCAGTGTTTACATACGCAGTCTCTTGCTAAAAATGTCAGCACCATGTTGCAGACTCCTTGACCAAAGGACCCCACACCAAACACAGAAAATAGCCCCTTCAGTGCTGGTGGGACGGGTCCTGGGCGCGTCAGCAGAATGGCAAAAGCTGAAAGGACAGGACAGCTTCAGTGCTGGGTTTAGTCATCTCAGAAATATCTCGAACACAAATCTACATGGAATGTGTCCTTGAGGTGGAGGAGCTGATTGACAAAGCAAAATATAAAGTAGTGTACGTGATAACTGAAAAAACAAAATGATGTTGATTTCGTGGGCTTTGAGAATTTAAAAAGCAAAATAATGATAAACTCGTGGACTTTGATGACAAAACTGAGGTTTCTGCTGTGGTTCCCTTGCTGCAATAACGGTGACTGTTTTCTATAGCTCCTCATTATTTTACAACAAAACTGTGAGGCGTTATTTTCTACCTCCACTTAAGCTCAGAGAGGGGACCGCTAACTGCTGCTGGGGAGCAAACGTTGGAAACTGCCTCCTCTGTCCCAAGGCAGGGCCCTGCACCCTCATACCCCCCCTCTGGGGAGCTGTGCTTTCGTGGGTGACTTTCTAGAATGGTGCCAAGGCACTCAGTGATCATGTTTTCTTTTCTTAGACATAGCTTTTATTTACTTCACACACCACTTATAAACACACACAAAGGAAAAAATACAATTAAAATATGGTAGGTAAGATTCCAAAAGCTCCACAGGGTCATCTGCTCAGTATTTACTGAATAAGTGACTAAATCTAGTGAGCTTACACTATTTCAGAAGAATTTTAAAACATCAACACAACATAGTTGCATTTAACTTAATTTGGTTTCACATTCAAACTGTAGGCCTACTGAGTTACCAAGGAACTGTTTAAACATTTTCTTCCCCTGAATTGGGGATGTGAATTTTTTCCTTAAGTGTCAGTGGTGCTCCTGAAGAACAGCAAGTCCTGCTTTTCCATTTTTGGTCTGGCCATGTCTGGCAAGTAGTGGACCATTAGTAAGCCTGGGCAGAATGCCAGCGCACTCACCAATTGTGAAGAAAGTAAAGGCGATATTACCAACTAGGTTGTTGAGGAGAGGTTGACTGCAGTAGCGGGAAGATCTGGGCCTAAAAATCAATGCACAGTCATGTGTTTATTACTCAGTAGAAGAATCTGCATGGTAAGCACAGCCCAGAAGGCAATAATCTTGAACTCTAACCCTAATTCTGGCACTGGCTTCATTTGGCTACAGCAACTCTTCTTAAAACCTTGGTTCCTTCATGCTGCAAATTCAGGCTGTAGAGAGCCCATAACAAGCTTAAGAGTTATTAACATCTGTAACTGGTAGTCAAATAATATTTACCATTTCTTTAATTCATATTAGTTTGACATTTTGAGGATAAAGTATTCCGTGGCCATTCCAGCCTCCTGGAGTAAGGGTAAGCTGTGCTGCCCCGGCTTCCCATAGGAGAAGCTGCAGGTTTAAATCAGGCCAGTTGTAGTGAACATTGCGGTTTCCACTCCTTTTTTTTTTTTTTTAAAGATTTGTTTTATTTATTTGTGCGTACAAGAACTGGGGTGTAAGCCAGAGGTGCAGGGAGTGGGGGATGAGAGGATTCACCAGAGACAGAGTGGGGAACAGAACAGGCAGACTGACTGAAATACACTGCTGAGGGGAGCCTCGGGTGAGACAGGAGAGGTCTGCTGCCTCATGTGGGTCAGCTCCCTGGTCGGGGATCAAACTCTTGCTGCAGCGACTACAGATAGCTTCACAGTGCTGAGTCTTAACCCCTTGCACCACCAGGGAGGTTCCTTCTTCTTGACACTTAAGTGGACTCTCAGTTTTTGTGTTTTTTGAGAATTTCCACCTTTTTTTTCTAAGATTTATTTATTTATGCATACAAGAGCTGAGGTACAGGCCAGAGATGCTGGGGGTGAGAGGATTCACCAGAGACAGAGTGGGGAACAGAACAGGCAGATTGGCCAAAGTACACTGCTGAGGGGAGCAACAGGCAAGTCAGGAGAGGTCTGCTGCACCATGTGGGTCAGCTCCCTGGCCAGCTGGGGGATCAAACTCATGTTGCAGAGGCTGCGGATAGCTTCATAGGTTGCGTCTTCACCCCTCGTGCCACCAGGGAGGCCGGAATTTCCACGTTTTTGGAACTAGAATTTTTTATGACTATCAAATTGCTTTTGCTGCGTGTGTCCAGTGACCAAATTATTAAGTGGCTGACATTTTCTGCCAAGACTAATTTCCGTCATAGAATTTGAAATAACTTATCAAGTCATGCTCTGCTTGGGCGTGCCTGTGCTGCCTGCAGCCCTGCAGACATTAGCTAATGCTGTGCTGTACAGACTGGCCTCTAGAGAATGCATAATTTCAAACAGCAGAGTCCTCATCATCTTCCATTTAATGACTTCTTGTGCTAGAAAAAAATGTGTTGGTTAAAGTCAATCTGGCCAAATCCCAGCTAACAGGGCAGAAACAATGGTGCAGGCTCAGTTAAACATGTAACAGGAATGGCAGAGAGCTCCCGACTGTCCCTACAGGTAAGACATGCGCTGAGATGCCAGGTGGACTGGGGAGGGGGAGCTGATGGATGAGCTTACCTTAGCAGGACGTAGAGCTGAACACCCACAGTGGAGGCGCCAAGCACGAACACTGTCACCTGGCTGTAGGGGACCCAGCGAGGTACCTTTCACGTGACTGGTTTAGTGATAAAACGGTTTCACAAAACCAAATCAGGCTCTCTTCCATGATCATGTTCCCTGCAACCACTGAGATTAAGTTTTAAACACAGCAAAGATGCAGTGAGACCCGTACCGGTAGAACAAAATTGTGTCTGTTAACCCTGTGCTGAGAACACCAGCCACCTTCGCCGAGCTCCTGCACGGAGCAGGCGCTGTTGATGCTGGGCTCCAAGGAATCTTCAGGTGCGTATTTCTCTTACCATGACTAAATGCTGTGAGACAACCCTCAAGGAATAGTAAGACCTATTCATATTTAGTAGGCAAGTGTATAGGGCATTTTTAATTCACTTTCTCATTAAAGATGCACAAAATCCTATGAGGTAAGGACTTTGGCTTCCCACTTTATAAATGAGAAAAATCACTAAAGAAGTTTAAGTGTCTTGTCTAAGGACAAACTCCTAGTAGTAAGTGGTAGAGCTTGACCCAGGTCCGAGAGTGCCAGCTGTACGTCCAGCCTGTGCCAGCTCTGCCTCCAGCCAGACGGTCCACACTGCGTGTAACCAGTAGGCTGAGGGCAGACTTCCCCACCATGACTCAAGACAGGTCTGTGGTCCCGGTTCAAGCATTTGTGAGACCACCCACTCAAGATTACATGCACAGTTTCAGAAAATCCTCGTTGAGCAATAGTTGTATCTCTGTCTTTACTGTAAGCTGTGTTATTCACCCTGATTATTTTATTAATTGGGTTTAGTGCTGAATGACTGTACAGTGTTTGTAGAAGTCAAATCTGCCTTCCAAAGATGAAGCCTCATCCCCAGTGAAGGTCCTGAGAGAAATAGGCAATTTCAGCTTATACCCCCAGAATATTGGCGGCAATGGCACATTGTTAGAACAAGAATATAGTTACATGCTTAACGTTAGGATTCTGAAAGGAGGAGCAACTTTTTCCAGGTGTAAATTCCAAGTGGTTGTCAAAGTTGGTCATGTTGTTTAACAGTTGGCCAACATAGACTTAATTACTATGTGCGTTCTGAAATGTGACAAAGGCCAAGCAATTACTATCCATTTTTTAAAAGTTAATGTTTAAAAAACTGGCTTAATGTTTATGAAATGTTTCATTAGTGTTTACACATCAGTGTTTTTAAATTCTAAGAAAGTCAGTGCTTGTAAAATTGAAAGTACATTTTAGCAAAAGTTCAAGGCCACCTCAAAGAAGAAGTGGACTTGTCACCGTGGGCTGGGGAGGCACTTACAGCCTGAGCTGGTGAGAGCGGGGCAGCCAGCAGTGCAGGCGATAGGCAGAGTGGGCCAGGCAGAAGTGGATCATGCTGCCGCTGGTCCTGGAGCACCTGGAGCAAGCGAGGAAGAGCCAGAACAGTCCTGTTGGAGCTCCGAGACGGCTTCTTCACCTGCCTGACCCCCTTCCCTGCACACCTGTACCCTGCAGGGAGGGATGCAGAGGTGGGACTCTCCGTGGAGAGGGTCAGCCCTGTGGTAGGAACTCACTGTAACTTAATCCTTCAGTGGTTTTGAGGGTTCAGAGTCTAGTGTAAGCTCAAGTTAGCTATATTCATGGGATAAAGAGAACTGAGCTCTTGGATATTTGAGACAGGCCGTGAATGTAACAAAAGAGAAAGACATCTGCCTACACCTGGAGATCTGCTCCCCCAGCCCTTCCCCAGGACAGAACCTGGAAACCTGAGCTCATCCCCAAGGCGGGGCAGGACTCCCAGCTCTTAGTTTCATCCTGACTCTGAAGGCAGGGTCCCTGGAGGACCTGTCCTTCCTGCTCTTGGTCTCACCCCCTACACCCCCAACTCACAGCTCACGCTCCCTTGGGGAATGGTGCCTGAAACCTGAGTTGGGCAGGTCTGGGGCCAACACTGGGCTCCTGGTGAACTCAGCCCCTCCAGCAGGCCCTGAGAGCATGTGCAGTAGCTGGCAGGAAACCTCAGTTTCTGTGTGGGTTCGGGATATGGTAGGGATATTGCATTCACCACCCCGTAATACCACAGGGTACTTTGCATAGGAATTGGGGGAAGGGGTAGAAATGAGGGGGGTTGGAATAAGCCCCTGGCATCATCTTTGGGATGAAAATTGAAAGGTTGGATGTTTAAATTTTTTTTAAGATTTTATTTTTATTTATTTATGCATAGAAGAACTGGGGTCTAGGTCAGAGGGTGGGGGGTAAGGGGATTCACCAGGGACAGAGTGGGGAACAGAACAGGCAGATCTACTGAAATACACTGCTGAGAGGAGCAGCGGGCGAGGCAGGAGAGGTCTGCTGTGCCTTGTGGGTCAGCTCCCTGGCCGGGGATCGAACACATGCCATAGATGTGGTATCACTGAGACTTAATCCCTAGGTCACCAGGGAATTTACTTTCTTTTTCTTTTGCAGACAGGGGAGGTGTCAGAGTTTTCCATTTGGAGCAACTACTTCAAATTCTTGGTATGGAAAATTCAGCAAAGACAGATGTGGTTCTCCTTGCCTGTGGCTCCTTTAACCCTATCACCAACATGCACCTCAGGTTGTTTGAGCTCGCAAAGGACTACATGAACGGGACAGGTAGGAGCAGTAACCAGAAACAGGGATAGAGGCCAAAAACACACTCCTTAAAATATGGCCCTTTGGGCTGTCTTGGCCTGAGGGAGCTTGAGAATGTGGCAGAAGCAGTAAGGTCATTCCTACCTCTCCTCCCCCCAAAGCAGGTTGTGATCTCCTGTAAGGGGCGCCCTCCCTGTACTCCAAGGGACAGCCCATCCTTACCTCTGAGAAAAAGAGAGGCTGAGAGGAACCTGAGCAGCCTGGTCTGCCCTCTCTCTGCAAACCTAGTGTAGAAATGTCAGGTTGCACTGTTTCTTAGGGTCTTTGTTTCTTGATAAGGGCCCCCATGTCATATAAACCTCGTGTTACGTGAGCCTGTCTGCTTTTCTCTTATTAATCTGTCCTTGTCAGTTTAATTTCAGATCCAGCCAGGGACCCTAAGAGGGTCAGTGAACACCTTTCCTCTCCTACATGCAGTTTTATTGTGTTTGCTTACACAAGTGACCGATCTGTAACTGAAAGGCCCATGGGTGCTCAGGCACAGATAATCCTCATCACCAGGAGCGGATGTCAGCATCAAGATGTGTTTGGCCCATCACATTGACAAAAAGCTTAAAGCCTGATGGTGTCAAATATCAGAGGTTGGGAAGAATTGGGCTCTGCCATGCCCGCAGGGGAACAGTGCAGGCTGATCAGGCTCCCCCTAAAAAAACCCCCGAGCTGCAGGGGGGAAGTGTTTTGGGCACTGAGTTTTGAGTTCCGGTCAGGGGAGGAAGGGCTCTGGGGGGGTGGGATGGTTCCCAGCGTCCGGGCATGCGGATGTACGCAGGATGGCTGACGAGCCTGAGATGGTTGACTTGATGTGACGAGTGTTTTACCACAATTAAGAACAAACCCATCTGAGTCCCTGTTTAAAAGGGCCTCTGTGATTATTAAACCAGAGGGACCACTTTGTTTTCTGTGCAGAAATCTGACTTTATTATCAAACCGAACTCTCTGTCCAGGGAAATACAGAGTCATCAAAGGCATCATTTCTCCTGTCAGTGACGCCTACAAGAAGAAGGGACTCATCTCTGCCTATCACCGGGTTATCATGGCAGAACTTGCCACCAAGAGCTCGACCTGGGTGGAAGTGGACACGTGGGAGAGTCTTCAGAAGGAGTGGACAGAGACGGCAAAAGTGCTAAGGTGCTGACCTGTGGGGTGGTCGCAGGGCCTGGGTGTTCCAGAGCTTTCCTGTGGTTCATTAGGTTTTGAGATGCTGGCCCGCTCTGCACTGTCTGTCCGTCTGTTAGAGAAAGAGGCTGGTCTGTCTGTGCCCTGAGAGGGCCAGGCAGAGCCCAGGACAGTGTTATTGCCCTCCATCCCTTAGGTGTGGAAGAGGGGGCAGGTAAGTTAAGGGGCAGAGGGTGCATCTGTTTGGTGTACTTCCCTGACAGCAGGGGGTGCTGAGGTGTACCTTTCTGCTCACACCTTCAAAACAGTTCCAGTTAAAGGTTCAGAAACAAGTGAGTAAAATCTAATCACTACTTCATATTACCTTGAATATAAAATAAAAAGAATATCAGACCACTAGGCCCGGTATCTCCTTAGAGCCCTGGCCCTTCTGGTTGTGACCGTAGCAGTCAGGGCTCGGTAGGAAGTGGAGGCCACTCTGAGTTCTGAGGCAGAAAGGGACTTAGGTGCTTCAGTGCAAGAACAAGCCCCGGAGGTGTGGGCGTGGGCTTTGTCTGAGGGTCTTACTCCCTTAGCTGCTGTCTGAGTTCAGGAGACTGTGCCCATGTCTGCTTCCCCTACTGCCATTCAGCTCAGAATCCCACTGCTGGTGACCGGACGTGGACTGGAGAGCAGGCCCCCCATTGTAGAGCTTACTGTCATGCTCCCGGCTGCAGAGATGGGCCTCTGCCTCCCGCCTCCACCCAGCCTCGCATGGCTGAGTCCATCAACAGAATTTCAGTCACACCCAGAACCTGCTGCCAGCACCTCTGGGGATGCCTACAGGGTGGGGGGACTGGGTATCAAGCCAGAGGGTGAATTCCCACGCAGCCGCTTGTCAGGCGCGTGACTTTCAGGCTTGGCTGGGGAAGGGGCCTCCCCTGTTCATTGGCCAAAGATTTTCCCATCAGACACCCGGCTCCCATGTCCCTCCTTACCCAGCCCTCTGGCATCATAGTAACCCTGCCATCTTACATATTCAACATGGCTGCCAGGTGGGAAGGGACTCGGGGGCACAGAGGACACAGCTGGCTTCCTCAGGTGCGGCTTGTGTTACTCAGGTAACTGTTGTGAAGCAGCGGGCGTCCTGCTACCAGCCCAGAGTAGAGCCAAATACAAACCCTGTTGTGCACCCTTCACCCAGGTCTCAGGCACTTCCTCCTGCTCCCCTCCCCACCCCCACCCAGTCCTTATCACTGGGGCTGTGGTCCTTCATTGCTAGGTCAAGCCACACCCCTCAGTGCTCAGAGTGTGGGCTCCAGAACCAGGCTCTGGTTGCTGAACGGGTATCAAATGGGTGGGTTCTTGAATCCCAGTGATTGAGGCATCATCACTGGCACACTGGGCTGAAGATTCGCAAGCTCAGGTTTATTGCAAGAGACTCCTGAGAGCAGGAGGGGGGCCCAAGGGAGCAGCCCAGAGCTAGGGTGCTGGGTTCTTCTTTTATAGGGCTTCTGGGCACTCTCAAAAGCTTCTGGGGGCTTTTTTCTTCTTTGGGGTACTTTCCCACTGCCCCCTGCCCCTCCACTGCCTTACTTTGTCTCCTCGCCCCCTTCTCACCTAGAGGTGTGAGGCTGTTCCTTCCCTACACCTCTTTTGTGGTTGCCAGCTCATGCCTGCCAGCTCAGGAGCTGAGCTCATGCCAACCAGCTCTGTGGCTCTCAGCTTTTGCCCACAAACCCACCTGCTCCTTCAGCCTGTCAGCCTTTGCCCACAAGCCCCCTGCTCCTTCACTCTGGGCTTCAAACCCTGACCCTACCACTCACGCACTAAGCGGCCTTGGGCTAGGCTTTCACTCTCTGGGCAAGACGAACACTTGATACAGCGATGGCAATAACACAGTCACTTTAAGATAATGGGAGGATTCATTCAGTTAACTTGTTATTAAACGCTTCCTACTCCCAGGGACTCTGCTGGAACTGGAGTTGCAGCTCTCTTCCTTCTCATCACAGGATTGATAATATTTATGACACAGAATGTTCAATTTTAATCAGATAATCTTTGCAAAGGGTGACATAGTGTTAGACACCTAGAAAATAACTTGTGTTTGTTGTGGTAATGACGACACAAACACCTGAGACTTAGAACCAGAGGAGCCCCCATTTGCTGTGCTGCGAGGACATCCTTAGCCTTCCATCCCGAGGGCCCGCAGCGGGTACTACAGCCGACTGACCCGTCCGCTCTTGACCCAGCGGTACTGTGGATCATTGTGACCACGGCACCTGGGGTTCCGAGTTTTCTCTATCACCCAGCTTCCAGGATCAGGCCAGAGGCTTTTCGGCGTCTCCAGAAGGACAGCACTTGAGTTGAACACAGTGAGACAGGCTGTTCTATGGCTTTGTCGTTTTGTAGACACCATCAAGAGAAACTGGAGGCCAGTAACAGTGGTCACCAGCAGGACTCACCTGTGCTGGAGAGGCCTGGGCGGAAGAGGAAGTGGGCTGAACAAAGACAAGATTTTAGCCAGAAGAAACCCCTTGAGCCCAAAACAAAAGGTCTGTATGTTTGATCAGAACTCACTGGTAAACCAGAGTTGATTAAACAACTAAAGTTGATAAGATTCTAGAGCCGTGCCAGCACCCTGGTCAGCCTGTGCATGGGCCTTACTCTAGGCCGGGCAGAGGGAGGGTAAAGGCCCCTGAGCTTACTTCTCCTCAGTGGCCCCTAGCTGCCGAGTGACCCAGACATCTTTGGGGAATCTGAATGTGATTGAAAACTTTGAATCCTCTATCCAAAAATACACAGACATCCGTGTTGATGCAGGGAGTGTTTAGACAAGCCAACCCGGAGGCTCTCTGTTCTCCCCAGGTGGGCCGAGAGTGAAGCTGCTGTGCGGGGCAGATGTACTAGAGTCCTTTGGTGTCCCCAACCTGTGGAAGAGTGAGGACGTCGCCCAGATCGTGGGGCACTACGGGCTTGTGTGTATCACCCGGGCTGGAAATGATGCTCAGAAGTTCATCTATGAGTCGGACGTGCTGTGGCGGCACCAGAACAACATCCACCTGGTGCACAACTGGATCACCAGCGACATCTCATCCACAAAGGTGCGGCAGGCCCTCCGCAGGGGCCAGAGCATTCGCTACCTGGTACCGGACCTCGTCCAGGAATATATTGAAAAGCACAGTCTGTACAGCGCCGAGAGCGAGGAGAGGAACGCCGGGGTCATCCTGGCTCCGTTGCAGAGAAACACGGCAGAAGCTAACGCCTGAGGCGCCTTGCAACTGGATCTCTTGGACTCACTTCCCTTCTCTTGGAGTTACTAGCCAGGTGATCTCAAATCACCTGGCTAGTAACTGGGGCAAGGAATTGTGACTGTTTCATAAACTAAAGCGTAATCGTTTGGTCGGAATCAGTATTAGGTTATAGTCAGTATTAGGTTAAAGTTTTTTTCTTTGTATCAGAAGCTGCTAAGATGAATATTTCCCTATGAGTTTCCTTTTCCTTTAGAACATACAGACCCCTTTATCTTTAAGAGACTAGCAGCACTAAAACCAGAAGAATATTCAAACAAGCTCACTACAAATCAGAAGTCCAAAAGGACATCTTGACTTTACCATGAAGAGAAGCAAAGTAGGAAAAGCCAGAGCTCGATAAGAGAGAAATGCCACAGTTGAATTACAAGCCTAACCTCACTTCCAGAGGGAGCGCAAAGCTTGCCTTCCCCGGGCGGCCTCCCCTCGGCCTGCTCTTCTCTACGGGCTCTGACCGAAGTGGAACTTCCAAATAATAATTAAAGTCATAGCTTGATAGAAAATCCAAGTTCAAAATGTGGTTTGCTGCTGATTAAATTTTGTGGAAGTTTTACCAACTGGCAAGGCAGAAAGAGCAGAAATAGTTCTTTATAGAATAGTTTTAATGGTTTGTGAAAAGTATTCTGCGATAGAAACGGGACTACACTAAATTTCTAATAAAAATAGAGTAACGTATCTTTTTACAATATATATTATAACGACACCACTCTAGTTGGGCAGTTGTGTGGTCAGGGTTGAATGCAGTCTAGGAAGGGGAATTCCAGACAAGGATACACTCGACCTTGGCAGGGGCCACTCTGGGCATCACCGGCCCCCAGCCTGGCCCCACCGCTTTCCGGCTCTGAGCAGATGCCAGGTTAGCACCTCAGATCAGTCTGCCCCAACTTAGGTTTTTGGAGTTAAAGTGTTTGGAGTTAGAGCAGTGCTGAGAAGAGCAATCTCGGTGAAGCGATCCAGTTTTGATTCTTTTCTCCTGGGAGACTGCCTCGCTCAGCTGAAGAGTTGTGTGACCCATGGAAAGATCCCAACACTAGAAACTTCTCTCACACTGTGGTGCTTTCCTGGCCGGCAACATCCAGGCCCTACTCAGCTGTGTGGATGCTGACCTCCCACGAGACCTGGTCAGGGCAAGACTGTCCTGTTGTGCTATTTATGGAGCGACAACTTTGTCCACAGAACAAGCTGCTTGACTTTTTGTCCCAGTCCAGAGAATGCTGCCTGGTAGCGGGGGTCCCGGTATCCGGGAGGGAACTTCCTCTTTGAATAATGGAAATTAGAACAATGAACTTCCATTGAGGAAGGAGAAAATACACCATTGTTTATTCCCCACCGGCCTTTTTCATCATCTGCTGTTGTAATGTGAGTGGAGAGGGCGGGTGTGCGAGGCCGGTTTTGTCTCTTTGTGTGATGCTGGTGTTTTCTGGATTGTGCCCTTTGCCCCTCACACTGCCCGTGTGATCTGAATGCAGCACGTGAACTGGAGCAAAAGTCCTTCCCCGACAGATTCGGTCCACTGGACACACAGCTACAGAGAGCCTGTCTGCCTGCTTAGGGGGACGGCAGGGCTTTCAGAAGGATGTCCTCGTGGGTGGTCAGGGTGTAGAGATGGAGTCAAAGGGTGATGTCGGTCCCTCTCCTTCCATCAGAGGAGGCTCTCCATCTTGACAAGGATGGCAGCACGGGGTAGGAGGGGGCATTCTCCAAGGTCAGCGTGCCCAAGGTCAGCGTGCCCATGGTTGGCGTACCCAGTGAGGCAGGCCTGCTTCCTTCCCACGTCTGTGATTCACTTCTCTGGAAACCCAGAAATTGCCTTATTATGAAACAGGCTCCCTTAACATTCATTCCGGTGCCTCAGGACATCCGTCCTACTGCCATGCTCGTAATTGTCCCCAGAGGCCTCCTGATTTGAAATCTTCATGGCAGCATCCAGCCCAATGAGGATTTGGGAACAGCATTGATCTTGGAAATCTATACATAGTTGCCAGTGGTGCTGCTTAAACTTTATAATGTCAACACCTGTGAGCTCTTGCTGTGAGCTGGGTGGGTGCTAATGAGTCAGTACCTTGTGTCATATGGGGAGTGGCCCAGACGGGGTGAATGGGCAGCCTGTCTTCAGACTGTGCTCTTAACCACTCGACTTACTCTGTCAGCATATTACTTCTCAGAGAGTGAAGTGTCAGCCTGATCATAAATGTTTCATCCACACTAAGTGAACGAGTATAAATAAAACTTTCAACACTGGAGTCTGATGTTGGCATCTGATGGGTCAGGTCCATACACGTGGGCCAGAGGAACTTGGAACTAGGGCAGCCAAGGTTTGCCTCGTCAGAGGGAGGAGGTGATAGGAGCCACCATCACTCTTAGCCAGCAAAGAGGAAAGCGAAGGTACCCAGATCCCCTTCTGTTCCTGAAATGCCAGCCTGCTGCTATTGCCTGGGAGACAGCCTGGGGGAAGCTCCGTCCTGGGGGCAGCCACTTGACTGAGTCCCTTTCTGTAAACACGCAATGGGCTCCGGGCCCCTCCCAGCCCTGAAATGCCTGGGCCCGATGGAGTCTTGGCACCAATGCTGGCTTCTTGCCACCCTGAGCTGCCACCTGCCTCTTCCCTTCTGAGGTATTTCTGGAAACTATCGCTATGGGAAGTGCCAAGGGGAGCATGCCCATGAAGCCAGCTTCCAGCTTCCACCACCAGATGGCCTCCTGGGGTGGGCAAACTGCTGCCTCTGAGCATCAGCCGGGACTCCCCAGAAGCGCTGCTGCAGGCTTCCTAAGTGAGAGGATGCTCTGGCCCCCAGGCCAAGAAGCCAGTGCCAAGGGCGGGCCTCCAGGTGGAGCCACTTACCCTACAAGTGACTTGTTCATCTGACATTCAGGTGTGGGGGTTGTTTTTGTTTTTCTTTCTCTCTTTCTTCTCTTTCTTCTCTTTCTTTCTCCAGCAACTTAGATGGGAGGGTTGGTGGAGAACAGGAATACCACATGGGGGTCCTCTCTGAGGTGGGGCGGGCAGTGGGGACAGTGCGGAAGGCCTCACTGAGGCTCCAAATAAGGTTCTCTGTGGTGATGGCGGTGCCTGGCACAGCCTGGGGAGTTCCCTGCTCTGTCTTGACCATTCTCAGGGGAGATCACCCTCTTTCTGATAAAATTGCCACCTCAGTTGAAGCAGAGAATTCAGCTCCATGTCTGACCAAGTATACGTGGCTATAGAAGGTCAAGCTGCCCGATAAGTTTTCCCCACCGGTGAGTAACAGGCCCCCAGTTACATTTTAAGACATTAGGGAACTTAGCATAGACAAAATTAGGTCATAGTATAATGAGCCCAACTTCAGCTGGAACTTGCCAATCTCGATTCATCTATACCCATCACTGTTTCTGCTCGGCTGGTGGCTTGAAGCTCACCCCACTGTGTGGTCTCACCCATTAGTACTTCAGCACGAGCCATGCTTGAGTCTAACTTACCTGCTGTATCAATTGTACTAAAGCAGGAGAGTCTGAGAAGGGAAGGACAGTTAAGGAAGTGTCTTTTAAAAATAACTTGGCCTGGGCTGCCTTGGTGGTGCAATGGTTAAGCGTCAGCACTATGAAGCAATCCACAGCCAGGGAACTGACCCACACTCACAGCGACCTCTCCTGTCTTGCCCACTGCTCCCCTCAGCAGTGTGTTTCAGGAGATCCGCCTGTTCTGCTCCCCACTCTGTCTCTGGCGAATCCTCTCACCCCCACACACCTCTGGCCTACACCCCAGCTCTTGTATGCATAAATAAATAAAATAAATCTTTAAAAAAAATCACTTGGCCCTATTTAGTCTGCCTCAGCGCCTCAAAAATACAGCTTCATTAAAATAAGTGAGGATGGGTTCCCGGGTGGTGCAGCGGTTGAGCGCTGGGTTGCGAAGCTGCCTGCGGCCTCTGCGGCGCCGGTTCGATCCCCGGCTGCTCCCCGGCCACCGGAGGAGGGTCCCACATGGCGCGCAGACCTCTCCTGCCGCCCGCTGCTCCCCTCAGCAGTGTACTTCGGTCCTTCTGCCTGCTCTGCTCCCCGCTCTGGCTCTGGTGAATTCTCTCACCCTCCCGTGCTTCTGACTGTACCCAGTGCTTGTATAAACAAACAAACAAACAAATAAATAAATAAATAACATGCCTCTATTAAAAAAAAAATAAGTGAGGCTGAGGACCCGGGGTTTGATGGCTCACTGGCCTCTTTCTCTCTGTAATGCTGCACACGGGGAGGCAGAGGAGGCTGGTGCTCTTCGTGCCAGCTCATGTGCTGTGTTGACTTACCTTCTTCAAGGCAGATTCTTGGGTCCAAAGTTTCTCTTGATGGATAGGCTTTTAAATAGTGCTGCTAAAAGTATCAGTGTCACCAGAGCAGAAGACCCGAAGTTCTAGCGACACCATGCTTGTCGAGAGAACGGTGTGTGTAAAGCAGTGGTCTTGGTAAGTACACTCAGCGGGCTGTGCACGCTCCGAACAGAACCCTGATTGACTTGGCTTGTGCCTTCTAACAGGTCAGAAAAGGCAAGTTGCTGAAGGACACAAGTACCTGAATTTCATTTATCATCTTTGTCCAGATGTTTTTCACTGCCAGCAGCAAGAAGCAACCCCAAGTGGTGTAAATGATAAGGACATTTATACTGAGAGAACAGACAGGAGGATTCAGGGCCCATGGACAGAGTGAATCCAGTGTGTCCCCCGGGACCCAGATTCTCTCCAACCCTCTGCTCTGTGGTCTCAGTGGCCTAAACCTGCTGCCCCTTGAGTGAGAAGCTGGTCACTGGTAACAAGTCTCCTCGGTCATGTCCACATGTGGAGAAAGACTGGCTCCACTTTGTTAAAATCAAAGAGGCTTCCAGCCCGCTGGCCTATCAGACTTGAGATAGGTCATTGGTCACCACCATCTTCTCACCAAAAGCTGATACAGATTCATTAACTGCTTCACTTCCCTAAAACCAATCACTGGCAAAGTAGTGGGACTTCCGTGATTGGCTTGTCCTTGAACGAATCCAGCTCTTAGTACATGCTCGTATGCAGGCCTAGAGCCTCCGCTGGGTCGCCGTTGTATGTTTCCTTTGCCAGTGTCAAATGGAAGGAAAGAGAGGGCTCACATTTGGCCAACTAACTTTTTTTTTTTTTTAGAAATAACTTTTAGTCCTTGTCTAGAAGAAAGATCTTAGAATTGTGGTGAACGTTATTTCCTTATCACATGAGCATGTCCAGCCTCTATCCTGTTTGACTAAAAGTCAACCCTTTTCATTGTCGATGGCCCTTGCTCAAGCTGGCCAGCAGCCACATCAGCCAGCGCCGATGCTCAAGTGATTATTAGCTATTTCTGTGACGCTCGTGTTCAGGCCGACAATTAGAACAATGAGGTTTAAGGCTGGGAAGTGTGATTTCTCTGTGTCCTGTTCCCCTAGTCACCTGGAATTTAAACAGGTTTCCTGCTCCAGACTTCTGGCCAGAGTTCAGAGTTCTGTGGCCTTTAAATGGCAAGGGAAGGCTCATCCCAGGATTTGAGAACAACCTGCCATATTCCACCCAAGGAATCAATGTCCTACTCATTTTGGGTGAGGCTGCTGTGGCTTCTCAATAAAAATGGCCTTTCACCTTTGAAAAAGGTCATGGTTGGGCATTCAACAAATGTCTATGGAGCACTCACCAGTGCTAGACTCAGGGGATACGGGGAGGTGAATGAGATGAACTTGGTCTCTGGCCTTGAATTTTTTTGAAATTTTTTTTTAAAGATTTATTTATACAAGAGCTGGGGTACAGGCCAGAGGCGTGGGAGGGTGAGTGGATTCACCAGAGACAGAGCAGGGAGCAGAACAGGCAGACTGACAAAATACACTGCTGAGGGGAGCAGCGGGTGAGACAGGAGAGTTCCGCCATGCCATGTGGGTATCTCCCCAGCCGGCCAGGATAGAACCTGCGCTGCAGAGACTGTGGACAGCTTCATAGTGCTATGCTTGACCTGCTGTGCCACCGGGGAGGTCCCTGGCCTTGAATTTTAATGAAAAAGATCACTGATAAAACAAAACAATAGAATTATGGATTATCGTCAACATGAAGGAAGAAAGAGATGTGGTACAGAGTGGGCACCAGAAGGCTGTTCTGAAAAGGTTTTTCAGATTTTTAAAGAGATCCAAGTATTTCTCTGGTCCAGTGTTTTTTTTGTTTTTTAAAGATTTATTTATTTATGCATACATACAAGAACTGGGGTGTAAGCCAGAGGTGTGGGAGGTGAGAGGATTCACCAGAGACAGAGTGGGGAGCAGAACAGGTGGATCTACTGAAATACATGGCAGCGGGCAAGTGTTTTGTGGGTTGCTCCCTGGCCAGACGGGTATTGAACTCATGCTGCAGCGGCTGGCAATAGCTTGATCGTGCTGTCTTTAACTCCTGCACCACCAGGAAGGCCCCTGGTCAAGTGTTAAACCACCTGAAAAGACAAAGCAACATATGGAGAACGAAAATAGCTCCTTTATCACCCATAAAGTCTTGGTTAGAAGTTGTAGCTTTGGGTGAGGATCAGAAAAGGCATTCAGGTAACTGTGACGAATTCTGTTTCCCAAAACAGCTATTCCAAGAACCCCCAACCCACATGCTCGTGTCACGTGTTAGAACGTGGCATTGGGAGGTGAGGCTCACCTTCCTCTTTCCACCTGGGTAGACCTGTGAGTCTGGGGGAATCTGACTTCCGAAGCTCAGTCATAAAAGTTGGTACGGCATCGTCCTGGACCTCTGGGGATGCTCCCCCTTAGAACCCAGCACCATGCTGGGGCGACAGGCGGGAGGAAAAGGCTGAGAACCACAGAGATGCCACTTCCAGGTGGTGGCATTGCCCGACCATCACCAGGAACACTCCCCCCAGCCCTGCTTGTCAGGAGAGCAGACGCCTGAGCATCGAGACCGCTAGAGTTGGTTTACTGGATATTTTCTGCTGACCCAGTAATTAAAGCCATGAGTTTGGAGGAGATTCTTTGTAGGTGGAGAAGCACGAAACGCGAGACAGGTCCGGGTTTAAAGTGGGGGAAGAAGCCAAGGAGAGACCAGAGACCAGCGAGGGAGGGTGCTGGGGGTGGGGGCTGTAAAACCAAGAGCAGGTGGGGAAGGACCCCAGGGGTGGGGAGGGTTTCAGCACCCAGGGTGTCCACGCAGCACCCCCATGCCAGCGCCTCCCCAGCAGTCCCCGCCCCTTCCTGCCTTCCCAGCCACATAAACCCAGAGTCCGTGCCCCGCGCCAGGGGCGCCCGCGCCAGCCATGCCCGCGGACCTCAGCGGCACCTGGAGCCTGCGCAGCAGCGACAACTTCGAGGGCTACATGCTGGCCCTGGGTAGGGTGGAGGGCCCGGGGCTGGCCCCCCGGGGCTTGGGGTTCCCGGGAAGGGGGCTGTGCCTGGCCTGGCCCTCTCCCTGTCTCCCCTTCCCCGGCCCATCTGTCGGCCAGTCCCCACTCTGCACCCCCTGGTTCTGTCCGTCCTCCGGCCCCTCATCCTCCTGCCCAGCCCTGTCCTCCCTCCCTGTCCCTCCCGGCTCCTCCTTTCTGCCCCTGCCCCGGCGCCCCTCGCTGCTCCCCCACCCCGCCCCGCCTTCCGTCCCCTGGCCCCTCTGGTACCCCAACCTCCGTGCCCCCTTCTGCCCACCCACGGCTCGGTCTCTGCCCGCCCCGCGGCCACGACTCCTGTGCGGCCGGGAGCCCCCGAGGGTGGGGCGCGGGGCGGAGGCCCCCCCGGGTGCGGGCGCGGGCGGGAGCGCCCTTGCCGGCGACCCTCGCCCGCGGCCGCCTTCGAGCGGGGCTGCGGCTCTCCCGGGAGGCCCCGCCGGCGCTGTGGTCGCGGGGCGCCGTCTGGCCGCGAAGGGGGGCGGGTCCCCGCGGGGGCCGGGCGGGCGGCGGGGCCGCAGGAGGCTGGCGGGAGGCCCCGAGCCCGGCCTGCGTCCGCGGGCTTCGCGCCTGACCCTCTCCCCTGCGGGGGCGCGGGGCGCGGGGCGCGGGGCGCGGGGCGCGGGCCCGGGCTTCTGGGAGGCCGCGCCCCTCGCCGACCCCTGAGCGTGACGCCAGCCCCGAGCCCGGCGCGTCGGCGCTGGGGCGGGGGCTCCGGCCTCGCCTGTCCCGCGCGGGGTTCGGCTCCCCCCTCCGGCGCGGGGTCCGCGGGGCCGGCGCGCGGGCCGGGAGGGTCTCGGGTTTCCCCGCGCGGCGGGCGGGCGCCCCTCCCGGCCAGGCGCCTCCTTTGCCCGCACGGGGTCCCCTTCTCCAGACCCGCGGGATCGCGCCCCGCTGCTGCCAAGAGCTGCTCCCCACCCACGCGCCGGGAGCCGCGAGCAGGCGGGAGGCCGCGCCCGGGCTGCTCCGGCTCCTTGTCTGACGCTGGGCCTCAGTTTCTCCACCTGTGAATTGCGGGGGGGGGGCGGGGGGCCCGGGGGGGGGGTGTAGCGGCGGGAAGAGACAGCGCAGGGTCTCTGATTCCAGCGGGCGGGTAGGAGGAGCGAGTCCTGGAGCCCTCGGTGGCTTTCGCAGACTTTTACTGGGATTTACCAGGCACGCGGCAGGCGGGGGCGCCGGGGGGCCCAGAGGCCTCCCAGCCCCCAGCAAGTCTTCACTCTGTCTGGGCTCTGCGGCCTCCTCTCCTGTTCTCTGCTTCTCTCGTGGTTCTGCTCCTGCTGGCGTCCCCGTGACGCCGCCCTTCTAAGCCCAGTCTCCGCCCAGGTGAATCCCACCTACACCTGCCCACACCCCGCTCCAGGTGCCGCCGTCAGGCGTGCGTTCGGGGCTGCAAGGATCATCATCCATCCTGAGGGCGGGAGGGCAGAAAGGCCGGATACTTTTTACCTCACCCTACAGGGAGCTAGTTTCTTTATATTGTGTTAACATAGATATGATGTAAAACGTGTCCTCTTAGCCACCCTGGAATGTTCTGGTCTGTGACTCAGTGTTTGCACGACCCCTGAGCGGGTGCTGGGTTCTCCTCGCCCCTTCTGCCCTGGAGCACCGGTGGGGAAGCCTGGAGCTGCTCCAGCTCCGTCTGAGCAGACCATGCAGAATCTCGGAGGCAGGAAAACAATCTCTTCCCTTTGCTCCTCTTGCGTTCCTGGGCTGCAGCCCTGCAGGTTGGACTTACAACAGACTTACAACAGATGCTGCTCTCACCAGCCTGGAGATGGCACCAGGAGAGGCTGAATAATAAACTTTACAGGGCCTCCCCTCTCAGACTCTGAGACAAGCACATCTATTAGCACCTGCCTTTTGAGCACACAGGGCACTCACCATGAGTAACTCAAAGGGGTGGTGAGAGCTCTGCCCACGCAGCACCCCCGCAGAGAATGATGTTTTTGTAGGGAAGGGACTCAACAAAGGAAAAGGACTTTGAGCTGCTAAGAGTGGCAAATTGTGGGAAGGTAAATCCGTGGAGGACCTAATGGGAGCTTAGGCCTGTTTGTAAAGTTTGTTTATTTTTTTTTTATAGATTTATTTATTTATACAAGCACTGGGTACAGTCAGAAGCACGGGAGGGTGAGAGAATTCACCAGAGCCAGAGCGGGGAACAGAACAGGCAGAAGGACCGAAGTACACTGCTGAGGGGAGCAGCGGGCGCAGCAGGAGAGGTCTGTGCGCCATGTGGGACCCTCGCTGGCGGCCGGGGATCGAACCGGCACTGCAGAGGCTGTGGGCAGCTTCGCAGCCCAGCGCTCAACAGCTGCGCTACGAGGGGAGGCCCTGTAAAGTTTATTATGCAGCCTCTCCTGGTGCCATGTCCAGGCTGGTGAGAGCAGCATCCTCTGCCGTGATGAACTTGTCCTTCCTGGTGGAGAGGGCACAGTAGGGGGGACAGCTTTACAAATGTGTGTCCTGCTCTTAGGCAAATAGTGGGTAGAGCTTTTCTTCTATCTGCTTCTTCCTAATTATTTTCAGCTCAAAATAATCCATTTGCCAGAGTGGCACATTTTGGCATGGCACATCCTGTCACCTGCAATTTTAATTTTGTTCCCTCTCTTTCCAATTCATAGTCAGGTGTAGAAACTTATTCTTCCCAAGTGGTAAGGCCTGTTATTTTACTGACCTTCCCATCCCCCAAATGAGTGATGCCATATGACCAGAAGTCTCCCCTGTTTTCTTTGGGTCCTGTCTGGCTACTGGCGTGGTGGACGGAGTGTTGAATGTCAGGTGTTGGCTTCGCATCCTGCCTTGCTGGGCATCCTTTTCTGCCACTCTCAGGGCTTTCAGGCCAAGCCTCCAAGAGAAGAGCAGGGCATGGGGTCCCGGCAACACTTCAGCTGTGGGGAAATTGTGTGCGATATCTGTTGTGTGGGCGGCTGACCTGGCATCACAGGACACCTCTGTGTGCGCTGACCAGTGCTTTTCAAGTGCCTTAGTGGAACCCTTCCCCTTCCCCACTAGGGTTTGCTTCTCTGTATGTTCTACTATCACCCCTTATTTGATACTTGCCCCCATGATTTCAATAGATGTTTATCAATTGTCTGCCACGATGTTCAATCCTGGAAGCTAACAGGAGCTATTTATTTGTATTACTTACTTGTTTAAAAAAAGATTTATTTATGTATACAAGAACTGGGGTACAGGCCAGAGGTGTGGAGGGTGAGAGGATTCCCCAGAGACAGAGTGGGGAGCAGAACAGGAAGATCTACTGAAATACACTGCTGAGGGGAGCAGCGGGCGAGACAGGAGAGGTCTGCCACACCATGTGGGTAGCTCCCTGGCCGGGGATCAACTCTTGAACTCATGCTGCAGTGGCTTCATAGTGCTGAGACTTAGCCCCTTGTGCCACCAGGGAGGACCTGCATTGCTTACTTTTTAATTCACTAGGCAAGTCATTTCAGCATCCCTCCTAGGGTGGGAGCAGAGTCCCTTCTTAGATGGCACTTAGATTAGCCTCTTTTCACCTTCCTCTTTGGTTGTAAGCCCCTCAAGGGCAGGAACTGCACATGTGTGGCTTTGCTTTCTCTCCCACTTCCCATCCATGCCCACCCACCCCAGTAAAAGGTGCTCAAATTCATTTGTTTTGTCTAGAGAAAGGTGAGGTGGCTCCTGGCTCTGAGAAAGCATATCTTGCTTTCCAGCTGCTCTGGAACCTTCACCAGCTTTAATCCATTGACCATTAGGTTCTCGCTATATGGTAGGTGCCACAGGGAAGGTGCCCACGATGCCTGGGTCTTCTTATTCCCGTGGGGAGGTTGGCACCTTTCCGGCCCATGGGCTCTGCACACGCTAGGCATTTACTACATATCTAAATTGAAAGAGGAAAAAGTAAATGATAGAAAACATCATGCCAATGAAGGAAATGATTGACATATTTCATTTTTAAAACATCCTTATAGTTCCTTTTAAATTAGGGAGAAAATGCCGTCCTTCGATCAAAGTAGATAACAGAGACATTACATCTAAGCAGTTTAAACAACCACTTAGTTTGTTAAGGAGTGAGGACATGATGACAAAATAGAGATGTTATAAGCACATAAAATGGGACATCTAAGTTAAAAAGGCAATTTTGAGATCTGTGGGGTTAAATTGTCTACAGAGGGACTACCCGAGGGATTGTTTTTCAAATTATAATATTGATGATACATCAGCCAAGTAGTTTTAGAATTATTCAGGGTTTAGGAGGGATTGTTGGCTTTTCTTTTACACAAGGATAGTTTTCAGACCAGTATCTGGGAGGTCAGTTTAATTCAAAACAATTTTCAGAAAACCCAGCAACTCTGTTGAAACCTTAAAGCTAGTTTAAGTACAAAGTTTTTGTATTAGATTTTTAACACTAGAATGACTATTTACATGATACATAAAATGATAATATTAGATAATTACATAGTATGAGAAATATTACATTTTCTCTTAAGAATTAAGTTAACAATCCTGGATATTACTGGATCACTTAGATATACAATTTATTTTAAATTTGTATACATATAAGGAAAATACATTTAATTTTATAATGATGTGTTACACACCTCAGATCTTTAAAATCTAGGGGCAAAATGAGCAATGGCCTCTTTTTTTTTTTTAAAGTAGAAGTGGGGTGAGTGCCTGTTAGCATGACAAGACTCAAATAAGTGATCAGAGAAGGCTCAGCAATGCATCTCATAATGAAGCCCCACCAGCATCTCTTTTGGGGGACAACTACTCCTTTTGGACTAGAACTGACCTGCAGCAATCCAAGATGACTCTGATAATGTCTCTCTGAGCTTTTTTAATTTTGTTTTTAAAGATTTATTTATTTATACAAGAACCGGGGTACAGGCCAGATGCAAGGGAGGGTGAGAGGATTCCCCAGAGACAGAGTGGGGAGCAGAACAGGCAGACTGACGAAATACACTGCTGAGGGGAGCAGTGGGCAAGACAGGAGAGGTCTGCTGCAGCTCACATTATATTGCAATTTCCTCTTTGAGTTCTTAGATTTGTCATATTAAATTGCTCCACTGGCCAGGGATCAAACTCATGCTGCAGTGGCTGCGGAAAGCTTCATAGTGCTAAGACTTAACCCCTTGTGCCACCAGGGAGGCTCTGGACACTATTTTAAATAACAATCCTTGCTTCTAGCCATATGACATGTTGGAAATTAGGGTGATTGCAGCAGTTTTTAAGTCTCCCTCATTGTTGAGAAACTCTCCAAATGCTGTCTTAGTTTGAAGTGTCAATCCATGACACAGAAAATGGGGAGTGGCTGTGGTTGAGGCTGGCTTGGGGGCTAATCCCATCCCCTTGGCTTCCTTGTAGCCTCGGGGGGATTCTCAGAATTGCTTCTGCCATGCCGGGCTCCAATGCCATTAGTCTTGGCATCTCATGTGGATGTTAAGATGTCATCTCTTTTCTTTCTTAAAAATTATTTTGAGGGCCTCCCTGATGGTGCAAGGGGTTATATCTCAGCACTATGAAGCTCTTTGCAGCCACTGCAGACCTCTCCTGTCTTGCCCACTGCTCCCCTCCGCAGTGTATTTCATTAGATCCACTTGTTCTGCTCTCCACTCTGTCTCTGGTGAATCCTCTCACCCTACACCTCTGGCCTACACCCCAGCTCTTGTATGCGTAAATAAATAAATAAAATCTTAAAAAAAATTATTTTGAAAGGTGATGGTGCATGGTTAAATTGGTGGTGGGAATTTTATGGGGACTACACCTGAAAGGACAAAGCATACAAGCATGCATTGTACAAAAATGAACAATGATGGGGCCTCCCTGGTGGCGCAAGGGGTTAAGCACCGCACTATGAAGCAATCCGCAGCCTCTGTAGCATGAGTTCAATCCCTGGCTGGCTGGCCAGTGAGAAACCCATATGGCACAGCAGACCTCTCCTGTCTTGCCCACTGCTCCCCTCAGCAGTGGATTTTGGTCAGTCTGCCTGTTCTGTTCCCCACTCTGTCTCTGGTGGATCCTCCTACCCCACGCATCTCTGATCTGTACCCCAGCTCTTTTATGTATAAATAAATAAATCTTTTTAAAAATGAACAGTGATGAAATATATATATAAATTTAAAAATTAAAAAAATATTTTGAAGGTATTGACTTTGCTACTCGCAAGATAGCCAAGTTGCTGAAGCCACAGAAAGTGATTGAGCAAAATGGGGATTCTTTCGTCATCCACACATACAGCAGCTTGAGGAACTACCTTGTTAAATTTAAAGTGGGAGAAGAATTTGAGGAAGATAACAAAGGCCTGGATAACAGAAAATGCAAGGTAAAAATAAAAGCAAAAGAGAGGTTCTTCATTTTTAGGTTCTTCATTTCAACTGACAGTCTCCTTAGTAAGACCTGAGGATCCTGCCAGAGCAAACCTCTTTCTCCCCTCATGTAGAGCTTGGTTACCTGGGAAGATGACCGACTCACCTGTGTCCAGATAGGCGAGAAGAAGAACAGAGGCTGGGCCCACTGGATTGAAGGGAATGAGCTCCATCTGGTACTTGCGGCATTTTGCTCTTTTTTTTTTTTAAGTTTTATTTATTTATGCATACTAGATCTGGGGTACAGGGCAGAAGTGTGTGAGGGGAGGGGTGTTGAGAGGAGTCACCAGAGACAGAGTGGGGAACACGACAGGCAGACTGACTGAAATCCACTGCTGAGGGGAGCAGCGGGTGAGTCAGGAGAGGTCTATAATGCCATGTGGGTAGCTCCCTGGCCGGGGCTCGAACTCATGCTGCAGTGGCTGCGGACTGCTTCATAGTGCTGCATCTTAACCGTTTGCACCACCAGGGAAGCCCTACTCTTCTTTTTGATGAGATGATAGAATAAAGAATGAAACAGGAGATCATTGAGAATCCCAACCCATCCCAGCTGTTTTCATTTTGGCAGGTCACCTTCCCATCTCTGTCAGAAGACCCTGCCTTTTCATTTACATAAACACCTAGTCTGGCTTTTTCAATAATTTTCCTGTTGGATTCATCATGTAGTCATCAAATAATACAATAAGGTAGCAGACTGCATTATATTTCATCTGGTTGATGAGCCCTCATTTAGTAAAACATTTTCTTGAATGTGTCAGGGGGTGGTTTCAGTGTTTTTACAGAAACAGTAATGTTTCTGCTGTTGATTAAATTCGCATACACAGAGCCTTTTGCATCCATGTATATAGTCCCTTAGGAAGAATACACAGAATTTCAGAGGCTCGTATCCACACATCATTGCCTCCTGCCACTGTGCTGCCTTATTCACCTCCAAAAGAGTATCAATTTCTTATGCCGCCTGCACTGCTTGAATGTACAAATTCTAGCGCAATCTAATCAATGATTTCTAAATATAATTTAGAAGGCATAAAGGCTTCTGAGGCTTCATAATAGCTTTATAAAGGAGATTTCCTTCCTGCCATATATAATGGCTTAATTTTTCAGTGAGTGCTGATTTTGTATCCAATTACTATGCTAAATCCTTTGAGTGAATTATCTCACTTAGTCCTCAGGACCATCCTGTGAAAGGGCCACTATATTTCCCATTTACAGATGAAGAGATTAAGACTTAGAAATTCCCCAAAGCTGCAGTGTGGAAATTCAAACCAAGACAAGCATGTGTGATGGCAACTCTATGCCTATTTTTCCCCTCTTTGTAGGTGTAAAACCGCAGTGAGATTCATGGAAATGACACTAAGTACTTAGGTTAAGGTGGACTCTGGGTGGTCCTTGAGGGTCTGGGTAGCCTGATTATAGAGGCATTGGAGGTATTCTGGTCATAAATGAACACATCTCACACCCTGCTGACCATGAAAACAATGGATTGGGACGCAACTTATGACGCTAGTAAGGAACTTGCTGTCACAAAATGTAATAGGCACCTGCCATGGAACATCCCCAGCTGTTAGAAGGTTTTGATGAGTTGCTGTAAGGAGGCGTGTGTCCAGCCTTGGAGCTTCCGGGCACTCTGTCCAAGCAGGGCACAGAAGGACCCTTCTCTAAGGACACTCAAGGGATAATCCTTACCTGCTGTGATACAGTAAGAATGACAGATTTGGTCTTTGTCCCTGGTTCCTGAAGCCCTTGGGATCTCCAGTCATAACTGTTTTCTGTCTGCTTATGAGATGACTGGTGGCGGGGCGTCCCTAGATAGATTCAGCATGGAGACTGGTCCCCAGGAAGATCAAGGTATGATCGCGGCCAGTGATGTAATCCATCAGGTCTGTAAAATGAGACCACCCAAGTCCCCACATGATGGGGTTCAGAGAGCTCCTGCCTGCCTGGTGAACAGATTGACGTTCCATTGTGTCTCCTCCATTTGTCTGTTCCTGAGTTGTAGCTTTATTTTTTTTAAAGATTTATTTATGCATACAAGAGCTGGGGTACAGGCCAGAGGTGTGGGGGGGGTGAGAGAATCCCCCAGAGACAGAGTGGGGAGTGGAACAGGCAGATCGGCTGAAATACACTGCTGAGGGGAGCAGCAGGGAGACAGGAGAGGTCTGCTGTGCCATGTGGGCCAGCTCCCTGGCTGGGGCTTGAACTCGTGCTGCAGTGGCTGTGGATAGCGTCATAGGTTGCGTCCCAACACATTGCGCCACCAGGGAGGCCCTGAGTTGTAGCTTTAAACCTGGATATGTGAGAAAGGGCGTTCCTGTGCTCTGCAAGCCATTCCAGCGAATGGCTGAATCCCAGCTGGTCAGCCAGCACTATGGTGGCCCCTGATGTCCTGGGAGCTCGCGAGTGGCAGTGGAGGTGGGCCAGTGTCTCGTGACACAGAGGGTCTGCACCAATTCCAGTCACTAGTGGAATTGAATTACTGGACACACCGTGGGTGTCAGAGAGCTGGAGAAGAAGCGTTGAAGACGCCACACATCGCATGTCCAAGAGTTGGGGGTAACAATCACAACACACCACCTGCCTGCTCATCTCCTCCCTCCTTGTCCCTAGGAAATGTTCTGCGAAGGCCAGGTGTGCAGACAGACCTTCCAGAGAGCCTGATCTGTGTCCAGCAAGAGTCCATGTGGCTGAGCCTCATGGCCACTTATATTTCAGAACGAGCAGGTGCCAACAACCTGCCAGAAGCCACTCAGACTGTGGGAAACTGCTCAATAAACCTTCTGGGACGCCGGTGTTTTCTTTCTACATTTAGTAAGACCTTTATTTTAAGAAATGCTGGAAGCCATTGAGGTGCGCCTTGGACACGGTGAATGAAATTTCATTCCTGCCTCAAGTGTACCGAGGAAAAAGGACAAAGCAGGTTGTGTGAACGGGTGCCAAGTCCAGGCAGCTCTGAGAGTGGAGGAGGGGCAAACCTGGCGGGGGGGGGGGGTGGCAGGGGTCTGGGTAAAGGAGGTGATCTTGAAGCTAAGACCTGATGCATAAGTCAGCGGGAAGATTGGGATGTGCTCTAGGTGAAAGGCTGGGGAGAAGGTGGAGGGATATTTGGAAAACAGAAAAGATTGTTGTAGTTGGCACATAGGCTCCATGGCAGGGGACAGAGGCTCCATGGCGGGGGGACATAGGGCCTGTGAGGGGCATAGGGCACATGGGAGAGCATAGGGTCTATGGGAGGGCATAGGAGCCATAGAAGCATAGGGTATATGGGGGGAGCACGGGGTCTGTGGGGGGTGTATAGGCTGTATGGGGAGCACAGGGCATATGGGAGGGGGGAGATGACAGAGGAGACGGAAATGACAGGCAGGGGTCCCGTCCGGAAGAGCCTTGAATGCCGGGTTAAAGAGGTAAGATTTTTGTCCCCAAAGTCACAGGAAGTGGTGACAGGTATGAGCAGGCGATCTGCTTGGCCAAGTTGGCACATCCAAGGGAAGTCCAGCCGCAGAGGGGAGGGGAGGCGTGTAGGTCAAACACTGGGAAAGGCCTTGAGGCTGGAGAGAAGTAGCCATCGCGTCAGAGTCAGAACCCGCTGTCCAAGGTGATGGTGTGGGCCGGTGGGTGAGGGGTGGGCCGATGGGTGAGGGCTGGGGCCGGTGGAAGGGGAATAATCAAGGAAATGCCCTGGTTTCGGTTCAAGTGGCTGTGGAAGAATGAAGCTCGTGAGAGAGGAGAACACGGCAAAGGCAGGGAGGTGGACCTGCAAGTTCTGGTTCTAGGTGAACATGCGCAGCGCGAGGCCGGCCGCCAGGAGACAATGACTCGGGGGATCCGGAGCCGCGCACAAGCTGCCAGCACCCACCAGGCGCCTGGCCGACACCGTCCAGGACAATGGGTGTCCAGCGTGGGGCGGGAAACCTGCAAAGAAAGGGTGGCCTTTCTTTGGAGAAACAATGGAGTCGGGGAAGCTAGGAGGGGAAGTGTCTCAAGGTCAAGGGTGAGTTCAGCCCTGGCTGAGACACCCGAGGACCGCAAAGGCAAAGTGCAGGATTTTGCCACCTTGGTGAAGAGGATTCAGGACAGAGCTGGGGCTGAAGCAGAACAGGGGGGACCTTGGATTCAGAAACCACCTGGAAGACAGGCAGAATAGGACCCCAGAGTCTCCTGGGGCAAGTTAGGAAGGGTGCATGTCTTCTGAGCACCCATAGGTGCTAGACTTGAAACTGGGATTTAAGGGTTCCATGGAGAATGCGGAGCGAGGCCTGTTTCTTTAAGGAGTCTTTCATCACCGCTTGACTAGTCACTGGGGAACCAGCCTGGGTATCAGATGTAACTTGTGTTTTGTTTTGTTTTTTAGATTTATTTATTTTTATACAAGAACCAGGGTACAGGCCAGATGCGCGGGAGGGTGAGAGGATTCACCAGAGACAGAGCCGGGAGCAGAACAGGCAGACTAAAGAAATACACTGCTGAGGGGAGCAGCGGGTGAGGCGGGAGAGGTCTGCCGTACCATGTGGGACCCTCGCCAGTCGGCCGGGATTAACCGGCGCTGCAGAGGTTGCAGACAGCTTCACAGTGTGGCGCTCAACCGCCTGCGCCACCAGGAAGGCCTTAACTTGTGTTTTAGGTGGCAGAAGCCAGCGTGTTAGTCTGACCTTAATGTGGCGACTTTAGACCCAAATAAAGTCAGCGGTCAGTTGTGGATCCAATTGTATATGTGACCTCACTGAGTAGAAAGTATGTGAAGTTGTCCAGACAATTGCAATCAGAGAGTAAGTAAATGCTTTAGCTGAGGATGCAGGCCTACCTCCGAACTGGAGACTGTGGGCTGTGAGGACACCTCTTTCTAGAAATCTCTCTAACATAACAGCATTGTCTAGAGGCAATTTGAAAGGATAGGCTTTGGTGGGAAGGCAGCACTTACGGGCATTTATTAATTCATCTAAGGACCTCCTATTCCAAGGGCTGCGCTAGTTTTTAGAATATAGAAGTGAACAGAATGGCACACGGCATGTGGGTAGGAGGAGGGAGTAATAGGATAAGTTTAAAGCCTAACACACCAGCTAGTTAGCATTTGTCTGTCTTGACAAGAGAGTAAGGGGACAGGGCATGTCCCCCCAGGTCCCTGGCTATGTGATACCTTGGCTGCCATGGCACCTTCTGGCAGTCAAAAAGCCCTGGTTCAGGCAGAATATCCGGGGGCACCTGGACAAATTGGCACCTGTGCCCCAAAAGAAACTCAGGCTCTTGAGTACCTTGAGACTGAGATTAGAATGAGGAACTGGAGGTGCTGGTTAAAGGCTTTTTGAAAAGTGACAAGAAGCAGAGCGCCAGGGAGACCTCCTGAAACAAAAAGGCTCCCCAAGATGCCAGGGCCGGGGTCCACATAGATTAGAGGGCTGGGGTTTGAGAACAGAGGAATTAACTTGACTGAAAGCAGCTGCCAGTCACCAGCAATAGTTCTCTGCCTTCCTTGGGCAAACCATAGTTCAGATGAAGCGTGGACTTAAGGAAGGGAAGTTCCTTTGCGACAGGAAAGGTTCCCAGGACAAAAACAGGACAGACGCAAGGATGCAACTTGGCTGTTCCCGTTGTTCCTGCTGGGCTGCTGAACAAGAGGTTAAGTAAATCCAGCTGAGCTGACCTGCAGCTGAGCGGCCCTCACCATCAGCAACAAGAAACAACTCACAGGGCCTCCCCGGTGGCGCAGCGGTTGAGCGCTGGGTTGCCAAGCTACCCGCAGCCTCTGCAGTGACGGTTCGATCCCCGGCCCCGGGTGAGGGTCCCACATGGCGCGCAGCCCTCTCCTGCCGCCAGCTGCTCCCCTCAGCGGTGTATTTCGTTGGTCTGCCTGTTCTGCTCCCCACTGTCTCTGGTGAATCCTCTCACCACTCCCCCCCAACTATAGCCTACACCCCAGTTCTTGTATCCATAAATAAAAAATAAATCTTAAAAAAAAAAAATCTCACCCCCTAAAGCAGCTCACAAAATCCTGTCTGTTTCTTCAGGGAGCTCTTTGTTGTTGTTTTAAGATTTAGGAATTAATGAAAGGCCCGCGGCTCTGCCCCCAGGAGACCCCTGGCCCGCAGCACCCTGGAGGCTTCTTTGGGCCCCGGGCTCCTCCCCAGCTGGAGAGGCCGGGCGGGCGGGAGGGCTGCGCGGCTTGTCCCGGGGGGCCCTGGGCGGCCGCGGTGCCCGCGTCCGTGTCTCCCGCGGGGAGGCCGCGTCCAGGCGCGGGCGGGCGTCGGCGCTCGGGCGGCTCATCCCCTCCCCAGGCTGCTGCAGCGCCGCCGGGCGGGAGAGCAGCCTCGGAAGGTCAGGAGCGGACCAAGGGGACACAGGGGGCTCCTCCCGGCGGGCTCCGCCGGCCCCGCGCGCAGAGCAAGCTGGTGGGAACGCAGGGATCCCGCAGGCTGGGCGCGCGCTGCACACCCGGCGCCCCGCGCCCCCGTCGCCGCCCGGAAGGCGTGGCGGGCCGGGCAGGAGAGCGGGGACTCGGGGTGCGGAGATCAGGGAGGGCGGAGCGGACGCCGCGAGGGCGCCGGGCGGCGGGTCTCGAAGGCTGGGGTGCAAGCCGGGCCCAGGGCGCCCCCTTCTGGGCCCGCCCCGCGCACCCTCCTCTCAGATTGTAGGCGTTTAAAAAACGGTGATAAAATACACGTAACGAAACATTTACCATTTTAACTTTTTTTAAAAAAAAAAGGTTTATTTATTTCTGCATACGAGAACTGGGTATCAGGCTTTTCTGCCCTCCCGCCATTAGGATGGATGTGGGATCCCTGCGGTCCTGAACGCATGCCTGATGGCGGCGCCTGGAGTGGGGAGTGCGCATGCGTAAGTGGGTACAGCTGGGCTGAGAGACTGAGCTTGTAAGGGCGGCCTCACCAGACGCCAGCAGAACCCCTAGAGCAGAGAACAAGGCCACAAGAGAAGGCCAGAGAGCCCAGAGTGAAGACTTGCTGGGGGCTGGGGGGCCTGCCAATCTCCTGGCCCCCCAGCATCCCTGCCTGCTGTGTACCTGGTAAATCCCAATAAAAGCCTGAAAAGCCACTGAGGGCTCCAGGACTCCTCCTTCACTCCATCTGCTCACATCATAGAGATCCTGCTCTGGCCCTTTGTAGGGTAAAGAAAATGTCAGGCTTTTCTGCCCTCCCGCCATCAGGATAGATGATGGATCCTTGTCCTGAGTGCATGCCTGATGGCGGCACCTGGAGTAGGGTGTGGGCATAGGTAGATGGGATTCACCTGGGCTGGGGCTGTACTTTTAAGGGCGGTGTCACGGGGAAGCCAGCAGAAGCCAAGAATGAATAGAAGTCGAACAGAAGCAGAGAGAACGCCAGAGAGCCCAGATAGAGTGAGGATTTGCTGGGGGCTGGGAGGCCTGCCAGCCTCCCGGCCCCCCAACACCCCTGCCTGCCATATGCCTGGTGAACCCCAATAAAAGACCTGCAAAAAGCCGCTGAGGACTCTGACTCCTCCTTTACCCAGTCTGCTGGATCAGAAAACCTGCTCTGTGGTCCATTCCTGACCTTACACCCTTCCTACCTCTGCACTGGGGTACAGGCCAGAGATGTGGGGGGTGAGGATTCACCAGGGGCAGAATGGGGAACAGAACAGGAGATTGACTGAAATACACTGCTGAGGGGAGCAGTGGGCAAGGCAAGAGAGATCTGCTGCGCCATGTGGGTAGCTCCCTGGCTGGGGGTTGAACTCGTGCTGCAGAGGCTGCGGACAGCTTCATAGGTTGTGTCTCAACCCCTTGCGCCACCAGGGAGGCCCCCGTTTTAACTTTTTAAGAAGACAGTTCAGTGGCATTAAGTGCCTGCACATTGCTCTTACACCATCACCGCCCTCACTCTCCAGAGCTTCTTCCTCTCTGGAACGGACACTGTCCCCAGGAGATAACTCCCTGTGCCATCTCCTCCCAGCCGCTGGCACCCATCCTGCTACTTCCCGTCTCTATGCAGTGGAATCATGGAAGAGTTGTCCTGGGTCTGGTTTACTTTAAGTCGCACTGTGTAACCACGCTGGAGTTTGTCAGTCTCCTTCCTGTTAAAGTCTGCATAACATTCCCTTGCATTGGGATATCCCGTTGTATCCCAACTGGGTGCCACCACCCTTTGCTTATCCTTCATCCACTGACATCCAGGGTCAGTCCCCGGGGCGCCACTCCTGCATCCAGGCACCCTTTGAAAAAGAAAGAAATTATTAAAATATACATCTTTAAGAAAAGATGTGGCATGGAAACACAATGGAATACTACTCAGCTATAAAAAAGGATGAAATCTTGCCACTTGTGGATAACGGGAATGGAAAGGGAGGTGATTATGCTGAGTGAAAGACAAAAGCCAGGTGATTTCACTAATGCATGGAATCTAAAGAAACAAACAGCCCAAACCAACCAAAACAGACCCTAGAAATCTGACTGTAGAGCTGAGGTTACCAGAAGGGGAGGATAGAGACTGGGGTACAAAGGCAGAAAGGGCCCAGTGGAATATGGTGGAGGACACTGTGTGCTTTGGTGACATATATTTGAAGAGATGTGAACCTATACCCCAGACCACATACAGTGTTGCAAACCATTGTTACCTCAGTTAAAAAAAAAAAAAAAAAAAAAAAAAATTAATTAAAAAATGGGGACATCACAGCACGTCCACAGACCTTGCCTGGTGAAAAATGGGTCTGGGTGGGGAAGAGGTTGGTGTGTAGAGCAAAACAGAAAACTGCTAGCTCACTAAAAGGGATATTGAAAAAATGGGTGCTGCTACTGATAATAATGGAATACACAACGTTCCAAGTACTTGATACACTGGTTTAATTTTTACATTGTATGAAACAACTACTATTCTTATTCCCACTTTATAAACCAGGCAGTTTAGACACAAATTGTCTTACTTATAATACAGTAACTTGTCCAACGTCAGTTCATAAAATGGGGGGTTGAGGAAGAAGAACTCACAGTTAGTAAAATGGATGAGTCACAAATAGGAGTTTTGGGGTCCCCCTGGTGGTGCAAGGGGTTAAGACACAGCATTATGAAGCTGTCCACAGCCACAGCACGAGTCCCATCCCCAGCCAGGGAGCTGAAGGCACGGCGCAGCAGACCTCTCCTGTCTCACCGTTGCTCCCCTCAGCAGTGGATTTCAGTAGATCTGCCTGATCTGCTCCCCACTCCGTCTCTGGTAAATTCTCTCACCCTTGCACCTCTGGCCTGTACCCTAGTTCTTGTATGCATAAATCTTTTTTTTTTTAAATGGGAAAATTAAAAAGCAGCATTCTGCCTCCAGAGCCTACACTATATTCTCATGCAAACCATAGTTAATAGATTCCACATAATGAATCATTTTCTTTGGGTCAACCTTGATCCTTCAGGAAACAGTACACGTTTGTTCTTCCTATACATTTCCCCTTTCCTTCTGCATGTTGGTGAAGGGTAAATAAAAAGTATCAGGCTTTTCTGCCCTCCCGCCGCCATTAGGATTGACGATGGTTCCCAGCAGTCCTGAACGCATGCCTGATGGCGGACACTTGGAGTAGGGTGTGGGCATGTGTGAGTGGGTACACCTGGGCTGAGAGACAGAGCTTAGAAGGGTGGCGTCATGGGGGCGCCAGCAGAACCGCTTGAGGAGCAAAGAACAAGGCCATCAGAGAAGGCCGGAGAGCCCAGACAGAGTGAAGACTTGCTGGGGGCTGGGAGGCCTGCCAGCCTCCCGCCCCCCAGCACCCCTGCCTGCTGTGTACCCAGTAAATCCCAATAAAAGCCTGAAAAGCCACTGAGGGCTCCACAACTTTTCCCTTACTCCAGCTGCTCGGGTCACAGAGATCCTGCACTGTACGCTTCCTGCCGCTACTGTTGGCCACTAGAACACCAGGAGACTATTTCCATGAAGAAAACTTTCATTGATTCCTTCTTCCCACCTTCCCCCCCCCCCACCCCGCTCTCTCCAGCCTATACCTGTGCCTGGATGTGCTCGTTGCTTGGGATCCCTGCCCTCAGGTGCCTGTTAGGTTGCCCTTTGCATTTCCAAGACTCCCCACCCACAGCAGTTTAATCCCAGAGTCCAGGTGATCGGTCCCAAGTTCAATATGCTGGCTTCTGATGGTTTAGAAGCCTGGTGAGGAAAAAACTTGATGACACAGAAGTGGAAAACACAGCTCCTGCCTTAGAATATTGTGAGTTACACACCCTTTCTCCAGGCTTCACGTGACAGCTTCACCCCCATCACCACCAGGCTGGCACGAGACTCCCAGACCAAGATGTGCCAGATTCCCGTTTTCACCTGCCAACCAGGTAGGTGCATTGCATTACATGATTGGCCACTGTCATATGTCAGTTACACCTCAATAAAGCTGAAATTATAATTTTTTACAGAAACATTTGAGCCCAGTGTTTCTATTGTTCTGAGAAAAGCTTCAGAGACTGATTGTGAATCTCTTAAAGGTTGGTTCCAAGGAGCACCGATCAAAGGTCTTCGCATGAAATCACTACCACAACCGGCCCTTCTCACAACCGGCTAGAAAGAGTCATGCCTGGCAAAGGCATCTCCTACCCATTCTGAAGGGTAGAAAAAGAAAAAGAAAATAAGAAGAGGAAGAAAAAGGGTAGGAGGAGGAAAAGCAACACTTTCATTTTGCTTGTAACAAAAGTGTCACTTCTTAGAATAAGACTCTTGTTAGGGTTTTTTTTTTTAAAGATTTGAACAGTTTTATTGAGTTATAATTTATTTACCATGAAATTCACCCACTATAAGTATATGGTTCAATAATCTTTAGTAAGTTTATATAATTCCCATAATTCCAGTCTGTCACTCTGAAAAGTTCTCTTGAGCCCATTTGCTGACTATTGTCATTTTATAATGTCTTTGGAGTCTCAGACAGTGAAGCTCAATGGATCTGAAAACTTACAATGAAATTTTTTAATATTCATTTTTGTTTCTGCCCAGGGCAAGAATCTCTCCTTCATTTCCTGAGATCTTTGGTAGGATGCTATTTTCTCAAAGTTTCTTGCCCTCCCTGTATTTGAAAAGTCTTCAGTTCTCCACAAATGACAGGTTTGATTTTGATATTTACTTGATGTGCTCGCTTGCATTTAACTCTGTCTTCTGGGGGCATTATTTTGCACCCTGTGCAAAACAGTTTTCCAATCAGTAACAATAAACAAACTTTCAGTTTAGGTTGAAAATAACAGGTACGTTCCCTGCAGGAAAATGTTCTCTGCAAATATAAGAATCACAGTCGTAAAATTTTTTTTTTTTATAAAATTTTTTTTTTTAAATAGGGGCATGTTTATTTATTTATTTGCTTGTTTGTTTGTTTTGTTTATACATGCACTGGGTATAGTCAGAAGCGCGGGAGGGTGAGAGAAATCACCAGAGCCAGAGCCGGGAGCAGAGCAGGCAGAAGGACCGAAGTACACTGCTGAGGGGAGCAGCGGGCGGCAGGAGAGGTCTGCGCGCCATGTGGGACCCTCCTCCGGTGGCCGGGGAGCAGCCAGGGATCGAACCGGCGCCGCGGAGGCTGCGGGCAGCGTCGCAACCCAGCGCTCAACCGCTGCGCCACCAGGGAGGCCCCACAGTCGTAAAATTACAGAATAGTTCTTTGATAAGGAGGTATAGCTTTACCTCATCACTTTGAAAATTGCTCTTCTTGGTATTGAAAAAGACAAACAGGAAAATAATGGTGCCAGCAGCCTTTAGAACAATGGCCCTTGGTGGAGGTTCAGGCAGTAAATGAGGTCTGTACTGTGTATATGCACAGCTCTGGTGGCATGGGCATCATGGCTGCCTCCTAACATACTTTTTTTTTTTTAAAGTATGTCATATTTAGGACCTCCCCTGGTGGCGCAGGCAGTTGAGCGCCATGCTGTGAAGCTGTCCTCAGCCTCTGCAGCACCAGTTCGATCCCTGCCAACCGGTGAGGGTCCCACATGGCGCAGCAGACCTCTCCTGTCTCGCCCGCTGCTCCTGTCAGTAGTGTATTTCATCAGTCTGCCTGTTCTGCTCCCCGTTCTGTCTCTGGTGAATCCTCTCACCTTCTTGTGCATCTGGCCTGTAAACCTGTTCTTGTATAAAATAAATAAATCTTTAAAAAAAGTATGTCATGGGGGCCTCCCCTGGTGGTGCAGCGGCTGAGCACTGGGTTGCGAGGCTGCCCACAGCCTCTGCAGTGCCGGCTCGTTCCCCAGCCACCGGCGAGGGTCCCACAAAAAAAAAAAAAAGTATGTCATACTTATTAAAGGCAATCATTTATACTTTATTTTTTAAAGATTTATTTTTATTTATGCATACAGAACTGGGGTGTAGGCCAGTTCTGCTCCCCACTCTGTTTCTGGTGAATCCTCTCACCCTCCCTTGCATCTGGCCTATACCCCGGTTCTTGTATGAATAAATAAATAAATCTTTAAAAATGTTTTTTCTGATAATGGCAATTAAAAACAGCTACTCTCACCGCCCTTGCCCTTGTGTCCACACCAATATTCAGTTCAGATTGCCTTAATCTTGAAGTGTAATCTGATAAGACTCAAGGCCAAATGCTTCAGGTCCTGGACAAGATCATAAAATACTTGTATGCCCCTGGCTCCTTGACTGGTTGACATCAGTCAGGGGACCTCCTGCTGGGTTCGCCCCCCCTCCTGGCCAGGAGGTGGCCACAAAGCATCATCCTCTTTTGTAATTTCACTGATCCTGGTTCCTCCATCACACTTGAGTGTGCAGAGCCTTTTCTGATCATGATGTTTTATCATTGCTGCTGTTGGTATATCTCAATTCCTTGTCGGATCAAAAGTCAAATTCCAGAAACTCATGACCAGACTTGCCTGTTTGACCCATGTAGTAATGCAGATAAAAGTCAGTCTTATAGGGGGGTGCTAGGAGGGATTACGGTCAAAATAAGGGGGGTGGGAATTGTATGGTGACTATAACCAAGATAAAAAAGCATACATTATGCAAAAATGAAAAATGATGTAAAAGATAAATTTAAAAAAAAAAGTCAGTCTCCCTGGCTCACGATAGAACACTTACACCCAACTTTAAAATCAAACCTCGATGGGCCTCCCTGGTGGCACAGCAGTTAAGTCTCAGCCCTATGAAGCTACTGCCAGCCACTGCAGTGTGAGTTCAGTCCCTGGCCAGGATGCTGACCCACATGGTGCATCAGACCTCTCCTGTCTCCCCACTGCTCCCCTCAGAAGTGTATTTCAGTAGATCTGCCTGTTCTGCTCTCTACTCTATCTCTGGTGAATCCTCTCACCTCCTGCACCTCTGGCCTGCACCCGGAGGTGTTCTTGTGTGCATAAATAAATAAAATAAATGTTTAAAAAATAAAATCGAACCGCACCACCATTGCATGCACTGGCACTGACATCTAGGGCTGCCAGCAGAAGTGACCTAATGTGTAAGACCTTTAATAGCAGAGAATGTTGATAGGATTACTGTGCATAGAGAGAGAAGGGATGATAGTTTCCCAGTGAAACACCCAAAGTTACCCTAAGTGGGGCCACTGAGGCCTAAAGCTTGCCATAAGTCTAAGGCACCCTCTGGCAGGGAACCACAGGAAAAGGACAGAAGGGACCAGGTAAGTCTGGGATGAAAGGAGCAAAATCAAAGTACAAATCCAGTTAAAGGCTGCCATTGTCAGCCTCCCCATGGGTCACCCACATCTCTTCCAAGTGTCTCTTCATGTCTTAATTCCACATGTCTCCTTCCATGTCCCCCAAGTCCCTGGGGACATATCTAAAGCTGAGAAGCAAGCAGGCTTTCTTCACATTGTAACAGGGTGGTGCCCAGGAAAGGGGGAGGTTCCAGATTCCCTGCCCCACCCAAGGGAGGGTAGAGCTGAGCAAGGAGAGAAGAAGCTGCAGAGGAGACTGAGGAAGGAAGGAAGTAGGATGGAGCCAGAAGAAGACCTGAAGGAGGCACATGGAGCCGAGAGACACATGAAGAAACTACACTTGCCTTTTGGTAGTGGACTGGGTGACACACCTGTGGGGAGGTGACAGTGGTGGTTTTTGTCTTGATTTCAATTTTGCTTTTTTCCTCCCAGACTTGTCTGGTTGTTTCTGACCCTTTTCTGTGGGTCCCCACTGGAAGATGCTTTCGACTTGTGGCAGGTTTTGGGGCCTTGCTCTGGGCCAATCCTGCTTGGGTGGACTTTTACCCATAAGGGGATGGGTAACTTTAGGTGCTTGATTTAGAAACTATATCCTTTGCCTTTCCTGTGTTGTTTACTAATTGTATTAAAGTTCCTTTTCATTAAAGTCTCATACATTTTGTGTTGATGCAGCAGATGGCAGAACCCATTTAGAGTAGGCAGGTTTGGGGGCTCTGGGGTGCCCAACATGTCTCTACTCCATGTGCCTCCTCCAAGTGCCTTCTTTTTTTTTTTTTTTTTAGATTTATTTATTTATTTGTTTGTTTGTTTGTTTATTTATTTATTTATTTATACATGCACTGGGTACAGTCAGAAGGGCGGGAGGGTGAGAGAATTCACCAGAGCCAGAGCGGGGAGCAGAGCAGGCAGAAGGACCGAAGTACACTGCTGAGGGGAGCAGCGGGCGGCAGGAGAGGTCTGCGCGCCATGTGGGACCCGCCTCCGGTGGCCGGGGAGCAGCTGGGGATCGAACCGGCGCTGCAGAGGCAGCGGGCAGCTTCGCAACCCAGCGCTCAACCGCTGCGCCACTGGGGAGGCCCCTCCAAGTGCCTTCTTGCAAGTCGTCTCTCCAGCCTCCCCTCGCCCACTCAGCTCCACCCTTCACTAGGTGGGGCAGGGAACCTGGAACCACCCCCTTCTTATGGAAATTACATAGCTCCAATCTCTCTTTTCATTATCCTCCACCATTTCCATGGTGGCCAAGATCCCGGGGTGCAGCCTTAGGAGACAGTCTTTTCTGGGGTCCCAGTGTGCCTAACACCCATTTAATCCTCTTCCCATGTTATCCCTGCTACATGCTTAGAAGGGAATGTTATCCCTGCTACCTGCTTTGTTCTGTGCGTGGCTCCTGATTGGAATAGCCAAGGCTGAGGCATTTCTCATATCCATAGTGATTGTTTTGAGGCCAGGTAGTGAGAGCCCAACTGGCCCAATCAGAATGAAGAAGACTTATTTAATGATGGTAGGAAGAAATTTCATTCTTCCTCTGTTTCCCACTTTCTCCTCTTCCCCCTTTTTCTTCAAGTCGGGTGATTTAGTGTCTAAATAAGTGTCAGTTGGATTTTATTACTTGCATTGCAAGGAGTCCCTATGGCTATGTTTTATGATAACACAGTCAGGTCAATATTATCCAAATTTTAGGCTGAGAAAGTGAATGAGAAGCTAAACAATTTGCTTAAAGTCTATCTGATTCTAAAGCTCAAGTTATTTACCATTGTGCTATCGTAGCTCTTCCATCCTGTGTAAGTATTCCTGTTTTCCTATACACTGAGTGATGTTGGATAGCATCTCTAGTTAGACAAGTGAAGTGGGCCTCCCTGCTGGCGCAGCGGCTAAAGACAGTGCTATCAAGCTACCTCTAGTCACTGCAGCATGAGTTCAATCCCCAGCCAGCCAGGAAGCAGCCCACATGGTACAGCAGACCTTTCCTGCCTCCCCACTGCTCCTCTCAGCAGTGTATTTCAGTAGATCTGCCTGTTCTGCTCCCCACTCTGTCTCTGGTGAATCCTCTCACCCCCTGCACCTCTGGCTTACACCCCAGTTCTTGTATGCATAAATAAATAAATCTTTTAAAAAAGGAATAAACAAGTATACATTCCAAATATTAAATACAGAACTGCAGCTTTCTACTCAAACACATGAATGTAAATCAACTAAGAAAACTATTTGAAATTGCCAGGAAAAAAGTGGTAACTTCATTACAATAAAGAGACTGCACTGTTTTCAAGGGAAATTAAAAAAAGGAACGTTGGAGTCATGGTATCAGTGCTTGCCAGAACCAGCACATTTGCCAAGGATTTTCCCTATGTGGAAAGCTTGTCCCAGCTTCTTACTGTCTGTGTGGTGAAGGACCTGGCCCTGGTCAGGGCATGGGCAGGTCGGCCTGGTGCCAGGCATCTACCCACCACGGGACCCAGTCAGATGTCGCCCTTCCGTCCTGGGCATGATGGGGCCATCCTGGAAACAGCTGCCTCTGGATTCCTTTTCTTCCCTTGGAGTCTCGATGGCCCCACCTGCATCTTAACACTAATGCCCAGGGATTTCTGCTGACTGCCAGAGCCTCTGCTGGGCAACCCCAGGTTGCTGAGAACACCATGGGCAGAAAGGCCTGTTCTGGGCCCGTTTTGCAGCTGCCCAGGAGATGCAGCTGTCAACATCCCCTGAGAGGCCCATGTGGCCTGTGGAGCAGAGCCTGTCCCTCCCTGCCTTGCTCACACCTCTTCTCAGAAACTTTACACTGGCCCTGAGTTCTTCACTGGGTGCTGCTATGCAGGTAAATACAACAGGCTGGTGGATGGGTTTCCCCCCCTTTTAATTAAATCCATCCGTGTTGACCACAGGCCCTCTGGTCCATGGTTCCAGCCACCTAATGTCCGCGGGAAGTGGTGGCGGCCCTTCTGGCCTTGCCAGCCACCCTCAGGCATGCTGCCGCCCCATGGCCGCCTCGTGCTTCAGAGAACTCGGCCAGCGTGCGTGTGGCGGGGCCTTGACTTCCCCACTCTCCCTGCCTGCTGACGCGTCTTTTGGCCTTTGTGCGTCTCGCTGCTGCTTACGTTTGATTGCAAAGTCCTGCGGCCTGGCCTCCCTGGGCCCACATAATACCCTGGCTCAGCTCCACAGGTGCTGAACCCTTGGGTCCTGGAGGAGGTGACGGGTGTCGTGACCCTCACAGCGCAGGGCTAGGGCCGCCAGGCAGGAGGAGGCCTCGCCTCTACCCGCCTCCTTCCTCAGAGGGCTTCACGCCAAACCTCAGCCTCTCCTTGTGAAACCTCTTCCAGGAGGCTTGGGGGCTCCTCTGGCCGTGCTAGCGCACCCCACCCTCACCCGCTGAAGGAGCAGGGGCTGGAGAGTCACTTCAAACAGGGCTGAGGGAGTGTCCCTGTGAAAAGAACGTCGTTTTTGTTCTTCATTCTGACTGTTTGACTGTGGCTGCCTTCCAGTTGGGCTGCAGGAAAGTACTAATTTTCTACTTGGAGTCAGGGAGGGTGGGACTGAGAACTTGGTGCGAGCAGCAGCGTCAGCCTCTGACTGGACAGCGTTGCCATTAATTCCATCCCGGCTGGGTGGAAACGCCCTTTTGTTATGTTCTAACACCTCTCGTCAGGCGTCAGGACACCCTGCAGCCCAAATCTCTCAGTGCTTAAAGACAAATGGTCCATCACAAGGTTGTATTACTTCAGGCTAAATTAATTTGGGGGAAAGTGGTTTCTATTATTGAGATACTGCAAAATAGGAGAAGGTTGCTCTAAGCTCCCCCTCTCTCCCTCAAGAGACATAGTTCAAACCTGTCGTTGTTATATTTGTACTGCAATATATGCGCATAGTCAGTGGTTTGGACTCTGCTAGTGTTGAAGATGGAAATAAAACCATCTTAACCAGAAAAAGAGACAAAACTAACCACGAAACTTCTAAAATTAAATTTTAAGTAAAATATAAATGGGAAAACACTTAAAAAGAGTCCATTTGGCTGCAAAATAAAAGTGGGGTGAACATGTTCCTGCTTTTTAGGGGATTATAAAAATGAACTAGCAGGTTTTTAAATCCATGGAAATACTGATATAAGTCGAGGCCTGTAGAGAAGGCTGTTGGGAGATTTCCTTCAGAACCATTGCTGTGTCAGCGACTCAAAGCTATGTCCTCTACACCAGAAGTCATAATCTGTTTTTCTTTGGATGCTTCTGGCACTTGCCTTGAGTTTCTTTGGTGGCTCTTAACATCCATTAGGGGTCTCCCTGGTGGTGCAGGGGTTAAAGACAGCACTATCAAGTTATCATGAGTTCGATGACAGCCCAAGTTCCATTTCCAGCGGGCCAGGGAGCTACCCACATGGCACAGACCTCTCCTGTCTTGCCCGCTGCTCCCCTCAGCAGTGTGTTTCAGTGGATCTACCTGTTCTGCTCCCCACTCTTTGTGGTGAATCCTCTCACCACCACCACCCCCACCTCTGGCTTACACCCCAGTTCTTGTATGCATAAATAAAAAAAAAAACATTATCCATCAGGTTATATTTCTGTGTGTGTTTTATCTCTCTCTTGACTCTAAGTGTACATAGGTAGAATAATAGTCGTGTGTCTTGATTAACAGGTTCATCTTTCGTGCACAGTGCTTTGCCTGTGGCGGGGTTTTATTACGTGGTTACCGACTATGTGAACAGATTGGAGATTGAGTCAGCAGCACTGGTTTTCCTTCCTGGCTTTGGCAGCCACATCTGCTCAGTGCATCAAACAACCCCAGATGTGAGGCAAAATGATACGATCCCAACAGAAATAAAATTTGACTCCAAGCAAGAGGAATTACAAATCCTAAATCCAGAGAGATGCATTTTAAGTAGTTAACTTTTAGAGATGTTATGTTAGTTCCAGGGATTATTTGTGTGGTTTTTTTTAAAGAATTATTTTATTTATGCATACAAGAACTGGGGTGTAGGCCAGAGGTGCAGGGGGGTGAGACGATTCACCAGAGACAGAGTGGGGAGCAGAACAGGCAGATCTACTGAAATACACTGCTGAGGGAAGCTGTGGGGAAGTCAGGAGAGGTCTGCTGCGCCATGTGGGTATCTACCTGGCCGGGGATCGAACTCAGGTTGCAGTGACTGGTGATCACGTTTGATAGTACTGAGACTTTAACCCTGTGCCACCAGGGAGGTCCTATTTCATTCAATCTTTTTTTTTTAAAGATTTATTTATTTATTTATACAAGCCCTGGGTACAGTCAGAAGTGCGGGAGGGTGAGAGAATTCACCAGAGCCAGAGCAGGGAGCAGAGCAGGCAGAAGGACCGAAGTACACTGCCGAGGGGAGCAGCGGGTGGCAGGAGAGGTCTGCGCGCCATGCGGGACCCTCCTCCAGTGGCCGGGGAGCAGCCGGGGATCGAACCGGCGCTGCAGAGGCTGTGGGCAGCTTCTCAACCCAGCGCTCAACCGCTGCGCCACTGGGGAAGCCCCTATTTCATCCAATCTTAAAAACAAAACACTTTTATCCCACTTCTCCCTCCAGTTACTGTCCCATTTTGCTGTTCTTCTACCACAAAACTTCTTGGGAGAATTTTCTAAACTTGCATCTTCCTTAAGCACACTTGGATCATGTTCCTGCACCATACTCCTCCAGATCTGCTCTCAAGGTCACCAAAGAACTGTGGTGCCTAAAGTCAGTGGACAGTCTCAGTCCTCATCTTACACGATGTCTCAGAAGCATTTGAAACCGTTGATCATCCCCTTTCTTTAAACACTTTGTTCTTGACTTAACGGTCTCCTTGTTTTCCTCCAACTCCAAAGCCAGCCCTTGTCAAATCTCTCTGGCTGATTCCTTCAGCTCTCCTTGCTTCTTAATGTTGCAGGCTCCAGGACTCAGTTTAAAGAGCCCTTCTCGGGCCTCCCTGGTGGCACAAGCGGTTAAGACACAACCTATGAAGCTGTCCCAACCAGGGAGCTACCCACACGGCGAAGTTGACCTCTCCTGTCTCGCCCGCTGCTCCCCTCAGCAGTGTGTTTCACTCAGTCTGCCTGATCTGCTCCCCACTCTGTCTCTGGTGAATCCTATGACCCCTGTATCTCTGGCCTGTACCCAGTTCTTGTATGCATAAATAAATAAATCTTTAAAAAAAAATAGAGATCCCTTCACTTGCTATCATCACTCCTTTGGTGATCTTACCCCATCTCATGCTTTTAAATCTCATCTACACACCAGAGATGCCCAACTGCTGTCTCTAGTCTAAATATCTCCCCTAAACTCCAGACCTGTATATCTAGACCAGATATGTTTGCCAGGGTTTATTAGCTATCTCAACCAGCACACCCAGAACTAAGCTCTTTATCTTTTCCTCAAAGTCTACTCTGCCCATATTCCTTCCCATTCCAGTGAATGTCATTGTCATCCTTTTAATAGGTGTAGTCATGCTTCTTTCTTTTTTCATTCTTATACTCCTTTTCCTTCAAAAATATATCCAGAATCCACCCATAACGCCCTCCTTTCACTGCTGCCACCTTTGTTGGAGCCCCCACACCTAGGATCAGTGCACTTCTCACCTGATTGGTCTCTGTGCTTTCTCTCTTGCTCCCCTGCTGTTTATTTTCAACATAGCTATCAGAGCAAGCCTTTGAAGACAAACAAGAGAGATCAGGCTATTCCACTGTTCAAAACTCTCCAGCAGCTCCCATCTCAGATTAAAAAAAAAACCCACAGATATCACCTTCTAGCTTCCCTGATACTCACTCTGCTTTTGCCGTGCTGGCCACTGGCCAGGTCTATTTCTGGCTCAAGGCCTTCTTTTCCCTCTGCTTCTACTGCCCTCCCACTGACGTCCACCCGGCTCACCTCTGACTCCCTTCAGGTCTGTTACTTATTCAGTGGTGTCATCGCTGACCACCCTATTTAATATAGAAACACCATCTCCAGTCCAGTTTGATTCCCCTTCTTAGATTTATTTTAATCTATAGCACTTAACATTTTCAAATATACTCTCCAATTTCTGTCATTAGTTTACTTGTCTGCCTCCCCAGGTAAACTGTAAGCTCCATGAGGGCAGGAATTTTTGCTTTGGCTTATTCCACCTCTACACCCCTCTCTCTAATCAGTGCTCAATAAATATTTTTTTTAAACCATTATGTACTTTTAGAGGTATGGGGGGGGGTTAGCAATAAGCAGGACAGACCAGGTCTCTGACCTCAAAGCGTTTACATTGTCTTGTGGTTGGAGTGTGGAAGGGCGATAAACAAGTGGACAAACACATGCAGTTATTTCAGATTTGGATAGGTGTCATGAAAGAACTGAATAGGGAATATAAATGCATGATGGAGAAGGGATCATGACTGTGGAGAGAGTGGTCAAGAGGCCCAGCCCACGATGAGCATGTAAATCCCATGAACATGGACCTTGTCTATCTAGTTCATAGGGTGGAAGTGGGGTTGGAAGTTCATCATTCAGAACCTGTTCAGAAATATGTCCTAGGGAACAGAAAAGTGGAGATTTAAAAAAAATCTTTACTACTAACAAAAGGAACTAATACGTCACCCTTAAATTAGAAATACTTATACTCAGCTAGTCAGAGACACTGCTCCCTGGTGGTGCAAGGGGTTAAGTCTCAGCACTATGAAGCTCTCCACAGCCACTACAGTATGAGTTCGATCCTTGGCCAGGGAGGTGACCCACATGGCACAGCAGACCCCTCCTGTCTCCCCGCTCCTCCCCTCAGCAGTGGATTTCAGTAGATCCACCTGTTCTGCTCCTCACTCAGTCTCTGGTGAATCCTCTCACCCCCCACACCTCTGGCCTTATGCATAAATAAATATTAAAAAAAAAAAACACAGAGGCGCAGCTGGACCTCCACAGCTTCCCCATGGGACAAAGCCTGCCTCTGTTAGCTTATTTCAGCCAGGAGAGTAGACCAGGTTTCTGCTCCCTGGAAGCAGGGGAGCAGTGGGGTATCAGAGAGAAAAGCAGATGCTCTGAGTCTGGAATAGTCAGTTCCTACTTCCAAGTACAGCCATCACCTCAGTCACTGCTTCCACCCTGGGGAAGAAAGAGAGAGATGGTAGCATGAAGCTGGAAATGGTGTTCACGTTCTCTTCCTTCTATGAAAAAATAAGGAACAGGATATGGATGTTTGCTCCTAGATGAAGCGGCTGCGTGAAAACCAGGATCCCACTGAGGGGAGTGTGGCGGGCTGATGCAGCCAGGCGTTGTCCCTCTGCACACACCGGGGTTGATGAGGGGTCCACACCCTCGGGGCAGCTCTCACAGTCATCCATTACCAGTTCAGGGACACTCCTGCTGGAGGTGGGGCTTTTCTACTGGCAGCTTTCACTAGAGGACACTCATTAGTTTGCTCAAAAATTTTCTTAGAACAGCCTGGCAGACTGAGATCCTTTCTAGCCAATGCACCTTCCCCCTCTCCCACTTGTCCCCAGGGGCAGACCTGTGCCAAGTCTGGAGGCTCCTCCCACCTTCTCTTTTAACCTTCATCCAGCGCATTTCCCCCACTTCTCTCTTCCAGGTCTAATTCTACCTGGGTATCTGCTTCTTGGAGGACCCAAACACCCACATTGTGTCCTCGGCATCTAGAACAGTGCCTCAGATGCCAAGTGCTCTGTTAAATTTTGTTAAATGAATTAATGCACAAATAAGGGTTTGGCATATGAGCTAAGGCCTGAAGAAGGAATTAGCCATGCAAAAAGCCAGAGAAAGTGTTTTTCAGGTAAAGGAAACACCAAGTGCCAAGACCTCAAGATGGGTAAGAGTTTGTCTTCTTGAAGACTGAAGACCAGTGGGTTTGAAACACAGAAGGGGTGAGTGAGTGCCAGAGAAGCAGAGGTGGCCAAATGCTATAGGATCTTTTTTTTTTTCTTTAACGATTTATTTATGCATACAAGAGCCGGGGTGCAGACCAGAGATGTGGGGGGAGGTGAGAGGATTCATCAGGGACAGAGTGGAGAGCAGATCAGGCAGATGTACTGAAATACACTGCTGAGGGGAGCAGCAAGTGAGACAGAGAGGTCTGCTGCACCATGTGGGTCAGCTCCCTGGCTGGGGATGGAACTCATGCTTTAGTGGCTGCGGACAGCTTCACAGTGCTGCATCTTAACCCCTTGCGTCACTAGGGAGGCCCCCAAATGCTATAGGATCTTATAGGTCCTGATAAGGAGCTTGAGTTTTATCCAATGAATAATGGGATATCAATGGGATTTTCAATGGGTGAATGGTGTGCTCTGATTGGTGTTTTAAGACGGTTCCTCTGACTACTTTCTAAAGACTAGATTGAAAATGGATGGGAGCAGAGCAGGACCAAGGAAGCAACCTAGACAAGAGATGGTGATAGTAGCTTGAATTCAAGGTTGCAGAGGTGTTGGAAAGAAGAGAATGAGAAGTTCATAACTATTTGGAGTAAAAGTGACCGTACTTTGCTGACTCTGTGGGGCAAGAGGAGTTGAGGATGATGCCAAGGTTGTTGGGTTGGGGAACTGGATGGCTAAATGATGACATTTGCTCTGGAAGGAGGGGGCCATTTATGGAGGCAAACTATTAGGCAGCCAAGTACAATTATCAATTAAGCAGTTAGACATAAAAGTCTGGAACTCAGGGAAGAGATCTTGGCTACAGATAGAGACTTGGCAGTAGGCACATAATAAATGCTCTGTGGGGATCTGGACAAGCTCACCCAGGGGAGGAGTGCTGATGAGAACAGGGCTCAGCACGGAGCCCTGAAGCACCACAATATTTAAAGGTGGGGCAGAAGAGGCAGCAAATGAACCCGGGAAAGAGCTTCCAGTGAGGCAAAAGGAAAATCTGGAAGCCAATAAATATAGTAAACATTTAACATTATTTGACATCACAGATAGGTTTTTTTAAAACTGTGACTTTGAGTCACAGTCACCAAAAGCAGGTCCTGGCACAGGACCAACCTCCAGACCTGAGAAATGCATTTCTGGGGTTGATAAGCCCCACAATAGCCCAAATGACTAAGACAAATAAAAACATGCCGGGCAAATGGTCATGCGTTAATCAAAAGCGCTAGTGACAAAAGAAAAAATAAGCAGGATGCTCTGAAAATAAAACATTTTGCGTTGCAAATGTTACCATCAAGAAAATGAAAAGACAACCCACAGAATAGGAACAATATTTGCAAATTACATATCTGATAAGACACTGGTATCCATAATATATAAAGAACGCTGATAACCATAAAAAGAAAAATAACTCAAGTAAGAGATGAACAAAGGATTCTGTCAAAGTAGAGATGTGAATGGGGCTCCCTGGTGGTGCAGGGGTTAAAGACACAGCGTTATCAAGCTATCACCAGCCACTGCAGCACCAATTTGATCCCTGCCGGCCAGGGAGCTGACCCACATGGCGCAGCAGACCTCTCCTGTCTCCCCACTGCTCCCCTCAGCAGTGGATTTCAGTAGATCTGCCTGTTCTGCTCCCCACTCTGTCTCTGGTGAATCCTCTCACCGCTCCCTCCCTCCTGCCCCCCCCCCCCACCTCTGGCCTATGCCTCAGTTTTTGTGTGATAAATAAATAAACCTTAAAAAAAAAAAAGATGTAAGTGGTTAGTAGAGGCAAAGATGCTCAACATCATTACGGTTAGAGAAACGAAGAGCAAAACCACAATAAGATACCATTTCACATCTACTAGTGTGGCCATAATAAAAAAAGACAATAACAGGTGCTGTGGAAAATGTAGAGAATTGGAGCCTCAGGCATTGCTGGTGGAATGTAAAATGCTACAGCTGCTTGAATACAGTTTGTTAGTTGCTCAGAAAGTTGAATATATCACACAGTAATTCTCCTTCTGGGTAAATACCCAGGAGAAATGAAAATGAGCACACAAAAACATATATATATATGTTACATATATATAACATATATCCATATATATACCAATGTTTATAGCAGCATTATTCGTAATAACCAAAAGGTGACAACAACACAATGTTTCTGAACTGATGAATGGAGAAGCAAGATGTGGTATATCCACACAAGGGAGTATTATTTGGCATTGAAGAAATGAAGAACTGACATATACCTCCACGTGGATAGATCTTGAGAACATAAATTAAGTGAAAGCAGCTAGACACAAAAGCCACATAGTTTAGGCTCCTACTAATTCAAAATGTCCAGAGTAGGCAAATCCATAGAGACAGAACATAGATTAGCGATTGCCCAGAGGGAGAGGAGGGGAGAGTGGGCAGTGACTGTTTATAGTAAGGTCCTTTACGGGGTCATGAAAAAGTTCTGGAATCAGTGATGATGGTTGAACGACTGTGTGAATACACTAAAACCACTGCACACTTCAAGTGGGCGAATTGAACAGTATATGAATTATATGATAATCACAATGTTAAAAAAACAAGAAGATATGAATGTATTAATGTCACCAGGAGTCCAAATTCTGACTTCCACAGAATTCCTTTCCTGGAGAGCAGATAATGTGCAAAGCCTGCGGTGGTCTAATTTTACTCACAAATTCCTTACATATCTAACTGTCAAGTTACTATTTTAAGCCTGAAACAAAAAAAAAAAAAAAGAAAAGTAACATAATTCTGGAATGCAGTCTTCTAGATTGTAGTGTAGTCAGCCGTCCAATACAGTATGTTCTTTGCATGTGGCCAAAATCTGGACTTTCTGATACTTTGGCTGCTCAATTTGGATTGTATATTATAAAATATTTATAGAGTGAGTGACAGGGGTACAGGCGAGCAAAAGGCACAAACTCCCAGTTGCAAGATGAGTTCGTCCTGGGGCTGTAACGTGGAGGGAGGCGACCAGCTAACACGGGCTTCAGTGCTTGGAAGTCTCTGAGAGCAGATCTTAAAAGTTCTCGTCACAAGACATTTAAAAGCGTGTGTTAACCCAACTTCTCGGGGTAATCATTTCACAGCAGGCACGTGCATCCGTTCATCACGAGCAACACCGCAGGAGCTTCGGACCCGCGGCCCTGCCCGCTCCCTCCCAGGGACCACCCCGAGGAGCCCGCGGCCGCTCCTGCCCGCGCGCCCCGGGGCTCGGGACGCCGCCCCCCCCCCCCCGGGACGAGCGCGCGCCCCCAAGTTCTCTGGGCCCCGCATCCGCTTGTTTCCCAGTTTTCGCCCGGCTTTCGGGCAGGAGCCGCCTCGCCTCAGGCCGCAGGGAGCGAGGCGGCGCCGGGGCCGCTGGTCCCGCGGCCGGGCACGCCCGTCCCTGACAGGAGACGGTTTCCCGGTTCTTTCCTTCCCTTGGGGCGCAGCCCCGGGGAGTTGGGGTGTCCGCGGGGCGCCGGGGGCAGCGGGGGCGCCGCGGGTGCGGGTCCCCTCGGGGCGCCCTTTCGCGCGCCTCGCCGCCGCCCGCCCGAGGCCCTACCGGGACCACCCGGGCCCGGCCCGCCGCCCCGCGGCCCCCGCGCCGTCGCCATGGCACCGCCGCCCCGCCCCCCGCGCGCCGCCCACCCGCCGCCCCGCTCGCCCCTCCCCCCCGCCCCGCGCTGCGCGGGGGAGGGGCCCCGCGGGGGCGGAGGGAGACGCCGGCGAGAGGAAATCGGCGGCGCGACGCCAGCGGCCGATTGGCTGCCTCGTCTTGGGGCCAGAAGCCCCGCCTCCCCGGCGGGGTCACGTGATCCCTTTCAAAGATGGCCGCCCTGTTGTTTTGATGAATAATACTTGGTGGGGCGAGGGGGTAAGAGTAGGGGTGGAGGGGTAGGAGGATTTACTGTTCCAGCCAGAGCATCGCGGGTCCCGTCCTCCCCCTCCCCCCTGCCCGGGCGCCAGCGTGGAGGCGGGGCGTGGCCGGCTTGATTTGGGAGGGGAGGGGCTTCCCTCATCAGTGCTGGGCTCTGCCTGGGTGGCTCTGGGGTCGCCTTACCTCGGGCATCCACTCTGCAGTCGAACAGTTCCCGCCAGGGGCCAAGGGTAGGAAGGAGAGCAGGATCTGCTAGAGAAAGCGCAGCTGCCGCGCCACCTCCGCGAAGACACTGCAGGCTCGGGGCACGAGACGCGCTGGAGACCGAGCTCGCCAGTCTGGGTAACCTGGGAAGCAGAGGGTAATAAGTGGCGCCTTAAGATAGCCCTGTAGCAGCAGCGGTGGCCGCCAAAGGAGGGTGCTCAGGGCACAAGCAGCTGTAGAAGTCTTTGGGGCGATTGGAGTGACCGAAGCCAAGGCAGTTCAGTGCCTCTCGTGTTCTTATTTTTTAACCTCTGACTATGCAATTCTGAAACCTCCCCCATTCGGGGGGACCAGACAGCCCGATAGACACCTTCCACTCTCCTCCCGCCCTGGTCTCAAGAACAGAAGGATCTCTCTCTAACGCCTTTCACCATTAAGAGGAAAGCGATGGAGGAGCTGAGCGCTGATGAGGTGAGGATGTTGGGGAACACCTTGGGAGATTAGTTGGCAACTCTTGGGCGCTTTGGTTGTGGATGATATTGCGCCAGTGGTGCCTGGCCTTTGGGCTCCGGGAAGGAATGGAGATGACATTTTCCAAGAATAAAATGAGTCTCTGAGAGGGTCTCGGTTGTATTCTCCCGTGTTCCCTTGCCTTTTTCTTCATTCTGAACTCCATTTGCTTCTTTTCGAGTTTCTTTTAGGATCTGAAGAAGAGGAGAGCATCTTGAGGCATTAATTCTTCGGGGTGTTTAAACAAGAAGGGCTAGATTTACATCAAGTTAAAATGTGTGTGTGTGTGTGTGTGTGTGTGTGTGTGTGCGCGCGCGCGCGCGCGCGCCTTTACTGCAGCGATTTAAAGAATAATTTTGGATGGAATCAGAATGTATGGTGGGTGTATGTTTTTAAAGTTAGCATTTGGGATCCCAAGTATGTGTGGCTATTTCATGGTATAAGTTGATTGAACATGAGTTTGTGTCTGGGGGTGGCCTATAGACAGATTCGTTGATAATGTATTCTCTCAATAGTTGAATGAATTACAGTTAAAGTCTAGTAATTTATCAGATCACTTATGACTTCTGGCGCACTGCTTTCTCATGCTGCCTTTTTATTTTCTGTGCCTTTCAAACTTGTGTTTTGCTGTAGCAGACCTACTCAACTGGAAGCAAATGACGTTGTGAGCCCCTCCCCCTTCTCTTTTCTGAAAGGAATCATGCACGTCGTGATGTTTTAAAGATTATTTAATAAGATTGTCATAAAAACAGTGGCGATTAGGGAACAAGGAATTTCCTGTGTTCCCAATGATTTATCCCTTCCTTTTAACAAATTGGGAACATCCCTTTCAGGACTCCTGCTGGCCTCACTCTCTCCAGCGTCCCTCCTCATTTCTTCCACTCGTTCATCAAAAACTTCCTGAAATAGTGTTATATTCAAAGTAGTCCTCCATCAGGTTGGTTGTACCTGTGGAAGGTCCATGCTTCAATTTAGCTACAGAGTAGTTAGTATGTGTGCTTGGGACTAAAATTCTCCAGGGATGGGACATGCCAGTTGTGGGTTAAGTAAGGGTCAAGTAGGAAAAAAGACAAATTTACAAATTGTTGTGATATTTGGCTGTTTGGGAAGTCAGGGTTGCCCCTTCTGTGTGACTGACTTTGTTCCCTCATATACATCAGGATTGCAACCTTAAATTAGGATTTTGAACAGTCTTTCATTCAGGTCAAAATTATCAAGAGACCCCCCCTGAGAAGCACTTTATTTTATGTAGTTTTTAAGTGTTGCTCCCCCCTTTTTTCTTTAATATTAATTCTATTGGATACTTTCTCTTAAGGCAAAGAGTTTGTGGTTTTAGGAGTCTTTAGCTCCCAGGAATTACTTTTTTTTCTTGACAGTCTCTCAATTGTTCCTGGTTTTATACTCTGGTTTCTCTTCAGAGTGGGTAAATCTTTCACCTTTTTAAAAATGGTTCCTGGTTTATATGTTTTGAATTTTCACTAAGAAATTGTTTTCAAACCAGTAATGCACATAACCCAGTTAATAAAGACTTTGTAGACTGAACCGTGGCTTTTCACTTTACCCAGTTCTTGAGGAAGGTGTGATTTTTTGGTGACCAGATAGAGGACAAATGTAATCATTGTGGAGGCGATAGGAGAACATTTCTGTGATGAACAGAATATTAAAATCAATGTAAAAATTTAAATTCGTGGATCAGCATAAAATGATGTTCAAATTTGTTTTCATGAACACAAAGGAACAGTTCAGTGACTGGCAATTTTACTTTCAGCTGCTTTTAGAATAAACATTTTGGGGATGGGGGATCTCCTTAAAGCTTTTTAAGCAAAATCCATTTTCTTTAACTCTAAAACAAGGTGTTTCTTAAGAGAGCTGGTTCCAAAGCATTTGCTTTTTTATTGTTTCTTATTGGTGGGAACTTGTGTCACAAGTAGGTGGTGACTTTTGTTAGAAAATAATCCATTTATATTAGTGAACCTTCCAACATTCATCTCTGGGTGAGAACAGGCAAGACTGTGTTCTTTCAATCATATTTAATAAAATGAAAATGTGTGAAAAATAGACCTGTAGCTTTAGAAGATTTTACATTATGGACTCCTATGGTCCCCCTGACAGTTTCCCTCCAGTTCTTACGTATTCCATCTTGGACTTTGCAGGTGGGGTGTTTCTCTGCCCTCACTGCTATTATTGTTTCTGAAGTGGTGCCTTCAGTGCTCTGTGGAACAGATCCCTGACAAAGGGATTCCCATTCTCTTGGGACCTGCATTCCAGAGCACCACTGTTTACTATCCTTCTCATGTGTTGCTCATAGGTTGTTTTTCATGTACCAATGTTGCTGTGAGTAGGACAGGTATTTTAAGCAGTTTTGCAGTTGTGGGATGTGATCACATTGAGATTATTTGCTTTTTTTCCTTCTATAAATCTTCTTTATGACCTAGTTAATCTTCAAGATGGCTGGCTGGGATTCCGGGTGTGGTCAAGGCTTTAGAAGAGTGCTTGTCTTCTTCCCAAATGTGACTTTGGAAAGTTAAATCTGATATCAAAATGTGATATCAAAATGTGATATCAAAATCTGATATCAAAATGTGACCTTGGACTTTTTCACAGTGTGCTATAAGTGGAAAGGCACCAACATTTATTCACAGCCTTAGGAGCCTGCTCTGTGCCAGTCACTTGAAAACCATTGTCTCAATTGATAAAACAATACAATTGAGTAGGTTCTTATTTTCCTTATTGTACAGGTGAGGCAACTGAGATTTAGGTTAAGTTGCTTGTCCGTAGTGATCTGGCTTAGAAGTGGCAGAGTTGGAATTCAAACCCAGGGGTCCTGATCTAAAAGCTCTTTTTACTACACTTTACTGCTTAACAACTGGCAATGAATTCACCACGGCTTCTTTATAAATATCCTGCTAGCCTGCCTGAGCGGCATAGTTTTTCTGCGGAAGTGTCACTTTTCATAAACGCGTTCATGATGTGATCAGGTGTGGAGTCTAACTCTCATCACACCCCTGAAGTGGTTCACTCAACAAACATGTTTTTTGAAGATGCTGTGTATCCCCAGCCAATGTGCTAGGTACGTTAGGGGAAAAACAGTCCTTTTTCTTAAAGAAATGATAATTTATCAGAGGCGGGGGTAGACACAGAAGTCCAGAGGTTACAATACTGGATGCTAAGTACTAATTTGGAGGTGTCACCAGACGTAAGAAAAACAAGCCGGGATCCCTGGCGAGGCAGTGTCTTCGTAAAGACTTTCAAGGAAAAGTGATGCTTCCACAGAGCAGAAGTTGCAGAGGAAGGGCTGCTGGGGCTGGCTGTGAGGCCTGGAGCTCAGGAAACAGCAAGAAGTAGTGGGACTGGAGAGTGAGGGCAGGTAGGCAGGCACCAGCTCTTGGCGCACGTTCAGAAATGTTTGAGTTTTCTTGGTAAGATTGTAAAGAAGCCCTTGAGGGAATTTAAAGGTTTAGAAAGATCGTAAGGGTCAGAAGATGGATTGGAAGAAGGTGGCTGCAGGCTGGAGACAAATTAGGAGCTGCCACTGCTGTCTAGGAGCGAGGCAGTGGAGTCGGATCTCAGGCAGTGACACTGGGAATGGATGGGAGCAGACACCAGAAACATAGAGAATCAAACTCAGTCCACTTCTAATGATCAGTGTGATGTGTAGGGGGTGGGGACGGAGATAAGTACGGGTTTTTTTCTCTTGTTTGGGGTGGGGTACAGAATTCTGACGAGCAGATTTTGGAGACAGCAGATGAGCTCCTCTCTATGATGAGCTAACACGGAACCCACACCCTGGCCTCTCCTCTCTAGCAGCTCCACTTCTTTGACCTTGTCTTTCTTCATAACCTCAGGATCTAAGTTCACTTTTGTCCAGTTAATAGTTGCTACCACTCACTTTGGAACCAGCATTCTTCTTCCTCAGGCTGGTGGGAGAGTGGGGTGTAGGCTCTGAGCCTCCCCCCTCCTTTCCTTTTGTTTATTTTAGCCAAGAGACAGAGAGCCGTAATGTCAGCTGACGTCCCATGAGCTCTTAATATGGCCTGGCATCCCTTGCCCAGTCAGCTTGATATTGCTAACTCCGTCTTCTAGATACAAAAATTGGGGCTAAAAGAAATTAAGCCACTTGCTGAAAAGCACACATTAGTAAGTGGAGGAACCTGACTTCTAATCCAGAGTCTGATTCCAGGGTCCTTAATCCCTTTACTAAAACACCGTTAACAGAAATAACCTGAGTAATGTTCACAGCATTTTTATTTTCCCTTTTGAAATGGGAAGCGGAAGCCCTAGTTGTTGCTGAGAGTGGCACTCATTGAATAGCCCTCTGCCCTCATAGCAGGGAGAAAGACTTTTTTTTTTTTTAAAGATTTTTTGTCTAGAAGAACTGGGGTGCAGGCCATGGTAGGGGGGAAGAGGATTCACCAGAGACAGAATGGGGAGCAGAACAGGTGGATTCACTGAAATACACTGTTAAGGGGGGCAGCAGGCAAGACAGGAGAGGTCTGTTGCGCCATGTGGGTCAACTCCCTGGCCGGGGATCAGACTCAGGTCGTCACAGTGGGCCTTTGCTGTCGTAGCACTGAGACTTAACCTCTGGGTCACTAGGGAAGCTCCAGGAGAGACTCTTGATGAGGGCTGTGGGCTCTCCAGGCCTTTGCTCAATGCAGAGTTCATTTTTCTCATGGTTCTAGAAGCATGTCTGGGGTGGTGAAGTCTTCCTGGAGTGTTCATTCAACAGTGGTTTGCTGCCTGGCTACACCCTATGAGCCTTGCTTGCATGCAGCTTCATCCTAGTGGGAGGAGACCTAGGATGACCAGACACACGGGAGAGGTCAGTTGTGATGAATGCTATGAAGAAAAATGGCGTAGGCTGAGGAATGGAGAGCAGTGGGGTGGGTGCAACTTTAGGAGGTGGCTTTTGAATAGTCAATGATGACAAGGCACTGTGGGAGGGGGAGGAAGCGTGTTCCCCGGTGTTGTGGCCTTGAGGTGGATGCATTTGCTCCAGCAAGCGGTGAGGCCACAGAGGCGGGAGATACAGCCCTTCATTCTGAAGATTGACTTCTCGACACTAGGTTTCAGTCAATTCTGAGAGGCCCTCCCGCCCCACACCCTCTTCTGCCCCCCATATCTTAACATCTCTGAAATTGGGAAGCTTATAATGGCTTAGTCACCCTTGGCCAGATGGCAGCTGTGACACAGGTGTCACTTCCTGTGGATGTGCAAACCTGATTCTACCTGTTCATATTATTGGCCCTTTAGATGAGTGCTACACCTGTTAAATTTAGTTGCCATTTTTAAATGCCTTCCCCAAAAGGACACTTGGATCAGCCTTGAAAGCAAATGTTACTTTGTATGCAGACAGCAATGGAAACAGCAGTGGATGTCAAATTTGCTGTTAGTGAAAAAAATGTTGTTGGAGGAATGACCACAATCCAGTATTTTATTGCAGAGCAAAACCAAGCGCACTAGGGAGCTTTACAGAGGCAGAAAGCCACAAGTCCCTGAAGCTGTGTCACCTTTAAAATTGAACATGCACTTAGAAGGATTGCTTTTCCCACCCAGGCAACACCGCGAAGGTCAGAGTAACTCTGCATTCCTTACACAGAAATTTCAAGGCAGTGAGAGGCTAGGGTTGATCACCGCCTTGTCCTTGTCTGCTATTAAGGCGTTCTGTTGTGGTTTAACAGGCAGTATTCTTTTTGTTATTGTTGGTATGAAAATCGTGTTGCGACTTCTTGGTGATGTCTTGCGTGAAATGCAGTCCACATCCTCCCCGGCTTACGATGGGGTCACATCCCAATCAACCTGGTTGTAAGTCAAAAGCCAAAAATGTGTTTACTACACCTAACCTCCCAAACAGCACAGCCTGGCCTCACCTGCATGCCCAGAGCACTGATTAGTTAATAAATGTTAATAATTAATTAGTAATAGGAACACTTGCTGGGATCATGCTCAGCGAAATAAGTCAGAAAGAAAAAGAAAAATACCAGATGGTCTCACTCATAGCAGGAATTTAGAAAACCTAAATAAGGGGCCAGGAAAAAGACTAATTAATACAAAGTAAAAATCAAGATCAACAAGCAACTATAAACCAGAGACACGCTACGGGGGGTGGGGAGGGATGGGAAGAGGAAGGACTAGGGTCAAAATAAGGGGGGTGCAAATGTATGGGGAATATAATCAAAATGAAAATGCATACATATGCAAAAATGAAAAATGATATAAGAATGATATAAAATAAATTTTTTTTTTTTTTTAAAAAAGAAGACTTGCTAACCAACAGGCCTGCAAAATCATCTTTAGAAAGCCCATGTTGTCAGAAGTGTTATGTTGCAGGCAGTTTATCGACTGCCATACTGGGGGTGAGAACCAGCCCCAGAGTCTTGGATGGGCCGTTGTCATCCTGGATGGTGGGGCTGCCTGGGACCTGCCGCCGCTTCCCAGCACAGAGGGCGGCGCCGTCTCTTGCTCACCCAGGAAAAGATCAGACCACGAGTTTGCCTTCTGCTCACTCTGTGTCGCTTTGGCACATTGTAAAGTTGAAAAGTCGTCATTTGAACTGTTGTTGGCCTGTATATGCACTGTTCCCAGCCACGAGGACACACCAATGAGCAAAACAGGCAGAAGGCCCTGCCCTCGTGGGGTTTGCATTCTGATTCATGTTTTAAAGGAAACATGTTGGCTCTGGCTGCTGTGATGAGAATAAAGGGGTGAGGAGTGAGAGCAGGAAGAGGAGGAGGCCATTTCAGGGGTCCCAGGGCCAGGGTTATTGGTGGAGAGGGTGAGAGAGGTCAGATGGTGGGTGGGCAGGTGTGTGTAGAGCCAGTGGCATGACGTGATGGGGTGCGTTGGGGTGTAAAGGGACGGCGCCAAGGATGCCTCGTGAGTCAGGATGTCGTCAGTGGACCGTTGTAGCAGACGCGCTCTGGCAGCTGCTTAAAGCGATCGATATTTATTTCTCTCTAAATAGAAGCCTGGGTAGGAGACTGGGGCTGCGGTGGCAGCTCTAGGCTCACGGGGGGCCCGAGCGCCTTCTGTCTTCTACCAACTTGCAGAACACATGCCTTCCATCTTTCGGCCCACATATGTCTGCCTGCTGGCCAGTGGGCAGAGAGGCGAGGAGGAGTCTCATGCCTTCTCGAATGGCGCGCCTTACAGGTGGCCTGGATCACTTGTGCTCGCCTCCCACTGGCCAGAACCTGAGTCACATGGCCACAGCTCCTTGCTGGAAGCCTGAGAAAGATGGTTTTTATTGGCTAGCCGTGTGTTCTGCGGAAAGCTCTCTGATGTCAGAAGGGGAGAAAGGACTAGGCTTTTCTTTCTAAACGCTTCTTCCCAAATCTAAAATTCTGCATCTTCCCAGAGACCAACTCCTATGTACTTCGGAGTCCAGGACCTTTAGATAAAAATACAGGTTAGCTGCTGCCCCCCACCCCTTCCATATGCCATGGCAGGGTGGGGTAAAACAGGGGAAAGAAGAGCTTCCATTTGGAAGAGGAAAGGATGGGGCACGCAGACCCTCCCTGACCTGTTTCCCTGGTCACCTCCCGCCAGGCTGCATGTGGGGGCTCCCGCCTTGGCACTGGCGAGACGCCCTGGTCTTGCCTGTTGAGTAGCCCCGGGTCTGCCCCGTCAGGGGAGCTCCCATGAGTCCTGTACGCTGTGGCCCTCTGGGCAGATTTTCCACTTGTCCTCCTCTGGGGCCAGGTCTGGCGTGGGCATGAGAGGAGAGCCCTTTCCTGGGTGGGCCAGCTTCTCCAGCTGGTTTCCTGAGGGGTGCTCAAGGGGTGGGCCTTTCCAACCCTGTGAGTCCCCAAATTACCAGCCTCTGCCTAAGCTTACGACTGTAGACCTAGGACATGCCTCGGGCAGAACTATATTCCCTTTCATTTCTGCCGGTGAAGGGGCAAGCTGTAGCCTGAGTGGGCCTCACTTTGTGGGCCTTCTTGCTTAAGGTGGCAAGAAGCCAGTAGGCATCCAAATTCTGAATTGTTCAACCAGTTCCCCTAGAATTACAGGCCGTGCTGGCATGTGGGCTGTTTTCTAAGGTGCCACAGGTTTGACCAAATGTCTCATTGTGGCCTAACAAGGGTCACCAGCCTTCTGTCCTGTGATGCCAGTGCCTGTGCTGCCCCCGAAGCCAATGCCACGTGTTTTAATTCTGTGAAGACTGATTACTGCCAGGTTCAAGTTCAGCATTTAAAAGTCGGGTGATGTGAAGACCCCAAAAATGAAACTAATAGTAGGATATTGGTTTGGTTTGGCTGCTGCAGCAGAGAGATCTAAATGACTAATGGCACAAACAAGATAAAAGCTTATTTTTCTTTTAAGTCAGAATCTGGATAGATGGTTGAGTCTGGTTTAGCGACAGACACCGTGGTTACTGGGGAGCCAGGATGAATCTGTTCTTCTGTTCTCTCATCCTCAGTATGCGGCACCTAGCTTGTAGCCCAAGATGGCTGCCCCAGCTCCTTCACTCTCATCAGCATTCCCGTCCTTGGGAGGACACTGGGGAGGGGAGGAGGGCACATTCCCAAGCCCTAAGGACAAGTCACACGTCACTCCTTACAGCTCCTCAACCAGACATAGTCATGCGGCCACTACCAAATGCAAGAGTGGCTGAATGTGTGTTAGGAGGTGACTAGCTGTCTCTGCAGCGAGACCAAGAGTTTCCACCTAAGTGACTTGAAAACAGTTGTCACATAGTGAGAGGGGAAATTTGGAAGACAAGATTTGGAGGGAGAAATGCACTTACCTGTCTCGGTTGTAGTGTGATTCCAGTGCTTGTTAGTAACCCTGTGAGGTCTTGGGTTCGTTGCTAGGTGTACAGTTCCAGAAGGGGCACTGAGCCTCGAGCTACTCCAACATTTAGAGATTGGGAGAAATAGAGATCCTGGAAAAGATCAATAAAGGACACCGAGAAAGGCGGAAAGGTGAGTGTCCCTGGTGAGGGGCATGTTCAGCGCTGTCACGCCAATAAATCAGGGGAGACAAGACTCACTGAAGGGATTTGGCAACACGGAGGTTATTGGTGACCTTGACAAGGCCAAGTTCATCACTGGAAGAGGTTCGAGAGACAGTGCATATGAGGAGAGCATCTCGGCTCAGGAGTGAGGCACTGGCTGCAGGGTTGTGCTGAGGTCTGTACATGGTGGGAGCCATGGGTTTAAGAAGTGAGATGAAATTATTTGGCGAGCATAGCCTTTTAAATTGTGTATTTTCCTATCCCCCATCATAATCACAGATTTCTTTATCCTCATCCTTCAGTAAGTATTCAGTGTCTGTCTCTCTTTCCCTGCACTGGAAGTAAAGATGCAGAGGTAGGTTTGTTTATTATCCCTAGCAGGGTGTTTTGGGCCTGAAGAGTTCCAAATATAAATTCTGAGTCATAATCTGGGAAACACTGGATCATACTATCATTCATTTTTAGAGCATTAAAAATGAAACCAAGTGGCAAATGCATACATGGTAAAATATCTGAATATTAAAAAGTTCTGTTCAGTTTAAACCAGTGTATATGGGGGTTTGCTCTCTGCTAGGTCCAAGGTGTATGCATGGAGAGATGCCATGTCCAGTGTGAGCGAGACCGGGGTTCTGCCTTCAGCGAGCGGGCATTCAGGTGGGGAGACCGGAACACAGAGTTAAGGGCTAACAGAGATATTTCCATGAAGCGAGTAGTCAGTGGAGCAGTTAATTCTAACTAGGGAAATCTGGGAAAGGCTTAGGGAGCATTTTGACATTTAGAAAAATCTGTGGTGAGGATAAATGTTTCTGTTACTTCTTACTCTCATTCATTTGAAATTGATTGTGAAAGTGTTAGAGCCGTTGAGGAAAAACTGAAGATGGTGCCAGGCTCAGGCCCAGGCCCAAGCCCAAGTTCAGGCCCAGGTTCAGACCCAGGTACAGGCCCAGACCCAGGCTCTGGCTCTGTGTCAGTTTCAGGCACATCGTGGCCATTTTACAGGTGCTCCAGACTGCTGCAATCAGGCGGACCTTGCCATAAAGCAAGTCACCACTTATTTTGTTTCCTGTACATAGGAAAGTTAGGCCCAGGCTGTATTGTCTACTAAGTGCGCTAACATGATGTCTCAAAGATATTGTTGGACAAACGACACCGATAAACTTGCTTGACTAAGCAGTGTTGCCACAAACCTTTAATTTGTCTAATTAAAAAAAAAGCATTATCTGAGGTGTTGTCAAGAGAAGTGCAGTAAAACAAGGTATGTCAGTGTGGGGGGATGGGGGTGCTTGCTGATCTGAAAGATTTTGAGATGCGATTATCAGTCACTGCTAAATGTATAACCTCAAACTCTTCTAAGCCACCAAACTCAATGAAAGCTGAAGGAGAAGTTCGGGAAGCACAGGGAAGGTGTTTGATTATTTCTGTTCCCCTCACACTAATCACTCCGTTTTGGGGTGATCTAGCAAGGTGGAGCTCCTTGTGTTCCAGAAGCCCCCAAAATTCCCAGCTATTCTTTTTCATGGCTTTATTTTTTATTTTTTTATTTTTTAAAAGATTTATTTATTTATTTATACAAGCACGAGTACAGTCAGAAGTGCGGGAGGGTGAGAGAATTCACCAGAGCCAGAGCGGGGAACAGAACAGCAGAACGACGAAATACACTGCTGAGGGGAGCAGCGGGCGGCAGGAGAGGTCTGCGCGCCATGTGGGACCCTCGCCAGCGGCCGGGGATCAAACCGGCGCTGCAGAGGCTGGGGGCAGCTTCGCAGCCCAGCGCTCAACCGCTTCACCACCAGAGGAGGCCCTTTTTATTTTTTAAAGATTTATTTATTTATGCATACAAGAACTGGGGTATAGGCCAGAAGTGTGGGGGGTGGGGTGAGAGGATTCACCAGAGACAGAGTGGGGAGCAGAATAGGCAGATCTACTGAAATACAGCGGGTAAGTCAGAAGAGGTCTGCTGCGCCATGTGGGTCACCTCCGTGGCTGGGGATCGAACTCGTGCTGCAGTGGCTGCGGATTGCTTCATAGTGCTGATGCTTAGCCCCTTGCGCCACCAGGGAGGCCCCTCGTTCATTGCTTTTTAAGCCTTCTCTTTGCACAGGGTTTGGGACAGAGGGCCCCACAATGAATAAAGAGACCCAGGCCTGAGATGTGTGCCTTTTTGTCAAGACTCCCATTTCTTGGGTTGCAACAGATTTTTTGTCTACATTATGACTGTAGTTAGGTTGAAGTATGACTTCGTGGTGTAATCAGAGAGAGATCTGCGTGGGTTACATTTGGACCAACCAGTTACAGGACCTGGACAAAGAACTTCACCTTTCTGAGCCTCAAATTTCCTCACTCCTACCTCATGCTTCTGTTCATCAGATTGATGACAAGGTCCAGAAGTACCTGGCGCAGTGCTTTGGCGAGTGGAGTCTCAGGGCATATTAGCCCTCTCTTCCAGAGTGAGACTGGATCGTACATAGCTAGAATTTTAGCTGGTGGCTGTAGTGCCAGGAAGGCAGCGAGCGGGTTCTTTGTGATCCGGGCAGACGGGTAAAGGAGAGTGCTGAAGGCCTCGGTGGCTTTTCAGGCTTTTATTGAGCTTTTACATGTAGTGCGGCACCCAGGTACATGGCAGGCAGGGGTGCCGGGTGGGGGGGTGCGGCTAGGAGGCTGGCAGACCTCCCAGCCCCCGGTAAATCTTCACTCTTTCCTGGGCTCTCTCGCATTCTCTCGTGGGCTCTGCTTCTCTGCTTGTTTTCTTCCTGCTACTCTTCTTTTTTGTTCTGACTGTAGTATGGAGTTTCTCCACACACCATACCACACCACACCGTCTTCTGCCGCCCTGGCCTTATATGCCCAGTCTCTTGGCTCAGGTGCGCCCACTGATGCATGCCCATACCCTACTCCAGGTGTCCGCCATCAGGCATGCATTTAATCTAATGGTGGGAGGGCGGAAAAACCTGATACTTTTTACTTGCCCTGCAGTGGCCATATGACATCTAGCAGACACTGAGTGTAATGTGCCAAGAGCATAAAAGGCAGTATCTTGCTGGTAAAGGTATTAAGTAGGTTGGTGTGAAAGTTTGGGTTGGGAACCTCTCCTTCTGCCCTCACCCTTACCCTAACCCTAAAACCTCTTTTCTCCTTTGAACACAATAACACCAGCAGCCTAAAGGCAGAGTCATCTTCTGGTTAAAGTGGCCGACAGGCCTTGGCTTGTGAGAGAGGCTGTCGGGGTTCTCTCCCTGCACTCTTTGTGCTTCCTGAAATCTCTTCTGCTCCAGGGGCCATCTCTTGTTTGAAACCACATTGTTGTCACTCATCAGGCCTCCTTGTCCCTTTTTCTAAAACTGGGAGTGACCTGAGTGTGCTGAGCAGGTGAAGGTGGAGAGAGGAGTGGAAGGCAGGGGCCTCTGCAGCCCGGACAGGAAGGTGCCAGAACAAGTGTGCTGCCACTGAGAACAAGAATATAAGTGGTCTCCTCCAACCAGTTGGTCTACTCGGTCTTCTCGAGGGACCAGCCCCTTCCCAGCGGGACTGGGGGGCAGGGGTCTCTGATCAGATGTCACTTGTTAACTGCTCACCAGATGCTTTGCATCCTGCCCAGTAGTTCAAAGACCGCAGCCTGGGAGGAGAGGTGCTTGGCCTTGGCTTACTTCACCTTTTTTTTTTTTTTTTAAGATTGATTTATTTATTTATACAAGCACTGGGTACAGTCAGAAGCATGGGAGGGTGAGAGAATTCACCAGAGCCAGAGCGGGGAACAGAACAGGCAGACCAACGAAGTACACTACTGAGGGGAGTGGGGAGCAGCCCGTGGCAGGACAGGTCTGCGCGCCATGTGGGACCCTCACCCGGTGGCCGGGGATCAAACTGGCGTTGCGGAGGCTCCGGGCAGCTTCGCAGCCCAGCGCTCAACCGCTGCGCCACCAGGGAGGCCCTTACTTTGCTTTTAATATAAACGTTGTGAAGTGTGGTGGGCGCACGTGGTTCCTTTGCTCCCCGTGGGGTTTGGTGGAGCTTCTCGTTGGAGGTGAGCACTGGGGGTCAGCGGGCTGCTGAATCTCTTAGTATATTCGGAACAAGACGCTTCCTAGTCTGTGGCTGGTCCTGCTGTCACTGACCTCTGTGCAGGGGATGTGTTTGTGAGTGTGACTCCATCCCGAGATTACACAAAACCTGTGCACCAAAGAAAGATGCTCATAGTTTTTTATGGAGAATTGTACATACATGCATGCACACATACCCCACACGCACACACACCCCACACAAACACACCCCCACACACGCACACCCCCCACACACAAACACACCCCCACACACCACACACAAACACCACATACCCCACCCCACCACACACACACACACACACACACACTTGTTGATTTTGACCCAAGTGAAAGTATGGAGAACCGCAGAGCAGAGTTGGCAAACAGGAGGTGGTCAGGGAAGGCCTCAGTGAGCAGCGACCTCCAAGCAAACAGCTAGTGAGGAGGAGGGAGCCAGGGAAGAGGAGGCAGCAATTGGTACAGCAAGTGACCTCACGTCAGAGCCATGAGACCCCACTGGACTAGACTGTATTGTTCCAGTATTTGCCGCCTCCTCCTGGGGAAGGCACATTTGTCCACCCCGCTGGCCTCAGGCGTGTAGCTGTCGGCCGTGTGCCTGGTTTTGGCCAGCAACGTGTGAGCAGAATGCAAGGGTGACCCCTGGGCCAGGACGCAGTGGGCGCCGGCCTCTCCCTTTGCCCCGAAGGGGGTGTTCCCCACGGAGGCCCTCCAGGCCGGGGAGCAGCTGCTCCCTCATTGGAATGTCCTCAGGTTTCGCAGCCGCGGCGGGAAATGACCGTGGCCTCATTCTCTTCGTGGAAACTGTGAAAGGAGAAGAAAGTTGGGGAAACAGAGTTATTGTGTATCATTACCATTTCATTTATGTATAATTCACACTAATAATAAAATCCATTGTAATGTCGATAGACCCAGATGGAAGCACGTGGTCTCGCTCAGCCTGCTCTTTCGACTTCATATTTAAAACATACTGTGGCGGGCCTCCCTGGTGGCGCAGCGGTTGAGCTCTGGGTTGGAAAGCTGCCCGCAGCCTCTGTGGTGCCGGTTCGATCCCCAGCTGCTCCCCGGCCACTGGAGGAGGGTCCCACATGGCGCGCAGACCTCTCCTGCCGCCCGCTGCTCCCCTCAGCAGTGTACTTCGGTCCTTCTGCCTGCTCTGCTCCCGGCTCTGGCTCTGGTGAATTCTCTCACCTTCCCGCGCTTCTGACTGTACCCAGTGCTTGTATAAATAAAAAATAATAATAATAAATAAATAAATCTTAAAAAAATATATTAAAAATAAATAAATAAATAAAACATACTGTGGCGAAATACCTGTCGCATGAAGTGTACCGCCTGTTTAGAGCAGAAGATAAGGAAGTGAGTCAAACATACCTTGTTTTCTGTGAAAGACGCAGCATCACCACGCGCCCTCTGTGTGTCTGTGCATGTGTGTGTGCGTGTGTGCACGTTTGTAGTGTGCGCACATGCACAAATGGTGATGTGTCAGCAGGTACCCAGACCAACGGCGGTCAGCTCTCTCGTGTCTTTTCTACTTTCATTATATCTTGTGTTGGCCTGTTTGTGCCGAGTCCTAAGTGTTGCTCTTCTTCTGTCTCTCCCCAGTGTTCTGAAACTCCTTGGGGGTGGGGGCTGTAACTTGAGCGTTGTTGTCGTCTTAGTGCCTGCTACGGTGCCTGGTGCAAGTAGGCGCTTAATAGACAGGATTTTGGGTGGGGACAAGATTATGCTCATAAAATGTCCATTGTTTTCAGTTTTATTTGCTGGTGCTCTCTGCTTTGAGCCAAAACGTGGAAATAGTCTTTATTTCCAACATATGCACACATCAGAGAGAGCATAATGTTTGTAGAGTAGGAATATAATCTATGTGGACATTAACTCAGTTTACATATGTGAAGCCTCTCGAACAGCATCTGGCAGCGGTGAGGACTAGGGAAGTGTGGATCGGATATTATAAACCATTTCTTTGTCATTGAGTTTCTAGCAGCTGTAGTGGTTGTCATTGACCTAGATGTGCTCAAGTAGCTTCCTTTTTGCAGGAAAGGAGATGATGGATGGGATTCTGTTGAGAAGTAAAGAGACATTTACCTGTGCTCAGGTGAAATCTGTTTTTTTTTTAGATTTATTTATTTATGCATACAAGAACTGGGGTGTAAGTCAGAGGTGTGTGTGGGGGAGGGTATGAGAGGATTCACCAGAGTCAGAGTGGGGAGTAGAACGGGCGGATCTACTGAAATCCATTGCTGAGAGGAGCAGCGGGGAGACAGGAGAGGTCTGCTGCTCCAGATGGATTATCTCCCTGGCGGAGGATCGAACTCGTGCTGCAGTGGCTGGTGATAGCTTGATAGCGCTGTCTTTAACTCCCCTGTGCCACCAGGGAGGCCCCAGGTGAAATCTTTGAAGGAGGATTTGTCACTTTTCTTCCCATAATATTAAAATTGAAGAAAAGAGTATTTTAAATGTTGACAGTGGCAAACTGAGCTTAAAATAATCTTTAAAAATGGGGGGAAGGATTTAAAGACAAGACTTTTGTAGCTTTGGGATGGAAATTAACTTAAAATTGTGAATTTTAATAGGAAGCTGACGTTTTAGATTACAGGTGTGATTAGATTTGCATCCATTTATTTTGAGATATATTGCTGGTGACTTATCGTGAAATTGTCATGGCATTTTAGAAGTTTTTGATATGACCAGCTATTCAATATGAAAATAAAACCAACAATGATAATCAAACAAGGAGCTATCTCCAGAAGGAGACCATCCCAGAGGGGAAATACTTGAAAGTATTCTTCTTTATGCTGGAATCTAATATTTTTAGTGGAAAGTAAGGTGCTTTTGTAGGGTAACTGTTTACTGAGTGTCCAACAATGCTTTGCTTTTTGGACCCTCACCCCCCCAAAAAAAACCTGCTAAAAATCAGAACTGCATTGGCCTCCCTGGTGGTGCAAGGGGTTGGGACACAATTTATGAAGCTGTCCACAGCCTCTGTAGCATGAGTTCCATCCCCCAGCTGGCCAGGGAGCAACCCACATGGCACAGCAGACCTCTCCTGACTTGCCTGCTGCTCCCCTCAGCAGTGTATTTCGGTCAGTCTGTCTGTTCTGTTCCCCACTCTGTCTCTGGTGAATCCTCTCACCCTTCCCACCACCACCCCAACACCTCTGGCCTGTACCCCCTCTCTTGTATGCATAAATAAATAAATCTTTAAAAATAAATAAATAAATCTTTAAAAAAAAAATCAGAACTGTGTGACCCCTCCTGCCTTGGCTTCCGCTCAGCCGTCACCATGGCCCTTGCTGTTTTGAACAGTAGCTGTTTTGAATCTATTTTTAGTTAATTGGGAACGTGAGCATAGGAAATGCTATACCAGGGCAGAACAATCCTGGGGAAAACCTTATTTTAATGTTATTTGTGAAATAAGAACCGAAACAGCCAAGTCAGTCAAAGCTCTAGGAATGAGATTTCACGACCTGTGTGTGTGGGCTGTGGTTTAGGACATAAGTCGAAGACTTGGAAGTTCCTTTTTTATGCTTTTGGTGTTTTTTCTCTGTGACATCTGGGAAAACAGAATTCTTTTTCAAAGGGCTTCTGTTTATCTTCAGTGCGCTGCTACCAGACCCATGTGCTTGCTGCAGAGAAGCAGAGTAAGCAACGGGAAGAAGTTTAACAATATTTTGGTGTGTTAGGACTATTTTTAGTTTATGTCTCATATGTTCTCTTTGTGATAAAAGTGAGGTCACCTTTCTTATTAAGGTGACCAAATTAAGTAGATAAGCCTTTTTCCCCCCCTGCAATTGCACAAAACCATTCTCATGGAGATCTTCTGGCCAGATTTTCCTGGGGTCCTTGGGGGACGTTGTCCTCTCCTGTGAGCACTGCCCATTCATGACTGTTTCTCCTCTTTCCAGTGGGTCGTTAGGATGGGGGTCAGGACATCCTCTGCCAGCACCCTCTGGCCAACTCAGGTCCTGGACAGACCTGCCTCTGTCCCTCACCCCACTCCACCTCTCCCTGTACGCCCAAGTATATTTCACAATGTCTGGATTCTTCAATCTCTTTTTTTTAAAAATTTATGTTTGTTGAGTCAAGGGTGGAGGGGTGAGGGACTGGAGAATATAGAGACACAGTGGAAATCTTACTTCTTGGAAAACTTCCTTCTTTCAAGCCTGTGTTGCTGTGACTCAGGACATTCATTTTGTGTTTGTATCACTGAGAAGAAAATCTGAGTTTAACATCTCAGGCTGAACTTGGCACCCAGATTGAAAGTGGCATCTTATTTTTTTCAAGAACAGGGGATGTGCTTTTTCAGAGGTAGTGAGAATATTAACTCATGAACAGTAAATTTTACATGAGATGCAGTTTTTCAGTCATTTTTATTTATTTTTTCATACATTCAGTGAATATTTAGGGAGCACTTAACAAGTGTTCTAGGTGCTGCTGAGATCTCAGAGCAAAAACCAGAAAAATCCTTGTGTTAAGAAATTTAGGGCAACAGTAGTAGATAAACAGATAAAGGAAACACCGTGTGTGAGGAGTCAGCCAGGGACGAGCCAGGAGGAAAACAGTGGGGGAGGGGGGAGGGGGCAGGGCCTGTGGCTTTCTCACGCCTCTAGGGGAGGGTACTGGCTTCATGCTCTTGGCTGCAGAAGAGGACGTTGAGGTCCGCCTAGGTGGTAAGCAGTAAAGGTTGAATTTGAACTTGAAATTGAACGTGGGCTCCTGTTTGCTGCCTCTAAGACAACAAAACTCAGTTTCAGGCGAATCCCGGGGCCCACGGAGATCTCGCGTCTCTCCACCATCCATTTGCTTGTGTTTTGTGTATCGACATGCACATTTTAAAAATTAAAATACTTCCTTGATCTCAGTATCAGATAGTAAATACAGTGTTTTTGTAAGGCATTTTAATTTTAATTTACACTCCATTTTAAAAACCGTGGGCTTCCGCTGTAGGCACCCGCCACATTCTACCCATCTATCCTCTGGGGCCCCTGGGTTGCTGCACCTCAGGCTCTCGCAGATCGCTGCCTGTGAAGACGGGTATCAGAGCGGTTGAGCCCCTGCTTCCAGTTCTTTTTTTTTTTTTTTTTTAGTGTTTTTTTTTTTAATTTTTTTTTTTTAATAGAGGCATGTTTTATTTATTTATTTGTTTGTTTGTTTTGTTTATACAAGCACTGGGTACAGTCAGAAGCGCGGGAGGGTGAGCGAACTCACCAGAGCCAGAGCGGGGAGCAGAGCAGGCAGAAGGACCGAAGTGCACTGCTGAGGGGAGCAGCGGGCGGCAGGAGAGGTCTGCGCGCCATGTGGGACCCTCCTCCGGTGGCCGGGGAGCATCCGGGGATCGAACCAGCGCCGCAGAGGCCGCGGGCAGCTTCGCAACCAGCGCTCAACCGCTGCGCCACCGGGGAGGCCCTTCTTTTTTTTTTTTTAAATAATAAATTTTATTTTTATAGTCCCCATACAATTGCAACCCCCCCATTTTGACCCCAATCCCTCCCCTCCCACCCCCCATGCTTCCAGTTCTTTGGGGATGTACCCAGAAATGGAGTCAGGGTCTGATCTGGTCACTGTGTGGATATCCGGGCTCCATGGTGGCTGCACGCACGCCAGACCCTGCTCCCTCCGCTGCCTTCACGACACTTGCTGTGTTCTGGTTTCTGACAGGAGCCATCCTCATGGGTGTGAGCTGGCATCTGTGGTTTTGACTTGCATTCCAGAAATCTGAAACTTTGAAAAGGAGTAGGGGCCCTGCCTGCTTGGCCAGGGGAAGAAGGCTCAGGTAGGAGGGGTGGGGACTGGTCAGGTGACTATGACTGAGGAGGTGAAGGGAAGCAAGGAAGGGGCATTTGCAGAGCCTGGTCCCCGGGCCTGGGTCCTCTATCAGGTAGTTGAGTAACTGGATTGGCCACAGGTTAGGGGTGGGAACTTCTGGTCCTCTTCCCCACCTGCACCCCAGTTAAGTGTTCATGAGAAACAGCTTCTTTATTCAGCAAGATTTTCATCCCTCATCACTTCTTGCCTGCCTCTGCTCCCCTCTCAGTGACCCTGAGCACTGTGAGAGGCCAGGCTGAGCTGCCTTGGGGGGGTGGAGGGGAGTCAGGAAGATGGAGGGGAGTCAGGAAGATGGAGGGGAGTCAGGGAGGTGGAAGGGAGTCAGGGAGGTGGGGGGGGGGAGATGTCAGAAGGCAGGGAGAGCACAGGGGCTTCCCAGGAGTGGGCTCAGACCTGCTTTGCACTGTAAGCCACCGAGGAGCCCCAAGGGTGGGCTGTATCTATGGAAACAGAAAATGAGAATCTTGAAAAAATATTTAGTAATTTTTTTTTTTTTAAGATTTATTTTTTATTGGGCCTCCCCAGTGGCCCAGCGGTTGAGCGCTGGGTTGCGAAGCTGCCCGCAGCCTCTGAGGCGCCGGTTCGAAACCCGGCTGCTCCCCGGCCACTAGAGGAGGGTCCCGCGTGGCGCGCAGACCTCTCCTGCCGCCCGCTGCTCCCCTCAGCAGTGTACTTCGGTCCTTCTGCCTGCTCTGCACGCTGCTCTGGCTCTTGTGAATTCTCTCACCCTCCCGCACTTCTGACTGTACCCAGTGCTTGTATAAATAAATAAATAAATCTTTAAGAAAAAAAAAAGATTTATTTTTTATTTATACAATAGCTGGGGTACAGGCCAGAGGCGCAGGAGGGTGAGAAAATTCACCAGAGACAGTAGGGAGCAGAACAGGCAGACAAACCAAAAGCACTGCTGAGGGGAGCAGCGGGCGAGGCAGGAGAGGTCTGCCGTGCCATGTGTGAATCTCCCTGGCTGGCTGGGAATTGAACCCACGCTGCAGAGGCTGCGGACAGCTTCACAGCGCTGCGCTCAACCCGCTGCGCCACCAGGGAGGCCCAGTAATTCTTTAAAAATAAGGAAAACCATGTGTTTGTATAAATAACATGTTCTGTGATAATAACTGCATTTGCCAAAACATATTTAGTGCAGAGAGTCTAATGTGTCAGCGCCTGGCGCTGATGTGTCAGCGCCTGGCGGGGGGATGGTCACTTCTTTCAGGACCTGTGGCAGCACCACCTGGCACGTAACCCCGGGAATTTCCACCTGCAAAGAGAGTGAGAAAGGCTGCAGCCCTACCAGTGTCTTGGTGTTGTAGGACTGTCCAGCGAGGGTCCAGCGAGGGTCTGGGAGCCCCCAGCCAGCCTGCGGGCTCACTACAGAGGGTGCGAGGGCTAGCGCTGCCTCTCACCTGCTGGGAAGGCACCTCACCTCTCTGTGCCCAGTGTGCTCGTGGGTAAACTCAGCACAATTCAAGTACCTGCTTCAGAGGATTAAATATGTGCTTATTAGGTGCTTAGTACATTGCTGGAAGATATTTAAGTATGCCATTCATGCTTATTAAATAAGACCTAATCTTTTCCTTTAAGGATTTAGTCTAGCTTAAGTAGGTAGACAGGTAACTCAACAACCTGAAGGTTTTGTATAAGTGCATTGAAAGGCATCTGCAGCAGGGCACACGCTTCTGAACTTTGGGCTCAAGAATCAGGGTATGTTCTTGTCCGATGAATGGAACAGGCAGATTTCCTGCAGTGCTGGGTAAATTCTTACTTCAGACGCGGTCCGTCATTTGTCATGGTTTAACTTAGTTCTCTTCCAAATCCTCATGAAGGAGTGGGGGAGCAGCCTGGTTGGTTTGCTTCTGTAGTGCCTGCTTAGCCCCCAAATCCTCCTCCTTGTCGAGTGTCCTCAGTGCCTGGGATAGCTGGTGGTGATTGAAGGTCATGGACAGTTATGAGCAAATGACTATCAAAACATGGGGGAAACATTTCTGTGATCCGCTGGGATTTTATGGTACATATTTATCACTGCCGGACCACTCTGGGTCTTATTATCAGGAAGAAGTTGCAGATTAAACTTTTCTTGTAATGAAGAAAAACTTAATCCTTTTGCTTCTGAAAGTGGTCAAATTTGTCTTAATGTAACTTACTACTTTATCTCATTGTTTTCATGAATTAAATGGATTTTAAAAATCCCACCTGTTTAAAAATGACCGAGTTAGGGCCTCCCCTGGTGGCGCAGCGGTTGAGTGCTGGGCTGCGAAGCTGCCCGCAGCCTCTGCTCCGCTGGTTCAATCCCTGGCCACTGGCGAGGGTCCCACATGGCACCGCAGACCTCTCCTGCCGCACCTGCTGCTCCCCTCAGCAGTGTATTTCTTCAGTCTGCCTGTTCTGTTCCCCCCTCTGGCTCTGGTGAATTCTCTCACCCTCCCGCTCTTCTGACTGTACCCAGTGCTTGTATAAATAAATAAATAAATCTTTAAAAAAAAGAAAAATGAAAAAAAAGGAAAAAAAAGAAATAAAAATGACCAAGTTATATAGTTTTATGAGAATAACAACAGGTCAGAGGTTGTTTCAAAGTCGTGGGGTTTTTTGTTTTTTTTTTTAAAAGATTTATTTATTTATGCATGCATGCAAGAACTGGGATACAGGGCAGAAGTGTTGGGGGGAGCGGTAAGAGGATTCACCAGAGACAGAGTAGGGAACAGAACAGGCAGACTGACTGAAACACACTGCTGAGGAGAGCAGCAAGTGAGACAGGAGAGCTCTGCTGTGCTATGTGGGTAGCTCCCTGGCCGGGGATCGAACTCGTGCTGCAGTGGCTGCAGTTAGCTTCATAGGTTGTGTCTTCAAAAGTGAGGCTGTCACTTGTGAAAACATGGGTGCACTGAGCTGTTGTCCCCATGAGTGCTTTTTCTCCGGCACATTTGGTGGTTAAGCTCCAGCATGGCTGGTGGTGGTTGTGGGTAGACCCAGTCTCTGCCAGTGAGTCACAGAAGCCTCTTCCCCTTACAGATCCGACGGAGGCGCCTTGCACGACTCGCCGGTGGACAGACCTCCCAGCCGACCACCCCGCTCACCTCTCCCCAGAGGGAGAACCCTCCCGGGCCTCCGATAGCAGCGTCCGCCCCGGGCCCCTCCCAGAGTCTTGGTCTCAATGTCCACAACATGACCCCAGCTACCTCCCCAATAGGTGCATCAGGTAAGCCTCGCCCTTGCTCCTGTGTACAGTTCCAGGCGTTGCTGCCTGAAGCTGAGAGCTGTCAGCTTCCTCAGCAGGCAGCCAACAGATTAGGGACAGTACAGGGTGTGTCTTGCTTTGCCCCATCTCCATGGTGATCTTTTCAAATGAATTGCTTTCCTTTCCACAACTTTTATCTTTTTTTCTTTCAGTCAGGGTCAGGTGGCACTGTGGTGGCACCATCATTAAGAGTAAACTTAATTCTGCTGATTTTTGTGAGTTTGGTTGATGCTTTTTTTTTTTAAATAAAAGAATCTGAAAATGCAAGATTGTGATAATATTGCCAAACTAATAAGTGTAATTACAGATTTCCTTGTCTTTTTTTTTTTTTTTTTTTAAGATTTATTATGCATCTAAGAGCTGGGATGTAGGCTAGAGGTGTGAGGGTGTGAGACAGAGTGGGGAGCAGAACAGGCTGATCTACTGAAATACACTGCTGAGGGGAGCAGCAGCGAGACAGGAGAGGTCTGCTGCACTGTGTGGGTCAGCTCCCTGGCTGGGGATCAAACTCGTGCTGCAGTGGCTGCTGATAGCTTTATAGTGCAGAGACTTTAACACCTTGTGCCACCAGGGGGGCCCTTCTTGTCTTTATTCTACACTGAAGTAGAATACCTCAGTGTATAAGAACTTTAGGGTATAAAAACTATTCCTGATGTGATGTTTATAACTGTCTCATTGACACCTGTTTAACTTTCATAAAGGTTTATTTCTTAAAATGAATGAGGTCCTGGTTGCTATCCAGCACTCTTTGTTGGGGCCTGAGGGGGTGAATTCACATTGTATCTGAGAAAAAAAATCTACCCTTGCCCTAAGTGAACTTTTCAGTCACACGTAACAATGATTGTTAGTACCATATTTTTCACTCTCCCCAGTTTTATGGCTGTCATGCGGCACTGTGTAAGTTTAAGGTACACAGTGATCCCGTTCACCACCTGCACCCTGTCTCGGGCAGTGGAGGAAGCTAGAGAAAAACCCAGAACCATGCTGCCCGTCTCATTGCAGATTCACAGTCACAAACTCAGCGGGCCAGTCACCGCCTGTCCCCGTCCACTCTCGGCCTCTGCTGCTCCCCTGCCCCTTCTCCCTGAGCCTGCAGCACCTCGCCCTCCACGCGCTCCTCCGCTGATGGCCTGTCTTCCTGTTTCTTTTTTTTAAAGGCAAAAAAAAAATCTGTGTTGCTTCCCCTCCCCACCCCTACCGTGATGCCCCTTGGACTCGCTCTCACTCCACCGCCTTCTATCGTCACACACCTCACTTCCTTATGAGCACCCACTAGGTTATAATTATTTGGTTCATCTGCTGTGGTCCTGTCTTTCTCAGGTCTGTGAAAACGTTCAGCATCTGTATTTATCTTTCTGATTGGCTTTGCTACTGGTAATTCCCTTGTACTCCTTCCAGTTTGCTTTAAATGGTAACATTTCATCTTTCCTGATGGCTGGGTAGTGTTCCATGGTGGGGAGAGACCACATCTTCTTCAGCCAGCCTGCTCTCTGTGGGCATTTAGGCTGCTTCCAGGCCCTAGCTGTTGTAAATAATGTTCCAATAAATAATGTGGAAAATACAGTTTTGAAGTCAATGGTTTCATGTCTGTGCCATCCTATTTTCATGGGAAGACAGGCAGACGGGAACCTCTCAATGCTGCTGTGATGCTTCCACTTCTGTCTGTGTGGGTGACCCTCCCCGTCATGCGTGAGCTGCCCCTGCCTCAGTGGCCAGCTTCTGGTTGCCACCTCTGTGCTGTGCAGTCCTGATTCTGTTTCTTAGTCACAAACAGGTAGATGTTAACAGCCATGCTCTTGCAGGTTGGGTAAACATATCTTCATGAATTTACTAAGCAAGTTAAAAAAAAACCACACAGGAAACAAACCCTCCTAAGGCAGTCTTCTGTTGGCTCCCTCCGCTGGCTCCCTGCCTCACTCAGGAGGAAAGTCCACGTCCTCACCTTGACTGGGCTGGCAGGAGCTGGTGGGACCCAGCCCTGCTGCTCCTCTCGCCTCCTGTCCTCGCTTCCTCCGCTTCAGCCTCGCTGGCTCCCCTGCTGCCCTAGGGTGGTCCAGCCATCATCCCTGCTGGGTACTCTGGGTGCTGGTTCTCTGCCCAGGGATGCTCATGTCCCAGGATCCACCTTGCTCTCTTGCTCAGCTCCTCAGATGTTTCTTCAAATGTCACTTGCTTAGTCCAGACCTTTGACATCACCCTCCCCCCACATCTGCACACGCAGCCTATCTCCAGCAAGGACGCTTTCTCTTGGAGCCTGTCTCCACAGCCCATGAACACACATGCGGCCCCATGTCCTGCTTTCTCCACCTCCTTAACTGGTGTGTGAGCCCCAGGATGCGGGTCTTGTGTCTGGTGGACTCACTGCTGTATCCCCAGTGCCTAGAAGAGTGCCTGGCACTTGGTAAGCGCTGAGTAAAACTCCTGCTGAATTGATGAATGAATCACAAGAGAAAGTGTGACCAAATCAACACAGGCACGCATAGCTTCAAGAAAAGATGTTTCAAGAGGACATAATAGTTTTCTGTGTGAAAACTGTGAGACGTGGCCTGCAGGACGGTGGTGGCTGGTGCTTGTTCTCTGTGGAAGTAAGTCTGCAGTTGGCCCAGGGGGTAGTTTTTACCCACTAAAGGTGAAGGGGAGACTTTTGTTCCAGAATCAAGAGTGCTTCTGACAGCAGCAGCCACCGTGGTGAGGTGGTCCTCCCGCCTCGTCTGGGCAGGCCCGCAGCCCCCTTCATTGAAACACTTCCAGCTGTGACCGAAACAGGCTCAGGCAGCGGCCGTGAGTCCCCAGAGTGGCTCTTTCTGTCCGCAACCAGCCTCCTGCAGCGCCAGCCGCTGCCCTGGCTTCCCAGGGCCCTGTCACTAAGCACCGGCGGACCAGGATTCTCGCACAGCCCGGGAGGCTGGGAGTCAAAGGCAGAGTGTGGGCAAGACCCTGCTCGCTCCGATGGCTCAGAGGAAGAACCCTTTTCTTTTCAAGAAGTACTTCCATTTGAATCTGGCTGGCATTTCCTTCCTCCAGACATGAAGGGTGCAGGACAGTTGGCTTCGCAGGGGGCGCTCTGCTTCTTCCCGCAGCCGCAGTCCTCAGGCCCTCTGGGTTCTGGCAGCTTCGGGGCATCTCCGCCTCTGTCTTCTCTCGTCCTCTGTGTGGTGTGGGTCCAAGCCTCCCGCTTCTCACCAGGACAGTGGTTATGGGACAGGTACCATGGGAACCCCTTGTGACGGCACCCCAACTTGATGTTTGCAAAGACCCCACTTGCCAGGAGGAATATCATCTCTGCTCCTTTTCACTTTAATTCAATTAGCATTTCTTCAAGGTATGCATATTTTATCTTCCACCCGGTTTTAGGGAGAAAGAAATGATTTTTATTGAGAAATAGTTGATACTTGTCACTGTGTGAGTTTAGGTGTGAGCCTGAGGGTGGCTTTATAGACACCATGACATGATGTGATGAGCTGACAGCACCATCTCGTGTAGAAACAAAGGGAAGGGAAGAGAAGAAAAGGAAGAAATTGGTTCCTTGTGATGAGAACGCGAGGGTTTGCCCTGCTGCCTGCCCTCCCGTGCCTCTCGCAGTCACACCCGTGCGCTTAGTTAGCTCGCACAACTGCTAGTTTGTGCCTTTTCATCGCCTTCCTCTCCCTCCAGCTCCGATAACCATACATTTGATCTCTTTTTCTGTGACTTTGGTTTCTTCTGTTTTTTTCCCCTCCTCCTATTAGAGCACAAGGTTAGAACAGCCACCTCATCAGAGCTGATCACCCCTTAAACCCTAGAACCTGCGGACCCACAGGTGCGCTGTGAGGTGTCTGTCACTGGTTACATGACCGAGTGAGTGGGGAAGAACCCAACTCGATGTTGGAAATGTGAGGTATGAAGTCAGAGCGGAGAACCCTTGCTAACGTTACTCTTGAGGATTAGCAGATCTGGTCCTTTGCTTCTCCAGGTGCTCTAGCAGAAGCATTTAAATCCCTAAGTCTATACTTTTCTTCCAAAACTACACAAAATAATTACTCTCAAGTATTCTGGACACAGGTGACAACATGTAGGACACGTACATGACGCCTGTGAAACCCCTGTGGAGGCCTGGCTCCCACACCCTCCCCCACCAGCAGGCCCTGTTCTGCCTTTTGCATTTATCACTTGCAGACATTTCTTTTTTTTTTTTTTTTAAGATTTATTTATTTATGCATACAAGAACTGGGGTACAGGCCAGAGATGCAGGGGGTGTGTGTAAGAGGATTCACCAGAGACAGAGTAGAGAGCAGAACTGGCGGACTGACAGCGGGTGAGACAGGAGAAGTCAGCTGCGCCATGTGGATCGCTCCCTGGCCAGGGATCGAACTTGTGCTGCAGAGGCTGCGATAGCTTCATAATGCTGTGCTTTACCCCTTGCGCCACCAGGGAGGCCCCTACTTGCAAACATTTTTTTTTTTTATAATAAATTTTATTTTTATATTCCCCATACAATTTCAACCCCCCCATTTTGACCCCAATCCTTCCCCTCCCTCCACCCCCCCCCCAAAAGTGTCTCTGGTTCATAGATTTTTGTTGATTTTGATTTTCACTTTCTTATAGTTATTCATTTTCCTGGTCCCTTATTTAAGTATTCTAGATTCCTGCTATGAGTGAGACCATCCGGTATTTTTCTTTTTCTTTCTGGCTTATTTCGCTGAGCATGATCCCTTCCAGCGCCATCCATGTTGCTACAAATTGCATGTGTTTATCTTTTTTGAATGCTGAGTAATATTCCATGGTGTATATGTACCACATCTTCTTGATCCAGTCATCTATTTTTGGGCATTTGGGCTGTTTCCAAAGCTTAGCTATAGTAAATAGTGCTGCTATAAACATAGGAGTGCAGGTGTTCTTTGGAATGGATGTTTCTGTGTCCTTTGGGTAAATACCTAGGAGTGGAATTGCTGGATCATATGGAAGCTCTATGTTTAGTAGGTCCAGAAATCTCCACACAGCTCTCCATAGTGGTTGGACCAGTTTTGCAAACATTTCTTAATTGTTTTTGCTGCGCTGCTAATCTGGCATTGCTTTGCCTGTCTTCTAACTTCCTAACCACAGGTAATGTTTTCTTATAGGTGATTGCTACTTTTTAACAGTCATCACCCATTAAGTTACTTTTACATTTCAGCTCCTCCAGTTTTTATTTCTGCCTCAGGGCAGGTCAGACACAGCGCAGGGGAGAGAAGGGGGCAAAGATGAGCGAGACTCCTGTTTTTTTCCTGGAAGAACTCAGAATCCAATGGGGGGAGCAAGTGCTCTTGTAAAAATCTGTGTTTATTCAATTCCTGGGAAGACAAACAGGCTTTCTTAGTCCCTTCGCACAGCTGTGGGGTATTTGTGGCTGTGCAGTCCTCAGAATGCTTTTCCCTCTTGGATGATTTTATTTTACGGTCTTGTTTGGAATGGCGCTTGGTGCCCTTCTGGCCCTTTGAGGTTTTCCCCTCAGATGTCTTGAGCGGACCTGATGGAAGCCTTGCCCTTCCCTGGCTGACCTGACCTCTCTGAAGAAGTGGTCGTTCTTGCTCGAGGGTCCCCCAGTGAGTCTGTTACCTACCAGTCTCATCCCGATGAGGGTAGTGGAGTGAGTTCTCCAGTAGCCTTCTCCCCCCACAGCTGGGGGTAGGGGTTCCTCACTGCAGTTGATCCCCGAGGCCCTTTGGCAGACTGGCGAAGCTTTGGTTGGCTCCCCAAGATATAAATAAACATAATACAATACACAGGATTTCAAAGGAGACCAGTTAGAAGGAAATACACTCACCAAAATACATTTCAAGATTGTCATATAGGAATTTATGGGTTTCTTTATTAGCACTTTAAAGAAATAAAAGATCTAGTAGCTAGTCAAATAGCTACTGCAGTTTCCACCCCTGATTCCAGTCCCCTTTACTGTGGAAAAGAACCTTTGCTCTGGGAGCAGAAATGAACCCCAGGGCCTGTTTGGAACTAGTCAGAAGCCAGATGATATGTTTGCTCTGTGGGCTGGTTCTGGGGGCTGGCCTGGAAATACAGAATCGACTTCCTCTCTCTGACTGCTGTTCTTTGGTAGACTTAACAATAATATAACCTAAATTCCTCTTTAATGTTGTGTTTGCAAATGGCCAGCATCCTGCTTCCATTCATGCATTTGAGTGGGTGTTTCATTTGCCAACTTCTGGTTAGGAGGCAGAACTGCTGAGCGGACAGGGCTCCTCGGGTCTGGAGGGGCTCACTGCCCGGGGGAGCTGTGCCCACATTACAGGGCCGCAGTGGTCACAGGCTCAGGCTCCCGGTGAGGGAGCTTTGAGGGGGGAAATTTCCCACAAGTATTTATCTGATAGAAAATACTGCCTTTAAAAAAATAGTTAATAATGCATTCTGCAAATAAGGAAACTCCTTCCATGTCCCATCCACTTTTCCTTGTTGTGTTTTATTTTCTCTTTTGCATTTAAGCTGATGCTGGTTCAATTTAGTGGTCTGGGGAACACAGCACATTCACCAGCCTTCAGTTACTACACGCTAATTTAAATCCTCCGTGTGTGTCAGAACTTCTGGGCCTTGTTGCCTATAGCCTAGTGAGAGAAAACAACTTTTAAAAACCATAAAATCTGGGCCTCCCTGGTGGCGCAGCGGTTGAGCGCTGGGTTGCGAAGCTGCCCGCAGCCTCTGCAGCGCTGGTTCGATCCCCAGCTGCTCCCCAGCCACTGGAGGAGGGTCCCACACGGCGCGCAGACCTCTCCTGCCACCCGCTGCTCCCCTCAGCAGTGTACTTCGGTCCTTCTGCCTGCTCTATTCTCCACTCTGACTCTGGTGAATTCTCTCACCCTCCCGTGCTTCTGACTGTACCCAATGCTTGTATAAAATAAATAAATAAATCTTTAAAAAAAAAAAAAAACCATAAAATCTGTCAGGAGTGATAAATGTAGGAGAAAATGGAGCATTCCGTTGGAGTAAATGCTGCGGGGGGAGGAGAGCACTGCTGTTTTAAGTAAGATGCTGGACAGGAGGCCTCGTTCGGAAGGTGACGTGATGCCTGAGTGAAGCTAGGAGCAAACCCTGGCATCTGGGGGGGCTCTTTCCAGACAGAAGGGACAATGGACGCAAAGTTTCTGGGGCAAAATGTGCTTGGGAGTGGTGCCTGCCAGGCCAGAGGTGGAGCGGCCGAGGTCGGAGTCTCAGTTTCCTTCCCAGTGTGAGGGAGCGGTCCTGCCTCACAGGGATCTCAACACGGGGATGTTTTCCTTTTCTAGTGAACTGTCTGTGGCTAAGAATGCTCAGGAATGACAATAAAATTATAACCTCTGTCCCTTCACTGAGGCTCATCCTGTCTTAAATCCTTTTTCCTCTTCAGAAAGAAGCCCTAAGTTTTCACCTGAACTCCAGCGTGGGGGAGAGGGAGGTTGAGGGTGTTTGAGAAACCAATTGGAGGTTGAGGCTCCAGCAGCAACCCAAGGCCAGAGGGCTTCAGCGGGGACCCCTCATGGACGGCTCAGCTTGGGGGCTCCTAGTTGTACTTGGAATCCTTTGCTCCTAGCTTGTGTGTCTCTGACTTACAACCAGGTATCCGATGCTGCTTAGTTGCTTCATCTTACTGGTGTGGCTTTCTGGCCGCCAAAGGAGGGGGTGTATTTTATACTTTTTTGGCCCCCAGAGGGATGTTTTGTGTGTGCTTGTGTTATAACAGGCTCCATTCCATGGCAGTATTCCTAGGGTCAAGCTAACTACCTTGTGGATCTGGAAACAGCGCCGATGGCTTGTTGATGTGAGATGCGTGGCTTTGGGAATGGGCCTCCAGGCTGAATGTGCGTGGACCCCTGCTCCCCATCTCTCCACTGCATCTGACTCCACACTGCCCACTAGCTCTCTGCCCGTGCAGTAGCCCCTGAGCTGAAGTGGGCACAGTCTCCTTCCTAGGCTAGTGCTTCCAAATCCAGCAAAGGCTTGGGAGGTGATGCTGTGTCCTAAATCATGGCTTCTGCCCCTTGGAGAATGTGTAGTTTAGTCAGAGACGTGGACTTTACCCACTCAGAAGAATTCATGTTTCCTTATCTCCAGTTGTAGTCTAGTCCAGCACTTTCTTTTTTTTTTTTTTTTTTTTTGAAGATTTATTTATGTATGCATACAAGAGCTGGGGCACAGGCCAGAGATGCAGGGGGTGAGAGGATTCACCAGAGACAGAGTGGGGAGCAGAACAGGCAGACTGACTGAAACGCACTGCTGAGGGGAGCAGCGGGCAAGACAGGAGAGGTCTGCTGTGCCATGTGGGTTGCTCCCTGGCTGGCCAGGGATTGAACTTGTGCTGCAGAGGCTGTGGATTGCTCCATAGTGCGGTGCTTAACCCCTTGCGCCACTAGGGAGGCCCCTAGTCCAGCACTTTCAATAGTCATGTGTCATCACCCTCCTTCCTCCACTCCCCCAACAACCTCCTCCCCAAGTTCCCCTCATGTTATATCTGGGTCATGTCTCCAAGGAAGACATTTCTAAACATGGGGCTCCTTAGTCTCCAGTGTTCTGTGACAGTTCCTCAGTCTTTTCTCCTTTTTCATTATCTTAACAACTTTGAAGATTACTTTGCGGAATGGCCCTTCATTTGATTGCAATGTCCCTTTATTTGATTTCTCTGATGAGGGGCTTGGGGAATTGGGGGAGAACAACATGCAGATGAGTGAGCCGCTTCCCATGCGTCCTCGGGGGCACAAACCATCCCCGCCACCTGGCTGACAGGTCTTCTCCAGGCCTCTCCATTGCAACGTGATGGTTTTTCCTTTTCGAAACTGGATTCTTCAGAATTAAGTTCCTAAGTCTGGCCCAGACAGAGAGTGAAAGCGAAGCTTTGAAGCTTTACCTCTCAGAGGGGGAGCATGTGCATAGATTCGTTTGGGAATTCTTCTGGAAGGAGCCTTTATCTCAGCATAAATTCGTATCTATTTGTTTTATAATGCTAACTACCCAAAGTGCGGTGTTGTTATTTATTTTTATTTTTTAAAGATTTGTTTATTCATGCATACAAGAACCGGGGTATAAGCCAGATGTGCAGGCGGGTGAGAGGATTCACCAGAGACAGAGTAGGGAGCAGAACAGGCAGATCTTCTTGAAATACACTGCTGAGAGGAGCAGTGGGCGGACAGGAGAGGTCTGCCGTGCCTTGTGGGTATCTCCGTGCCTTGTGGGCTGGCGAGGATCAAACCCGCACTGCAGAGGCTGCCGACAGCTTCACAGCACTGCGCTCAATCACGTGCGCCACCAGGGGAGGCCCTGTTATTTATTTTTATTTATTTTTACTTTATATATTTCTTATATCATTTTTCATTTTTATACAATATATGCATTTTCATCTTGGTTATAGTCCCCATACAGTTCCCACCCCCCTTATTTTGATCCTACCCTCCCTCCCCCCTGTAGTGTGTCCCTAGTTTATAGTTGCTTGTTGCTTGTTGATTTTGATTTTTACTTTATTATAATTAGTTTATTTTTAAACGAATTGTTGCCACCTGGGCCTGGGAGCCCTCTCTGGTTGGCTCCTCTGCCTGAAGCCCCGCCTCTTATTTCCCTGAGCACGGTCTTGCCTGGGTTTCAGGACACTCTGGGTGCTGTGGCTTCTCTTGCCTCAGCCCTGGAATCCACCGTTTCTACAGGGAGCAGCCGTGGCCTTGGACTCCAGAGCTTTGCAGGCTTCGCCCTTCACGCGAATTGACGCTCACTCCACCTCGTGACATGAGCAAGATCAGTTTTCTAGTTGGGTTGTTGGTTTTCTTGTCCCAATAGTTCAGATCCTACAGTTTTGCTTTGCATGGTTCAGATTGCATTTTATTCTCATTTATTTACAAAACGAAATGTTTGAGCTGCTGATCAAATATATCAGTCTGCATTATGGAATAAATTATGTTCCTTCTTAGTAACATTGAGGTGAGGTTTGGTATCTGCTAAATAAAATCTGGGTATACTTTGTATCTTCCGTGCAAGCCTCTAACTTATGTCATTTGTGCATAACCGTTAGAAATTTACTTATTAGCAGTAGATACTTTTTATCACCCTAATCTCTTTGAGTTTTACTTTTGTGATTTTAGAAAATATAAGCGAATAGCTTTGGTTTAAAAGAACTGTGATTGAAGAGAGGTCCTGTGTGGTAGACGAAAGAGCAACATATCTATTAGCGACATTATCTTTGGAGTTGAGGCCTGTGTTTTAACCTATGCTTAGTTTCTGACTTGTGGAAGGGCCTGAGGCAAGTTCTTAGACGTCACAGATCTCAACATTCTTCCTGTGAAAACAAGAATATTGACAAAAGTCTTTAAATTTACCCCCTCTCCATTAAAACAGCCTTACTGAGGTTATAAGACCTCTTTTGGCAATTGTGTGTGTGGTGGGGGGTGAAATATTGCAATGATCAAGTGTTACAGCTTAAACACAGGCATTTGGTTTCTGTCTGAAAGGGAGTATCATTCAGGAAATACTACAATATTAGAAGGAAACGCTTACAGAAAAAAATTCTTATTTCCTTTCCAGTTCCAACCTCCCCACACAGAATGCATAATTTAACTTTAACAAGCTCTTGTTAGTCATAAAAGCTTGGAAAGCTGCCATCTTGAAAGTCTGTAGTTTTATTGTATTAAGCAGACGTGGCTTTCTCCACTCTTCCTACATCTTTACTTGGTGAATATTTGTTTTTTAGTTAATACGTAGACATCTCCTCATCATCTTAAAGAGGGTCAAAGGGGGTTCTATCTGTATTTAAATTTTTAGTGTCTGGCCTTATGGAGATGAAGAAGGGAAAAAATCTGTATTCCTTAGAACTCACTTCCTCCCAGTGATTTCTCCAGTCGGGCGGGAAGAAGCGAAGACAAGCGTGCCATGTGTGATTTGAAACCAAGTGATGTTTTGTACCGTTGCTTTGATTTCTTTTTGGCACGAGGTTTAAAATTTATATTGATTATAAAGTCAAAGAGACTCACTGATTTTTAAGTTTAAGAAAGCGTTTAGGGCCACCCCTAAACTCCAGGTCGTGTGCAGGGAACGAGGGACATCGGTGCACATGGTGGGTTATGGGGAATATTGGCCTACCTGACCCGGGAGGTGAGCTCACGTGGAGGGTTTCAGATGAGAAGAATCCAGATAATGTCCTTGGTGTCTTGTGAAATCATCACCATTGGAGCGCACTCTGTAGTGTCTCCTGGCACGACGTTACTGTAGCATTATTGAACACGTAGGGTGGCACCGTGTGCCGGGGCACTCACAGATTTCTAAACAGCTTATTGTAATTAGCAGTTTAATTTTAGAAAACTAATTTTACAAGGTCGAAATTTTAAACTGCTGAATTGACATCCCATAAAAATTGTTGAACTTTATTATTGATTCATTTTCACTAAAAAATTGTCAGACCCTTCATTTTAATTTAAAAAATTGTCAGACAAAAATTTGTCATTATGAAAGATAAAATGATATTCTCTGGAGGTCATTGCTGATTCATTCCTCCTACACATATTTATTACTTATTTATTTTTACATCATTGTTCATTTTTATATAATGTTTGACTTCTCCCCTTAGGTGTAATCCCCATAAAATTCCCACCACCAAATCACCCATGAATTGTCACCAGAGTCTTTATTGAGAACTTACTTTGGGGTGCACTTCTTGAATTAATGAATGTAAACTTTTATTGTCTTCTGCAAGCCTAATTCAGAATTCTGACTACATTAGATGCTTTTTGTATTTTGCTCGTATCTACTTAGGCACAGTGAAAATTTGGTTTCTCTTTTTCTTCATGAATCCTGCAGGAGTTGTAATAAACAGGTACATGCTAACGCCTGCTGTCAGGAAAGGCTGAATGTTTTGTAACATTCTCCGGTGAAGAGAGAGAGTAAAGGAGAGCATGTTGACTTTCTTGGGCGCTGGGAGGGTTAAAGTCTTATTTACTCAGTAATGACTTCAGCTCCAGCTGTTAACTCTCCAACTGTTATGTTTTTTAAAAACATTTGAAATTCATTTTCCTACCAACACCATGGGTATAAGTTAAGAGTTACTGCAGATACCTGGGTAAACATTGCTTTTTGGGGGGGGATAGAAAGATAGTCATCGACTTAAAGCAATTTTTAAAAAATTTTATGAGAATCATGATTTTGAAGACATTGATGAGAAAATTGCTGTGAGAAATAATCTGTCCCTACACTAACTGCTGCCATTTCTCTGTTCTATTAGCTCTATAAGGAATTTCATTTTCCCCAAACTAGCATAGATAAGATGTTTGATCAATGAATGGATTGATCTCTATCTAAGGACAAAGCTCAATGGGGCCATTTGCATGTTTTGAACATTTTATTATGGTGAGTTAGGCATACAGCAAAGTTGAAAGAATTTTGCATTGAGCACATATGTACCGACCATTTAGATTGGCATTTTACTGTGCTTGCTTTATCACACACCGGTCTATATGTCTCTCTATCCTTTCATTCACATATGTAATTTTTAATACATTTCCAAAAACTTTCTGGACAATCATGGAAGCTGATTTGTATCCTGGTATACAACTGAGTTGGTGACTGAGAAAGTGAGGAAGAGTCAGGCTTGTGATCAGATGGAGTTCTGATTCTAACTGCACACGAGGTCTGCCCATAAGTCGCAGTATTTTGCTAATATTCCTCTGATTTTAATATTACTTGCACAGTTAGTATAATCTTGATGGAGAACCCTCAGTTGCCAAGTCTCTCGATGGTGATGCTGACTGAATATGTTGATAGTTGCCATTACAAGTTATTTAGTGTTGTTCCGCATGAGACTTACTCTGCCATGTCTTTCCTGGTTAGGAGTAGCCCATCGAAGCCAGAGCAGTGAAGGAGTCAGTTCTCTCAGCAGCTCGCCCTCCAATAGCCTTGAAACGCAGTCTCAGTCTCTCTCACGCTCCCAGAGCATGGACATCGACGGTGTCTCTTGTGAGAAAAGGTAAAGTGAAACCACTTTTCCAATAAGCTGTTTTATTAGTGGAAAGGAAACGATCCATTTACTCCAGTCACTAGTCCAGAGACCCATGACACAGTCTTCAGCAAATCAGAGCTCAGTTGGCTAAATTTAAAGGTCTTTGTAATATTCTGAAATGTTTTCATGCCTTTTGTTTGTTTTTGGTGTTGAAATGTCTTTTATGAGGTATGGTGTGGGTGGTGAAAACTGTTTTTTAAATGTCTATATTTCATAAATACAAGGTTGGCAAGCATATGCCAGTCGCTAAAAAGTTCTTCAAAATTTAAATGATGAATGAAATGGAAAAGTTTGGAAAGGTTCAGACAGGTAAGCCTGATATCCTAGGCGCTCCATTAGGATTAGGGCATCCTAGAGCAGAGCCTTCCTGTGCTGCAGATGTACCCTGAGTGGGTGAAAGAGGGGCTGAGGCCTCCATTCCTTCTGCTCTGCCCTCAAGCAGCCCTCTGTTTAGGTCCATGGACTGGACGAGTATCTCCTATGTGTGTCATAATGTGAAAAAGCTTGAGAAGCACTGGTTGGTTTAGAACTTCAGCACTTGGTGGGACTAGGTTGAGGATCCAGAGCAGAGTTCAACCTATATCAGGCAAGAATGTGGGAAGGACTATACTCTAAGGGCAAAGATCAAGTAGGATAAAATCCATCCTGTAAAATAAAAATAATTGGATTCTTATTATTGCTGCAAGTGGATGTATATTAACAACAATCAAGTCAACTCTGAGAGTTCATGGCCAGATGGTGACTTTTGTGTGGGTTTAGGAGCTAGATTTACACTATTAGCAGAGTCAGAAGAAACCTTAACCTAAGAACTGCCATCCCCAGTGGGTCTAGGCCTGTAGTATCTTTACATACTTAGCAGGAACAAGCACAAAGCACCCAAGTCTTCAGAGAACTTCCTTAGAAAAACCTCTTAAGAAGTAGGGACTCATGATCAAAAACCACAAAACACACATAAAAAAAGCCACCATGAGTGAGAGCAGAATCAGTAACTACAAAATTTTTCACCTAGAAATTTGGGGGTTTTGGAATTACCTATACAGATTACAGTGCAATCAAATGTAGACTATATATGGTTAAATAAATTAAAAAGGGAATTATAAGACATGAATAAGGGACAAGTGATTATGAAAACAGACAAGTACATTTGAAAAGAACCAAATGGAATTTCTAGATGTGAAAACACAATTCAAATTGAAAACTCAATCTAAATATGAAATAGTGGATTAGACATAGCTGAAGAGAAAATTAACAAACTGAATGATAGAGCCAAAGAAATAACCTAGAGGGCACCACAAAGAGTAGAACAGATTAAAAATATGAGAAATATGTAGGGACATAGAGGACACAGATCTAATATATAGCTAATAGATATACCAAAAGGAGAAAATGTAGAGACTTGGAGCGATTCCTCACTCGCCTCCTTATTCTGTATTTTATTGGTTTGTCAGAAGAATAAATGACCGAGAATTTTTCTGGAGTTGATAAATGAAATGAACGCTCAGATTTGGGAGGCCCGGCAACTCACAAGGTTTAACAAGGAAGAATTCCTATTTAGATATTCTATAGTAAAATTGTAGAACACCAAAGACAAAGACCTTTACATAGCAGCCAACAAGAAAAGGAGATGATCTACAAAAGGACAACAGTAATCTGTCTCAATGATGGAAGTCAAAGGGTGATGGAATAATAGCACTAAATGTGTAAATTAAAAAAAAAAAAAACCTGTCAACAGCAACTATGTACCAATGTGATTCTTTTACTATCTTGTAAGAGCCAGGTTGAAGTAAAGACATTTACAAATTAAAACAACAAAAAGCCCAACCTGACCATCTGCCACCAGAAGAGTCCACCTTTTAGCAAACATAGAAGGAAAATGATCTCAGAACTCATGTCTGAGATGCAAGAAGGAGGGAAAAGTAAAGCAAACTATATATGTGATTAATCCAAACAAACACTGATGGTCTAAGACAATAATGAAAGTTCATGAAATAATTTTGGGGGCAAGAAGGTAAAATCAGAGATCTAAAATACTGGACTGCAATTGTAAGGAAGCCAGCTTGTAAGTGTCTGAGAAACTGCAAGGTCCTTGTATTACTTGCGGGAAGGCTAAGAGACTGGTATACTCTCAGTTATTTTGTTTCAAATACTTGTGAAACTTCAGTTTTAAAGGAATAGGAAGGATATTACTTCCAAACCAGTAAAGGGAAAACATGGACCAGGCTGGGGAGGCAGGAAATTTAAATCAAAGAAAGGGAAAAAAGAAGCACACATTTTAAAAGAGGGACAAGCAACATAGATAAGATGGAGAAAAGAAATTGAATTATGTAACAACACTGGAGTGAAAAGGCACAAGGTGGGTAAGAAGCAACAGAAGCCGCTTTCCCCTTGCTTACAGAAGGCAGGCCTGGAACACAAGGCAGAGAAGGGTGAAAAGTTTCAGGAGTCAGAAGCACACAAGACCCATGTTTTCTGATGTTGCTTGAAATATATAATTATGTAGGAAAAAAAGCTTTAAACAATCCTCATACACTTGGAAGTTTTAAGACCAGCACGCTGCTAAGTAGCATCAAAGAAGAAACCAGAATGAAAATTTGAAGGTATTTAGAACTGAGCAATAGCAGATACTTCTTATCAGGATTTCCGTGTCACAGCTAAGTGATCCCTAGGAGAAAAGCTGAAGCGCTATGTTACAAATGAAAAAGAGAGTGGAAATATCAAACTGAAAATCCTTCTGGAACACCACCATCTGGACTGGGTATCCTTCCTTCTTTCTGCCACGGTATGTCTCAGCGAGGTGCCCCTCATTTCAGGTGGAAAGGCCTGTATCCTGCACCTTTTCCCAGCTCTTTCTCCTCTCGTCTTTCCACAGCACTTGTGATTTAACATGCTTTGTGCTTTGCTGATGATGCTTATTGTTTGTTTTCGTCTTCACCCTGTGTGAGGTCCCTGACAGAGGGGTTTTTTTCTCTTTTGCTCACTGATATCACTGACACCTAGAATGACCCTGTACAGAGGGGACACTCGATAATATTTGTTACTGAGAAAATTCTATGAAAAATGTAATCATGCAAAGTACAAATAAATTTGTAAAATTCTCCCAAAATTGACTCAAGAAGAGAGAACCTGAATCATCAAAAACCATGAAACAAATTGAATCAAGTATTGCAACAATTTCCCAAAAAGTGCCCTGCTCAGTGATTTTATAGTTAATTCCACCATTTCGATTTTGTATACATTTCAGACAATTAAAAAAAAAAATAGGAAATACTGGTTGAATTTATTATACAAGGTGAATATAGCCTTCATATCAAACCAGGCAAGAATAATTATATGATCTGGCGCTGATTACATTAGTGTGTTTACTTTGTGAAGGTTGATTCAGCCTAATATGGGTGACACATCTATGCACAATTATGTACTGATATTTCAGTTAAAAGTTTAGTTAAAAGTAACTACCCTACATAACGTGATTCACTTGAGTTTACTTGAGGAATGTAGGGTTTTTAACATTACAAGATCTGTAAATATCATGTACCACCTTCTGTATTAAAAAGTCTTGTAATCTTGATAGTTGCAAAAGTTTGATAAAATTTTACATTTTATGATTAAAAACCTTAGCAAACAGGAAAGAGCATCCTTAAGCTGACTGTGGCAGAGAGAAAGTGCACAAATACTCCTTGTGCTCCCCTGCATTTCCAGCCCTCTTTGCAGTTAGAGGGGGACAAGCTCTGTCCAGTAGACTGTGAGTGGACGTGACACGTGTCACTTCTAGGTGAAGGCAGTTGAGCCGATGTTCCTCCTCCATCCCTCTCTTCTCTTGCTCCAGTGACCTTGGAGGCTGTGTATTGCAGATGGCATAGATTAAAGATGGAGTAAGGATGCTTCACTCTCATCAGACTTTGCGTAAGCAAGAAATAAACCCTTATAGTGTTAAGCCTCTAAGATTTCAGTTATATGTGTTTCCACAGCATAGCCTATCTTATTCTGACTAATGTAAATGACATTTACCAAAAGCCAAAAACAGAAAAGGATGGCAACTCTCATATTCAGTGGTGAAAAGTTAGAAACTCTCTTTAAAATCAGGAATAAGAATGAGAATGTTTGCTCTTTCTGCTTCTGTTCTACATGGGGCCCCTATCCAGCACAGTAAACCAAGTGAGGGCTAGAGTAGAAGAAACACAACATTACTATTGGGAATGAGATTTTGATCTATCCAGTCAACTGTATTAAGTAAACTGATCTCAAGTCAACGACTTACTATGTATGAGCAATAAAAAAAATTGGAAAACTTTTTTAAAAGGTACCATTCATAATCTCATTAAAAAATAGATGGTACCGGGGTATAAATTTAGCAAAAGAAGTATAAAATTTTAGTGGAGAAAATTACAAAATTTTACTAGAAGACCTTAAAGAAGGTCTAAATACTTGGAGAGAGATACCATGTTCATGGATTGAGAGATTCAGTGATAGAATGATGTCATTTCTCCCCATTTGCCCTCAGAATGGATGAAATTTAGTCAGTGTCCAAACAGAATTTTTAAGAAACTTGTCAAACTCATTCTTAGGTATGTGTGGAAGAGCAAAGGGCCAGGAATTGCCAAGACACTCTTGAAGTAGAGCGAGGTGGAGGTGCTGACCTTGCAGATGTGAGACGTGTTGTGAAGTTTTAGTAAAATAGCATGGCATTGGCTCAAAAACAGGAAGATTATCTGTTGGAACAGAAATGAGAATCCAGAAATAGACCCACACATAGGTGAAAATTGGGCATATGACTTAGAGGATTTCACAGTATATAAAAAGGATGGTCTTTCCAATAAATATGTGCAGGGATAATTATTTACTTACTGTGGGGGAAGAGAGTATATGTACTTAGCCAGATTTTATTATCTGACTCTGGGTGATTACATATCATTGAAAAATAGTATGTATAGAGAAACCCTGATTTTTTTTTTTTCAAAAGTGAGCCTAAGAAAATGACAACTTGGGAAAAATGTTTTCGACAAGTGTGGTGGCATGTTTCTATCCTAATATATGAAGAACTCCTAAAAATTAGTTAAAAAAAAAAAAAGAAATTTTATTATTTTACTCTCCTGATTGACTTTGACTGATATTTTAAAACTTTTCCTCGACCAGCAGTTATGACGTTAGGTGGATTTATAAAAGGTGAAAAACTTATTTGTCTTTTGTGCTTAAAGCATGTCCCAGGTGGATGTGGATTCAGGAATTGAAAATATGGAGGTTGATGAAAATGATCGAAGAGAAAAAAGGAGCCTCAGCGATAAGGTTGGTAAGAGATGAAGCCCTCGCTTCTGTTTTTAGTACAGGTAATATAAATAAGTAAACTCCAGTTCATGTCTCGTGTGTTGGAGCTGACTCACCCAAATCACCAAATCCCATGTAGTGATTTTTTTTCCTTTTGAGGAAAAAAATAAGTGGCCTAAATGGCTTTTATTAGTGGGACTACAACTTGGTCCTTTCACTTGATAAAATGCTTCCGTTATCTCTGTTTCAGGTCCATGTTTTATCAGTTAATTTAGTTTGTAATCGAAATTAATTTAGAGCTAATTAGAATTTTGTTTTAAGATTTATTTATTTATGCATTGAAGAATTGGGTAGAGGCCAGAGGTGTGGCGGGTGAGAGGATTCATCAGAGACAGAGAGGGGAACAGAACAGGCCGACTGACGGAAACACACTGCTGAGGGGAGCAGCAGGAGAGTCAGGAGAGGTCTGCCGCGCCATGTGGGTCAGCTCCCTGGCCGGGATCGAACTCAGACCTTCACAGTGATAGTGCTGAGATTTAACCTCTAGGCCACCAGAGGACCCCTAGTTAGAATTTTTCTGTTAAGTTCTGTTGCTTTAGCAAGTAGGTCATCTGCTTCTTTGGTAGTATTCTGAGGGAAATGACTGGGAACCAAAGCAAAGACTATGTAGGATCCAGTCACAAATAAGAAGCTTTTTGAAAACTTGAAGTCTTTCTATTTTGTTGTCACCTGATATTTAGAAAAAGTTCCCTATATTTATATATATGTTAATTCCTTATATTTAGAAAAAGGGTTTCCTCCTGTGTGTCACAGTGTAGAGCTGGTGTCGGCACACATGTCGCTTCCTCTTAGTAACTGTTACTGGTGTCCAGCAGCACACAGCTGGGTCACTGGGTCCCGCGCGGTAGCCTCCTAGTGCGTGACTCTTTTTTTGGTCTAGTTCTTTAACGTTTACAAAGAAGTACCATATATATTTAATCTGTGATGGAAAGTAGTAAGGAATATTAGATCATGGAATAATTCCGGGAGCAAAATTAGTTGTCAACCTAGAATTTAATCTGGTCCTTTGGCTGGGAAAGAAAATGAATAGGATATATGCAGACCTCAGGTCACGTGGCTTCCTTGGCACTTCCCGACTGTGCCCTTGCTCCCTTTGGCTCCCCTGTTGACTGTGTGGTGAGCTCACAAGACCTGCCTGTTTTACTCAGAAGCCATAGCAACAAGTCTAGTCTTTCCTGAATCAGTGGGTGAATAGCTATATGCACTTCTGAAGTGTCCATATGAGTGAAAGAATTAAATCAGGATTAAGTATTTCTACTGAGAAATACTTAGTCTGAGACCTCCTTCCGCTTGACATTAACCCCTGCATCTTCTTCCTCACAAGGAGCCTTCATCAGGTGCTGAAGTGTCAGAAGAACAGGCCTTACAGCTGGTCTGTAAGATCTTTCGTGTCTCCTGGAAGGACCGGGACAGAGATGTCATCTTTCTTTCTTCTCTTTCCGCACAATTTAAACAGAACCCAAAAGAAGGTAGGACTCTAGCCCAGCTGTCTATTCTCAGTGCTAAGAGAAAAGGTCTGCTGTCCCTCACTGCTACCCACAGCCACTCTGTCCTGCTTTATTTGGGTTGTACTTTTGTTTATAGGGATACTTCTTGGTGAGGACGCTGCTCTCTGGCCATTTTCCACTGATCTTACTGATAAAAAATCATTCCTTTCATGATTTCTAGAAAACAATATAAATAAGTTAATAGTGTTCGTTGTGTCATGGGGGAAGCTCTTTCCTTTGCAATAAGACGGGGCTTAGAGAAAGCTTTGGTTTCTGTCACCAAGCGGAAGCACTGGGGTCCCAGGGAGCTGCGGAGGTGCTCAGTCTGACCTGCACCTGCTTCACGAGCCCACTAGGCTGCATGTAGACAGCGCAGTGAACCTGTTAAAGTGCCTGGCACGACAACGTACTGTTATTTTGCTGTGTTCCCCGGATTCTGTTTGAGAGGCCATACTAAGCCCCGGTCACAGCAAGTAACGAAATGCTCAGCAGGACCGAGCATCACAGGGAGCTGTCACTTGGAGTCCAGGCGAGGTGGGGCAGGGATGCTGGAGGGGCCTCCCGATGTCGGGGATCTTGTCATTGTGCCTGGGGAGGTGCCTTGCACCTAGCAGACCCTCTGTAGATGTAACTTAAATGAAATAATAAATATTCCAGAGTTTGTCTTTTGCTTCTTGGGGGTCCCTGTCTCCCAGGCAAAAAAAAAAAAAAAAAAAAAAAAGTCCCCGTGTTCCTACTGGATGGATCAGCCACTTCTGCTTTGGCGGGTTCTTGCTAACTCTGGCTCTGGACAGGAGCCCAGCCTCTGCATGTTCAAATCGTTCTGCTTGTTGTTAGTCTTTCTTTTTTAAATGTGTATTTAGAGTCCTAGCCCAACATCATAAAACTAAGTAGAGAAGGATGGTTTGAAACTACAGGACAAAAGCTTAATAAATAGCACATTGACTAAATCACATGTTAATGAATTTATGTATTTGGGTCTATTTCTGAACTCCATTCTGGTCCATTGACTTGTTGTTAGACTTATTTTCAAAATTGAGATTCTCAAACCCATCTTGCAGATACATAAATGATATTTTTTAAGAACCAGATCAGATAAGATTTACAGGGGTTAGAGCTCTAAGTTTATGTAATGATGTTTAAAGCTTTTCTGAAGCCTGTAGGGCCTCATTTGGGAGCTGCAAGGAAGAGAGGAAACTGGAATGTAGTTGCTGACTAATCCCAGACACTTCATAATGTATTTTGAACTTTTTAATTAACAGTCCACTTCATGTAAAACATATGTAGACTAAGAAACCTTAACCCACTTGCATTTTGAGTCTGGTAAAACTCTATAGTCGGAAGTAGTTTCTTCCTACACTCAGTGCCTTCAGCTTTTTTGTATTTTGGGTTTTTTTTTTTTTTATTAAAGATTTACTTATTTATTATACATAGAAAAACTGGGGTACAGGCCAGAGGTACAGGGGGTGAGAGGATTCAGAGACAGAGTGGGGAACAGAACAGGTGGATCAACTGAAATATACTGCTGAGGGGAGCATCGGGCATGACAGGAAAGGTCTGTTGTGGCATGAGGGTCAGCTCCCTGGCTGGGGATCGCACTCAGGTCACAATGGTGATAGTGCTGAGACTTAACTGCTACACCACCAGAGAGGCTCCCCTTTTTTATATTTTGAATACAATAATATTAGATTCACAGAGAAGTTTGTGAGACTGCAGGGAGGTCCTCTACCTGCTTTGCCCCTCCCCCCTATTTTGACATCTTACATTTTCACTGTATGTTTGTCATGACTCAGAAACTGCTGTTCACTATGCTCCAGACTAAATTTATTTCATTTCGCCAGGTTTTCCACTAATGTCTGTTTTCTTGTTCTAGAATCTGGTCCGGCCTGCCGAGGGGGCCTCCAAGGCTCTGTCTGGCCTGTCGAGGGCTGTGTGCACGAAGAGCCTTGTGTCACTTCTTCTTTGTTCTGTCTTTCCACAGTGTTCTCTGATTTTAAGGACTTGATTGGCCAGATTTTAATGGAAGTGCTAATGATGTCCACTCAGACTAGAGACGAAAACCCCTTTGCCAGCCTGACAGCTACGTCACAGCCCATCGCAGCGGCAGCTCGGTCACCAGACAGAAACCTCCTGCTAAATACTGGCTCCAACCCAGGAACAAGCCCCATGTTCTGCAGTGTGGGTTCCTTCGGGGCCGGCTCTCTGTCCAGGTCAGCGTGGTTCTCTCACTCATCTAAGTGGCAGCCACATCACCGTGACGTGTGCGTGTGTGAGAGAAGGGAATTTCATTCACGGCCGATGTCACGCCGTTCACAAGCACAGGTCACCTCTGGGGGCAAGGACTGAGGCCTTGGCGGGGGTGTTGTCTTTTCCAGATTGGTCCAGGTCTTCCATGGTTATATTGTTGGTAAAATGATTTCTAGAAACCCATGAGTGGATATAGTGCGCTATTCTTTGGAGAGAGGCCTTCGCCTGTGGTGAAGTGGAGCCTCTCGATTAGTCCAGCGTTTACAATATAACTGCTTAGATGAGTATCTGAGGATGTGTACGCTGAGAGATGGGAAGCGTTTAATTACACTGTTCTTTAAAAGCTTGATTTTTTTGTTTTAGTTGTTTACCTCAACTTTATCTTCAATTTTCTCTTCTTTCTGCCTTTTCTCAACGAATGTAGCCTCTATGAAACGAGCCCGGCTCCCCATGCGAGTCTCTGGAGCTCTGTGCCCGTGAGGAGTCCGTCATTGGCCTCCCCTTCCCGCGCAGCCAGCCAGGGGGCAGTGCCTTCTCTGTCCCTCGGTCCCCACAGCCAGCCCCCCTCTCCCCGGTATCGCCCCTACACGGTAGCCCACCCCTGGGGGGCTTCAGCCTCTCCCACTCCACGCTCCGCAGGCCTCTCCACACTGTCTAGCTCACCCAGCCTCCCCACCCTCGCTAGTAGCCCTCAAGCAGTGCCAGCCAGCACCTCCAGAACGAGAGCCGCCAGCACGGGGCCTCCCCTGCTGTCCGCCTCACCCAGTGCCGTGAGCCACCGGCCATCCCTGAGGATTTCTCCTAGGTATTTATCCAGCAGGACTGCTGGTGCCTGTTTGCAGCGCAGGGAAAGGTGATTAATGCGCTTTGGGAGAATCGCGCATGGCCCTGACCTGGGTGCACGTGTTCCCGGCTGGGGTCGTTAGGTGTGTCCAGCTAGTGTGTGAGCATGCCCCAGACCACGCCCCGCCCTGCTCTGGTGGCAGCTGAGAGGATGGGCTGCTCTGTCGTGGGTTCCTCTCTCCCCTCCTTTCTCACGCTGCCTCCTTCCTGTACAAAAAAAAAAAGAACTAACTTTGTTTCTTGAAGCCTAGTTCACACGCCATTCCTCACTGCAGATGAGCTTCAGAGAGGCTGGGGTTCATACCTGAGAGTTGGGGCTCCCACAGTCACCTTTTGACTTTCTGTGCCGTCACCTATTGGAGCTGAGTCCAGTCCGGCCAAAGGGCTGTGGGAGCGAATCTGGGCCCAGTGTCATGACCTCTGACCCACTGTCACTGGGGTGGCCCGGGGTCCCCCTCCCCAACTCTGACTCCAGTCTCCTAAAGAGAAGCCCGTGTCCCCTCACTCAGGTGTCCCCCCCCCCCATCTCTATAATTAGGGAGCTTCCTGCCCTGCATGTGAGTAGACCAAGCTTTGGGCAGGAGGCGTGATGAAAGGCCAGCGGCTGTGAAAGCTGCCCCCTCTTGTTTCCCTTTGTCCCTGACCACCTCTTTTGCTTCTGTTGCGGTAGTGTGTCCGACAGCCCTTTCTCCTTCCTCCTCTTCGCTCTCTCTGGGGACAGTAGTGACGAAGATGACGAAGAAGATGATGATGATGATGTTGGTGATGATGAAGGTGGTGGTGGTGGTGGTGATGAGTTTTCTTGTGTCCAGTTTGGGTCCAGGTATCAGAGGAATGGAGTCTTACCCTGCATGCGCCTAGGTGCTTAGGAACTAACTTTCATGCGCCCTAACTAGGGGTGTGCTTTGCATCCAGAGTGGAGTGCAGTGAGGCGCCTGAAGGCCAGGGTGTGAGACCCTTGCATGCACTGAAGTAGAGGGCCTGGCCACGGGGTCAGGTAGCACGCAGGAAAATATTCACCGTTGCCTGCTAAGTTTGGAAGAAACGTATAGAAACACAAACAAGAGATTAAGACTAGCAGTGAGTTCACCCATCCTAGGGTCTCAATGAGGCGCCCTCGCGAGCTCCCCTGTCGGTCCCGTGTTCCTGGGGGCCAGCTGTGAGGATCGCTGCTGTTTTGGAAAGGGTGGGTGGCGCCTGGCTCTGTCGGGGCCATCCAGTGAAAAGTATCGGGGCCATAGTGCCTCTCTCGTAACCTTGAATTTTTTTAATCTCCTCCTTGACCCGGGGAAGCTAGACTCTCTTTGTCCAGACAGCCTTTGGAATGGGAGCAGAGGCTAAAAAAACCGCGTTCGTGATGTCATTAAACGTTCACCCTTGAAAACCGAGTGAAAGACAACCTGGGGTTTCTGAGTGACTTTGAGCAAGCTTTCCCCTGACCCGCTGACTCATTGTCTTACAGTTTTTGCTCTTAAATTGAGGTTTCCTCTGGACTGAGTTGGTATTTGTGCCCAGCACCGTTCAAAAATAACTCCTGGCTATAAATAGAGACAACAGGAGGAGTTAGGTGCCTCATTAAGTGATGGTGTTCAGAAGAACCAGTAGAGAGAATGTGTGTATCAAGAGGAGGATGTTGGTGCGAGGCTGGACTGTTCACTTGGGAAGGTTGTTGTTGTATTAGCTCGGGCAGTATGTCATCGTTTTCGAGTCAATTTCCCCAAGGTACCAGTGTCTGCCAGAGGCAGGTAAACCCTGGTGCATGACTACAGCACCGGGCAGGCATCCTTGTTAGCCATCAGTATTCGTTTTGCTATAAATTATCTGCAAGCAAAATGCCCTGGCCTATTTCATTCCCACTTTCTCTAACAACAAAGATCACAGTAGGTGCTGCTTTTGCCTACTCTCCTCTCTGGACATCTAAAACCCCAGTCTTCTAGATCCTGTACCTCTAAGAGGAGACAAAACTCCCTAATTGTGAAGAATTAGCTGCAGATATGGACTGAGCACCCTGGGCCCGGCACAGGGTCAGTGGTCTGCAGATGTCGTCCCTCCTGCCTCCCCCACTGCTGCCTGAGGTCAGCCCCTGTGGGAGTCAGTCATGTAGCCCACACTCGGCAGAGCCTGTGTGAGGTGCCCAGTACCTCAGCACCACACTGCCACCTCGACTTGTCCTTTTGTGCCCACTGGGACTTGTGTGGCTTCCCCTCCTCCCTGGTGATTCCACTGCTGAGACTTTAAGCACTTACTCTGTTCCTTGGGAAGGAAGTGCCAACTTTTTACTCCTAATTACAAAATCTCATACCAGTCCCTTGGTATGTCCTCTGTGGGCTGTTGAAATGAAACCTCATCTGTCCAGATGTTTGCAACTTATAGATTTTATCCATAGATCTTAAAAAGAATGCAAAAGGATGGGTGAAATAGCTGAGTGAGCAGATGGAATCCCTTAGTGTTGCATGTGAGATCAGGTTGAGGAGGAGGTAGCAGAGAGCCTTGTTGAGTTGAGCAAATAAATAGTTTTGTCTTTCCCCCTTGCACGTAACCTTCCCAGAATCTTGCTTGCTTAGAAGTAAACAATTTTAACACCTACTTCTTGCCTGGTGAAATAGGTGCCGTAGACAAAAGATTTGACAGGCCCCATCTGTCTCCTTTGGGTTTGCCCAGTGAACGCAACACATTGCAGATCTTTCTGAAAGTGGTTGGGACATACATTCTTATGTTAGTTCTTTATAGTGACAATATGGATTAATTTTAAAAAGGCAAGACATTCCTCTGATAACGTCTTGAAGTCCTCTGTAAAAAAGAGCTGTGTGCATTGTAAGGAACTACCTCTTGCAGGAATGGGATGAGTAAAGTGAGACCATTCTCTTGTAACGAAGATGGAACAGAGGAGTTGTTCTGAGGACATTTGTTCAAATGTCCAGGAAATTGATAACTAGAAAGAAATTTGCTTTTGGGTTTTTTCTTATTGTTGTCCACTGCTTAGATATTTCAGCAACGGGGTCAGTTCTTAAAAGACATTCATCTACATAAATAGCGAAAAGAGAGAACTCACAGAGAAAAACATTAACATTTACCCTCTTATTTCTGCTGGCCGTCACTCTGTGGACACGAAACATGAGCATAACTGAAAAGAAATCTTTCCACTGTGTCTGTCCCCAAACCTCTCACCCTGGCCTGTGAGACTGCATTGCACACACACACACACACACACACACACACACACACACACCCCTCCTTCCAGAACCCCTCTCCCACATTTGCCTGTGTCTGCCATGCCATCCTATCCTGGGACTCACCAGCTTGCTCCTCACCCTCTGCCCCCCATTTGCACTTGTTTCCTCTCTGGCCAGCTGCCCCGGGAGCCTGGGGCACCCCCGCTGACTCCTTCAGCCCTGTGTGTGATCACCATCTTATCTGAGTTGCTCCCTGGCCCCTCTGCATTAAATATCAAATACATACAGACTTTCTGTTCCCTGTACTCTGCTTTTACTCTCCCCCATAGCACTTTTATATTATTTTGTTTTTGATGCTCGCCCCTCTAGAATGTAGTTGTCATATGAACACGGTCATGTTCTATGTGCCTGATTTGCTGCGCTGCCCCCAGGACCTCCAGCCTGGAACATGGAAGGCGCAGCTCTTGTTCAGTGATTTATGTTGTTTAAACCTGCAGAGCCCTGGCTTTGCCTCGCAATGAGAAGATGCAAAATCCCAGAGTGTGCTTCCCCAAAATGGGCAAATAAGAGGGTGATTATTCCCACTATTGAGGAAAGGTAACCACAGTGGAATTGTTTAATAGGCACATTTTCTCGTGCTTCTAAAATTGTATTCACTTTGCACAGATCTCATGCGTGTGCATATCCCTGGGAATATTTTCATTGTGTTTTCAGGAGGGTTCTTCTATATTCCTGGTATGTGAAGTACTTATTATCAACTGTCAGTGCTGTTGTTTGGAATTAATTCACATATTCTACCCAAGGGTGGTACAAGTTTTTAGATACCCTTAGGACTTAAACATTTTCAGGATCCCATTCCACATGTCACAGTGGTAAAAGCATCATGAATTTTGTGTATTTTTTTTTTTAGGGAAAGAAATGAATGTTATTTTAAAACATGCAAACCACATTTACTGCTGGCATAAATGTACACATAAAAGCTACACTCCCCTTTCCTTCAGGATCACCTTCAAAAAACTGAGTCTGCCTCCTTTGCTTTGCACCTAAAGACCCTGATAAATCAGTGTTGCGGTCGGCCCTCACTCAGCCACCCTGCTCATCTTCACCCCGCTGGAGCAGCCTTAGGGCTAGTTTCCGTCCTTCCCTTCTGTCCAACCTGTGCCATAGGTTGTAAGATCTCAGATGACTGGGCTCTGTTCTGAAGGCCTTGGATTTAGAACTGGCCCAGCTTTCATCTTTTTTCTTGAAATACTCAGCCTACTTTCATTTCAAGATCCATTTTGTATGTTTTTCTAAAACTTTAAGGTCAGTCATGTGTATATATTCCCAAACGAGTGTGTATCGATGCATCTGCCTAACGTGCCGGGACTATCTCAGTTCCTCTGGGTTCTTTTCATTTCTGGCTTCCAGTTGTCTGTCCTGGGGTGAAGTAGAGGTGGGCCTCCCGTCTTGCTGCTGGTCCTCCCATCCTTTATCACTGTGCACATGTAACTCGGGTAGTATTTCCTCTTCATTCAAAATTCCTGGCCTCCTCTTAGGCCATCATCAATCTGTGTCTTTTGTGTATATCAAATCAACGTGTGAGTCAAACATCAGACTTGGTATGTGACCTTGATGGTTGATCTGAACTGTAATTGCCTCACCTCTAACTAACCCTTGTGGTAATGTTTGGCTTTGGCCTCAGAGAAGCATTATTGCTAACAATAGCTGCGCTTTGCATTGTTGCCAGCTTGTGTTTTTACAAAACACTTCCACATCCTTGCTGCAGCCAAGGTAAGGTCCTAGGTTCAGGCAGCACGTAAGCTGGGGCACGTCTGGATACCCATAGCGCAAGAATTCTGCGTGCTCATTTATACAGTACTACTTTGCCCTTTTCGCTGTGAGTTTTGGAATTGTTTGTATTATTAAATATTTCTCATGTTTCTAACTGGACAGTTTTCCTGGCTCTGACCCTTTTGGCAAATGCTGGATGAAGGCTATTGAGGAGGAGGTGTGTTCGGGTAGTACCTTGTAACGTCACCCCTGCGGAGTTAGGGCACCGCAGTGGTGGGGGCCAACGTCAGCCTCCAGGTCGCCCTGTGTGATGCCAGACAGTTTGGCTTAAATGCGTGGGACTTGGGACCTGCCTGGCCCTTGGTAGCCCCTCTCAGTCCTGGTTGTGCGAGTCGCTGTGGCCAGTAAGCTAAGGTGCTGGCTCTCTGGTCAGACTCTTTGTGGTCAGTAAAATGTTTACTAAAATTGTCATTGGACTTGGAGCAGCTGAAGCGAGCCGCATGGTGTCTGCGCTTGGTTGGGGGTGGGGGGCGGGAGCTCTACCCGGCTCTCGGCTGCAGACACGCAATCGCTGTCAAAAAGGAACAGTTGAGAAGAGAGAAGAATCATCACTTGTCTTTTCTCTTCTCCAAAGTTTGGGAGCCTCTGGTGGGACAAGTACGTGGGATTCCTACAGCGACCATTTCACCATCGAGACCTGCAAGGAGACAGACATGTTGAACTACCTCATCGAGTGTTTTGACCGAGTCGGAATAGAGGAGAAAAAAGCACCAAAGGTAAATGAAGAAAATCATTTTTTTGAAAAAAGCACAAAGGCCTCGTTCATTGTTTGAGAAGTAATCTCTCCCCCCCATGGAGATCGCTCATTCACATACTCGGTCCGTGGGTCAGTCAGTAAACAGTCACCGTGTGCCAGGTGCTGTGCCAGATTCTGTGCCAGCACTGGGGGTGGACCAGTGACCAGAGCAAAGCCGCCCCTGCCGTGGTGAAGCCCACCTCCTACCAAAGGAGAGAAGGAGCGGGGCCAAGTGACATCCTCACCAGTGATGACCCGGCCTTGATAGTTTGAGATGCTCTGTATGAGCTTCGTAATAGTAACCGACATTTACAGAGAGCCCGGCGCTGTGCTCAGCCTGTATTAGCTCAGATCTCACAGTTGTTCAGACATCTGGTGTAACCGTATTATTTCTTCCACTGTATGGACAAGAAAATGAACCTCAGAAAGATCAAATAATTGTCCAGAATCACATAAAAAGTTAATTGCAAAGCTGCATTTAAACTCAGGAAGCTATGCTTTCCCTGCTCTTTCATGCTGCTGCATTATTCTTGTTCATTCCTGTGTCATTTTCTAGTCCTAGCTTTCCACTGACAAGGAGTCCAGTTGCCCACTGTATCTGTGAAGGACTCTCTGGGGTTGGTTGCATTTCAGCAACAGCAACGAGGGCGGGGGTATCTCCGAGACTCCTGGGTAGCCGTCGCTGACTCGCCAGCATGCCATTCGTTACTCTGGTTTGTTCATCTGAGATAGAGAAACAAAAGAGCTTACCATTGCCTAGAGTGCCGTGTCTTCTGACTCCCGTCAGCTTTCAACAGCGTGGGATTATTTTGTTTGTCTCTGGCCCTAACCTCCACCTTCTTTTCAGATGTGCAGCCAGCCCGCAGTCAGCCAGCTTCTGAGCAACATCCGTTCACAGTGCATATCCCACACTGCGTTAGTACTACAAGGTTCCCTCACACAGCCAAGGTAGGAGAACAGCCTGTGCTGGGGGTGGTGGGGAGAGGACGCCGGCCTTCGGTGGCGGCAGCTGTCCAGCCATTTTGCACTACTTTGGAGAACTCACTTTGTTGCCTCTAAAACAAACACGGTTGACTAGATAATCTCTCAAGTCCCTTTTCTTCTCTAAAATACTATGATATTAAGACAGTCTTTCCTTCCTTGTCTAAGGTAGTGTGAAACCCATTTTAAAAGAAGTTAATTATGTTTTAAGAGTTCTTTTACTGACATGGATCATTGTCGGAGTCTGTGGGCATCCAAGCAGGCACTGAGCAATTTAGCGCAGAGGCAGCTGCTTGGAATCTGGAGATATTTGGCAACTCTTCCGAGTCTCCCACTCCTTGGACCACACAGTCTGTTGTCCAATAAGAAAGACAGCGGGGGACAGAGGGCTCGGAAAGCACCCCCAGTGTGACATGATTATTTGCCTGTTTCCGAGGGGCCGATAAAGGTTTCAAGTTTAATGAAAGATTGTGTATTTCATTTCTTTTATGCAAAAATATCTGAAGGAAAAGTGACGAAGTTACAACTTTTATTCACTCTTCATTATCTTATTTCCTGAGCTATAAGCAAATGTTTTTAAAAATTATCAAAAAGAATGGAAATGATACATTTACCAAAACTTAAAAAGTGTTTCATGGTTAAAATTAATAAAGGTTTTTAAAATCCTCAGCCTCTGCTGATCTTTTTTTCCAGTTGGATCAGGCATAAGTCGCTAAGTAAAAGAGGCATAAAGTAATGCTTTATTTTAAAGAATCGTATGTAGGGAAAGATGAATTTTTTTGAAATGTCATGCAGTCTCCCATTTGTGCGGCAAGAAACAGTTCTTAATAAGAAGGTTGATCTTTTGCTTAAACCGCTCGTGTAGAATATTCGAGAGATTTAAAGTCTGACTCTTGCCGGGCCGTTGCCGCTGACTGATGCGCCATGTGTTCTGTTGTTCCGTGGTAATGAGCCATTCATCTCAGCCTTGACCTTGGTGGGTCCACAGGTCCATGCAGCAGCCGTCCTTCCTGGTGCCGTATATGCTGTGTAGGAATCTCCCCTATGGTTTCATTCAAGAACTGGTGAGAACCACTCACCAGGATGAAGAAGTATTCAAGCAGGTAAGGTTTTGTGAGTTGCTATGGCAACTCTTAGCCTAGAAGCTTCGCTGCCAAGGCAGATTTCTAAATACACCGTATATTGAAAACTTCTGTTCTTGAATTTGAACATGCGTGTGTGATTTGCTCATACAAGACCTGCCTGAGATGCCTTTCCTGAGGAAATAAGATTGACAGCAACATTGTTCATATCACATGCTCATTTCTACCAGTCAGTCAAACTTCAAGTCTTTTAAGCAGGGTTCTTGCTAAGTGCTTTGGGAGACAAGAAGAAATAGAAAGCCCTGTCCCTGGATTCAGTGAGCTTTTAACATAAGAACAGCAAGAGATGGCATTGCCAAATGAGTAGTATTGAAAGTTAGTGCTCTGAGTTTACATAAAGAGATTAATAAATTAGTGACCAAGTCAGCTCAGCAGCAGTCTGCACGCGCCATAAAATCTGTGTCTTTTTGCTACTAAACTAAGAAGGTTGCCTGATAAAATACTAATTATTTCATTCTGTTAAGTATTCGTGCATTTTTATATCTTGTCAACTGAAAATGCATAGAAGAACTGATGTGCAGGCCAAAGGTGCAAGGGAGTGAAAGGACTCACCAGAGACAGAGTGGGGAGCAGAACAGGCGGATCTACTGAAACACACTGCTGAGGGGAGCGGCAGGGAGACAGGAGAGGTCTGCTGCGCCATGTGGGTCAGCTCTCTGGCTGGGGATCGAACTCAGGCCATCGAGGTGGGCCATTGCAGTGGTAGCGCTATAGCTCGGATATTTAATAATACAACTGGCTGGTCTTAAAAGTTTCTTCCAAGGTGAAAGTTTGCCATTACATTCTGTTGCTGTTTTGTGGTAAAGTCAGCACTTGCCAAAGAGCTTTCACACAAACTGCTGCCCTTAATGGAGGGATTTTAGGACGTTTTGGTACGTTTTCCTGTATGATCATTTATTTCTTTTTCTTTGACTTGAAAGAATAGCAGAGACAGTAGCTTGGATTGGCATGATTCCTTTCAGTCAATCTTAACCTAATATTATACCCAATATTATATAATATTCAGTCAATCTATACCTAATATTATTCATGACTATTTGTTTTAAGGCCTCTGGATTCTTGGGAATTGTGTTTTCCAAATATTAGTAAAAGAAGAATCTGGAGTTAAAGCCCAGCTGGTGTTGTGTCCTCTGTATCTGTTATTCATCAACAGCTTGTCTTAGGTGACGGTCTGGTTGCCTTATAGGACTAAGGCGGCATCTGGAGAAATAAGTGAATGCAGATGAAAATAAAGAACTGCCCGAGGGGCCTCCCTGGTGGCACAGGCAGTTGAGTGCAGCGCTTAGAAGCTGTTAGTGCTGGTTCGATCCCTGCCGGCCTCAGAGCAAGCCACATGGCAGCAGATCTCTCCTGTCTCACCTGCTGCTCCCCTCAGCAGTGTATTTCATCAGTCTGCCTGTTCTGTTCCCCACTCTGTCTCTGGTGAATCCTCTCACCCTCCCACATATCTGGCCTCTACCCCGGTTCTTGTATAAATAAAATAAATCCTTAAAAAAATAAAATAAAATAAAGAACTGTCTTGGCAGGTCTCAGTGACACTTCTGTACATTCATTACCAGGCTCTCCCTACTTAAGAAGACTTCATTTGAGGAACCAGTATAGCCTTACCAGCCCAGTGGACGGGTGAAAATTTTGGTCATAAGTGTACACAGAGCTTATAAATGACCTTTTTTTTAAAAAAATCAAAATGAAATCCACATAACCTAAAATTAACCTTTTGAAACTATACAGACAGTTCAGGGGGCCTCTCTGGTGGCACAAGGGGTTAAGCGTCAGCACTATGAAGCAGTCCGCAGCTACTGCAGCACGAGTTCGATCCCCGACCAGGGAGCTGAACCCACATAGCGCAGCAGACCTCTCCTGTCTCCCCGCTGCTCCCCTCAGCAGTGTTTTTCAGTCAATCCACCTATTCTGTTCCCCACTCTGTCTCTGGTGAATCCTCTCACCCCCCCCCACATCTCTGGCCTGCACCCCAGCTCTTCTATGCATAAATAAATAAATCTTTTTTATTTATTTATTTATTTTTTAAAAAGATTTATTTATTTATACATGCACTGGGTACAGCCAGAATCACAGGAAGGTGAGAGAATTCACCAGAGCCAAAGCGGGGAGCAGAACAGGCAGAAGGACCGAAGTACACTGCTGAGGGGAGCAGCGGGCGGCAGGAGAGGTCTGCACGCCTTGTGGGACCCTTGCCCGGCGGCCTGGGAACAAACCGGCGCTGTAGAGGCTGCGGGCAGCTTCTCAGCCCAGCGCTCAACAGCTGCGCTACTAGGGAGGCCCTAAATAAATAAATCTTTTAAAAAAGAAAGTATATAGTTCAGGAGGGTTTAGTACATCGATGATGTACGACCACTCCAGCCTGTGTGTGTTAATCATGGAATTCTGGTGCCTTTTCTGCTGTTTGATCTGAAGACTCCTTCTCTTTCCTTCTCTTTCCTTCTCTTTCCTCTTTGTGTTTGTTCCAGAGAAGAGTGATGAGTGAAAGTGATGAGTTGCTAAAGTGAAAAAGTTTGAGGTGTCAAAGAAAACACCTAGCAGCTAGAATTTAGAATTAGAAATGAATACTTTGTAGCACATTTTAAATTGTATCATTTAAATGCATTGATTACATTGAGGTAACACTGGTTTATAACACTGTATCCGATTTAGAGTCACCCCTCTTTAGATGTATGTTACCACGCCACTCACCAGTTAGGTTTCAAGAGTTTATTTTGGTTGAGTTTTGTCAGTTTCTTTGTTTTGTTTCTTTGTATTTCATGCATGAGTGAAATCATCATGCATCTGTCTTTCTCCTGCCTCATTTGCTTAGCATAATCCCCTCTGGTTACTTCCACGTTGTCACAAATGGCAAGATTTCATCTTTTAGAGACATGGATGAATGGATGGGTGGATGGCTGGCTGGCTGAGTGGTGTTCCATTTTATGTACACCACATCTTCTTAATCCACTCATCTGGTTTTGAGCATTTAGGTTATTTCCATTGTAAATAATGCTCTAGTGGACACAGGAGTGCATAGATCTCTGAATTAAAGTCATATAAGCAGTATAATGTTTGACTGTTTGAAAATTATTGTGTTTAGTAATTTTTTTCTGTTTACTACAAATTCAAGCCTACTTGCAAAAGAGGGTAACTCAGCTAGAAAGAGTAAAGATGGTTTCCTTTCTGGATAGCATTCCCTGAAAAATGTGCTTATAGATTTTTTTGAGATGACCAGTTCTTTATGAAAATAATTGTGTTTGATGATTCTGGAATGTCTGTTCTTTTTTCTTGATTGCAACTTTGGCTTTCCCTGTCCCTACCGCTCCATTTTTAGCTAGCTTATGAAAGCACATTACTTCTACCCTAATTGTTTGAGTTGCCAAAGCTAGAATGATCTCTTCCAGAAGTGTGTTTATCTCGGGGTTCTCTGGGGTACCTCAAATTACTGTGCTCCTTCAATCACAAAGATGCTTAATACAATGGAAGGAAATTAGGAGGAAAGGGAAGCTTTCAGACTTCCCTGTGACTTTACAGAACACTCCCTTTTTCAGCCTGTCGGCGTCCGGATTGCCGGCTGTGGTTTGCAGCATTTTCCACATAATGCTATTAGTCTTGAATCCCAACCAGCTCCCTGAATGTGTTCATCACTGAGTGCACTGTGAGGCTTGAAGGTGAGCTGTGTGGATCAAAACTTGTAGTCTCCTTGTGCCCTGGTGTTACTGCTAACGTGTAACAATGACTCTGAGTTCCCCTACGTGCTGACATCAGGTGACCGTATTAACTACGCCACGCGTGGAGGTCAGCCTGTCAGAAAAGTTTGCTTTTCCATGGTCAACATTATCAGCTCTCTCTTTGCTCTACCTAATGAAAGTTAATATAATAATAACAGGCACAATGGGTCTGTTTTGCTTGTGCTCTTCAAAATAAGCAGGGAGAGATGGAAACAATTAGATGGAGACGGTGGGTGGCAGCCAAGGGTTTTTTGAAATATTAATCGAATTACAAAAATATTGGAACATTTAGTCCAGTTCCTTTGCAAATGATAGGTAGGTGGTAATCAGAAACATTATCTGCTGCTGAGGGGTACAGGCTGGTTGGTTGGAGTGGGGGGGCCCCCTGCAGAGCCCTGTAGCAGGCTCCAAATTGTAAATCTAGCAAATCACGGAAGACTTGCCACAATTTTAGGGCTCACCAAGCCCTGTCACTTCTAGAGAATCCAGCTGTGTTGCTTCATGGCTGGATTCTGGAATCCCGTCCACGTAAAACAGCTTTTCCTCAAGGAAAGAGTAGAAATGCCTGGACATTTAGATCCAGCACTCAGTTTGACATAACTCACGCTCCTCAATGTTCTTACCCTTATATTTCCAATTTTGTTCTCCTGTTATCTCTTGCAGATCTTTATCCCCATTTTACAAGGCCTGGCTCTTGCTGCCAAAGAGTGCTCCCTGGACAGCGACTACTTCAAGTACCCGCTGATGGTAAGACTTGCCTCTTCTTGAACTCATTCGGCAGATGGCTTTAACATACCCTTTCCTCCAGGCCTGTGGTCAGCCTTGTTTTCACGTTGAAAGCTTGGAATGACCATGTTGGCCACGCGGGACACTGGGTGTGCAATGAGAGGCAGCCCACACGCCTCTGCTGGGTCCACCGCTGGCCTCAGGTGCCGTCATCGCCCAGCTAGCTGGGCCTCGGTCGACCTCAGACCTTCTGAAAATGACCAGTATGGGTGGCAGCCTTTCCTTTCTAGCAACGAGTAGCCCATACCAGAGGTGAAATTTTGTTATAGAAAGAAGAAACTATTATAGATGCAGGTTACAAGGCAGAGTCAAACTGTGGAAGGTGGTTCATTTTTATCTCTAGGTCATGCTTTCTATAGATCAGCTCAGAGTGATTCTCCTACTCCTCTTCGCTTTCCAAGGCTGTGAGCTTCTCTCCAGGCTTTGCTTGGAGTCAGAGCGTTTCGCTCCCGCAGGCGCTGGGAACAGCCTACACTGTACACATGAATCTCAGTTAACTGCCCGGCAGGGCCTTGGCATTGGGACAACACTGGGGCCGGAATGTAAATAAGAGCCTCTCTTCTTCTCTGAATTTGTTGCTCTGGAATTTGGGAAGAAAAATACTTTAGAGTATTACTGAGTATTTTTTATTCTAGAAATATGAAGGGGAAATGATAAAATATGAGATGTGTTAACTCTGTAGAAATACAAGCTTGTGTAAATTGAGGCCTTTGGATAAACTGCTATTTTTTACTGCCATTGTCCCTCTTTCTCCCACTACCAACTGGATTCCCTATTCATTGCTTTCTGAGGCGCTCTCTGGGCCTCATGCCGGGGACACAGGCGCTCACGAGGCAGGGTCCTTTCTGCAGGTGCTCGTGATCTGCACAAAGCCAGACCACTCAACACCGTCAGACAAGAGCACTGATAGATGCCTGCTCGGAGGTGTGCAGAGGAGTGTAATCTGTTTTTATTTATTTATTTTAAGATTTATTTATGCATACAAGAGCTGGGGTACAGGCCAGAGATGTGGGGGGTGAGAGGATTCACCAGAGACAGAGTGGGCAACAGAACAGTCAGACTGACTGAAATCCACTGCTGAGGGGAGCAGCAGGGAGACAGGAGAGGTCTGCTGTGCCATGTGGGTAGGTCCCTGGCCACGGATTGAACTCAGGCTGCAGTGGCTGCTGATAGCTTCATAGTGCTGAGACTTTAACCCCTTGCACCACCTGTATCTGTTTTTAAAAAGTACAAATGATAATGCCCAGAGCCATTAAAGGAGGTGTTTAGAAATTAGAAGGTGAAATGGGGATTCTTTTAAATATAATTTTGTGTACTCCCGGTGGCCTAGGGGTTAAGTCTGAGCACTATCACCGCTGCGGCCTGAGTTCCATCCCTGGCCAGGGAGCTGACCCACATGGCACAGCAGACCTCTCCTGTCTCCCCACTGCTCCCCTCAGCAGTGTGTTTCAGTAGATCCACCTGTTCTGTTCCCCACTCTGTGTCTGGTGAGTCCTCTCACCGCCCCGTACCTCTGACCTGCACCCTAGTTCTTCTACACAAAAAGTAAATAAACATAATTTTGAGTGGATTGTGTCAGGACTCTTTCCCTTGCACACGTCCTTCAGGTTCCTGATGAAATTCTGTGACTTATGCATTGTTCTGTCTATGGCAGATGAAAGGAAGTGGAGCAATCTGATTGTTGGAAGTCAGCGACGAAATATTTCCTTGCGCTTTAATTATCACAGCTGCGTAAATATCCCTTCATGGAGTTGTTGGCTTTCTCTTGTGGTCTAACTAGCTTGATGTTCCAGCGAGGAGCTTTCCGTGTCAGACATCAGCGAGCTGCTTCTTGGTCAGAAGACAAAGGCCTCCGTTCTGCTGAACAGTCGTTTTATTTTGTGCCATTATTGATGCTTGTACAACAATGAGAGTGCAGTGAGGGGAAGGATAGTGATGAGAGACAGGAAGAGGAAGCTGCTGGAGCGAACAGAGCCAGCTATGATTCCTGCCTAGGCCACTGCAGCCAGCTGTGCCCACTGTGCAATCACCTGGGGGTCTTGAAGACATCCCATGCCCACCTCGCAGACCTTGCGATTTAATTCCTTGAGGATGTGGGGGGAGTGAGGCCTGGCGCTGGGATTCTTAAAGGCTTCTCAGGTGATCTCATCGCAGCCAAGTTCGGGGGACTCTGCATAGGGGTTGTGAGCACTCTCTTCCCAGCGGCTCCCTGGTTGCTAGTGGCTTCTCAGAGCTGTCGTGCCTGGGTGAGTTCACCCAAACACTTCGCTTTAGCAACACTTAGCTTTGTCTGGACCACAGAGGACATTCAATCCACAGTCAAAATGGTGTTTGATTGAATTACTGTGACCGTGTTAAACTGGATGCCCCTAAAACTGCTCCTAGTTCTCCCATGTGAGAGAGCGGTCACTCTGAAGGGAAATCAAGCTCTTAGCATTACTAGAACTCTCGAAAGCAAGTGACACTTCTAAACGTGTTCTGGATTTGATGGCTTGTTAACTGTAATTACCTATCATCCTCCATAGCACTGGCAAGACAAGGCATCTAAAATCTACGAAGCATCTCTTTTTGATGTAGAAAGCCATTACATGAAAAAGTCATTTTGAAAAATAGACCTTTATCTCTGTGCATTTGCACAAAAATATCTCTGGAAAACTATTAACCAAATTATCACTAGAGGTTCTCTCCAGGAGGAAAGTGTATGAGTGAATTTTCTGTTTCATTTTATCTTTCTGTTTTATCTGAAGTTTTTTATAGCATACAAGTTTATTAGAGAAGCAGTGCAGCTGCCAACATTTTGGAGGGAAGGCCTGTGTCTGAACAGCAGCAGCTAAAGCTCTTCCTCCCTGTTACACGTGCAGTGAGTTTAAGATGACATCCAATGACGTGACTTTCTCTGGTCTTATTTCTAGGCTTTAGGGGAGCTCTGTGAAACCAAGTTTGGAAAGACACACCCTGTGTGCAATTTGGTAAGTTCCGCCTGGTGGGCTCACAGGCTGTGAACACACAGCCAGGACGTGTTCCTTGGCAGCATCACCTAGAAAAGGTCTCTCGAAGGACATTTACATGTAGACGGAGCTGACACGTGTGGGTGGCTCTCAATGGTCAAATTGTGATCTTAAGCATTATCTCATGGGATTTGCTTTCTGCTGTGATTTTTTTTTGGGGGGGTAAGTTTTGTGCAAGAAGAATAACAAGTCCTCTGAGAAAAATTGACTCGAGCCTTTGGCAATATCAGAACCGTCCTCTGGAGCCCTATCTATCAGAGGATCTGGAAGCACAAGAAGTTTAAAAACATCTTGTAAAGTTGCAGGGGAGTTTGGAGGGGTCTCCTCTCCAGGGGGGAGGCAGGACCAGAAGAAACCCTAGAACATATGTGAGCCCCGTGTTCATAGCTGTCCAGTGTCGGCCATCGGTGCTGGCGGCTGAGAACCAGCGCACGGGGTAGCTGTTGAGAGCTCTGCTCGTTACATTTTGGCCTTACTCGCTGACTTAGCAGCTTGACTTGCCTCTTCTTTTTTTTGCATAGGTCGCTTCTTTGCCGCTGTGGTTGCCTAAGTCCTTAAGCCCCGGCTCTGGGCGGGAGCTGCAGAGACTCTCTTATTTGGGGGCTTTCTTTAGCTTCTCGGTCTTTGCAGAAGATGATGTAAGTATAGTAGCCATTTGCACTTTGCCGCTGTGATGTTCACATGCCTTCCCAAATGTGCATTATATGTTGACGGAATTGTTTCCTTTTTCCTCCAGGCTAAAGTGGTTGAAAAATATTTCTCAGGCCCTGCCATTACCCTAGAAAACACGCGTGTGGTTAGCCAGTCGCTGCAGCATTACTTGGAGCTGGGAAGGGTAGGTGTACAGAAATTGGAGGGAAGCCAAAGGAGGGATGTGACTTCCATTCTGAAGCTTAAAAGCAGCAAAATTATAGGCTAATTATAGCATCGTGGAGGTAATTTTGATCCTATCCTGGAAAGGAAATAGCAAAGGCTATTTTATTAAAACTGTAACTACCTCCCTCCTCTCCACATTCTGTTTCCACGCTAATTATTTTGACACAGTTGAATGTGGACGGTTCTTCTGCTCTCCTGTCAGGGCCTCCTAAAATGAGTACAAGTGGGAGAGGGCGGTGGGAAAGAGGCGAATTGTTCTTGAAGTCAGAAAGAAATCAATTTTACAATAAAGTTTTCTTTTTCTTCTTCCCTTTTAAAACAAATTTCAGCAAGAACTTTTCAAGACTCTGCATAGTATTTTGTTAAATGGTGAAACCCGCGAGGCTGCTCTCGGCTACATGGCGGCCGTTGTCAATGCCAACATGAAGAAAGCGCAGATGCAGGTAGGGTTCCTGCGCCTGCCCCTCCCCCTCACGTCTCTCCACCCGGCTCTTTTATTCCGTCCTGCCCAGGGCGTTCCAGGGATTGGAGATGTGGTGTGAGCGAGACAGGGCAGTGCTTGGCCACTGCAGTGCCCATATTCTGCAGGGCAGGCGAGCAGGCTTGCCAGTCTGTCACTTCAGACAGTCGTGGTATGTAAAGCCAGTAAAGCCAGGCAGAGCTTGAGAGTAACCGTGGAGGTACCAGCAGAAAGGTGGCGGTGTGGTTTTTGATCGAGTCACAGGGAAGGTCCTTTAAGGAGGTGACATCTGATCAGAGACTTGACTGGCAAGAGTCAGTATCACAAGACTAGGAAAAGAGCTGGCTGGATATGTGTCAGGCACTAGGTGGGAAAGAACTAGCTTTGGCAAAGCCCCACACCAGGGCTTTGTGGCTGGAGGACCGTGAGCAGGAATGAGGATTGTGGGTCATGGGGTGGGGGCGACAGCATCTCCATCAGCTCAGTACTGTGATGAGAACTGTAACTGGAAGCCGGTAGAAGGTTTTTAGCAAAGCCCGAATCTGCTGTGCAGAGAAGGGGCTGAAGAGGGTGCAGGGGTTGGGGCAGAGGCAGACCCAAGGACCAGTCTCCAGCTTTTAAGCACACCAGTCCTGTGAGGGAAACTGGTGTCTTGGCCACTTTGCCATAGTAGAGAAGTTAAAAGGTGTCCTGCCTATATCATTAGTACATCATGAATGAATGAAGTGACACCTCCACACAGCAGGGGGAGGAAGGCGTAGACCAGAGTGTGCGTTGGTAGGAGAGCCTTGATCTCTTACTGTGGTTCCCCCCCGACATGCACAGAGGAGAAGGCAGACACTTAAACTTCTCTGTGCCTCAGTTTCCTAAGTGCCACGTGGTGATAATAACGGTGTCTAACTTGTGGGCTTACCATGCAGAGCTATTAGAATAGAGACCAGTCCATAGTGAACGCTCAGCTGACCGGGTCATCACAGTACTGTATGAGGGCCCTGCTGCCATCAGCTAGCAAAACTCTCAGCCAGTAAACGAGAAGGAAGCAACGGTTATTTTTCCCCTTTCTGATTTTGAGAATATGTACGAGTCATTGAATTTCTCTGGACCTTAGTTTCCCCCCTGTATGTGAATAACAGGATCACTGACTTCTAAGGGCTGTTGTAAGCATTCAGTGAGAGAATATTTCAAATGCTTCTTATTTGATTACTGTTTAGCAAGTGTCACCTACTAATAGCAAGACAGTGGTGAGATGTCTGTCCTCTCAATGGCTTTAGGATGACACTTTGGTCACCTTATAAAGTTTTTTATTTTTAAAGATTTATTTATGCATATAAGAATTGGGGTACAGGCCAGAGGTGTGGGGGTGAGAGGATTCACAAGAGACAGAGTGGGGAACAGAATAGGTAGATCCACTGAAATACACTGCTGAGGGGAGCAGTGGGGAGACAGGAGAGGTCTGCTGTGCCATGTGGGTCAGCTCCCTGGCTGGGGATGGGACTCGTGCTGCAGTGGCTGCCGAGAGCTTCATAGGCTGCGTCTTGACCCCTTGTACCACCAGGGAGGCCCAGTCACCTTATAAAGTTGACCAAGATTGCCATTCAAATCATTATTTTAAATGCTTGTTTTCATATTTCACAGACAGATGATAGATTGGTTTCAACGGACGGATTTATGCTGAATTTCCTTTGGGTGCTGCAGCAGCTGAGTACGAAGATCAAGTTAGAGACTGTGGATCCCACGTACATCTTCCACCCGAGGTGCAGGGTCATCCTCCCGCACGACGAGACGCGGGTGAACGCCACGATGGAGGACGTGAGCGGGTGGCTGGCCGAGCTGTGTGAGTGAGCTGCCATGCGGGGTCACAGCAGCGCCTGCGTGCGTCTTTGCTTCCTTGATGTGAACGCCAGCAATTCCTCACGAATCGTATTCATCTCTTCAGAAAATGAGTTTAGGAGCTAGAGAAACACAGTAAAAAACTGAATGTAGTGAAAAAGTTCTTACTGGGATTGTCTAAAATCCCATCAGCACACAGAACAAATGGAAGGAAATAACCCTGTTCTGAGTAAATGGACACACACACTTATAACAAATGGTAGCAGTTACAGATTTCTGTCTCTTTTTCTTTTTTTAATTATGTTTTTTTCTTACATCATTGTAGTCCCCAGAGTTCTCCTGCCACCATATCACCCATGAACCATCACCGTAGTCCCTTGTGTTCTTACCTCCCCTGTTTTAGCCCCACCCCTTGCTGTATGCCTCAGTTCTGAGTCAGCATCCCATTTATGTAGATCTTTACATGCCAGTTAAAATGCTCATGTACTGTTTCATGCATGTTAATGAGTTGGCGGTATTTAAATATGAATAATTTGAAGGTGTTATGGTAGTTGATCTTTTTCCCTTCCGTATTGTAAAACGTGCTATTGACTAGCAGGCATTGGAAGCCTGTGGCATGTGTTGTGTAAATAGTGTAAGATTGTTCCAGCATGGGGGGTAGGCTCCTTACCCACCTGGCTGTGTGATGTTATGCATTCTAGAAAGAATTTAGCGGCCATCAGCACTGCATGTCCAACAAACATTGAAGACAGTATTTGATTGCTGTGCTTTGAATGAGTAGCTATTAGTACAATCTTGGAAACACACCTCGTAGAATAATAATTGCAGAAGTATCAGAGGGTTAACCATTAAAAAGAAATGTAATAACGAAAACATGGGGAAAAAAACACAAAAAACCCACAGGATTTGACCCAGCTGTGAAGGAGAGAAACTTATGTCTTCAGACATGAAGGGACAGTAGGTTTATGTCTTAATATGGTAACATACGTTTTACGGGATGAGACAAAATGAATATGTGTTGATAAGATACAAGAATGGGGAAAACATGTCTTACCACTTAAAAAATCATGCCATTCAAATTGTAGAACTGCTATTAATAAGTAAGATCCAAACTAAATTCTACCAAGAGACAGTTTTCATTTGTTTGGGAGAAAAACATAAGCTGTATATGTCATAGGAAATAAGATATATTTGTAGGAAAAAATATATACATATACTTGGAGGAATTAGATACAGATAGAAAGAAATTCAAGTTATCTTAAGTTATCTATAAGTTATCCAAAAACAAAGTGATAAGATAGAATGTAAAAAGTGGATGGCACTTAGCCGAGTCACTTAGTCTATCCTTTTATTCCGTAATTCCGCACCCGAAGCCAGGAGGGAGCAATTTCGGGTGCGTGGATCCTCCAGCACTGTTACTAATGAACACAAATTATAAATGACAAATACACCTCGCTGTAGATAAATGGATGTGGAAGCGCCTTCTGTGATGTAACAGCATTTGAGATTCTTTTTTTTTAAGGATTTATTTATTTATGCACACAAGAACTGGGGTGTAGGCCAGAGGTGCGGGGGGTGAGAGGATTGACCAGAGACAGTGTGGGGAACAGAACAGGCAGATCTACTGAAACTCACTGCTGAGGGGAGCAGCAGGGAGACTGGAGAGGTCTGCTGTGCCATGTGGGTAGTTCCCTGGCCAGGGATCAAACTCGTGCTGCAGTGGTTGGCAATGGCTTGATAGCACTATCTTTAACCTGTGCCACCAGGGAGGCCCCATTTTGAGATTCTGAGTGACGTGTGACCTGAGCTGTGGCACTGGCCGCATAAATGGGGCAGGAAGGTGTGTCACGAGGCACAGCCGCTGGCGAGCACCACCCAGAGCAGTGCCTGCTGTTCGTGGAGCTCACGGGAGTTCTGACCCCCTTAGAGTGTCACTCAAGTCTGTAGCTTTTGAAAAGTGTCCTTAAAGTGTAACTTTGACTTCTGAATGATGGGTTCCCCCCCTTAGCCAGGTCATAGATTTCATTCAGGAATGATGTTTTTCCTAGATGGAGACCAGCCTCCATTTTCTGAGCCGAAATTCCCTACGGAATGCTTCTTCCTCACCCTGCATGCCCACCACCTCTCTATTCTGCCAAGTTGCCGTCGCTACATTCGCAGGCTCCGGGCCATCCGGGAGCTCAATAGGTATGTATGGGGCCCTCCTGGGACTGCCACGTGCCCACGTGTTCTCACGGCATGCAGTTGGTTGTGCCCAGTGCAGGGGCTGTGGGTGCAACGTGTCACTACCCTGTCCATGTTCCTCGCTTGAACAGGCTTCTTTTTGTGGGCAGTGACCCCAACCTCTGTTCCTCAGATTTCCCAGCCCTTGGTGTGTGGTCGCTACAGACATCCATTAACTCCTTCCACCGGGCATGATGCGACCAGGAAACACGTTAAAGGCTCAGACTTGCCCCTCCTTCCCCACACTGTAAAACAGTAACTGGTTCCCCTTGAGATGCAAGATCATGTACTCTGCCATCACGTAACCCCCTTTTTTCCTGTTGTCCCATGATAGAAGGAGTCTAAAATGTCCAGATGGTGGCCTCAGTTTCTACTCGGTCGGCACCAGTGTGGTATTTCTTAATCTAAGCATTTCTCTCCACGTCCCGCACCTCCCACAAAGTCACAGGAACAGGAAGCAAATGCTTTTTTGAGCAGATCATTGGGGCAGGAGGAGAGCGGCCTCTTGGTCCAGGACCTGTGTGCATGTCTGACTGGACATGTCGGTGCCCGCCTCGCCTGAGTAGTTTTCAGTGCTGTGACACAAGAAATGTCCTCTGGGACGGTGAGGGCGGGGTTCTCTGAGCTAGTTGCATGGTCAATCCACGTTAATATCCCCAACTTCTTAAGCTTTTAATTCCTTCCTCCAGTTGTCCTAAGGAATACCTGACAGTTCAGCTTCTTTCAGCACAGGGCCGTGTCAGTTCCGAGTGTCAGTCAGCTAGCTGGCCCACAGCTACAGCCTCTCGGGAGGATACTAAGCCCCGACTTGCTGGTAGGCGTAATCATGCCGTTCCCGCTGCATAGGACCATATTAGCAGGCTCCTCTCTCGCCGGGCAAGCTTTTTTAGAATCTGTCGGGCATCCCCATGCTTTGGTCACTAAGTTTGGTCGCTAGAATAATCATGTCCCAAAGATGTTCACAGCCTAGTTCCCAGGGCCTATGAGTAACTTACCTCACAGGGTAGAAGAGACTTTGCAGATGTGATTAAGCTCAGGATCTTGAGATTGGGGGGACTATCCTGGATTATGTAGGTGGACCCAGTGTATCATGAGGGTCCTTATCAATAAGAGGCGAGAGGGCCAGGGGGTGAGGGGACGGAAATGTGATGGCAGAAAGAGAGATCAGCCGTGTGGGTCCCGGAAGGAGGAGGGCGCCTCCTCCCCGGGAGCCTCCAGAAGGAACACACTCTCCTGACTGGCCGGGCACACCAGCTTGTGGTAATGTCACAGCAGCAATAGGAAATGAATATGACATCTCGCCAGTCTTGTCTTTTTCATTGTTAATGTGCTCCTCCTGTGTGTGACTTTGTCACTGGTGCCCAAGGCGGGTCGCTGATCTCACTCGAGTTGTGGTTCTCAGACAGTGGGGGTGGTGGGTGAGGCCTCAGGGAAACTGGCAACACCCTGTGGGGTGTCTGCTTAGGTGCACTCATGGCGAGAACTCCCTCGGCCGGCAAGCAAGGCCAGGTGTCCAGGTGCGGGAGTCAGCACATCCCACACTCCGGCTCGGTTGGAATCCTCGGAGACCCGGTCTGTGTCCTGATTTCAGCCTGTGTTATAATTGGGTGCTTTGTGGCCACGGGCTCTGCTTCATTCTGGTCAAGTTAGACATTCCCTGGCTCACTGTCTTTTCCTTGGGGTGAGTTTTTAAAATCCCGAACCTGTCTTTTGTCCTATGAGCTCTGTGGCATAGGTCGGCCAGACGTGCCCGCTCTGCATTCGGGAGATCGCTGGTGCCGCTGCTTCATGGAGGGCCTTGGGCACCCAGGGGCCTGGCTCAAGTGCCAACTGGATCTTCACTTTTCGAGTTAGCCCCACCAAAGAACCAACGGCCCAGGTTCCGTGAGGACCTGTCACCTGCCACCTCTTGTGGAGTCAGTAGGCATGTCGGTCGTCATGTTAGTTTCCTCTTGCTACTCCAACAAATTGCCACTTTTGTGACTGAAAACAACATTAATGATTATCTTATGGTTCTAGAGTTTAGGAATCCTAAAATGAAGGTTGTGTTCCTTCCAGAGACTTCACAAAGAGTCTCTTTCCAACTTCTAGAGACTGTCTGCGTTCCTTGGCTCATGGCTGCCTTCCTCCACTTTTGAAACAGCAGCGTGGCATCTTCAGATCTCCCTCTTTCCAACCCTTGCCAGTGGACACCTCTCCTTCTCTTACCCCCCTGTTTCTCTTAGACCCTGTGATGCCGTTGGGCAGTCCAGACAGTCCAGGCTGATCTTCCCACCTTGAGGTCCTTACCCTTAATCACATTTGCAAAGTCCCTTTGGCTGTGCCAGGAAACAAATGTACAGATTCTGGGGACTAAAATGGACATTTGGGGGTGGTAGTTTTTCCTATCACACTCATTTTTAGATTATAAGCCAAAGACCCCATCTTATCTGGAATAAGCAGAAAGAGGACGGTGAAAGGTAATAGTTGGTTTGCAGATTCATTGGTGTGCCGAGAAAGGAAGGCTCTGGATCTCTTCTTTGATCTCACCTGGCAGGAAGCTGCTTCAGGCAAAGCCTCTGTGCCCACAAAGAACCATGTGGCGACCACTTAGCATTCTTCACTGCTGCCTTCAGTCAGGGTTCACCTGTGGAGAGAGGCCATGTGCGGAAATGCTGCGGGCCGGGGAGTCTGGGAATGTCGCTTGAAAAACTGCGTCAGCTGTAGTTTTCTGTACACTGTCTGATAGAAAAGGGTTGAAAAGGGTTTATGACTCAGCTTTTAAACTGCACACATGTTGGGTGATTGGGGGGACTACTCTATGACAGGCGATACCTGAGCTGACACCTGGAGCAGGTGAAGGGCGGAGCCACAGAGCTTGTCTCAGAAGAACCTTCTGAGCTGGGAGAACAGTTACACAGGACAAATGGGAAGCGCCATTAGTAAGGTGGCTCTTTGCTCTGGGGAACTGAGTGGGCACAGGAAGTTCAAGTTTCTGCGAGAGGCTTCTTTTCTCTCTCCTAGAAAAACATGGGAACAGTTTATTTCCTCCACAAGAGATTGTTATATTTCATTCCATCTAAAGTGTCATCATTTTTAAGATGTCGATTTCAGGAACCAAGAAGAAAGAAAAATGCTGTCACTTAAACCCTGACTTTGCCTTTGCTATGACAATATTTCAGAGGCGCTCAAGTGGGGTGGGAGCGTGTGTCTGAGAGTCACTGAGGCGACGGGCTGACACGAGGGTGATGGGCCCTGGGCGTTCTTCATTTGACTGCGGGTCTTTGATTTCAGAACTGTCGAAGATTTGAAAAATAATGAAAGCCAATGGAAGGATTCCCCGCTGGCGACTAGACACCGCGAAATGCTGAAGCGCTGCAAGACACAGCTGAAGGTTTGTGCAGCTGGCGGGGTGCACGCAGGCCGGCCTACCGGCAGCGCTTTCCCACCCGAATATTTGTCTTGAGGAAGCAGTTTAGTGGCTTCTTTCTTAATCTTCGTTATTCTTGCCCCCCAGGATCAAATAGTCCATTCGAAGGCTTGCCGATACCTTGCCTGCATAGCTCGATAAGAAAGTCTCGGACGGAATGTGTGTGTGCTTACGCCAGCGACAGCGTGGGTCCTTAGTGGGCTCTGTCAGCCTCACTTGACGTCACTGCTGCAACCCTCCCTTGTGGAGACCCTCCTGAGGGCACCCCACACCTCCGTGCACATATACTCTCTACTGCACTCACATTTCCCAGCACACACACCCCTCTTCCCAGAGCACACACACCTTTCCATCACACACACCCCCAGAGCGCACACACCCCAGTATGTGCACGCACACCCCCCCAGGTGTACACACTCCCCGGCACAGCCCGCCTTGCATTTCTGCAAAAAACAAACACTAGCTAAAATTGTATGAAGAACATGTAAATAGCAAATTGGTGCGGTTTTCTTATGTTTATGTTCAAATTGCATAGCTGACTGCTAGCTGGTCACACGTACTGTTGATGAACAGGATAATATGTGGAAATTCTACCTGACTTGATTCCTGGTACAAGTTGAGATTTCTGTTTTGTTTACTAGTAGATAAAACTACTAGTTTTGAGGGGTAGAATCAACAAGATGTGTTTCAAGGAGTCATTAAGCTGTTCACATCTGTATGCCTGTGTGGTCACATGTTGGGGGGCATGGCCCTCACAGTGATCCAGAGGCAGGTGTTAGACTCCTGGAGGACAAGCATTTGCCCAAGGGCAGCTCCTTGTGACCCACAGGGACCTGGAATCCAGTGCGGATCTGTGGCTTTTCCCACTCCCTCACCCTCCCCCACCCCGTCCACCTCCTTCCACCGAGTGTGACAGCAGCATGACAGGAAGCACGGGCAGGCACGAGGCTTGGTCGCCAGTGGTTTGCATGGCATACCTTTTTTCTTCAGACAGAGAAAGTTCTTGAGTAACCACCAGCATCCTATAGGCAGTTATAGTTAAAGCCCTAGAAGCTTCCTAGTCCCCACTGTGGGGATTCGGCTACCGACTAACCTCTGGGGGGCACACCTCCTTCCACAGAAACTGGTACGATGCAAGGCCTGTGCCGACGCTGGTTTACTTGACGAGAGCTTCCTCAGAAGATGTCTGAATTTCTATGGCCTTCTCATTCAGCTGCTGCTCCGCATCCTGGACCCTGCCTATCCCGAGTGAGTGGCTCCTCCCCTTCACCTCACTGGTGCCCATCTGGGCTGTGTCGTCTTTATTGTCCTTCCAAATCCATGACAAAAACCAAAGCCCTTACTCTGTCAATTCATTTTTTAATTTCCAGCTTGTACAAATGTAGACGGTGAAGCAGTAATGTGAGTGTGTTTTCCCTGTTGGTTCCAGTAATAAGGGGATGTCAACACCCATTATCTGAATTTTGACAGAGTGCTTTTTAAAAATTGGCCATGAAATCGTTGACTGATAGAAAAGGAAATCTATACGTCGGAAGCTAAAAGCTGGAGATAATGGGACATTAAGCCCTCTCGACACCCGGTCCAGCAGAGTGCACGGTCGGCTAAGAGAATGAGCTAAGAGTGTCAGTCTCCTTATCGGCAGCTGCACAGCCGCTGCGGGCAGCCGTTTCTGCTTTAATTTATTATTATTGTCATTTTATTGTGGTTATGAAGTCTGGATCTCCGACATTGATGGGGTTGTCCCAAGCCCCCTGGAGTAGTGGAAATGTTATTTAAAGTACATGCCTAGACCTGCTGTCTCAAACAGCCGCATAAAATGAGCAAACATGGCCCTTTCATTTCCTTCCCATTTTATTTATTGCATTAACCTTAACAGGAAATCCAGAAAAGGAAAAACATTTCATGTCCACCCTAGTATATCCATTCTTCATTGTTCCCATTCATTTCTGGTTGTGGTTTCTTTGCTTGTGTGCTTTTTTTTTTTTTTTAACCATAGTTGTATTATCAAATGAAGGCTTTTCCCAAATAAAATACTTGTTTGTTTTGATACTGGGATGTTCCTTAGCAGTTTGACATGGTGCCATGATTCCATTTTGTAAATTTTGTCTTTTTCTCTTTGACAGTGTAACACTGCCTTTAAATTCAGATGTCCCCAAGGTATTTGCAGCATTGCCTGAGTTTTATGTAGAAGATGTTGCTGAATTTTTATTTTTTATTGTACAGTAAGTACCTCGAACATATTACATAGTCCTGATCTGTAACGTCTACCTTGGATTATGAACTGTGCCTGAAATTTTATGTAGCTGCTTTAAACGAAGCCTGCCTGGAGACTAGAGAATAAACCCAACTGTGGCACCAAACCAATTCCAATAATAACTGAAAGACAGAAGCAGAATTAACAGAGCTGGTACTGATGTATTCTGTGAAAACTGAGGGGAAGTCTAATAATTGTGTGTGTTTCTGAGAAACAGAAGGAGCAAACAGCTTATAAATATCTGAGTGAACATTCAGAAGCTAAAAATACCTACATCTATATCTTGTACCAGAATCTTTCTCAATTATAACATCGGGCAGAGAAATGGGTTGCGATCATAACCAGTGTTTGAGATTTCAAAAAAGTAAAACCATTTGTTCCATCCAACATTTTTCAAAGGTCTTTCTGGCAGGGATGGTCTTTTGTGAAACTCACCTTTTGATTTCTTTATGGTTTTGGTTTCTTTTCAAAAACTTCATAATGAGTTCATATAACATGCATGCTATGGCCGGTACTCACCTATGGCCCTCAAATCTACTTATAATGTAAATCATTACTTGAAATGCAGTGAGTAGTAGGGACCCCAGTGGCCTGGCTCCCCAGGTCTGCTGCACTCCCGCATCCCCGCTTGATGAGCCTCCCCCAGGCCGCAGGTCTCAGAGCTGACTCCTGCTCTTCTTGCCTCTCCAGATACTCTCCTCAGGTGCTTTATGAGCCCTGCACTCAGGATATTGTGATGTTCCTCGTTGTGATGTTGTGCAACCAGAACTACATCCGAAACCCCTACCTGGTGGCCAAACTGGTCGAGGTCATGTTCATGACCAACCCTGCTGTTCAGCCTCGAACCCAGAAGTTTTTTGAAATGATCGAAAACCATCCTCTCTCCACCAAGTTGTTGGTCCCTTCCCTGATGAAGTTTTATACAGGTAGGTTCCTGGGTGCCCAGGCCAGCAGGCGGCCAAAAGCCAGGGACATGACCCTACACCTGCTCCATTCTGATGTCACTTAAAAGTGTAACCTGCTAACCCACCCCCCGCAGCCCATGTGTTATTGGTTACGTTTCCCACATCATGGAAATATCACACTGACCTCTCGCCCTGCTGGTCCCTGTACTCGCGCCTGTGCCTGCTCATCCCTGATGGTGAGGCAGGAGCCCCTGTGAGTCAGGTGGTTAACATCGCGGTCCAGTTGGCATCAGCACATGGGCTGGTGTTTTAATCTAAGAATACCTGGTCCTTTTAGCTTTGAATTTGCAGCATTAACTTCCCAGCCTGTCCTGCAACCTAGAGTTTCAAAACTGGGTGGAGCAAAGACCTTGTTAAAAATACTTATTCTTGGGGATCCCACTCAAGCCAGTGAACCCTCTCAAAGCAGGATCTCTGAGTCGTTGCTCACTCACTAATTGCACACGGTGACTCAAACGCTGCCCATGTGCCAGGCGCTGTGGGCAACACTGGCCAGTTTCGGGCACTCTGCAGGGGGCACCTCCCCTTCTGGATGAACGGACTCCAGCTCTTCAGTTTTCATTTGACTTCAGAACTGCCAGAGCGTCTATCCCTAGGCAATAAAGCCAGTGCCTGGGACACCTCCTCACCTGTCCCTCGCAGAGGCACAGAACGGTACTGCTAGGACATTTTCCCTCCAGAAAAGGAAGATTTTCTCAGGAGCGAAGTGTGTCTTGTCTCTCTTCTTGTCCTCTGTTGGACCAAGCCCATAACCCACACCCTCAGGGGGTACCCCGGCCTCAGAGCGTGCGTTCTGTGCCCTTGGGGATGTACCCGCCGCCGGAACTCAGGGGGGCCCTCCTTCTGTCAGCCCGAATCTCTCCTGTTCCTGCTGCTCTGGGAATCTACTCCTTTCCCCTCAGTCACTGTTGTCTTGTGGCATCTCATAAGCAATTCTCTCCTCCAGCGTTTCTCGCCTGCCTGTATCCTCTTGCACTGGGCAAGCACACAAGGCCTTTGGGGTGCCATTAACGTCCTCACTTTGGCAGCCGCAGAGAACACACATGTACATGAACCCTCCTCACTCCCAGCCCTCCTTGTTGTCTCAGGCCTGGTGGGGGGACCATGGACCGTTCCGGTACCAATAGCACAGCGCTCGTGTCCAGGACAGGACCTTGTGGGTGCCGTGCACGGAGCAGCTTAGGTGAAGCTAATTCCACATTTTTTAAAGTAATGATGAAGCACCACTTTTAACCTATCAGACTAATTTTCTAAAATGAAAATACCCAATACTAGCATTGCTGGAGAGAAATGAACTGGTCTGCAAAAACTGACGCCATCTCCCCACAGCTCCTGTGCAGACCTGCACTGCGCAGCTCTATGAGAATGTAAGTTGGTGAAGCTTCTGGAGGGAGTCTGGCAGCTTGTAGCCTGTATGTCCATCCAGGGCCGGTCAGGGAAGCAGAAACATGCTAGTTACTTTAACAGAGTGAACTGAACGCAAGTGAACTGAACAGCTGTTGGAAGACGGGAAGGCAAGTAAAGGGCCTTTGGGTATCTGCAGGTGCAGGGAGCAGTGCTCCCTCCCCCGGGCTGGCATCCAAGGGGAAGGGCTGGGTTGTTGGAAACTAGCAGCTTGACTGGGACCTCGGACAGAACTGAGGCTTGCCCTCTGGGAAGGACGCTGGCCACTGGCCAACCGCGGGACTGCTTGCTGGCCCTCAGGGCTGCTTGCTGGCCCTCAGGGCTGCTTGCTCATCGAGTGTGAGCAAAGCCAGAGCCAGAACCGCCGCTGCTGAGCTGTCTTCCTGTTCTCCTGCAGCGCCCCCTGTTGGGCACCTTGGCAGGCCGGCTGGCAGAGGAAGCTGTGGTGCCAGTGCAGCCCCAGAGCCCAGATAAAGCAAGGCTGGGGGCCAAGGGGCAGCAGCTGGAGAGCCAGCACATCCTCTTAATTTCTAGTAATCTGTTCTGGGGGTAATTAAAAGTTATTTATAGTGCGTAATTGTAAGTGTCCGTGATATTCATTGCAGCATAGTGAAAATGCCAAACAACCTAAATTTCTGCCAGTTGTGGCTAAATAATTTAAGTGACAGTTCACCTGTGCAGTGGGTCTATACGAGCCACAGAAAAGAATGTGCTACTTATATTACGTCATTAAGCAATCAAAAGTAAAGAAAGTGCCGTGATCAAAGAGTACATCGTGACCACATGGAAGGAAGTAGTAGGACTATGTGCCAAAGTATTGCCAGTGAGCTGGCTGCTTGTGAATGGCAGGATTGTGAGTAGTTTCATTTCCCTGCTTTTTAAAAAATTATTTGAATGTCGTAATCTACATTCAGCGTTGTTCAGTACATAATAGCATGTGGTGGCATTGATACATATTAGTATTAAAAGCAAAAACATGTCTAGTTAAATTTTTTTTTTAGTTTCATATCCTTTTAACTAATTTATTTTCTTACATCACTGTTAACTTTCGGACAGTATTTGATTTCTCCTCTCAGGCATAATGCCCTTAGTTTTCCCACCACCCTGGCACCCGTGACCCATCACCACCATCCCTGTGCCACCCCTCCCCGCCCCTGCTGTGTGCCTCAGATGCATGGTCAGCTTGCAAGCCTTGTCTTTTTCCTGACAAGTCCACATATAAGTGAAACCATCAATATTTATCTTTTTCCTTCTGGCTTGCAGTTAAATATATTTTGTGTGCACTCAGCGCCCTGGGCCTATCACTGGCTTTGGGATAAAGCAGGAGGGTGAGTGGGCAGGGGCCAGGGGGCTGGACCTGGGCACGTGAGCCCAGTGCTGGGCCTAGTGGATCCACACGGATAAGGACTCAGGGGCTGGCATTGTTCTCCTTTCCACTTTGCCACTGAGCCGTGTGCCTGCTGGCCTGGACCACCTCTAGAGCCATGGCTAGACGCTAGCCATGCTGATAATATACACCACTTATTGAATACTTACTAATCCTACTGCTCAGTCTGCACAGCAGTCCCAAAGTGGGGTGCTATAAATATCTCCATTTTACAAATGAGGAAACTAGAGCTCAGAAAGGTCAAGCAGTTTGCTGAAGGTCAACAGCTAGCAAGTGGCAGCAGCCTGAGCAGTTGGACTCTGGCACAGGTGCTCCAACTGCTGGGCCGTGCCTCCTGCGCTCCCCGAGGGGCCGGCGCCAGAGAGCCGGACTGGGGCCACCCAGACGCACCCCACAGCCTGGCAGTTCCCAGCTGGGACCTGCAGGGCCAGGTCTGACTTTAGATGTGAGCGGGAGGTTGACAACGAGTACCTCTCTCACGCCCTGGAGAGAGGTTCTAACTTAGAAAATGCTATAGCTCAATTTTTTGTTTGAAAAATAAAATTAAATTTGAAAATGGGAGTGTTTTATTTGGACCACAGTGGTCGAGGAGCACTTAGATCTTGGGCAATCCCTGACCACTAGGACTTAGTTCAAGACGCTTCTGTTTCCCAGCTGATCCGAATCAGCAACGCCAGCAGCGCTGCAGGAGATCCACTCATGACTTCAGCAAATATCTGTGAAGCGCCTACTGGAGGGTCAGACTTCCTAGCTGGGAGAGAGACACTGAACCAACAAGCTACTTCCAGACAGTGCCTGCACAGTGGGGCTTGGGAGGCATGGCCAAGGAGGGTTCCTGCGGAGAAGGCTTAGGAACAGTGTTGAAAATGAGATAAAGACAAAGGAGTGAACCAGAACACCAAGCCAGCCTCATGGGGGCTGGCAGAAGGGACAGCGAGCGGAAAGCCCTGGGGTCCCGGGCAGCTAAGAAATGGGCAAGACCTGCAGGCGAGCGTGGGAATGCAGGGGAGGCGCGGTCAGCAGCCGTCTAGTTCACTTCAGGCCCCTTAGAACTAAGACTTGGAAATTAGAACTGGGGCTAATGTGGTTTTGCGAGAATGTGGGTGTGATTCAGAAGCCCATGTTGGGGGGGTGCCCACGATGGTGGGTTAGCCCGGGGCACATGTTGGGGACTCTGTGCAAGTGTTGGTGCTCTTCCAGTGGTGTGGGCTTTGGGTGAGCCCAGTCCTTCCCTGTAGACCCTGCTAAGTTGGCTCTCCACACTCAAGCTCACACTTTTACATAATTAATCAAGTGACACTTATTTCATCCTGAAGAGCGGTTGACCTAATGAGCGTACGTAAGTGCCTTCAGGTCTTTGTATGGCAGGTGTGAATTATCTGGCATGTTTTATTTTTAAATATTCTCTTCTTTAATCACAAAAAAAGTGGGAAATACAGAAAACACAAAGAACATTTAAATTGTTGATCAGGACCTCCCTGATGGCCTAGGGATTATGTCTCAGTGCTGTCACCACTAAGGCCTGAGCTCCCTCCCCAGCCAGGGAGGTGACCCACATGGCGCAGCAGACCTCTCCTGTCTCCCCGCTGCTCCCCTCAGCAGTGTGTTTCAGTAGATCTGCCTGTTCTGCTCCCCACTCTGTCTCTAGTGAGTCCTTTCACCCCTCTGCACCTCTGTGCTACACCCCAGTTTTCTATTCATTTACTTTTACCTTTCTCTTAAGCCTTCTGGTTTTTATCTGACAGTTTTCCCTCTCTGAGTCATCAGTGATGAATGAAGGACTTTCTCAAGCGTCAGTTCTTTGTCATTTGGGGAACCCAGGGTGACCCTGGTTTCCGTTTCACAGAGAACACGTGGTGACTTCTTGGGGTTCACTGCATTACTTGGGTATACAATTGAAAATGTCCCTTAAACAAAATATTTGAAATGTAGTCCCATTGAATAGTTATATGGCCCTTAATAAAACTTAACCAATTTTTTCTTTCTGCTCAGGTTAGGGACACTCATTTAAAGTGCTATGGAATTTCTATAAATTAATAACTTGAAGTTGGGGTGGTGGATGCTGTCCCAACAATGCCAGAGATATTCCAGCCCAGTTCACTTTGGTATCGTTTCATTGTCAGGCATTTGTGCAACTTGTGTTTCAAAACTGCCTCCTGGTTTCTCTCCTACCTTAGACACAAGATTTAGATGCAGTTTCATACCTCGGATTCGGCAGTGACATTAGAGCAGCGAACCTGCTTTTTAGGACGATAAGAAAGCACGCAGCCTCAGCCCCTCTGTCTTTCTTCTTCAGATGTCGAGCACACCGGGGCCACCAGCGAGTTCTATGACAAGTTCACCATTCGCTACCACATCAGCACCATTTTTAAAAGCCTCTGGCAAAACATAGCTCACCATGGCACCTTTATGGAAGAGTTCAAGTGAGTATGGGCCACTAACGTCTCAGCTTGCTTCCTTGCAAATCACAGGTGGGGGTGGCAGCTTGAGAGCTTGCACAGCTGGGTTCTTGCTGACTGGTCGCAACCAAGCACTGCTCTGCGTGAGAGGGGCTCTTGGAAGGCCTGTGCCTGCCAGATGCTGCAGAGCCTTCATTGATGCCGCTACCTACTTAGCCTAAAGCACTACTGTTGAGGTCCTCTAGGGATGGTATGTGTGAAGAAAGAGCCTATGAAGAGCCTCCCTGGTGGGGACTCCCTCGGGGTTGAGTCTTAGGGATTATGTCTCAGTGCTGTCACCACTAAGGCCTGAGCTCCATCCCCAGCCAGGGAGCTGACCCACATGGTGCAGCAGACCTCTCCCGTCTTGCCTACTGCTCCCCTCAGCAGTGGATTTCAATAGATCTGTCTGTTCTGCTCCCCATTCTGTCTCTGGTGAATCCTTACCACCACCACCCCCACACCTCTGGCCTTCACCCAGGTTCTTCTATGCATAAATAAATTTAAAAAAAAAAAGATCCTATAAATGTTCTGAGATGGTATGAGTATGTTAAGTGTGTGTTTCTATGATTACAGTGTTTAATGGGGTTGACTAAGATTAGACCTTACGGTGTTCTGGAATATGATATCGAGCATCAGTGTTAGAAAGCTTAGGAGGACTTGAGACCTTGCAGCAGCTAGTTGGGTAGTCATTTGAGTGGTATTCTTTGTCGTGAGGCCCTGAGCCACGATGAAGGACTCCATTGCCTGCCTGAAATTTCAGCGATGACTTAGCCCTGGGCGTTAGTAACCCCATCTAACTTACTTAAAAATAAAAGTGGTTTTAGAAAAAAGGGAGATGAACATACTGAACTCTTGAATTACTCTTCAGAGGAGATTTTATCCTGTCTAGTTGGATCCTTTGCAACCCACATTCGATATTTCATCATCGTTCGCTTGTTAACGGGGTTGCTGGTCAATAATGTGCCTGTTTCTGGTGCTGGACGGCTTTCTGCAAGGTAACTTCTTTATGTGAATTCTCAGTTTCCATGGCCTGCTCTTACAGTCAGAGCTGTGTCATAGTAGGAGCCTGGTGAGCTCTTAGGAAACCAGGCAGGCCCACGGCTGAGCTGCAGTGCCCTTCCTGAACTTTCCAGGCTCTGAGATCCAGGCCGCCTGCCCTTGTTTGCAGGCACTGCTCTTCCCCAGGCCTGAGTTTACCGCCCCCGATTACACAGAGGTAGATCCTGAAGTGTAGCTCTCTGCTCTACTGATCTGACGGTTCGAGTCTAGCAGAGGTAGGCCGAATCACCTCATTAGAGCATGAAATGCAGGACAGCGTAGACTGGCAGCTCCAGGTCCTTGAAGGTAAGTTACTGTCCTCCCTCATCCATACTGCTGCTTCCAGTTTTTCTTCAGTGTGTCTATTTTAAGGAAACACCAGTATCAGTAGTTCTGTCTCTTATGTGTGAATAATTATTGGTGCTTTCTTGGTGAGCTCAGGCTGTTTTCTAGTCTGAAAGACTAGGAAGTCATTGAGGGCGTGAGCCAGGGCATACTGAGAAACCTACTCTTGGGAGAAGGAAAAAAAAATTCAGTATTTGCTGATTTTCCAGAGTGTAAATACCTCTGGTGTTGCCAAATGTTAGCTGCCATGGGATTCTGCCCACAGAATTTCAGAAGCCAGGCGGTGTGGCACCCCATTCCACCGGGATGAGCCCATTAGAGTTAATGCGAAAGAATAACAGTATCTAAGGGGAGACCCATCATTGGGCCTCAGCGGCGCCTGAGTCCCACGCAGGGGGCAGCCCAGAAGGCCGAGGGCTCCGCGGTGCCTTTGTCGGCAGGGAGGTGTCTGACCACGGATGATGCGATTGCCTTTCAGCTCTGGGAAGCAGTTTGTTCGATATATAAATATGCTAATAAATGACACGACGTTTTTGCTCGATGAAAGTCTGGAGTCTCTGAAGAGGATCCATGAAGTGCAAGAGGAGATGAAGAACAAAGAACAGTGGGACCAGCTGCCCCGGGTGAGGCCCCCCACCGCCCCCCACAATGCTGGGGCACCTTTTCAAGAAAGCGCCTTTTAGGGCTGGAGGTTCTTCGTAGAATGTGCTGGAAAACAAGGCTCAGTAGGTTCCAGCTTCAGAGTCCAGGGCACCTGGTCTGAGAACTTTAAAAGCTGCTTAATCTGTCTCCTTAGCCATAGGTCAGAGCTCCTCCCTGCGCCGCAGGGAGGCTGTGAGGGGAGACGAGGATGGCAGGTTTCCGGTTCAGGGCTGAGAGATGTGCAGCTTCTAAACTTCATTCTCCTTGAGACGCTACTTCCGTCCCAGAGGCCCCACTTTCCATCCTGCACCTTCAAATCCTGGCCGCTGTTGGTGTCAGGTCTCGTCCGGGCCTCCCCAGTCGGCGTGGCTGCAGGTCTCACCTCTCTCCTCTTTTTGCTCTCGCAGTGCTGCTCTCCAGCCAGGAGCTGTTGGGGCGCGGGGCTCCAGCACGTTGCTGCCTCGCTCCCGGCTCTCACAGGCACTCGCTTACGAGAACCCAGATGCTGTTGCTGTCTCTGTGGTAACGGCTGGGCCGGTGCTCGGCTGGGCCGGTGCTCGTGCAGAAGTCATTTCCATTGACTTTGAAGGCACTTCCTGCCTCCCACCTCTGGTCCTTGGAGAACTGGGGTGCTCAGCCCCCAGGCTTCTCCCCTTCTCTTTCCACCCTTGCGCCCTACATCTGTGTTACTCAGTAAGAATCAAATTTTGGAGTATTTTGATATGAAGCCTCTTTACTATGAGAGACTGTGCTGCCCATGGCATGGAGACCTTAGCACCCCTGGCCCATGGCCATTGGATGCCACCCCTTGTCATCTGGCAACTAGAAACACCCCCTCTCATAGCCCAATGCCCCCTGAGAACCTCTGCGTGGGGACCTCATCTCGTCCAAGGCTTTTCTGTGTTCTGCAGCTCCAGAATGCGTCTCCCTGGCTCAGATCTCAGACCCCGACGTTGGCTTCCCTCTCTGCCGGTGGTCAGATGAGTCTCAGCCTCACCTTGTCCAGAAAGGAACTCTTGAGGGTCTTCAGGGCTCTGCCTGATCTCAGTGAGTGACGGCGGCCTTCTGCTGGTTGCTCTGGCCGGCACTTTGGAGCCTCTGTGATTCCTCTCTGGCGAAACAGATGGCTCTGGACTGATTCAGAATATATCCACGCTCTTACCTGTCCCCACCACCTGCAGGCCTCTGTGCTCTCTTACCTGGAGTATTGTAGGAGCCTGGTTCCCCCTCAACCTCCACCCTTGCCCGTGTCCACACAGAGGGAGGCTGTTAAGTCTGATCACTCACTATCACCTCTCCTTCCAGCTGCCCTTCCCCACAGTCAGTTCTCCCAGTTAGTGTGGCCTGGGGTCCCGATCTCTCCACCTCACTCACCCCACACAGCCACACTCGCCTTTGCCTTTGCTTTTGCCTCTACCTGGAGCGCTCTTCCCCCGGAGTTTCTGCTAACTCACTTCTTAAACGTCTATTTAGGTCACCTCCTCAGAGACCCCCGGATACCCTTCCCAGGTTGTGAGAGAATCCTCTGCCCCAGCATCATTCTGTTTCTCTCCTGACCCTGCTCGATTCTCTGTATCTGTTTGGGGGTCTTTGTATCCCACCACAGTGGGAGCCAGACCAGTCTGTCCCGTGCTGTCTCCAGCCTCTGAAGGAGGGCCTTGACGGATATTTCCGTATTTTATTCCTCTCAGTGCCTCTAGGTGCTCTACGTTCTTTCACTCATGAGTCAAATTCACCGTATTCTCTTGTTCCCATGGCAGGATGGGCAGGGGTGGGGCAGAGGCCAGCATGCTGCCGGTCCTGAGGGGCCACAGCCTCCAGTGTAGAAAGGTAGAAGAAACGTAGCCGTCTGCAGGGTGTGGAGCAGTGACCAGGCCTGCAGGCCTCCATGTCAGAACGCAACACGCCCGGTTTCTAAGACGGTGCTGCCTGGCTGAGTCAGCTGTGGAGGAAGAGACAGTCGCCTGTGTCAGCGCCGTGTGTCAAGCGCGACGCAGGGTCTTGACTCCAGCCTGTGTAGGGCTTGACGGTGACCTTTATCATTGTGGAAACTGAGCCTCCTAGAAAGTTAAATAATGAACCAGGGTCACCCTAACTCAGCGTCCTGAACATTCCCATGCTAAAAGGAAGAAATCAGCTGCCTGGAAAACTCGCTGCTATCAGTTGTCACATCTTTCCTCCCGCACTTTTCCAGCGCTGGGTTGACTGGGTTTCCTCCCGCCTGGCGCTTTGGCTCCGTGTCTGACTCCTGCCGCCTTTCTCCTAGGACCAGCAGCAGGCCCGACAGTCTCAGCTTGCTCAGGACGAACGTGTCTCGCGTTCCTACCTGGCCCTGGCCACGGAAACCGTAGACATGTTCCACATCCTCACCAAGCAGGTCCAGAAGCCCTTCCTCAGGCCGGTGAGTGCAGGCTATGCACTGTCTGTCTGTCTGTCTGTCTGTTGGATCCCACACCCTGGTTCTGTCACTTATCACTAAGTAGAGGCATTGAAATCTGGAGACATGTCAGCATCTTGGTCACTGATCAGTGAAACTTACTGATTTCATTCCCCATGCTAATTGTGCTAATTGCTACACACAGCTCTCTGGTGATGAACTTCCAGAAAGACTTCATTCCCTTCCCTCTTAGATAGTACGTGGGCTTAGTAACATCGAAGCTGTGACGTTTTACCACTATTGATTACTGTGTCTTATTTATACTAGAGTGTAAAGTAACATCTACGGGAAATAAAAGCATATTAAATAGAGATAATGAACAATGTCTAAAATCTTTGGTTCTCTCAGATATGGCTTTGTTACACTGAAGAAGCCAAGGGGTAATGAGAGCTATAGTTAGGGTTTATGAGAGATCAAAGCTAGTCAAGGTGTTTGACTCTGACATGATGAAGGAGGCCAGTTTATAGTGCAACATAACTTCACTACGTGGTTTTCCAGTCTCAGCATTCCCTCTCACCTCAGCTACCACCACCCAGCCTGTCTGCAGCTCCCAGAGGGCCGCCTCCTCTCTTGCCCTTTCCATGCCTGTCTCTTCATAAACAGACTACAGTGCAAGAGCAGTGGGACGGGAAGCCAAACAAGCTCCCTATCGAAAGCCTGAGGACACTGCTGCTAAACAGCTAATTTAAGCAAGATAGTTCAGACACTTGATTCCCTGAAAGGTTTGCAAATGGAATTTCTTTAAACTTTCTCTTTCAAGGCCAAACTGGCTATAGTTTAGGTGTTATGAGCCACACAATCTGTTGCCACGGCTCAGCTGTGCTGTTACAGTGAGAAAGTCACACACGAATGCAAGAGCACACGTGTGGCCGCGTTCCCCTGGAACTTTCTAGAAACACTGAGTAGGATTTGGACTGCAGGAAATTTGCTGATTTCTGCTCTAAGCCAGGTGCTGTTTTATGTTCAGTGACCCCAATGGCAGTGCTGATTGTATAGTAAATTACTTGAGACTAAGTTAACATAAAACCTATTTTTGGCTCTAAATTCTTCATTTTTAAAGGATGTTGGTTAAGTCCAATATTGTCTTGTCAGTCAAAAAAAATTTTTTTTTCAAATTGTATTCCCAGACCTGGGCTGTCTGTCCCCTACCATGTCCCAGCTTCTGCCCATCTGTGCCTGGGCCTGCTTACGTGGTTCCTTTTCCTCCCGACTGTTTTCAGCTTCTTTCCTGGGTTGTTTGAAGCTCTCCTATTTCACAACAGAACCTCCAACTCTGCCTTATTTTGATCAGTGCTTGTTTCACGGCTTCTTACCGAACAGAGGAGTCCTCTGCTCTGTACAAAGCAGGTCTTTGAAAAGCTGAGTTTAAGTTGGATTTGCCCAGTCATTGAACTGGAGGAAAACCTCATTTCCCAAAGGGAAGCTCTCCCTGCTCCTCTCAAGGTCAGGCTGGCTCTGATCTAAGCTGACTGGCCTGCGTCACGTTGGCCCAAAGCAGCATCTGTGCACTGGTCACGGGCACAGGCTCATCCTGTGGGGTTGTTATTTTATAGTTACAGTCTAAAGTTCACTTTGTCTCACCGACTAGATTTAAAACTATAAGACGTACATTTTGTCTTCCACTTTGGTTTGCATTTCTCCCGTCCCTCTGTCTATAAATAAGGAAGGAAGGCACACCTCCTCTGAACGGCCAGGGACTTCCAGAGTTTGTAGAAAGATGACTTATCCATGATGGCTGGAAGCACATACACAAAACCTGTGTGCCTTGCATCGTGATGATGGAATTGTGAATGATTTTCCCGCTTTTCCCTAGTTCCCAGTGACTTTGAGAAGATCACTGAAGAAGACTTAAGAGAAGATCACTTTTTAGTTAATTAATAATAATTCATTTATAGTAATACTGAATAATAAATAACCCCCGGCCTGCAGCATTCCAGTAGGTATTAGAATTTCTGGATGAGCAGTGGAGAGGAAAGGCGATCTCCAACGCCATGTCCTTCAGCTTCTGATCCATAGCGCAGACAAGGGATTCTTTGACGATGAGCCCAGCCCATCCTGCTCCCCACTGAAATGGGAGTTTTGGGTCCTTCTCACTCACCTCAACAGCTTGAATTGTCATATTATCCTGTGACTTCCTAGGAACTCGGACCCCGATTGGCTGCAATGCTGAACTTTAATCTCCAGCAACTCTGTGGCCCCAAGTGCCGTGACCTGAAAGTTGAAAACCCTGAGAAATACGGCTTTGAACCAAAGAAGCTGTTGGACCAGCTGACAGATATTTACTTGCAGCTGGACTGTGCCCGGTTCGCCAAAGCCATTGCCGATGACCAGGTCAGTGCCCCAGGGAGGGGGTGTTTTAGGGGCCTGGGGCCCAGGCCCCGCAGCGGGCGTGAGTCTGCTTCTCTGGGGGATCCTGGCAGACGCGTGCCGCTCCATGTCCCTCCGCCCTTGGTCTTCCCCGCTTGAAGCCAAGGAAGGTAATACTTCCAAATTGTGATTGGGAAGTTTCTAGTACATCGATAGAAATAACCACTGCGGTGGCCAGGGGAGCTGTCTGGTATTAATGAAGATGGAGTGTTTGTTTTCCTCTGGGTGTAAAGAGCAGATCTGGCTCCGGTTGAGTTCTTGAGCCGTCTTGCTGAGGCCTTGCTCAGCAAATCCTTGTGTTCTCAGAAAGAGCCTGCTGTCCTCAGCCGTCCAGGTCTCCTCCCAAGTCCCCTCTCCCGCATTCCTCCCCAGTCTCCTGCCATCGGGCGTGTGCGCTGCAGGTTTCAAGCCTCCTATTACCTTGCTGTCCACCCCTCGCGGTTCGCCCTATGTCCCCCCGGGGTCACACTGTGTTGTGTTTTTCGTTTCCATAGCTGCACATCTAGTCTCAGCTACCCCTGCCTGGCCTCACCTTTTGATTTTCTAGTAATCCCATGAAGGTCTCCCTCCCCCCACGTTCTTCTGTTCTCCATCCTCTTCAGCGTGTTAATGGCTCGTGTTTATCAGCTGTATACCAAGTGTTAGCCACTCTTTAGGTCTTTACTCATTGATTCCTCACAAAATTCTTTGATTTGGGTTCATTTTAAAATGAGACACAGAGGGGGCCTTCATGGTGGCACAGGGGTTAAGTCTCAACACCATCAAGCTCTCACCAGCCACCGAAACATGAGTTTGATTCCTGGCCAGGGAGCTACCCACAGGGTGCCGCAGACCTCGCCTGTCTCCCCACTGCTCCCCTCAGCAGTGTGTTTCAGTGGATCTGCCTGTTCTGCTCCCCACTCTGTCTCTAGTAAATCCTCTCACCCCCCGCACCTCTGACCTACACCCCAGTTCTTGTATGCATAAATAAATCTTTTAAAAAATAAATATATAAAAATAAAATGAGGCACAGGGAAGTTAAGTAGCTCCTCCAGGTCAGAGTGCATGAGAGACAGAGGCAGGACTCGCAGCCCAGCTGTCCGGCCCTGAGTGCCATCTGGCCTCTCCTCTCCACTTAAAATGCCCCATACTACTGTCTTCGTCTTTGTTCACACACCTCTGCAAATATTGCTCACACTCAGGTTAACTGTCAGGGGCATTCTGGAAGCTGGTCCCTGCCATCGAGTGTCAGGACCTCCTTCCCAGGGCTGAGCTCCTGTCGTCCTCCAGGTGCACCGTGACTGGTCCTGTCATCCAGAAGGGCCAGGGGTGCCCACGCCCTGGCCTGCTGTGGACAGTGCTTGGTGAACATTCTGGACAGGGTTTGCTTGGGTGCTTGCTTTTCAGGTCTGAGGAGGGAGCAGAACTGCTGAGTCATGTCCTGGTTCTGTGGTTGACTTAAGAGAAACTTCCAAACTGTTCCAAGTGGCTGCTCCTTTTTACATGCCCACCGGCACTTGCTGGCTCTCCACATCCTCACCTGCTCTCGTTAGCTTCTTTTCTGCTGTTTGTTTATTGTTTTAAGTAGCTGCCTTCATGGGAGTGCAGGGTTTTTTGCTCTGTGTTTAATGAGGACACTGGCAGACACTGTCCTGTGCTTACTGGACAGCCACGTTATGTCTTCTTTGGAGAAATGTCTGGTCAAGGGCCTCCCCGGTGGCGCAGCGGTTGAGCGCTGGGTTGCGAAGCTGCCCACAGCCTCTGCAGTGCCGGTTCGATCCCCGGCTGCTCCCCGGCCACCGAAGGAGGGTCCCACGTGGCGCGTAGACCTCTCCTGCCACCCGCTGCTCCCCTCAGCAGTGTCCTTCGGTCCTTCTGCCTGCTCTGCTCCCTGCTCTGGCTCTGGTGAATTCTCTCACCCTCCCACGCTTCTGACTGTACCCAGTGCATGTATAAACAAAAAAACAAACAAACAAATAAAAAAAAAAATGCCTCTAAAAAAAAAAAAAAAAAAGAAATGTCTGGTCAAGTCCTTCACCCATTTTTTTAATGTACTGCATGGTCTTTTTTTTTTTTTTTTTTAAGATTTATTTATACAAGCACTGGGTACAGTCAGAAGCGCAGGAGGGTGAGCGAATTCACCAGAGCCAGAGCGGGGAGCAGAGCAGGCAGGAGGACTGAAGTGCACTGCTGAGGGGAGCAGCGGGTGGCAGGAGAGGTCTGCGCGCCATGTGGGACCCTCACCCAGTGGCTGGGAAGCAGCCGGGGATCAAACCAGCGCTGCAGAGGCTGCGGGCAGCTTCGCAACCCAGCGCTCAACCACTGCGCCACCGGGGAGGCCCCCCTTCACCCATTTTTTAAATGGAATTCTTTGTATTTTTTATTGTTGAGTTGTAAAAAGTCTTTTAACTAACCTGGCTGCTAGACCTTTCTGAGCTCTGATTTTTTTTTTTTTTTTCATTTAATCTCATTACTGCTATACAAGAGACTTGACGTCTAGAACGTCTGCCCTCTCTGACCCCACCCACCCAACCTTAGAGCAGCAGCTCAACAACACGTGGTGTCTGGGGGATTCATCGAGGCCAAATGCCTTGTCCCCTCATCAGGAGTGGCCTTCCTCGCCCATGGCTCCTCTGTGCTACCTCGGAAGCTGCCTTCTAAGCAAGCACGAGTCGATTAAAGACTCCTCCATCGAGAGCTAGAGCGGATGGTGTTTTATGAGGATAACAAATGGGCTAAAAACAGCTTCGTGTTACAAAGAGACGTTGAAGGTGAAATCATCTCGGGGTGTCTGTGTGGCAACCCCCCATGCTCGGGAACTGCCCTGCAGCATCTCACTGTGACCTTTTGATAGTTTGTCCTGGAGCCCCTTTACAGAGGGGCGGGCACCATGGCTTGTCTGGCACATAGCAAGTGGCACCAAGTAAAGTATTTGTTTAAGTAATGTAGGAATTTGGCTTCCAAAAGCTATCAGCAAGGGCCCCTAAGCCCTTCGGGGCTGCAGACAGGTCTTGGGGTGATGCTGGACCCCGGCTCCCCACCCACACTTTTGCCTTTCTGTTCTCCCTCATTGTATGGATTTGAGCAGGGTGTGGGTGTGAGAGAGAAAGTGAGCATGTGTACTTATTTAGAAGCCGAAGTTAAAAAAGGAAAAAAGGAAGACAGAAGAATTCCAGCCAGCCCCATGAGAGAACACAAGTGCAGATGCCGGGGTGGGTTAGAAAAGGCGGGTCACAGCCCATGGCCCTGTCACTCACGGGCTCAGATGTCACCATTCCCTCCCGCTGTGGGCGTCACTGTCACGGAACGGACAGGTGGCCATTGTTTTTGCCATCAGTGCCAACGGATGTCCTTTGATACCTTGGACTGCTGTGATTTAGAGGAGCAGACACCTGTGAGGTAGGCGCACCACCCCCATTTTACACCCCAGGAAACAGGCTCAAGAGGCTCGGGGATTTGCTGAAGACCACAGGGCAGGTCAGTAAGTGTAAAGGCCAGAGTTCAAGGCCAGGTTTGTCCAGACTGTGTTGGGCACTTGCCCCCTTCCCTCCCCCTCCCGCCCTGGAAGGCTCCTGAGTCTGAGGGTGTTAAGCTGAGATCTGACAGAAAGGCAGACAGCGGGCCTCCCCTGGTGGCGCAGCGGTTGAGTGCTGGGCTGCGAAGCTGCCCGCAGCCTCTGCAGCGCCGGTTCAATCCCCGGCCATGGCGAGGGTCCCACATGGTGCACAGACCTCTCCTGCCGCGCCCACTGCTCCCCTCAGCAGTGTACTTTGTCAGTCTGCCTGTTCTGCTCCCCGCTCTGGCTCTGGTGAATTCTCTCACCCTCCCGCGCTTCTGACTGTATCCGGTGCTTGTATAAATAAATAAATTAATTAATGTTTTTAAAAAAAGAAAGGCAGACAGCACGTGGGAGGATGTGCCCTGGCCGAGGGGCTCCAGGGGGCTGTTTCCCGCATGTCTGCCCTTAGCGGGGCGATGCTGGTCCACACACCGCAAGGCGCAGAGCCCGGCCAGAGCCGCAGTAGACTGATGTCCTTCTCTATTTCATTTTAAACATCATAAATAAAAGACTTTTTATTTGTCACCATTGAAAGTCCGAATGTCAAACAGACTCTTGTACTTCGTGGCTCATACCCATCTGCTCACTCGACATCGGCCCTGCCCGGCCCCAGAACCACCACCTTCACCGTGAAGCATGGTTTTCCCAGTTTACACTTGGGCTTCTCCAACCTGTTGACTTTTCTAACAGGACCCTATAGAGGGGCATCCCTGGTGCATCTGGAATCATGTAATCACCGCTCTTTGAAGGCATTTGTCTGCCCCTTTCGGGTCTAAATTTCCAGCATCTTCTTCCAGATTTGCAAACCTGCCGGTGCTGAGCATCAGAGGCCTTCCGAGTCCGACTGTTGCATTTTCTAGTCAAACCCACACAGAACTGACGAGCATGTGGCCCTGGGGTCTTGATATTGGCGTGAGCATCATCATCAGACAGGACCACGTCCTGTCTCGGGCAGGATCTGGGCCAGGAACGTAGTCAGGCCCTTATTGCCCTGAACATCCTCAGTGATTAGCTTGAATTTTCCAAATGCAGCTTCAGATCCTGCAGATCAGCCAAGCTTCCTTCAGAGCCTTGACCCTGACGGCGTCAGCACCTGTGAGCGGTGCTTTCCCAGCAATTCTCACATGGCCACTGCCACGCCGGCACATACCCTGCACCCCACCACCGCCTCCCAGCTCCCTTTCTGCCCCTCAGGAGGCTCCTGTTTGCCCACTGCCAGGCTGCTGCTCGGAGAGCCAAAAAACCTTCTCTTTTCAATATCTAAATTTTGAAAGAAGTGCATGTTTGCCTTAACAGTGTGAAATGCCCCTCACTTGCCTCAATCCTGAAGCCATCCCCTGACCTTGTACAGTCTGGTGTATATTATTCCAGTCGTTACATTTATTTTAGCCATGTTCAAGAGCGTGTGTGTGGAATAATTTTAGGCCTTTTTAAAGAAACTGGGTACTTTCTGCAGCTTGTTTTATTCCACTTAGGATATATTTTCCTCTCACATAGTTCTCCTCATTTGCAGAGATCTTACAGCAAGGAGTTGTTTGAAGAAGTTATCTCGAAGATGCGGAAGGCGGGGATCAAATCCACAATAGCAATAGAGAAGTTTAAGCTCCTCGCCGAGAAAGTGGAGGAGATAGTGGCCAAGAACGCACGTGCGGAGATCGACTACAGTGACGCCCCCGACGAGTTCAGAGGCGAGTGGGCTGCACCCCGAAGAGGCTGAGTCCTCTCCCTTGAATGCTCTCGAGACACACGGCGCTAAAGAGGCCATTCTGTAATTTTAGTTTATTTCATGGTGGGCTGGGGTTGCTTTCTGAGACACTTTGTCTGGAATCACGTTTGCCTCGTTTGCTTCATACTGTAAACGAGAAGGCAACATAAGTCCTCAGCCTAACTTCAAACCAGATAACAACCCCGAAGGTTCTGAGGTCCGTCTGGCCTTTGCACGCGGGACGCACAGTTTCGCAGACTCCTGCAAAGCGCAAGAGAAAGGGTTGTGGCCTCCATGTCCACCGCCGAGCCCGGGCACCCTTAGCCCCACTAATCCCTCTTTTTGCCTATTTTTCCCTCCCGTGGTAGCTGACAAAAGGCAATGTCTGTGTCTAGCTCATGCTGGTTTCCTTCTAAACGCAGGGACCTAGCAGGCGCCGCGTCGTGGCCATTCTGAGGATACGCTCTCTGCTGGCCCCAGCGCGTGCCTCTTTCCCAGCCTTAGGCTCCAAGGTTGAGTCTGCGCTTTGTCTCTGTAGACCCTCTGATGGACACCCTGATGACCGACCCCGTGCGGCTGCCCTCCGGCACCGTCATGGACCGCTCCATCATTCTGCGGCACTTGCTGAACTCCCCCACCGACCCCTTCAACCGGCAGACGCTGACGGAGAGCATGCTGGAGCCAGGTAGGGGGCCCGGCCAAGGGCCCAAGTCGTAGATCACAGCTGAACCGAAAGGGGGAGATGCATCCAATCCAGAAACCACCCAGCTCGTGACGCTGATCGGGAAAGACACACACATCCTCTGCGCTTTTTCACTCCGAGCCTAATCCTTCCTCTTCGTGTCCCGTTGCCGCTTCAGCCTCCAGCCGGCGGGGCTGAATGGCCCTTTCTCTCCACTGCCACAGACCGACAAGCATCGGGAAGGGCCCTCCCCTCTGGGGCACTAATCCTTCCCTTTTCTCTTCTCAGTGCCAGAACTGAAAGAGCAGATCCACGCCTGGATGAGAGAGAAGCAGAGCGGCGACCACTGACCCGCCCCGGCCCCGGCTGGACGCGGCCCTGGCAGGCGGGCCAGGCAGAGGCAGCGTCGGCGGCGAAGACAGAAAGAAAAATCTTCAAACGTCAGAGGCCAAATGCGGCGGAACACCCCGAGAGCCCACCCAGAGCGACCAAACGGGGGTCTGCGCGGACACGGAGTTGACGAGGAGCCCGATCCTGTACATATATTTAAGTGACAGACGTGGTCCGGAGTGGAGGGACGCGCTGTGATTGCTTGTGTAATAAACACGTCCTTCCAGTGTCACGGTTTGGGGCTTTGGCGACGGAGGCCTTTTAGGGATCGATGACGATTGGGTCTGGGCAGCATCCCCTTCACCTCCCCCCTAAATCCAATATCCGTTGATTTGATTGTGATTAGAGAACCCTGGACATTTTGCTGCTAACGAATCTCCCCCACTCCCCTCCCGACCCGACTTGCACTGCTGTGGATTTTTTTAAGAGAAGCTAAAACAAAAATAAACTCCTTTCCCTGGCCCTCCAAACATATATCCTGTGAGATAACTGTGCCTGCAACAAAGTGTTAATCCTGGGATCGTATTTTTATATCATATTCACATATTTGTTTTTTTAATTGGTGTTAGATGACATGATTAATAAAAAAGGCAAAGATATTTTCAGAATTTGAATTTCAGTTTTTTTTCTTTTGAAATGTCCCTTCAAATTTTTTTATTCTAAACAAAATGAAGAGAATCATTGCTCAGGTCCTTGTTAATAGTCCCTCTGTTAGAAATCTAGGGAACAGCTGCAGCAAAGGAAGGGTCTAAGCATATCAGGACTTACGTGACTTGCGGTTTGGGGGGGGGCGGGCAGGGGATTGGTTTTTTTAACACTATGTGACAGTTCAAAATCTGACGGCGATCCTGTGAGGGTCCATGAATTCCTCAAGTCTTGAGTCTGTGAGTTCGAGCCAGGGCTGATTTGTCTGATGCGTCCAAGGGGCTTGGCCTTACCAAAGCAAGAAAAGAGTGCAAGAAATGATGTGGAAGCACGTCTGCTGGTTGAAACACACACACACACATACACACACACACACCCCTACCCACATGCCCATACACATCCAACATTTTGTATTACTGCTACTCAGCATACTTGAATTCCTGAATTTCCTTTGGGGTAAAAAAGGATTTGAAACCATAAAGTGTTTTGAAAAAATTAAGTCTACAGAAACATGCTTTCTTTTTCTTTTCCTTTTTTCCCCCCTCCACAGACAATGCCCTCTGTTCAATAAATGCAATTTATTGCTACAATAAATGGTGATACACATTCAGAAGGAATCTTCTTTGAGTCGCTTCTTTTTGTGGAAAATGGGTGGGTTAAAAAAAAAAACAGACTTGAGTGTGCGTGGGGTGAATTCTCTCTTCTGGAGCCAATTAGGAACTGCTGTTTTTACAAGAAAACTTTCGTGTCTGTGTCGGCCTTGCTGCTGTGTTCGGTTCCCATGTCGCTGTTTGCTCACGGAGGGGGGTTCAAGCTGGTCACATTCAGTCTCAGCTCTTCGTAGGTGGTGGCTTCCTGATCTCAAATGTCTTTTCCCTGACCTTTAAAATTCTTACTCAAGTCCAACCCATTCCATCAATATTTTCTTAGGCACTGCACTTTGCAAAGCCACATCTCTCAGCTCCTGTAATAGCCACAGCAGGTACTTAATATAGCGGGTTCTGTATGCCAGCGCCAAACAAAGGCCTTTACAGCTGTGCTTTCATCCTCTAAGAAGAAGAAAATATGATCTTGATTTTTAAAAAAAAATTACAGAATGGGGTTGGGGGGGGCAGTGGAAGATAGATTGCCCAGGATCACCTGAACAGTTAATGGACAAGCTGCTGTCCAGACTCAGCCCTCAGCCACCATGTCTGCTGCTGAAGCACATTTCAACTATAATATCACATTTTCCCAAAAAGAAACAATGTCGTCATCATTGCAAGCCTTTTCAGACAACAAAGAGGAAAGTCACCCATCATCCCACCATACTTGTAACTATTTACTTTTTATTAAGCTTATATATGTATATGCCTTGAAAATGACAATGTTTACTGGCTTCTATGCCTAATTTTGATTATTCATTTCATGGGTGTATATTGTTTGTCTTGACTCCATCCAACTACAAACTCTCCTGAGGTACAGATTCTGTCCTATCTTTTGCGCGCCCCCCTCATATCTCCTCTTGAAATTAATATTCTGAGGTTTCAGGGACCCTCCCCTGGGCTGGATGTATTTCCTGCCTGCACTGTCTCTGGGAGGACAATGTTTGGGATTTCTATCTTTTGAGTCTCCAGGTTGCTGTTTTTAATATATATATATTTTTAAAAGATGTATTTATTTATACAAGTACTGGGTACAGTCAGAAGCGCGGGAGGGTGAGAGAATTCACCAGAGCCAGAGCGGGGAACAGAACAGGCAGACTGATGAAGTACACTGCTGAGGGGAGCAGCGGGCGGCAGGAGAGGTCTGCGCGCCATGTGGGACCCTCCTCCGGTGGCCGGGGAGCAGCCGGGGATCAAACCGGCGCCTCAGAGGCTGTGGGCAGCTTCGCAACCCAGCGCTCAACCGCTGCGCCACCGGGGAGGCCCCAGGTCGCTGTTTTACAGAAACCCGTGAATGTCTTCAATCTGCTCATTATGGACATCAAAGTAAATTGCCAAATATTTTCAATGTAGGTCTGGGTTACAGGAAGGTGGTCGGATAGGAAGGAGGATCAGGGCCTGAGCAGGAGAGAGATGATCCTGGAGCGGAGGATGATTAAAATAGCTTCTTACTCACTGTGACTCACTATCGTGTGGGGTGTTTCAGAGGAACTCATAAAATATCAGTTAGTGAAACACCTTGCTTTGTTCACATTTTGTACTTTGGGGTTTAGTACATAAAGCCGTGAAATTTCATGATGTTTTTGTTGGGGTGCTCAGGGGACGTAACTAGACATCATCTGGCCAGGCACGTTTGGATTGAAGGAAACACCCACAGCAGCCCACGAGCTGGACGTACGTAACAGCTAACGTTGGGCTGGCGTCGCCGCTCTGGATTGATGACTAACGTGCATTTTGTGAGCGTGTTCTGTGTGCCAGCCACTTTTCCATGTACTAATTCGCTTAATTCTCCACAACTGTATGAAGGAGACTGTAGCATAACTGGCCCCTGAATTCTTGGGCTTCAGAGTCTGACCCCCTCTCGAGTCCTGCCGTTGGGTGGGCTTCTGGAATGGCCCGAGTTCAGCAACCAAGGAGATAAGACGGCATAGCATCCTGGAGGGACGTTGGCTTTGGGGTCCGCTCAGGACCCGCCCCCATTTGGAATGATGAAATAACTTCAATCTCATGTCTTTCAGAACCAGCCCTTCACGCTGGCCCCCAAATTCTATCTCCAGCCCAGACTGCTCTCCTGTGCTGCAGATGCCAGACATCCTGGATGTCAGAAAGGTCCTCAGAATTAACACCCAAATTAAGTTCCTCATGCGCCATCCCAGACCCACTCCCCTAGGTCTCCATCATGGTGACAGGCAACTCCTTCCCTTCCCAGTCACGCAGGCTTAGCCTTTGGCATCATCCCTGTGAAACCTTAACTAAATTCATGTCACTTAGTATGCGCAGAACCTTCCCATGGCTTCTCAGTGCCCCAGAATAAAAGAAGTCCTCACAACGCCCCCACCCCACTGTCCCTCTGACCTCATAACCCACAAACTCCCTTTATTTCAGCCACTAAGCCCGCTGGCCCCGGGGCTCTCCTCCGACGGCAATCGCCATCGCATACACACACACCCCCGCCGGGGCCTTGCTCTTAGGAACCCCATATCTACCAGCCATCCTCTTCAGCCATGCAGAGAACCACATGGGCCACTCACCCCCCAATTTGCTTTAGGTCTTTACTCAAATGTCACCTCTGTAAGACCTTCCTTGTCCACCCTATTTAAAATTGCAATTCAGGGCCTCCCTGGTGGCGCAAGGGGTTAAGCACCGCACTATGAAGCAATCTGCAGCCACTGCAGCATGAGTTCCATCCCCAGCCAGGGAGCAACCCACATGGCACAGCAGACCTCTCCTGACTCACCTGCTGCTCCCCTCAGCAGTGTGTTTCCATAGATCTGCCTGTTCTGCTCCCCACTCTGTCTCCGGGGAATCCTCTCACCCCCCACGCCTCTGGCCTGTACCCCAGTTCTTGTATGCATAAATAAATAAGTCTTTAAAAAAAAAAACAACTTACTCCCTTGTCAGTTTCAGATGTTGGGATTCTCTTTCCCATCTGTCGTGTCTCTGATCACTTCGTCGGGCTCTCCTTTTATTTTTGAAAAGAAATTCTGAATTTGAGTATTTAGTATTGTTACCTCTCTCTATGCTTTTATTTGGGGATCTTTGTATCAAGGTCAAATTCACACCCATACAGGTCACCGCCTTCAAGTACAAGCCCACGAGAGTTCACGTCTTCAGATCGTGCGACCGCCAGCCAGCCCAAGTTTCACGACTAATTCAATGGCTGGAATTTTTAAAATCTGACCATTTGAGTAGGAAATGTGTATACATCGTCCAAAATGCAAGGGATGCCAAAAAATACTGAGAGAAAAGATGGCCTCCCCTATCCGCCCCCATCACCAGCCTCTCGAGACCGTCCCCCTCACCAGAAATGGTGGTTCTTGGCTTTTCTGCACCTCCTTTCCCACCCAAAATAAGCTTTGGGGTGCATTCTTTTCCTCCCTTGGCACCTGCATTCCACTATTTCTGCATCCTTATTAATTCTTTAAAGACTTATTTATTTTTGCGTGGAAGAACTGGGGTGCAGGCCAGCAGTGTTGGGGGTGAGAGGATTCCCCAGAGACTGAGTGGGGAGCAAAACAGGCAGATTGACTGAAGAATACTGCTGAGGGGAGCAGCGGGGTGACAGGAGAGGTCTGTTGCACCATGTGGGTCACCTCCCTGGCCAGGAATCGAACTTGTGCCGTAGTGGCTGTGGGCAGCTTCATAGGTTGCAGCTCAACCCCTTGCACCACCAGGGAGGCCCACCTAGATATTTTTTATCTGTTTTACTGTTGATGGACATTTGGGTTGATTCTATATGTGACTATGACAGGTAATGTGGCTGTGAACATTCTTGAATATGTTTCAGGTTCCATTGGCTGTTGGGGTTTAGATTTTTGTCAAGAGCATTTCCTGCATCTATTGAGATGTTTATATAGTTTTAATTTTAGGCTGTGAATTACACTGACTGATTTCCAATGGTAAGTAAGCCTTGCAATGTGGGGAAGACCGTGCTAGTGTAACAGGGTGGTCCCCAGGAAAGGGGGAGGTTCCAGGTTCCCTGCCCCACTTATGAGAAAAACAAAAAGTTATGGTTTGATTGTCAACATTGTGCTACTGAACTAAGCCGGTGCCTTCATAGAGATTGAATATTGTTGTTTCTGCTAATTTTCTGATATTTATGGCAAAGCTTCCCAAAAATCTAAATTCAAGTACAAATTTGGTAGCCTGTCATTTGACTGATGCAAGGAAATTTTGTGGAACCTCAGTAGAGCTCCTGAGACACTCCACGAAGTTTCTCCCTTTCCTCCTGGGAAGGCATTAGATGAATTTGTTCTATTTGGCTTTTACCTAATGAAGTAAGACTGGAAGGGAAGCATTGTCACTTGGGAAAATGGTAAAACTTTGGTATGTACAAAATGTTAGCAGTAGTTTTCTAAAATGTGTATGAAAACAACCTCTTAGTATCTGGGATGTATTTAAATTGTCACTGGTGATTGTCACCTTGTAATATTGTATAATTCAATTGTTTCACATCTACAGAAATTGTTTCTGGAAATATAGGGAGAAAAGGTCTCAACAGATCCCTATTGATGGAACTGTTGAGAGTAAAAAACTTTCCTACAAAGGACTAAATAGACCTGGAAATACACCTGACATTTACTAAGGTTTCTTTGACATAATACTGGAAATTTTTTATGCATTCTGTCCTGAATCCACGAAGTTTTTGTTTTGTTTTGTTTTGAGTAACCAGGATCTGCAGAAAGGTTGTAATTTTTTTTCCAACAAAGCTAACTTGTGTTTGCATTTTCTCTCCCCTTAATACCAACACAGCATAAAAATAGTGGTAGTAATCTTTTACTACTTATCTCAGAGTCTGTTTTTGTATAACTTCCATAGGGATTTTGTTTAAACTAAAAAAAATTGGACATAAGTTTCATTGTGTGGCTTTGTGTGGAGCTCTTCCAGAAAGTTGAAACAGAGCTGAACCAAGAAGAGGAGAACCTGTTTGCCTTGTTTGCAGGGTTCCAGAGACCTCCAAAGAAGGTGAGGAAGCTTGCCTCCATTGGCAGGACTGGACAACCCGGCCAACGAAAATGCCCTGGTACCCTCGAGAAGAGGAAAGCCCAGGTGGAGTCTGATGAGACCAACTTTGTACCTAAAGCCTGCATCGACCGGATGCCACCGGTTCGCTCTGATCCTATATGGAGTATTTCAACAAAGCCAGCTAAAAATTGCTGTTGGTTGTTTCTGCCCTATGATTTTATGCAAAAATGGGAAAAATGGTTTAAAGGTAAATTTAATTTGCAAACTTTTGCTATGCTGTTAATGTTTGGGATCAAGGTTGAAAGAATTCGTTTTTGCATAAGTTAAACCATTTTAACATTTTTTCCCTGTGATTTTAATATATTTACTATCTTGTTTTAGCCAATGCTCCAAATTTTTTTTCTTTTGGCTTGGATAATGGATTATTTTTAAGTAATAAAACTGTCATACTGGACATTCATAGACAATACTGCTGACTAATTGTTGCTTCTCTTACACACATTAAAACCCTAAAAAAAGACTGTCTCCTAAGACTACACCCTGAGATCTGTGCCACCATAGATATGGTGGAATAAAAATTAAAAGGGGGGATTGTAACAGGGTGGTCCCCAGGAAAGGGGGAGGTTCCAGGTTCCCTGCCCCACCCAAGGAAGGGTGGAGCTGAGCAGGAAGAGGAGAAGCTGCAGAAGAGACTGAGGAAGGAAGCAGGATGGAGCCAGGAGACCTGGAGGAGACGCATGGAGCCTAGAGACACGTAAAGAAACTGCGCTTGTCTTTTGGTCGTGGACTGGGTGACACAGATGTGGGTGAGACCCGTGGGGAGGTGACCATGGCAGCTTTTATCTTTATGTTGATTTTGCTCTTTTCCTTCCAGGCTTGTTTGGTTGTTTGTGATCCTTTTCTGTGGGTCCCCACTGGAAGATGCTTTAGACTTGTGGCAGGCCTTGGGGCCTTGCTCTGGGCCGATCCCATATGGATGGACTTTTACCCACGAGGGGACGGGTAACTTTGGGTGCTTCATTTAGAAACTAGACATCTGGCCTGGCCCAGGTTCTTGTATAATATTTGCCTTACAAGGGATATTGTATTTTTTTTGGAATGTCTTTTTCTGGTTTTAATCCTTTTTCCCACTTACTGTTTCTCTCCTTTTGGGAGAAAAGAGATGATTAATGCCAATTTTCAAGATCACTACATTGCATAATTCAGTGACTCAGCATTATAACCTAAGACGCCATTTCTGCTTGTGTGTGTGTATATCTATCCACATGTACATAAATATACATATATATTTAATTTTCAAAATTTTGTTCCTCTTTATCATTTCTTTTTTTTTAAGGATTTATTTATTCATGCATACAAGAATTGGGGTACAGGCCAGATGCATGGGAGGGTGAGAGAATTCACCAGAGACAGAAAAGGGAACAGAACAGGCAAACTGGCTGAAATCCACTGCTGAGGGGAGCAGCGGGTGAGACAGGAGAGTCTGCTGCACCATGTGAGTTGCTTCCCAGCTGGCCGGGATCGAACCTGCACTGCAGAGGCTGTGGACACCTTCACAGCACTGTGCTCAACCGCCTGTGCCACCAGGGGAGGCCCCCTCTTTATTATTTCTTTGTGTCTTCTGGTGAAGGCTAATCTTCTAGGTCAATCTTCTAGTTACTAATCCCTTTTTTGTGTGAGTTTTCCTATTGAAACTTGTTTCTCCAAAGAGTTGAAATAAATTGTTCATTCCATTCATTGTTACCGACAGACTAGCTCTTTGTAGGCATTTATTATGCTTACTTGCAGTTTGTGCTGTGTTTGTTCCATTCACCCTGCTTCCTCTGATAAGTTATTCAATTTATTGTCTCTGATTTATATTATCACTGTTTTGCTTCTTAAAGATGTGGATATTTTCTCATGAACTCATATCCCCCTGGGCATCATCAGCTACCTGCGTGGTTGTGATAATGGGTGGTGAGCGGGCAAAAGCTCAGGCCCTCGTCTGTGTCCTCCTGGTGAGTATGTGTGTGTGCATGTGAGTGAGTGTGTGCATGTGTGTATGTGTGTGCATGTGTGATGCAGGAGGCATCTCAGAGTTGGTGGCATTCAATTATAGGGCTCCCGGGCCCCCACTTGCCATCCCCAAATTCATCCTGCCCTTTCACCTCTTCTCCAACATTGCTCTTTTCCAAGAGCTTTTGCCCTGCCTGTAATCCCCTGGTCCTTAGGGAATGCAGAAGGAGAGAGAGACATTTGGGGTCAGGATATCTGTTCCTCCTTGGAACTGCCCATGCACCCCCGGGGCAGTGCCACACCAACCCAAAACAATTCGGAGATGGAGAGGAACACACCTAACTCAGCGCTGCTCCCCAGCCTCTCCTGCCCACCCACATCCATTTTGGCCCCAAGCTGCCATTGCCTGCCGTCCCAGAGTCCAAGGCCCTGGCTCCCCGCGGATTTCCCAGTCTTACCTCCTGGCCTCTATTCTGGCCTCCCCTCAGCTGGGTTCAGGGGTGTGGATGACAGCCTTATCCAAAGTCCCACAAGAACCCTCATGATCAACACAATAACTTATTTTGTTCTATAGGTGGAGAAACTGCAATCAGGAGGGGTCCACTATTTGCCTGCAGTGGTCCAGCTGCTAATTGAAGACACTGAAGCTCAGCCATCCCACTGGCCCCGAAGGCTGGAAGGTCGTCTTTGGAGTATTTTTGTCTCCGAGAATAAGGGAAGGTGGGCAAGAGCTTGGCTTCAGTCATTTCCAAACCCCATGGGATCCCCGGGGTCGGGAGGAGGGTGGTGGTGGTGAAGGTATCATCACATGCAGGACACGGTCTCCTTTAAATCTCTGTCCTGTTGTGTCATGTGCACTTTTTATGATGGTTTAAATTATTTATACTGTTTTGTCTAAAGCTGAGCACCTTGGGTAAATTGTTACTGATTGAAAGGTAGAAAAATTACAGGCAGACTGGAGTGTGCTAAAAAACAGGGTATCTTGAACTCTTGGTGTGTGTGTGTGTGTGTGTGTGTGTGTGAAAGGGGGGGGAGTCTGGTAGGTCTCTCTGCCCATATCCTGGTGGGTTTATAGCCTTTGGGATTATTTCTTTATCTTTTCATCTCTTTGTAAAATGAGTATGTTGCCTGTCAATATCACATTACATGGGTGGAAGGAAACTGCGACGTAATGTCTTAAAAAAAAACCCAAAATACAACCTCTGAGCCCTTATAAGGAAAAGCCCATTATAAATAAATAGGTTCATTTTTAGCTAGAAACACAGTGTCAGCTGTTTATATAAATATTATAGATCGCGATGCTTCACGTCTTCCTTAGAGATGCCTGGTCTTTAGCGTCCTTCCCAGCCCTGGCGGCCGAGGCCATCAGCGATGGGGAAACATTTTTCTTTTGCAGTTGATTTCTCTAGCAAGGCTGAGAAGTCCCAGGGCAGCCGGGGGCCTCCCCTCGCTCTGCAGCTCACCGCTTTGTGCGCCTCCATCAGGGGCACGAGCAGATTTACACCAGGGCCTCTCAAACCGCCCTGCGTTCCCCAGCACAGATCTCAAAACTTTTTGCTGATATTTCCATGGCCAAAAAGGGGGCAGGGGAGGAGCTGACTAACGGGTGAATCAGGGGATGTGCACGGTGAGTCTAAGAGGCTCAGAGATAAATGAGAAGGTTGAATGAGTGCTAAGAATTTGAGCTGAAGGTTTTCTCCTGTTCCCTCGTAGAAAAATGTGGACTCATTTGTAAGTTAGGATTCAATTCCAACCTCCATTCCCACTTTCCTGTTGGGGGAGTTGGCTTGCTGGGGACCTCAGGAAGGTTAGCTGGAGAATAATAATCAAGTTCTTGGGCCTCCCCGGTGGCGCAGCGGTTGAGCGCTGGGTTGCGAAGCTGCCCGCAGCCTCTGCAGCACCAGTTCGATCCCCGGCCGCCCGGTGAGGGTCCCACATGGCGCGCAGACCTCTCCTGCCACCCGCTGCTCCCCTCAGCAGTGTACTTCATCAGTCTGTCTGCTCTGCTCCCTGTTCTGACTCTGGTGAATTCTCTCGCCCTCCCGCGCTTCTGACTGTACCCAGTGCTTGTATAAATAAATAAATAAATTTTTAAAAATCGTAAAAAATAAATAACTAAATAACTAAATAAATAAAAATAAAATAAACTATTAAAAAAAATCAAGTTCTTAGTCCTTACTTTCCTTTGGGAAATAACTGAAGGCAGAGTCTCGATTGAAGAGGGGAAGGGAAACAACCCTTTAAAGGAGATAAGCATCTTGTGTCCCTGGTTGGCAAGAGCGGACAAAGGGCCTGGCCTGGCTGCCAAGGAACCTCCTTTGCTAAACACATCATCTTTTCCCTTGTTACGAATTAATCTTCTCACTTGGGGGAGACCATCGTGGTGCTGATGCAGGTACGACCTCACTGCGATGTAAGGTGTGTGGGAGAATGAGCTTATCAACGGGTGTTGCTAAAGCAGCGATGTTTGCAATAAAAAGAGCGAATTTGGTTGACTCAACCATTTAGAATATAATTTGCCACGGGCGGAAGTCCTGATATCTGTTTTCTTCCCCTTTTCTTGGTTCACACGTGGTTTCTGCTAGTTTGTGGTATGTGTTACAAGGGGCATTCAGCTCCGTGCTGCAGCACCAGGGCTTAGGGGCCAGATGCTCATGGGTTTGAATGTGGCTCCACCCTGTCTTATTGACGGTGAATAAATCACCAACCTCTGGAGGAGGCTCCTTGGCTGCTGGACTGCTTTGCCACAAATGGGGCAACTGAGAACAACAGGACTCTATCGCCTTTCATTTCCTTTTTTTTTTAAATTTTATTTTTTAATAGAGGCATCTTTTATTTATTTATTTGTTGTTTATACATGCACTGGGTACAGTCAGAAGTGCGGGAGGGTGAGAGAATTCACCAGAGCCAGAGCGGGGAGCAGAGCAGGCAGAAGGACTGAAGTACACTGCTGAGGGGAGCAGCGGGCGGCAGGAGAGGTCTGCGCGCCATGTGGGACCCTCCTCCGGTGGCCTGGGAGCTGCTGGGGATCGAACCAGCGATGCAGAGACCGCGGGCAGCTTCGCAACCCAGCGCTCAACCGCTGCGCCACCGGGGAGGCCCCTTTTTTTTTTTTTTTTAAAGATTTATTTATTTATACAAGAACTGGGGTACAGGGTACAGGCCAGAGATGTGGAGGGGGGGTGAGAGGATTCACCAGAGACAGAGTGGGGAACAGAACAGGCAGATGGACTGAAACACTCTGCTGAGGGGAGCAGCGGGGAGACAGGAGAGGTCTGCCGTGCCATGTGGGTAGCTCCCTGGCAGGCCGGGAATCGAAACTGCACTGCAGAAGCTGCGGACGCTGTGCCCAACCCACTGCGCCACCAGGGAGGCCCCTCGCCTTACATTTCTAAAGGTCCAGCGTCCATCATGGTATTGTTGGGCAGATACATCAAGGTGTTGGCCAGGCTCTGCTACTTCTAGAGGCTGGGGGTGGGGACCTTTGCTCCTCGTCTCCTCCGGCCTCTGGTGGCTGCTTCCCTCCAGCCTCTGCCTCTGTGGCTGTGCTGCCTTCCCCACCCTGGGTGCAGCCTGGACTCCCCTGCTGGCAACAGGGCCCATGTTGACAGTCCTGGCGCCCTCCCCTCCTCAAAATACTTAGTTTGCCTCTACAAAGCCCTGTTTCCATATCAGATAATATTTACAGGTTCCAGGGATTAGGACCTGATATCTTTGTGGGGCCATTTTCAACCCCTGTAGCTCCCTGAGTTTCCTTTTAGGTGACTGTACGACGGTCGGATGCCTGCCTTACAGGACCTGGCGAGGGGCAATGAGGTCAGGTGTGACGTGCTCTGTTTAGTCCTTGGTATAACAAACGCCCAGCAGGGCCTCCCTGGTGACGCAGGGGTTAAAGTCTCAGCGCTGTCAAGCTATCACCGGCCACTGCGGCCTGAGTTCCATCCCCGGCCAGGGAGCTACCCACAGGGCGCAGCAGACCTCTCCTGTCTCCCCACTGCTCCCCTCAGCAGTGTATTTCAGTCAGTCTGCCTGTTCTGCTCCCCGCGCTGTCTCTGGGGACTCCTCTTCCTCCCCCAACCCCGCACCTCTGGCCTGTACCCCGGTTCTTGTATGCATAAATAAATAAAAATATATCTTTTTAAAAAATGCTCACCAGACACCTGTTCTCATCAGTGTCACCGCCATCCTCACCACCATCATCCGATTATGAGAGGAAGAGAAACCCAGTAGGTGCAGATGCGGGATGCTGAGCCCCATTAGTCGTCATCTCCTCTAGTTGCCTTATTTTGTGGATCGAAAACAAACATTGATTTGCCTCTGATCCCCCGACTCAGATGAAGGAGATTTATTGATCACGGCTTATTCGCTGCGGACCCTGGAATCGGTGGATAAGGAGCCCAAGAGAGGCGCCGTGGATCAGGAGAGGAAGCAGGCCCTGGGGAGTCAATGAGCCTTTTGACTTGACGAGACCTGGGTTTTGTTGTTGGTTTGTTTGTTTTATTTTTTTATTTTATATATATTTTTACATCGTTTTTCATTTTTGCACAATGTATGCATTTTCAACTCGGTTCTAGTCCCCATACAATTCCCACCCCCCCTTATTTTGACCCTAATCCCTCCTCCCCTCCCTGAGATCTGGGCTTGGCCATGATTCATGTGATGATTCCCCAGACCTGGGCTTTGCACACCCCCCCCATCTTGTGACTCTCACAAGGTGAAGAGCCAGTTGGGTATCCTCATCATTCCCATTTTAGGGATGAGGAACAGAGGCTGAGGGGTCAGGGGCACAAGACCAGGGACAGAATTAGACCGTCAGGCAGGGCGCGCCCTTCCCGCTCTGTGGCCTCTCTGTAGCTGCTTCTCTCAAGCCTCTCAGCATGAATTATACATTCATCTCAAGTGCTTGTGCTCTGGACAGGAGTGACTGGGCACACTTTCCAGCGGGCACTGGGAGCTGGGCCTCTGGTACCAGCCAGGCCTTGGGACTGGTTTCCTTGCCTGGGGGTAGAAGATGCTGGAGATGTTGGGCTCCTCCGAGACAGCAAGACCACTGAGCACCCAGTGCCCCCCGCGCCGAGAATGTCCCCATTCTTGTGTCCCAGGGACCCCTCCTGGTGCCCGGGCTCTCTCTGGAGCGGCGGGGAGCCCATGCCGGTGCCATCTCTGCCCATGTGTTCTGCGGCCATCTGCCACTGGCACAGCCCTGCCCACAAACAGCAATTTGGTTCCTTTAATCATAGCTTTAAGACCAAAGTGAATTGATGCAAGGTTGTTCCTAATTAGTAAAAATGCCCGTTACAGAAAGATGATGTATAAACTGCAATTCAGAAGAGGCAAATCTGTGCTGTGTCCTTATCTGGCTGAAATGATAGCACCGCTGTCACCACCAGGGGAGGCAGTCAGACACCCTGATTACCTCCGCCCGTTTGCAAGGAGCTGACAGCCGATTAAAACAAAATCATGCACTAGTCATTGGGGACTAAAATGAAAATTTCCCAATTAAAACTTCCCCTTCTTTTAGTCTTTACAAATACAGCATGTTTGGTTTTTGCTTCCTTCCTTCTGCGTGGATTAGTTGGTATTTACTGTGGGGTCCACAGGGCTGGGGGAGCTTAGCACTTGTGCTAATTCACAGTTTGATGTCTATATACTATTTGTTATTCACTGAAATATAACTGAGCATTGGAGGGAAAGGGGAAAAATGACCGCAATTGATTTTGTGCCTGCCTTTAAGGACTTTAGAAAATGTGGCAGGGACAGATTTTTCCTTTTCAAGGCTGTCTAGAGGACAAAGACTTTATTTTCCAAGGGTGTCACCTCTGCCCTTTCCTCAACATGTTTTTGAAATTACTTTTCTAGAAGTGTGTCTACATTCTGCAGCACACAATTTTGGCTATTTCAGACAGTGTCAGCATTCACTTTTTATAATATTTTGGTTTTTGAAAAATCGCCCAAAGTCATTTGGAGCCAAATGTCAGATAGTTGTGTTTTTTGCTTTTAAAAATTTATGTTTTCTTTTTAAGTTTATGCTTTTTAAATTTTTAATTTTTGTTGGCTTGTGCACTAGACTCTCCGGTTGCAGTTTGTTCCTGCGGATCTTGGTAGCTAAGAATTTAGCAGTCCAGGTTGTTGCAATGAGTGGTAAGACATAAATAAAGAGACACTGAGTTCAGGCTTGAGGAACATCCCCGTGAGGAGGGTGCAGGGATGAGTTTCATGACATCTATTTTGGCTGGTTTCCTTTCCCATCCTTCTGGATCCTGGGTGGTTGAAACTAACAAATAAAAATCACTCCTCAATGTGCCAGATAAGAAGCCACTGTGTTGGGGCCTCCCTGGTGGTGCAAGGGTCTTAAGACGCAGCACTTTGAAGCTATCCACAGCCACTGCAGCACGAGTTCGATCCCCGACCAGGGAGGTGACCCACATAGCACAGCAGACCTCTCCTGTCTCCCCGCTGCTCCCCTCAGCAGTGTATTTCAGTAGATCCACCTGTTCTGCTCCCCACTCTGTCTCTGGGGAATCCTCTCACCCCCCACACTTCTGGCCTGTACCCCAGCTCTTCTATGCATAAATAAATAAATCTTTAAAAAAAAAATAAGAAGCCCTGTGTGTCCACTGCCAGTTCCCCAACAGGGCAGACAAATCCCCTCTGAAATATCTTCCAGTTTTGATTCTCTAATTCCAAATAACCTCAGAACAACTTGTATCACTGTATATTAATATTAATGAATCCAGCCAAATCGCATCCTGTTTGTGAAAATGTCCACTAAAAAAAACCCAGAGGGTTTATTGATCTATCTTGCATTTTGACTGTCATTATTCACTGTAGTGTTTAATATAACCCAGAGACATGATTTTATCAAACGAATATTAGTTAATATTTACAAGGATGTTGTATAAAAAACAGCTATTTTCTGATTTCAGCACGGTAGCCTCAGAGGTCCAAAAATATAAGCAGTTGCTATTTTTAAATGTGCAACATGATCCAAGACCTAAGTACATGTGTTACCTGACCTTGGTTGGAAAACAATTCTCTCTGCCGGCAGGGAGAGCTCTGCAGAGGATTGCAGGCTTAATTCTCCCAGAAATGAAAATGGACGCTTCCCATATTTTTGTCAGGCCAAGTGACAGCATGCGGCATTTTTGAATGAATTCAGATTCTCAATCAGGAGGGCCCACTGGGTGGCTCGACATGGCAGTTGTTTACAATGCAGACTGTGAGACCAGGGCATCGCAGAGCCAGGTCAGAAAGAGGATTCCCACTACACCCCACCCACCCAGCCCCTCATGCCCCGCCTGGCTGCCACGGGTCATCTCATCCCCTCTGGCCCTGTGCTGACCCAGCCTGCGGAGAATTAGAGGGTGGGATCGCAGCTGAGATGCCTTTAGAGCAATACAGGTTTTAAACGATGCAACATTTTTTTCAACAAGCAGTATGGAAATAACCTGGTGCCACCACCCACCTCCCCACCACCCAATTCTATCAATATTTCTATCCTTGTATCTTTTTCCCCCAGGAAACAAACTATTACAGATATAATTGAAGCTTCCTCTGTTCTCTTTTCTGCTTCCTTTCTTTTCCCTTTACTGGAGTAACCAGTGATTTGTTGATTATCATTTTCAAGCATGTTTTTGTAAATATAGGGGACTGCAGTCCTGAACAGTGTAGTTAGTGTGCTTCTGCACGCTTTCCAAAGTTATGTGTAAATGGCATGATGCTGCTTATATTATTCTGCAACTTGTTTTTTTTTTTTTCTCAGTATTTTTATTCATTGTTCCAGCTAGTCACCAATTGCTTCTCAGTCCTGTATTGGCCTTCTTCTAATCTGCATTTTTCAAACTCCTTTTCCAGTTGGCTTTCCCTAGGGTTCTGCCAGTAGGAGGAATTGAGATGAGAGAAGTCTAGTTTTCCTTTCACTTTTGCTCTTTCCCTTTTGCTGATGTTTTTCCTGATGCAGCAGCCTCTTCTTTACACCCCTAGCTCCAGCTCTGTTTCCGCTCTGAGTCTCCCAGCTTGGTGACACCCTGCCCTCATTTTTTCTCCTGATGCTAAGCATGTAGCACTTCCACGGTTCTCTGAGTTAGGATCCCTTCTTTTTTTTCTTTTTGGCATTTGCAAAAAGATATATAGATATAGATAAGCAATTTGTGCATTACATCTCTTGTGTTTGTAGCATTGTTTCTGTTTTCTAACTTAACCCTGATAATGTAGATGGGTTGTTAAATATTGTTCTGAATCATTCATTTTTAACTGCTATGTAATATCCCACTGTATGAATATTGCACAATTCATTCATTCTCTTTTGGTGAATGTTTCTGTTTTCTGGTATTATAAAAAATGTTGCAAAGACTGTTTTTGAGCATTTCCTTTTTAAAAAGATTTATTTATTTATGCATATAAGAATTGGGGTACAGGCCAGAGGTACGGGGCCGTGAAAGGATTCACCAGAGACAGAGTGGGGAACAGAACAGGCAGATCTACTGAAATACACTGCCGAGGGGAGCAGCGGGGAGCCAGGAGAGGTCTGCTGTGCCATGTGGGTAGCTGCCTGGCCAGGGATTGAACTCAGGCCATAGTGGCTAGCAATAGCTTGATAGCACTGAGACTTAACCCCTGTGCCACCAGGGAGGCCTCTTGGATTTGTTTTAGCATATACATTTTTGAAAACGGACATGAATTCGAGTTATTATTTATTTATTTATTTTAGGCAGATAAATAAGAAGTTTATTATCAGATAAGGAGAAGGACAGGAGAAGCTCTCTGAAGAGAGAGGGTAACCCTAGATTTATCATTTAAATTCTATCACCACCATGGCCTATCTTGTTGAAATATTGATTGGATTTACATTACATTTATAGATTAACTTAGAAAGAATTGACATCTTTATAATATTTTCTTCCTGTGTAAAGAATACCTCTCCATCCATCTACTTAAGACTTTTTAATGTGTTTCATCAATACAGTCATATATTTCCCCCATATGTGTCTTGTCTTTGTCAGCATATCCTTCAATATTTAATAGTGTTTATTGCCATTTTTATAGCATCTTTTAAAGTCAGGTTTTCAAAAGCAGTTCTTCCTAACCAGAAGGACCACTTTAGAGTTTCGTATATTGATCTTGTATCCAGAAACCTTATGGGTGGTAGTGGTGCGACCATGTGCATCACATTTCTATGTCTTTGTATGTTCTTTGTATTGTAGACAACCCTTGTATTCTAGGACAACCCTCCAGGGCCATGACTAAATTCGGTTTTCTAGTATGTTGCAACTGTCAGAGGGCAAAAGGCTTATGCAGAGCAGGCTATTTTGGCCTTGAAACCTAGACCAGTTGTATCTGTGTCAATCAACCCTGCTTTGTGTGCTTTTGCTTAATTTATCTCATGCTGATTCTCTTCACTAAGTTTCAGATTCTTTTGAGTTTGAGCTCCACTGAGTGCTCAAAACGTATAAAATTACTATCCAGGCAGGTTTTTGTAACTCTCCATGGTGCTTATCTTAGTACTTAATGCAAAGTGCTCCAAGCTAGGAAAAACCTGGTGTTTACTGATGAAAAGACGACCTTCTAGTAATTAACCCATCGTAGCTGCATTTTTCACTTGGCCCTTGGGAAGCTAACACCTGGGTTTGTGATCAAAGGTAGCACATTCCCTTGTGTTAACTTTTTTTCTTTCTTTCTGTGCACTCCCCTTAGTCATACAACCCCACCCATTCAGCCTTTTATAACTTGTTTTTAATTATTCATTCTACTCCTATTTTAATGCTACAGTATTATTGCTTGCATGCTTCAGTGGAAGCCACGTCAAGTCCTTTTGCCGATAGCTGGAATTTAAATTCTCAGTAAAATGAGAAATATTTGATACATGTTGACTGGATGGAGATGATGAAGACTTTATTGGCGATGGCGATTTTCCAAAATCATTAGCATAGAAAAATAATTCTGATGTTTTAGTGTCTTTGTTTATAAGGAAACCTTTTTATACTCAGTACTGTACTGAATTGGGGGTGTGTGTGTGTGTGCGCGTGTGTCCGATTTTTATTTGAATTTCTGCTAGTAAATCAAAAAGCATTTCCCAACCTTCTAGCACGCTCGGCAATACCCTGCACACATAACCGTTCAATATAATATTCTATAGTCTATAGTCATGAGCCGGCGCGCTCATGAACAGTCGGGTTTTCAGGTTGCGCTGACTCAATCTGATTTTTTAAAAAATCGCAGCTGGAGCGCCGCGTTCTCCGGGTGATTCCAGCAACCCCTCCCAGGGCGCGTCCCGCGGGGCTGGGTCCCCGGGCGGCCCAACCGGGCCGGTCCCGGCTCGGGCGGCCCGACTCGGCCGCGGCGGAGGGGAGCGGGCGCCCCCGGCCCGGCTTCCCGCCGCTCGTCCCGCCCGTGGGAGGCGCCCCTCGCGCGGCGGGGACGGGCCGGGAGGCTCCGCGGCGGGCGGGCGCGCTCACCCTCGCGCGTCTCGGTTCCGACCGCGCCGGGACCGGCCGCTTCGGGCGGGCGATGTTCTGCGAACCGACAATGACGCCCCGGCCGCCCCTCCCGGCCGCGCCGCCCGCGGGCGTCGGACCCCGCCCCGCGCCCCCCCGCGCCCCCCCGCGCCCCCCGCGCCCCCCGCGCCGCCGAGCCGGTGCGCCTGCAGGGCGGATCGGCCGGCGGGCGGGCGCGGCTGCCGCCCACCGCCGCCCACCGCCGCCCTTCTGGGGTCCCCCGGGCGGGGACGGCGGGCGCCGGCCTCGTGCACCCGCACCCCGCACCCCCTCACGCGCCCCGGCTTCGGGACCGCCAGGGGGCGCGCTCGCGGCCCCGCCCCGCCCCGGCCCGGCCCACCCCCGGCCCCTCTGCGATTGGTCGGCCGCCCGGGGCCCTGCGCGCCGATTGGCCGGCGCGCCCGTCGGTCCGGCGCCGGGGCGGGCGCGGTGACGCGCGCGGCGGGCCGGGGCGGTGTCCGCGCCGGCGCCCGCGGGCGGAGCTGCGCGACCGCGACGCGGCCAGTCAGACGGCGGCGGTCCCGGGAGGCGCCCGGAGTCCCCGCGCTCCCGCTCGCCGCTCCCGCCGTCCCCGCCGCGGCCTGGATGCGGGCCCGCGCCCCCGGTGATGGGGCTGCCGCGCGGCGCCCTGCGGCTCGCGGCTGAGGCGCGTCGCTGCCCGGCCCCCCGCGCCCCCGCGCGCCGCGGCGCCCGCTGACCCGCCCGCCGCCCGCAGCGCTGAGGTGAGCGGCGGGGAGGGCGGCGGTTGGCGGCGGGGAGGCCGGCGGGGAGGCCGGCGGGGCGGGGGCGGGGGCGGGGGCGGGCGGGGCCGGGCGGGGGAGCGCGGGGCCCGGGGCGCTGCCCTCCGCGGCGCGGGGCGGGGCGGGGGAGCCCCTCGGGGCCCCGGCGGCCTGGGGGACCCCCGCAGGGCCCCGCGCCGCGCCCCGCTTCCCAGAGCGGCGCCCCGCGGTCAGCGCCCCGCCGCGGGGTCGCGCCCCTGGGCGCTGCGCGCGCTGCAGCCGGCTGGACGCGGCGCGCCCCGGCGTGGGGGCCCCCCTTATCCCCGTCCCCCCGCCCGGGGTGGCGGGGGCCCCGGGGCCTCGCCGGGAGCGCGTCGTGCCCTTTGCCGGGGGCGGGGGGAGGCGGGGGGTCGGAGAGGGGCGCGAGGGAAGGGCCGGGCCGGGACGCGGGCCCGCGCCGAGGGGGCCGGGTGGGCTCCGCGCTCGGCGGCCCGGGAGCGCCCTGGCAGCCATATTGGGAGGATGATCTGACAAATCCTTTAGGAGCCAAGTCCGGTTGCTGGAAGGCACCGAGTGACAGCCCTGGCAGCTTTCAGGGTGACTGGCTGCACCAGAAGCCAAGTGGTGGGGGTTGGGAGGCTGCCGGATCAAGCCAGTCATTGTTCGTGCAACACAAAACATTCCCGGCCACACACCAGCACTGAACTCCCAGATCACTTTTTCTCCTCCGTGAATTGCTAATCGAGCTTCCAGGGAAAAGTGCCTTCCAGATTCCGTTCTTGTTGGGGTGCAATACTGTGTTTCTGTCTCATGTGTGGCCAGTGCTAGGGACGCCAGGCCCGCAGGTGCCTGCCTTCCCCGGCACATCTGAGAACTGCAGCGGATGGATGGGTTTTCAAAGTGACTCCACATGCAGAGATGAAGGAAGATGGAGTATTGTGATCGTGGGAGAGGCTTGCAGCAGTGTTTCTGCGGCTGCAGGTTTGTCATCTTTGTGGAATCTCGGGGTTGCCGAAATTAGACTGTCAACAGATCCTTTGCGCACATAGCTCTGGCTGTTCCAGGCAGCTGTTCTGCACCGAACATGTTGCTTTGTGTCATAGACGTGTCTGTTTGAGCCAGATGAAAGTAAGGTGATTGGATTTGAATAGCTCTTAAGTGATATCATGGTGGGTATTTTATTTAAAGGCTGGCATTTTGTCAACTTAGCTTAGTCATAATAAAAATCTTAGCTCGTGTTCTCTAAGGGAGGGGATGCTTTCTAATTAGCTTGATGTGGCTGTGGGATTATAAGGTGAGTGGAGCTGCTGCATGCTGGTAAAGGGTATAGGGGGTGAAGGGTGCACACACGTTGGCATTGCGGAGCAGACCTGGAGAGGATCAGTAACCAGACTCAGCCTGGGCCCTGGGGTCTGCTCTGGCGGGGAGTGCTGTGCTGCCTTCTGTGTGCCTTTTGTTTATTCAAACTGCATCTCTCAGTGAATCAATGCGTATAACTTCTTAGGTTTAGGTTGACCTACTTAAACATTTCAGTGAGGATTTTCTAGGAGATCCACCACTTTTTTTATTTCTCATTAAGCTTGCCTTTTAAAATTTGGTTGCATCAAAAATGGCTTCAACAGAAACTAGTGGGTTTGTGGGTTTGTTTCTTGTTTGCTTCCCTGGGTGGGCAGAAACTAGTGGTTGTTTTTGGTTTTTAGTATTAGAGTATGAGAATTATTACCCCAGTTAAGAAATATTTCTAAGTTTAAATTTTTACAGTTATTAATAAAAAGTTTTGAAGAATTGTGGTTAAATATAATTTCATCATTTGGTAGAATCAGAGTTCCCAGAACAGAAAGGAGCCAACATTCGCCTGAGCCCAGGTCAAGGAATTTAAGGGTAGTTAGTTCCAAAGGAAGTTCAGTAAAGTGATTTGAATCTGAAGCATAGGCAAAATGTTATCAATCTGTACAGCTCTGCTCTGATGAATGTTTTCCCAAAACTTATCCAATTCAGTAGTTTCTAAGGCTTATAATAGCCTTTTTCCTTTTTAAGACCAGATATAGATGCAGTTTTCTTTTTTCTCTTTGCCACTTTGAATGTGTGCAGGGAATAAACTCCCCAGAAGAGCTGACACACTCCCTCCAAGGCCAAAGCTTCCTGGCCGGTTCCTCTGCTGGGCTTTGGGTGCGTCGTCAAGGGCACACTGGGCTGGCCCCGGCCTGATTATCAGTAGGCCCCTTTCCAGGCTGCTGCTCTCCGCAGGTCTGTCCAGAAGTGAACGTGCCTTTGGTATTGGAAAGTGACGGAATATCCCTTTAGAGGGCTCTGGAAAGTGTCATTCTCCTGGCAAGGTGGCCTTGTTGGGAGAGGCTGGTGAATTTCTGGGGTCCATAAAAGAGTGGACATTTTGAACTTTTTTTCACGCGGCTCATCAGGATGGAAGAGAAACCCGGCAGATGTGATTGTGGTAGGAAAAGCAGCCGCAGAAGCTGAGCTGGGCCCCTCTTTTAGTTGGACGTTTTGGTTCGCGGCTCATTACCCATTAAACGAGGTGATTCACTTGCGTGCATGTTGCTGCGTTCATTACCGGTGAAGTGCGAGTGCAGATCAGTTCTTCACCATCAAGGAACTTGCGCTTCATCATTTGTGTCAAGTCATAGAAAGGCGAGCGTCACTCCAGCTTTCTGTTTCCTTCCGCCTGGGCGCTGCCGCCTGCGCTGAGGCAGCGTCCCTGGCTCAGACGAGACCCTTCCCCTTTGCTCTGCCCTGCGGTGCTAGTTATTAATGTCCCGTTGCCACTTCTCTGATTGTTTTGTGGTGGTTTGCGTAGGTGTTTTAAATCACAAGATTGTAAATATCTATCTGATTTTTAAATATTTTTATATTTATTTTATTTTTTTTTTTTAAAGATTTATTTATGCATACAAGAGCTGGGGTACAGGCCAGAGATGAGGGGGGTGAGAGGATTCACCAGAGACAGAGCTGGGAGCAGAACAGGCAGATTGAAATATACAGCTGAGGGGAGCAGCGGGCGAGGCAGGAGAGGTCTGCTGCACCATGCGGGTTGCTCCCTGGCTGGCTAGGTATTGAACTCATGCTGCAGAGGCTAGGGAACTGCTTCATAGTGCGGTGCTTAACCCTTTGTGCCACCAGGGAGGCCCTATTTTTATATTTAATGCCACCTTGTTTACGCAGAAGCATTTCATTCGGCTGTGCCCGCCACTCGATGGCTTGGAGACTTGGTTCTCCTTTCCTTCTGCGTTGCTGACATCATCCTGGCAGATGCCAGCGTGGAAACAATAACAAAACAGCAACAATGGTACAAGGACTCACAGTGAGCTGACTATGTGTCAGCTCTTTGTGGGCGCTTTATATTCATTCCCCAGTTTACTTCTTTCGGCCACCCTAGCAAATAGATACTGTGAGCCCCACTGTAAGGAGGGAGAGGCTGAGCCAGAGCTCAAGTTACGCCCCCACGGTCACTAATAGTCGTCAGTAACCCCTGTGCTCACCTCCCTTTGTCACGTCACCGAATATAGAACCTTAAAATTCCTGGCTTCAGCTCCAGCCAACACGGGCTTCACTTTGTTCCAGGAGCTCAGTATTGCAGCCACAGCACCCAGGGTGTGTCCCCTTCAGACCTGTCTGTGGGTCTGAAATTTACATTCAGATCTTACACGCTGATCACATCTATGGAGGTCACTCTCACGTCTCTGTGTGTTCTCCCACCTGAGTTTCTTAGTCCAGCCCAAGTATCAGCCTCACCGGATTTTACTTCCTGTGACTTCTGGGGCACATTGTTCCCCGCTGTGTTCTCACGAGCTCCGTCACTCCCACGTTCCACACCCTGCGGGTCGGGTGGGGGGGGGCAGGCTCCGCGGTGGGAGGCTGAGCTCGCCCGCGGCTGTCTCCGCAGTTCTGCTCAGTTCCTTCCCCTTCTCCACAGCAGCTTTTCTAAAATCTTGACCGCCGTCCTCAAGCTTCCCCATTGCCTCGTGCTTGGCACAAAACCTGGCCTGCCCCTCCAGGTTCTGAGGCCCTTCTTCTGAATGTCACTCTCTTGTGCCCTCTGGGGACTTGCTGTATTGGTTACACTTCTTCCCCCTGTCACTCGGCTGCCCCCCCCCTCCGCGGTCCCTGGAGCCGCCAGCCCCGCCGGCCTTCGGGCCTGTGCTCCTTCTCTACTTGGGACTCTCTTCCCCTGAAATCTGCCCGACCAGCTCCTTCACCTCCTCCGAGCCTTTGTTTGCTTCGCCTCACCATCTCAACAGGCCCACCTGTGCACCTGGGCCGCTCTCACCCCTCCGCCCCCCAACTTTGCTGAACTTTCCCTTCCTCACATGCTTACATCATGTCGGTCGCATCCGCTCATTCGGCCTGACTTGCTGCCCCTGGGCCCTGCTCCCCGCTAGAACGCAAGCGCCTCCACGGCAAGGGTGTCTGTCTGTCCCTTCCTCTGCTTTAGCCCAGACTCTTGGGGCTGCCTGTCACATGCAGTTGCCTGGTAAATAGCTGCGCAGAGTGTACAGAAACAAGCAAGTCTTGTCTATCAAAAGGGGCCGAGAAGAAGAAAAATCCCTCCTCCACCCCTTTCCTCTCTTTTCTGCCCCCACATCCAGGTTCTGGAAGCAGCAAGGACGCTTGCCTTTCCACTTTCTTGCTCCTAATCATTCCCCAACGCCAAAGACACTTCAGTGTGGCTGCCCCTCCCCCACTTCCCGGGCATCACTCTCGCCCTGGTTTCCAGCCTTAATTGCTGCAACCAGGGAGCATGCCTCACGCCTCTGCAGGACGAGAGTATTGCTCACCTCCTGCCCTCCCGGACTTCCTCCCTCTCGGAACTTGGCGTCTGTTTTGGTGGAGCTGGTTTCGGGCTCCTGGGCCTCCTGCTTCTCTGGCCACACAACTATCAAGCTCATTTGATACAAGTTTTTTTGTAACTTTGAAAGGTTTATTTTGTTTGTTTCTAGGAACTGAATTTTGATTACATAACATTTCCAATGTTCCATAAATCATAGGCTACTTATTTATAATTTATACCACTTACTGCTTCTAAAAAGTATTTGAACAATTTACTACAAATACGAAATATATAGTGAGGCTATTAAAATACAAGTAAGAAACAAAAACTATGTAACAGGAGGAAAAAGTAAATATAAAGTGCAGCAATTTGTATAATGTAGTTACTGTAATTTAGTTTGAAACCTTTGGATGTTAAGGCAGAAAGGGAGAGAGAAATTATATACTTTTCATTCTGGTAAAAGAAAGCCTAATGGTTTGTCAAAAGAAACCTTTTTTGTGGGCCTCCCTGGTGACCTAGGGGTTAAGTCTCAGTGCTATCACCTCTATGGCCTGGGTTTGATGTCCTGCCAGGAAGGTGACCCACGTGACTACGCAGCAGGCCTCTCCTGTCTCACCGGCAGTGTATTTCAATACATCTGCATGTTCTGCTCCCCACTCTGTCTCTGGGGAATCCTCTCACCCCCTCCCCATCCCGCATCTCTGGCCTACACCCCAACTCTTCTATGCAAAAATAAATAAAGTCTTTAAAATAAATAAAAAATCAAATTAAAAACAAGAGATAGAAACCTTTTTTCCTGTTAATGAAATCTAAAGAAATTGTAAGAGAAAGTGCTCTAGGCATCCTGATACCAGGATGTGCGAGCTAAGTGTTTTCAACAGGTCTTTATGGGAAGAAGTGTTCTTCAAACACCTCCCTCCTGCCCCCCCCTTTTTTTAAAAGTACTCTACCTGCTTTCCAAACTGAGAATATAGCATTTAAATATAACTAAGTCTTTTCTCTGAAGGCGATGACTAAATTGGTTCAGGTATGTAACTTTTCGGATGAAGCTGAATCTGAGTGTCCCAGCAGAAAACCCATCCTTTAACCTGGTGAGAGCCTGGAATGCTCTGATTCTGTGTTGTCATCAAAAACACACCTATTAACTCTGGCACCGGTCTGTCATGTGGCAGGAGTGGCACAGTGTTGACCTGCATTCTTGCCACATAGTGAGCTCTGCCTCTCAGGCACCTAGCTGCAGAATGGAAGAGCCTTGACTCATCCTGAGTTTGAATTAGCCTCTGATGGGAGCCATTCCCGCCTCCCAGCTGAGCTGAGCACGCTCTGCCAGTCAGTCCTTCTTGGGAGATGCTGTCATCCGCTCTGACAATAGAACTTCCATGGAATGTTGGCATTTGAGTGACAGAATTCCTGACACATCTGCCAAAATAAGAGATGGAATATAACTTCAGGCATTAGAACTAATTGACTTATTGGTAGAGTTTAGCTTTGACCATCCAATTTGAAAGGAAAGAAAAGAAAAAGGAAAACAAGAATCCGCACTGGTGCAGTGGAAGCCCTGCATCACAGGAGCTGTTGTTTCTTGATGTACCTTTCTGAGAAATCAGTTGTCACCAGTGGAAAAGAGCATCCCTGGTTTCTTAATTGCAGTGGCAGAAGGACATGTGTCTAGTAGATCTGAAAATCGTATCACATTGTCTTAGATAGAGATTAAAAAGGAACAGTTGGGAAATGACTGAGCTAGTTTAGCTCCACTTGAGATGAAAATCTGATCCTTAGATGATTGTACACTGTGATTTTTAAAATATTTATTTTTGCATGTATGAGCTGGGGTGTAGGCCAGAGGTGCGGGGGTGTGTGTGTGTGTGAGAGAGGATTCCCCAGAGACAGAGTGGGGAGCAGAACAAGCACATCTACTGAAACACAGTGCTGAGGGGAGCAGCGGGGAGTCAGGAGAGGTCCACCGTGCCATGTGGGTAGCTCCCTGGCTGGGGATTGAACTCGTGCTGCAGTGGCTGCGGACAGCTTCATAGTGCTGTGTCTTCACCTCTTGCGCCACCAGGGAGGCCCCCCCCCTCTGATTTATTATTATTATTCTTTTACCTTTTCACTCTGATTCTTGACCCCGGGTAGATGCGGCGAAGCTTTTCTAATACTGAATTCACTTTGGGCTTTCAGAGGTTGGCTCATGGCGGACAGGTCATTAAAATACAAAAATTAATTCTTACCCATGAAGATAATTTTTTCAATATAGCTGTTGTCAGTGACACAAGTTTGGGTCCTAAAACCTGCTTGGGCTTCAAGGAAAGTGTTAGGTTGAGGAGGTAAAACTTGCAATATCAAGGGAAATTCCATAGCATCTTCAATGGACTCTCCAGCTACATTGGGTGCGCACTCATTCTTTAGAATGGAATTTCACGGAAAAGATGTCCTTTCAACAGACTGCTTGTTGATGTCTTAACTTTGCTGCTGTGTAGTAAATCATGCATATAGTAAATTAAAATGACTGTATTAAATTTAGTATATAAAAAAATCAGTGTATGGGGGTTATATGAACTACTGCTATAACACAAGATGGAGAGAAATAAGTAGAAAAACAGGGAAACCACACAGAACAGGAAAAGACGGTATGACTTCGGGTTCTGAACAGGGGCCAGCAAGGAAAGTGTGACCTAACGTTTCCTGTTTCATAATGCCATTTGACCCTGCCCATGAAAGACATGACTTAGGTTGAGAAGGGAGTTGGGATCGCAGGGAATGCGTGTTTGGCTTAGTAAGGGGTGCTTGGTGGAGAAGGAGGCTTAAGGTGATACCAGAAGAGCTTGGATAATGGGGGTCCTGGAATTTTGAGGTTGTGTTCTGAGGCCGTGGAAGTGGTGGAAGGTTTTTAAGGAGAGGAAACGATATGAACTGACTTGTTTTAGAAATAAAATCCTGACCATTCTCTATAGACAGCGGCTGTGACAAATCACACCAACCAAAAAACTGACATTACTTTGTTCTCGGTTCTTTACCTTGCTGAAAAGTCAGTTTGAGAATTAGTCTCCTTCTTAGCTCCTAATAACCCAGGGTACTTCTGAGGGTGAGCGAGAATTGCGCAAGATCAAACTTAAACAATTGGGCAAAAATTTAGAAAAATTCAAATGAATTATACCTGTTTCATTATTCCTTTAATGTTGGTGCGTGCTTCTGGAATTTTTGCTCCATTCCGCTTCCCTAATGCTTCTGATTGTATGTCATAGGGAAGGAAGCTGGTCACAGGAACAGTCTAGAACTGGGGCTGTGTAAAAGGCTTAAAAGGATGTGCAGCCTCTCCTCCCGCCTTTCTTCCTTTGCTTCTTCAAAACTTGGAAAATGGATTTTCCTGTTAATTATAAGCAGCATTGCTTTCCTATAACTTCCTGGAATATTTTGTAATTACTGTTTCTCACTGGACTTTAAACTTGATTTCAGATTTATTCAGTATTTTTTTTAAAGGATCAGAGAGTTTTGAAGCTGTAATTCTTTGACGCCCATGTTATAAAAAGATACAGTTTGTAGTAGTAGGGAAGCAACGAAGTAACTCCTGTAGTCCATTGTTGTTTCCTATCAGTGGGGAAGATGGTTGTAGTTTGTTTATTTTATATCCAAAGGGCAGGTTTATTATAAAAAGGGAGAGAAGAATCAAAGACACTTGCAGAGACACAAGCCTGCGGAAAAGCTGCCCCTAAAAGGGGGGCTGGCAAAGGGAAACACCTGCATAGCCACAGGTGGCGGCAGGGCTGCTGGTGAAGAGAAACACCTGCACAGCCACAGGTGGTGGCAGGGCTGCTGCCAGGTTGTGGTCTTATCAGGAGAGAGTTCATCAGAAAAGAGGTATCTATTTAAATTCAGGTGGCTTTGACATTTTGTTTCCTTTACTTTTGTGTAGAATAACTGGGGTGTAGGCCAGAGGGGCTGGAGGTGGAGGGGGTGGTGAGAGGATTCACCAAAGCACAGGCGGCTCTACTGAAATACACTCATGCTGAGGGGAGCAGCGGGAGACAGGAGAGGTCTGCTGCGCCAGGTGGGTCAAAGCTTCTGGCCTGGGATTGAACTCAGGCCGTAGTGGTGATAGCGCTGAGACTCAACCCCTAGGCCACCAGGGAGGCCCCAGGGTCAGGAGGTTTGGGGAAAGTAAATTTAAAATGTATATATACTTCCAAAAACATTTTAGCTTTTTTAATCAGGAAGAAATTAAAATTTAATTTTATCCCTTTTTCTTTTGGAGCAACTTATATTTTTTATTAATGCCATTCAGACATAAGTTTGTTGACACACAGTAACCAGGAAGTCAACCAATGTATTTTAACTACTGCGTTCAAGAGTCTGTGCTGCAGGGGACTTGGGGCTCTGTCATTATTCTCTGTGGCAGAGAGGGGAAAAGTAAACAACTTACAGTGTCCTGGGTCAGGTCAGTGAGTTGAGAAGTATTTAGTGGTGAAGCAGTTGCATCTGGTTTGGTAGGTGTGGAGAATCCGTGAAGACCTTCGAGATGGTAGCTCTGGAGATAGAAGGCTCTAGAGGCACTCCCTGGCGCTGATAGGAGGGGAGGAAAGACACAGTGGGTAGAAGGAGCCTTGGAACAAAGGACAGAAAAACATGAGCTGCTTTCGGGAAGCCCCTGGTGGGTGGTTGTTGAGGAATGTGGATGGGAGGCTGTGTTTGGGGCTGGAGCGCATGTCTGGCAGAGCTCACTGGGTGCTGGGGGGCCTCCAGACATCGCTTGGCCAACAGCAGAGAACAGGGCTTTTAAGGGGCCGGTGCTGTGAGCTGACGTGTGCTCAGGCTGGTGCATCCTGGCAGTGCTGGGGGGCGAGGGTGGGGGCAGAGGAAGGGGCCGCGTGGTGTGGTGCCTTTGAGGCTGGAGGAAGACCAGAGGCCGAGAAGTCTTGGGTCAGATGTATTAAGGGTCTGACAGGGATGGTGGTGTGGAAATGGAGGGATTTTACGGGAAGAAGCCGTAAAATTAATGAGACGGAGAGAAGAGCATGTTTTGGGGCCTGTGTGAGAACAGGAGGATGACGAGAACATGAAAAGAAATTTTAAAAAGAGGCAGAAGAGCTCATGTGGTCCTGGGCCATGAAGAAATCTTTGGCTTCAGTTTTCAGCGAGAGGCGCTGGCAGGCCCTGTCTGTTGAAAGCATGTGTGTGGGACTCCATATTCTGAGTTTGACTGTCTCTTGCATGTCATTTAAATAGCTCTTTGCTCCCCACATGCATTGTGAACTGGCCGGTAGGCCCGAGGCTTGACCACTCAGGTGGGAGGGGACAGGAACACTTGAGTTGGTGGTGCCTGTCTGGGCACAGCAGGAGGCAGAAGCCTGGCTGTCCCTGGTAGCGACCCTGAGAGTAAGCCTTGGCTCAGGGCTTGTTGCCTCATCCACATAGCATCAAGCTGGTCCACACAGCCTCAAGCTCGCACTACAGCCAGCCAGGGCCAGTTGCTGCCAAGTGCCTTTCTATCTGCAGCCTGGAAAATGGCGATCTCCTATTTTTGTCACCTCTTCTGCATTTATTAAGCTGGAATGTTTCTGTAAAGAACTTACTCTCCTGACTACTTCACTATCCTGGGATGTGGCTTATACAGGATCTCTGCAGATGATGTGTTCTCTGTTGTCTTATTTGTCAGTTTTCATAATAATGATGTTTTAAAAGGTATTATGGACTTGTGACTTGATACATGGTTGCTTTTCCATTCATTTTCAGTGTCTGTCTATTCTAATTATCTTTGTCCAGTGGGGCTCCTTTAAGTTGGCATCTGTGTCTTTTTGCCCTGACCTTACTTACCTTTCTTAGGGTCCTTGCTTGTAGGCACACGAAATGTCTCAGGATCATTTTGAAATTTCTTGCTGGGATTTGGTATTAACCATTTTTCCAAGTTCAAAGCGATGTGTGAGGGTCTGGGATTTTCACATTAGCTGTTCAAGAACCATGCAGGATGGATGCAGCCATGTAAGATGGTGGCAGTAGGCTCGCACGGTGTGCTTGGACTGGAAGTTGTGTAGGAAATTCCCCCCATTCCAGGAATATGTGGGTACTTTAAGAGAGGTAAAACAAAGTGGCCCATCAAATAGACACAAAACAAAAATCGTCATTATGCCCCTGGTAGGGGAGAAACCGCTAGTAGGCGTAAAGACGTTGGGTAGGAAAGGCGCTTGACAAAAGCATAACAGAAAGTGCTTGAGTTTGGAAGTGGAATAGGAAGGCTACTGCTGCGCCAGGGGTAAGCAGTTCCATAAAGCAGGGTTTTCAGCTGGAGATTTGCTAGGTCATCTTTGGAAAATGGAAAACAGCAAAACCCAAAAAATCCATTTATGGAGCCTGTCTCGGGACTGTTGAGCACTGCTCTGCTCCGGGGATGTCTGTGCTCATTTGCTTTACAAAAGACCCCTGTGGGATTCTGTTTCGGGCAACCCTCTCTAAGGACTAAGGGATTAAAAGTAGCCGCTCAGACATTGCTAGTGCAGTTATGCTGGGCAGGAGCGACTAAGGCCAAGGATGGGGACGAGCAGTGGAAAGGAGAGGAAGGAAAGGATGGGAAAAATGCAAATTTGTCTTAAACATTTTCATATGGTATTGCATTCATATTGTAACATTCATAGAAGGATTCACAGAGAAGCTGACCCTGGATGTGTGTCTGAAGCCAGATAGAAATGGGAAGATGGGCAGAGATTGCTGGTTTGGGGGAGGAGATGATGGTGTTAGGGGGAAGGATGTCCTGAGCTAATTCCTTGCGGGCTTTGTGGACCCCACCCCCACCCCAGACCAAAGCCATCAGGACATTGGGAAAGAGGAATCCCGTCACCACCCAAGGGAAGGTGGCTGGGACCTGAGGGTGGAGTTCAGCAGCCAGGGTTGGTATAAAAACCAAATACGTGGGCCTTGGGGGGCTCGCGCTCTCCCTCGCCCCCTGGCTTCCCGGCTCCCGGGCGCGGCCAGCTCTCAGCACCCTTTGGGATTCCAGATCGGCGGATCGGGTAGGATGCATTGAAGACTTTGTCTCCCGCTTTTCTCCCTGAGCTGTCCATTTCCTCACTTGCCCTTCCCTGGTAAATAAACCTTTTATGAACCTGTCGTGTGTGCCCGCAGTGGAGGAGTGAGAAGTCCTTGTAAGCGCATGGGTGAGGACCCACAGTCAGGCACCCCGTTTTGTATTGGGGCTGCCCTATAACAGTGGGACATGTTGAGCATTGAGATGACAACTGTGGTATCAGGTGATGATCGGTCTCCAGGGGCTTGAAAGGTGTTCTGTGTCCTGCTTTTTCTGAAAACTTTATTCACTTTTTGGGAACGTACTCATCGAGTCATACATTAAGTCATGCTGTTATAGGGCAACCCCGATATTGAACGGGTTGCCTGGCTGTGGGTCCTCACCCGTGCGCTTACAAGGGACTTATGAATACTCCACTACAGGCACACACAAAAGGTTCATAAAAGGTTTATTTACAAGGGAAAAGGAAATAAGGAAAATGTACAACTCAGGGAGAAAATAGGGAAATAAAGTCTTTAATGCGTCCTACCCGATCCGAGGACCTGGAAACCCAAAAAGCACTCTCCGAGCTGGCCGGACGCTGCGAGCTGGCGGAGAGTCAAAATGGGGGGACCCCTTCAAAGCCCACGGGTCTGGCTTTATACCAACCTGGCTGCTTAACCCCACCCTCAGGTCCCAGCCACCTTCCCTTGGGTGGTGATGGGATTTGGAGTTCCCAGTGGCTTTGGCTTTGGCCTGGGGTGGGGGTGGAGTCCACAAAGCCTGTATGGAATCAGCTTTAGGACAGCCTTTTCCCCCTAACAATACTGTTTTGATTGCACAAGCTAGTAACTTAAGCTTTCATTTGATAAATGTGATCACAATAAAAAATAATCATCTGTTTAAAATAAAATGAGAAACAGACTGGGGAAAGCATTATGTCGAGTATAAAATGTTAATATCAGTAAATACTGTATTTGTTGAAACAAAAAAGTCAGTAAGCCAGACAGAAGACTTGAAAAGATAATTCTCATGCCTGGAAAATACAATTCATTCATTCATTTCTTCAATAAACATCCACTGAGGGCCTCTCTGGTGGCACAGGGGTTAAAGTCTCAGCCCTATCAAGCTATTGCCAGCCACTGTGGCATGAGTTTGATCCCCTGCCAGGGAGCTGACCCACATGGCGCAGCAAACTGCTCCTGTCTTGCACACTGTGCCCCTCAGCAGTGTATTTCAGTGGATCTGCCTGTTCTGCTCCCCACTCTGTCTCTGGTGTATCCTCTCATACACACACACCTCCTCCCCCCCACACCTCTGGCCTGTACCCCAGTTCTTGTATGCATAAATAAATAAAAATCTTTCAAAAAACCAAAACATCCACTGAGCTCTTTGATCTGCCCCTGTTCTGAGTGCTGACAGGCGAGATCTCTGAGGTCTCAGATCACCTCTTGTTACAGGGCAGGGAGGGGGCAGCCCAAACCCCGCAAACCTGCCTATTCTAAATGGGCTCTGCCATCTGCCGCATCAACACAAAACATATGAGACTTTAATGGGAAGGAACTTTAATAAAACTAGGAAACAATACAGGAAAGGCAAAGAGTCTAGTTTCTAAATGAAGCACCCAAAGTGACCTGTCCCCTCGTGGGTAAAAGTCCATCCATATGGGATCGGCCCAGAGCAAGGCCCCAAAGCCTGCCGCAAGTCTAAAGCATCTTCCAGTGGGGACCCTCAGAAAAGGGTCAGAAACAACCAGAGAAGCCCGGAAGGAAAAGAGCAAAATCAACATCAAGATAAAAACTGCCATTGTCACCTCCCCACGGGTCTCACCCACATCTGTGTCACCCAGTCCACGACCAAAAGACAAGCGCAGTTTCTTCACGTGTCTCTAGGCTCCATGCGCCTCCTCCAGGTCTCCTGGCTCCATCCTGCTCCTTCCTCAGTCTCTTCTGCAGCTTCTCTCCCTGCTCAGCTCCACCCTCCCTTGGGTGAGGCAGGGAACCTCCCCCTTTCCTGGGCACCACCCTGTTACAATCTGAGAGATGACTATACTGTCCCAGACACAAGGATTTCAAATGATTGTGGTGCTGGTAAGGACATATGCTAGGACAGTGAGGTGTGGAGAGTGGCTTTTTTGTTTTTTTAAGATTTATTAATGCATATAAGAACAGGGGTACAGGCCAGAGGTGCGGGGTGTGAGAGGATTCACCAGAGACAGAGTGGGGAGCAGAAAAGGCAGACGTAACAAAATACACTGCTGAGGGGAACAGCAGGCAAGACAGGAGAGGTCTGCTGCGCCATGTGGGTAGCTCCCTGGCTGGGGATCGAACTCTAGCTGACGAGGATGCATATAGCTTCGTAGGTTGTGCCTTAACCCCCTGCACCACCAGGGAGGCCCAGCTTTTTTGTTTTTATTTATTTTGACTTTTCCAAGGGAAAGCCTTCATTGGTTGGTAGTTGTGTAGCTGGAGCCTAGAAAGATCTTTTGTTTTTTGTGGAAATTACTGAATGTTTTTTCCTCCCTTTTCCCACAAGATAGTGTTCATTTTGTTCTTCTGGGAGGGAAAGTTCCTCTGAAAAATGTTCACATTTTTTGTTGTGGCTTCATTATTCAGTGACTCGTCCCAATTTGATTCTGCCACGTCACTGACAGACTGACAGATCAGAGAAGAGATGCTGGGTCACCAGGTCGCCAGGCCGGGCACTGGGTGACTTTAGCTGCAGCCACACACAAATGCAAAGGTTCCTGGAAGGAGGCAGCTGGAGCTTATCTCTGTCCTTTGTTATTTAATTGTAGATGGGAAACCAAATGTTTAAACTAATTAAAGTTTAGAAAGTTCAGTGCATTTCTTCAAAGCAACATAATGAGTAGTTTTGCGAATGGAAAGTTAACTGTGTGAGGAATGCTCTTTAACAAGGAAACATTTTGTGTTTTTCCATATGTTACTGAAGATTGATCCAGAAAAAGAGGGCAGTGATGCCTGTTACTTTGTCCTGACATATATATTTGAGATGAAATGTGGGAACTTTCCAAGTTTGATAAAAAAAGTAGTGGGGGCCTCCCTGGTGACGCAGTGGTTGAGCGCTGGGTTGCGAAGCTGTCCGCGGTCTCTGCGGCACCGGTTCGATCCCCGGCTGCTCCCCTGCCACCGGAGGAGGGTCCCGCATGGCGTGCAGGCCTCTCCTGGCGCCCGCTGCTCCCCTCAGCAGTGTGCTTCAGTCCTTCTGCCTGTTCTGCTCCCCGCTCTGGCTCTGGTGAATTCTCTCACCCTCCCGTGCTTCTGACTGTACCCAGTGCTTGTCTAAATAAATAAATCTTTAAAAAAAAAAAAAAAAGTAATGGGCTGGGAAAACAAGTTTAATTTTTTTAAATTTCCTGTAGTTGATAACTTACTGTTGAATATACAAGATTTATAGGGAAGATTTAAAGCAGTGGACCCAGACATAGTGCTAAGATAGAAGGTGGTAATAAGTAGCTTTTATGCTCATTTTAAAAAATTCTAACTACCTTTAAAATTTTTTTTCTTTTTAGAGGAAACTTGGATATAACTTCAAAAGAAGGTTTGATTCTTTATCTCCGGACTGCGTCAACATAACAAGCCCCTCAGGATGTCGGGAGCCTCAGTGAAGGTGGCTGTCCGCGTGCGGCCCTTCAATTCTCGGGAGACCAGCAAAGAGTCCAAATGCATCATCCAGATGCAAGGCAACTCAACCAGTGAGTCCCTCCCTTCTTGCTGTGACTAGAACAAATGATGATTTGGTTGTTAACACTTCGAATTTTGCAATTCTGAATGACCTACTGCATACTTTCTCTGTGGTATTTGCTATAGCATAATTAAAAATGTGTACTGTTTTATTCTTTACAGCTGAAAAATCTCTGAAAACTGTACATGTGCTATTAAGTCGAAATCTTAATGATAACAAAGGTGAAAGCGGTGATTTATACAAAGTAATGACTTAGAATATACCTGTCGCGGCCCCAGGGTTGATTATTTTTCTTGATTTTAAGTGGCACTTGAACTTGCCAAGAGGATCTTAAAAGTTGCTCTCTTTCCTCATGATGGTTCTTTGAGTTGAATAACAGATGCAGATATAATAGATCTTAAACTTGTGAGTTATTGATAAGATTACTGTTGTAGAGCAACCCCGATACAAAACGGGGTGCCTGACTGTGGGTCCTCACCCGCGCGCTTAAAAGGACTTATCAATGCTCTACTGCAGGCACACGCGAAAGGTTAATAAAAGGTTTATTTACAAGGGAAGGGGAAATGAGGAAATGTCCAGCTCTGGGAGAAAAGTGGGAGACAAAGTTTTAAATGAGTCCTACCCGATCCGCCGATTAGGAATCCCAAAATGGCGCTCTGAGAGCTGGCCGCCAGCCAGGAGCGGTGAAGCCAGGAGGTGAGCGATCGCGAGCCAGAGAGCCAGCCCAAGGCCCACGTGTTTGGTTTTTTATATCCAACCTGGCTGCCCAACTCCACCCTCAGGTCCCAGCCACCCTCCCTTGGTGGTGATGGGATTTGTCTTTCCCAGAGTCTTGATGGCTTTAGTCTGGAGTGGGGGTGGAGTCCACAAAGCCTGTATAGGATTAACTCAGGACATCACTTCCCCCTAACATTACCAGTTATTATTTCCTAGCTTATTTTATAGAGTCACTAAGTTGAAAATGACTTACGCTGGTTTCTTTGATACCTGCACTGATAATTACCTGATAAGAATTGGTAGGCATATTATTACTTAGAGTAGTAGTAGGTTTTACCATCACGAACTCTTTTCAACTTTGTGATAAAGTAGAATTGTCATTTTTCCGGAAAGAAGTTAATGGTGAATTGTTGGGGAGACCCTTCTGATTTGTGCTGATTTGTAGTTAGGGTTTGCACAGTATTGAACTGAATATTTAGCCAAATGGATCTAGCTAATCCTCTCTATTTCATTCCAGTTTTCGTGTTTGTGCTGCCTACGTGAGCATATTAAAGTCTGACTATTGATAGTTTATTTCTATGGAAAATACATTTAATTGTAACTTAATTTGAAGGGATTTTTGCTTATTGGCATGTGCCTCTAAATTTGCTGATATATATCATGCGTTTTTTTTTTTTTTTCTCTTTAATTTTATTATGGTAACAGTGGTTTATAACACTGTACATGGGTTAGGGGTACAGGGTCATATCTCTTGAGATGCATATCACCACCCCACACCCACTCCACAGTCTTCCACAGCCCATGGGCCACTCTACTGTCCACTCTCCATGTTCTGCTCCACCTCTGGAAGCCTTAATTCTACAGGCAGATTTCTAGACTTTGTTATTGGTTTGGTTTTGACTTACCCTTAGTTTTTGTCTCTTTATAATCCACTTTTTAAAAAGAGATTTATTTATTTGTGCATACAAGAGCTGGGGTATAGACCAGAGGTGTGGGGGAGGGGAGAGTAGGTGAGAGGATTCACTAGAGCCAGAGTGGGGAGCAGAACAGGCATATGTACTGAAATACACTGCTGAGGGGAGCAGCCGGTGAGACAGGAGAGGTCTGCTGTGCTCTTGGGTCACCTCCCTGGCTGGCCGGGGATCAAACTCATACTGCAGTAGCTGCGGATAGCTTCATAATGTTGCGTCTTAACCCTTTGCACCACCAGGGAGGCCCCGATGTGTGAGGTTTTCTTCTAGAGATTAAGCAGCAACATCTTCAAGATAGTTTTTTCCCTTTTGCTCAGCTGCACAGTATAGGTAATAGCTTATTTTTTAGTCTTGACCACACTGTATATTTTAAATAACTGGATAGTATAATTCATGTTTATAATGTGTAAAAGTTGTTTCCTTCGTGATCTTAGCATGAAAGAATGTGCATTAAGTTGAAAGGGCCTTCCTCATTAGCAGGAATCTAGGTGTGCGGTGGTGTGCTGAGTACTAAAAAAAATGAACGCATCTCCAGGAGAACATACTGTCAGAGCATGTGGTAAAATTAAAGGTGTCTGGCCCTACTCCTGGGTTTCTGCAGTTTTGGACAGTTATGAGAAATAGATGTGGTCCTGTCTGATTTTGAAGCTATTTTTCAGTCATCTGAATGAAAGCTCAGTAAGAGATTATTGATGGTGAATGTTTGGTGTTTGAACTCAGTTTCTGAGACATGGAGCTCCCTTGCTGACCTTATTATTTTGATTACATAGAAAATAATGTCAATTTAGGGAAAAATAGGAGTTTGTGAGTTTCATTTATCCATTCTTGCTCATCTCCAGAATTGAAAATGTTGATATTTTTGGATGAAATATTAAAGGAGAAATGCCTGGTTTTTATTAAAAGAAATTAATACTTTGGTTAGAATAGCTAATACTTTGCTATGGCTCACAGGGTTTGGAATAATTTGGCTTCCTGCGAAGGGTGTTCTTGGAAAGCTAATTATCTAATTTTATGAGAAACTTTTTCTGTAGAAATTTTGGCAATTTTGGTTTTCTATTAAAGTTTTCTGTTTCTGTTTAATGTGGCAGCTTCTTAGTTATTTAACTATGTAATACAAATAATTTTGAAGTGGAAGATTTTCAGTGAGCCACTTGTTATGTTTAGAAAGTATTAGTGGCTTGTTTTTTTTAGGGAAAAAAAAAACACTGACATTAAGATCTAGAGAGAGCGTGCATTTCGAACCTAAAATTGTTTTAAAAAAATTAAATGAATTCGCTACAGCAAAATTTTTGTTACACAAAAATACATGAAGCGATATGTGATAGCTGCATTAAAAGGCAGCTATGTGAGTGGCCTCCCTGGCAGTGCAGGGGTTCAGGTCTCAGCACTATCAAGCTATCACCAGCCGCTGCATCCTGAGTTCGATCCCTGGCCAGGGAGGTGACCCACATGGCGCAGCAGACCTCGCCTGTTTCCCTGCTGCTCCCCTCAGCAGTGTATTTCAGTAGATCTACCTGTTCTGCTTGCCACTCTGTCTCTGGTGAATCCTCTCAGACCCTACCCCCGTACCTCTTGGCCTACACCCCAGTTTTGTACACATAAATAAATAAAAATAAATCTTTAAAAAAAAAAAGCAGCTCTGCGGCGAGTCTGGGCTGTTGCTCACAGAGATTATAGCTGATTGCAGATGGAATGCAGTGGAATGTTCCTGCTATGAGGTCTTTCCTGATAATGTAGAAGAGGGTGAAGGGGTACTTGGTACATATTAGTTATCAGACAAGTTAATTTTGCTTTACCTTTCTCTTGTCATGTGCTATACCATTTTCTTCCTGAATGTTTGTTCAAATATATACAAAATAATCATTTCTGTAAATGTTTTTTGAAATGTATCAGTGCAAAATGAGACTGGGGTCTCTGGAGGGCCTGGCTTGGCTAAGTCCCAATTTTTTGCAGCCAGTAGTGGCATATTCCCCTCCTTCCTGGACCAGCTTTCCCTGCAGACTTGCAGAGGCTGAGTCCCTGGCGTGTGCCTGGCAGCAGCTCTGCTCCAGTGAGCTCCGCAGTGTGATGTCCTTACTCAAGGGGAAAAGGCAAAGGAAGACAGCTTACCAGCTGTCCACACGGGTCTGCCCACCCTCACCCCTTTTCAGGTCATCGTGTTGGGCACCGTTATTCCACGTACCGATACGTGATATAAGGCACTCACATGTATAACTTAAAAAAATGCCCTTCATTCTGAAAACAAAAGCAGTCAAATTATTAGGAAATACATAAAGCACAAAGCAGAACAAAATCACTTCCAGCCTCACCATTCAGAGTTGCCATTGAATCTTTGTGTTTTCCTCTCACCTTGTAATATATTAAGCTTGTTATATAATTGGGATATTACATACTGTTTTGTAACTTGCTTTTTGAAATCTAAAATCTTAATGTTAAGTATTTTCTATATAACTTCTAGTGATGATATACAATTTTTTAATATGGATATATCAGATTTGATTTTGTTGTTTTTTTCCTTATGTGACACTCTAACATTCTTGAAGAGAAATGTCTGTGTACATTTCTGGATAATTTTCTGAGCAAAAAATCTTTCGAGGTATGATTAATTGAGTGAAGATACTCACATTTTATTAAAAATATTTACAGGAAGTAATATCTCTAATAGGTATATTTTATGTTATAAGCAGATTATTTCGGTGTAATTACAGATTTTAATATTCAGAATAGACATTAGAAACCTAGAGTGTCTCTAAATACTGATCATTTAAAATTGCATAGTGATCTAGCTAGATGCAGCAGCTCAAATAGCCCCCTCATGCAGAAAGGGGGTTGCATAGAGTTGGATGGTTAGAAAATGGATGGTTAGGAAATTACTGAAAATATGTAAAGATGGATTGAAAGGACTTTAAGAATATGTAGTTCATACTTAAATTATTTCCTATTTTAACTATACAGTATTATTATATTATTATTATTATTATTATTATTATTATTATTATTATTATTATTATTGCAGTTAATGCAAAGGCTGACCCTGGTTAAGCCCACCTGCTTATTTTTACCTGGAAGACAAATAGAAGTGGACTTTTTCATTAAGTCATACAACTTAATGAATCATATCATTCATTAATATCTTTAAGCAATAGACAGGGCCTCACCGTGTGAGTGCTCTGCTTCAATAATAAACATTTCTTATCTTGTTCTAGTTTATTTTCATTGCCTTAATATACAAAACTTTCACAGCTCTCTACCACTCATTAGAATGGCACTGCTTGACTGGCTTTTACTAATAGGGACAGTTAGCTGTGAGGACAGGACTGTTTTGGTCTTTTCTCAGAACCTAGCCTAGTGACTTTATTTAATAAACATTCAGTGAATGAGTAGATGAATCAATGAATATTGAGTGAGATCTGAAAATGTATACAGAAAAGGGTCTATACCTGAGCACAAAGCTTATAAAATAGTTGTAAAATATCCACTCTTATTTATCAACAGTTCATTAATTTATTGAGTAAAATCTTTAATATTCCTTCACAACATGATTTTAACGGCCATGTAGTAATCTAGTTTATTCTGGAACCATCCTTCGCTGGTCCCCCATTATCAGACACTGGAGCCACTTCTGAGGATTGCAGTGAAGGAGAGTGTCAGCCCCATAGGGCGGGGCCAGAAATTGTTTCTGGAAGACTTTATGCTGCTGTTGGCATCTCTACCTGCCTGTCTAATATTTCATACTGGACATGCCCTAAATTAAATTTCTGATAATATCCTCTTCCTGTTCTGCCCCCTTGCATTCTCCCCAACTCAGCAATGGCAGCTTTCTTTGTAATTTAGGACAAGACACCCTGTAATCACCCCCGACACCTCTCTGCTCTATCCAGTCCATCAGAAAGTCCAGAATCTGACCACCTTTACCCCTGCACAGGCCTCCTCGGTATCCTGGCCTCAGGCCTTGTCCCCAGGCCATCCATTCTCAGCAGACCATCCCTCACAGAGCGGAGCTGTGCTGAGCTTTTGCTCTGAATTCTGACATGGCTTCCACTTCACCCAGAATAAACGCGGGAGCACATCACTGCCTCTCCTTCCCTCTACCAGACCTGCTGTCTCCCTGATTCCCTGTTTGATGGAGTGTCAGGTACATCCCCCACGTCTTAAGTTTTCTTCAGGAACTTGATCTTAGTGCTCTGGAGTGTTCTATTTATGAATTGATCATTTTTGACTCACCCTCTGTTTTTTGTTTGTTTTTAAAGACTTATTTATGCACACAAGAGCTGGGGTACAGGCCAGAGGTACGGGGGGGGGGGGGAGGTGAGAGGATTCACCAGAGACAGAGTGGGGAGCAGAACAGGCAGATTGACTGAAATACACTGCTGAGGGGAGCAGCGGGTGAGACAGGAGAGGTCTGCTGCACCATGTGGGTTGCTCCCTGGCTGGCCGGGCATCAAACTCGTGCTGCAGTGGCTGGCTTCATAGGCTGCGTCTTAACCCTTGCGCCGCCAGGGAGGTCCTGACCCACCCTCTGTTGCTAGGCTCTTGAGCCTTAGGTTCTTCATTGAGCAAGTTGGGTATCACTAGGCCTGCCCAGCCGAGGCCCCCATTGATTGTGAGGCATGGGACCTGCTGTACCGAGGATGAGGTGCTCTAATGTTTATGGGTCATTTGGCACTGACTTGTTTTCGGTGGGAATCTAAGTTGAAAGGCAGTAGCCGTTGAACCTGCATCGGAGTAGGCCTTTCGTGTTGTGTATTCAGAACTGCATAGTGGATCATCAAAACGTCTTTGGTTACCTCAGTTTTCATGTCTGTATCCCCAAGCAGCAAAGAATCATGTAGGAAACAATCCTTTTTCTTTGCTACTATGTATCTCACATTCTTAATCTTTTGAAGTTGCCTTAATTAATACCCACTCTGGGGCCTCCCCTGATGGCGCAGTGGTTGAGCGCTGGCCTGTGAAGCTGCCCCCAGCCTCTGCGGCGCCTGTTAGATCCCCAGCCGCCAGTGAGGGTCCCACATGGCGCGCAGACCTCACCTGCTGCGCCTGTTGCTCCCCTCAGCAGTGTACTTCGTCCGTCTGCCTGTCCTGTTCCCCGCTCTGGCTCTGGTGAATTCTCTCACCCTCCCACACTTCTGACTGCACCCAGTGCTTGTATAAATAAATAAATAAATAAATAAATCTTTAAAAAAAAATACCCACTCTGGGCTACATGTGGCCTTCAGATAGGCATTTGTGTTTTCCACAGAAAAAGTGGGCAAGTTCATTTAAAAAAAAAAAAAAAAAGCGGGCCTCCCTTGTGGCGCAGGCAGTTGAGCACAGCCCTGTGAAGCTGTCCGCAGCCTCTGCAGTGCGGGTTCGATCTCAGCCAGCTGGGGAGATACCCACATGGTGCAGCAGACCACCCCTGTCTCACCTACTACTCCCCTCAGCAGTGTTTCAGTCAGTCTGCCTGTTCTGTTCCCCGCTCTGTCTCTGGTGAGTCCTCTTACCTTCCCGCACATCTGTCCTGTACCCCGGTTCTTGTATGCATGAATGAATAAATCTTTTTTAAAAAAATGCCTCTTTTGCTGTTCTCTGAATGTCTTGGAGCTCATTTTGGTAAGTCCACGCCAGCACCATGGCACCGATGGCTTTTTTGGTGGTTGCCAGTGAGGTGGTAATGCGGGGCTGGAGCTGGGGCTGGCCCGGCTGGAGGGATTGAGAGACCATGGGAGGGACCGCAGCTTCTGCTCATGTGGTGACCAAGTGGGTCTTTGTAGACTTCATTTTGGAAGTGTATCGAGATTTGTGCTGATGCTCTGAAAGCACTTCTGGTGGCTGGAAACGACTCTTTGCTGTTTCGGAGGAAGGCTGCGTGCACAGGTGGCTGGAATAAGAAACATGAAGTCCGGTTCTGTGAGCGCCGGTAGGGAATTGGGTTTCTGTTATTCAGCAAGCAGAGCTGGGAGGCTTTCGGGAAGTTTTTAGTCTTGTCTGGGATCAATAACCATCGTGGTGCAATGACTGTGAGGAAAGCTTGGAATGCAGAGGGGTAGTCAGGAGAGGAGGGAGCGTCTGGGACATTGTTCTGGTCTGAGTCCGAGAGTTTTTGTAACTGAAAATAGTCGAGGAATCAGAATGGGTGAAGGGAAAACAAAAGCTTCCTTTACTTTTTAGATTGCCTTTTAGTGGGAAAAATTAAAAAAACCCAAACCACATTCGTCATCCCCAGCAACAGCAGTAGGCACCTAAAGACACTTAGGGATTTTAACTCACTCAGTCCCCACAGAAGCCAGTCCCCACAGAAGCCTGTGGCAGGTGCTCTTGCTCCCCCCCCCCCCCGTCAGACCACGGCATACATACGGCTGACTCACTGGGCTCACCCGCCTAGGAATTGGGACACCCAGAAAATGAACCCTTGCTGTCTGGCTCCAGAGCAGAGTCCTCACTCAACTGTCAGATTAAAGTTTGTCTCACCTTTCTGCCGTGGACGCCTCCCAGTGAGCTCTATTATCCCCTCCTCTGCCGTCGTGTCCAGGTCCGAGTCTCCAAAGAGCCGGCACAGCTGTGAAGTTCTTCATGCAGGTTTTGGCGTCTGGGAAGCCACTCAGAGCAGCAGGAAGGCTCCCAGACTGCGTGGTGGGGAGAGAGCCTCACGCTGCGCCCCAGAGGCTTTGGGGCCGTCCTTAGGCCACCTTGGAGGAGGCGGCAGCAGCCGGGAACACAAGGCTGTGGGAGGTGGATGCTGAAGTTGTCGAACCAAGGGGGCGTGTCAGGAGAAGGTTCTCCAAGGCCCGTGGCCGCTTCACTGGGAGAAGTTTTGCTGGCGGCTTTTAAGAAGTCACTGAAGAACAACACCTGAGGCGACTTGGAGCAGCAGGGGACAGTGAGGTGATTGAAATCGTGCAGATGGCGGTGTAGCAGAGAGGCTCTGCTTTTGGAACCTTGGATGACCGTGACTGTAGAATGAGTGCCACCGGAAATGCCACACTGAGGAGCACCACAGGGGGGTCAGGCCGCCCCCTCTGAGCAAGAGATGGGCGGGCCTCTGTCCAGCTGGAGGGGGCGGCGTGGGTCTGGAGAGTTTGATGGTTTTGGGGGGAATGACAGCTTTGTCATGGCGGAAACTACACTGGTCGAGGCGGCTTTGGTGGCAGCACGGTGGTGGAAGTGGGGCAAGTGTGGTGGCTGGCATGGATTGGTAATGATGGAAGCTGTTTGAGCAAATGCAAGAATCAATTTCAAATTTTGGACCCTTGAAAGGAGGAAACTTAAGAGGCAGAAGCTCTGGCCCTAGGGGTTGAGGCCAGTGCTTTGCCGAACCTCGGAACCAAGGTGGCTATGGTGACTTGGGCAGCAGCTGTAGCCGTGACGGTGCTTGGCAGGCGAGGAGAGCCAGGGACGTACAGGGTACAGCAGCCGAGCCCCGTGGTGGCAGGGCCTCGGCGCTGCAGGGAAGACACGCTCTAGGCCTGCTCGTGTGGGCAGACTCGAGGGCTGTGCTTGTGACTCGTTATAACAGGTTATTTAGGTTTCTGTTCTGTGGAACATGCAAAGCATCCCTACAGGGGGTTTTAATGTAGATTTTTGGGGAGGGGCACCAGTCTGCTGTTTGCTAGAAAGTAATAGTCTGATCATGATGCTGAATAAATGTACCGTTTTAAAATAAACTATTTTAACATCTCTTCTGGATACAGAGAAACTGAATAAAAAAGGCATTATTATTATTAATGCCGACATCTTTGGGTCACTTAGAATGAATGAGAGGCCTTCCTGTTATTCAAATTATTCAGATTTGTTCAGGAAGAGCAGAATTGTTGCTAATTGGGAATTTGTTTAATGATGAGTGTAGCTAGCTAGCATGTTTATTTTATATCTAATTGGTGATTCTGTGAAATTACAGCATTGGTAGTTTTTATTTTCCTACTGTATATTTTTAATACTCTGGGATTGTGTATCTAGTGAACACAGAGTATATTTAGCCTGTTTGGTATCTAAATGTGTTGTTTTAAGAGATTAAATAACTTTATGATTGTAGGTGTTTTGCTCCAAATCTACCTTATGGCAGTATGCTTTACGCCATTCTTGTATACATTAAGAAATAATATATTTCCCTTTCAAAACCTGTGCTTATTTGGGTTTTAGTTTTACAGTTTGGAAATGCAAATGGTGTGCAGAATACTTTCACAGCCATTTTTCTTAATTTTGGATATAGGAAACTTTTGGAAGAGGAAGTTTGCGCTGAAGATGTCACTGGGATTTCTAAGGAGCCTAAACCACTCTGCTAGGAAAGTTAATATAAAGTTACAGTGTTGCCACAATGATAAGTTAATTGTAGTTGTGGGCAAATTCTCTAGTTTGCCAACAACAGTGTAATTGCTACATAGAGGCTTCCAGATATTAGATAAACAAAATTCATTCTAGAGAATAAAAAAAGGCTTTTAAGTACAAACCTTGTTTTGACTGCCTTATTTTCTAGGGTTTAGTGATGAAAACATTTCTGCATCTTTATGTGAAGTAGCAGCTGGAAAGAAGTCAAGGGAAAAAGGGCGTTTGGGGGCACTTTACAGGCTAATTTTGACTTGCGAGGACTCCAGGAAAGAAGTCTTGTAGTTTCATCAATAAACTAAATGAAACATATAGGATCTTTCGTGATCGTTACTTGAATGGCATTTCCGCTTCTTCTGGGGAAGGCCCTCCGTCCGGGTCGGCCTTTCCACGCAGGGGCCTGTCCTGTCCCCTCGCTCCTTGACCAGCTCTCCTGAGGTGTAAGGAAAGTCAGCTGCCCGTGCAGAATAAAAAGCTTGAACACAAAAGGGGGAGGAGCAGTGAACACTGTAGGGAGGGTAAGCATGAGGACATCTTCCCTTTGGATTTGGAAAAAGTAGTCCGCTCTTCAAGTCTGAGTGGCTTTTCAGGCTTTTATTGAGCTTTTTACACCATATGTAGTGCGGCACCCGGGTACACAGCAGGCGGCAGGCTGGGGGCTGGGAGGCCTGCCAGCCTCCCAGCCCCCGCGAGTCTTCACTCTTTCTGGGCTCTCTAGCGTTCTCTCGTGGGCTCTGTTCTCTGCTTCTCCTTTGTTGCTCTGCTGCTTCGCCACTCCTCTCGTTCTGCTGGCATCCCATGACACCACCCTTATAAGCCTAGTCTCTCAGCCCAGGTGCACCCACTTACACATACCCACACCCCACTCCAGGTGCCCGCCATCATGTAGGATTGCAGGGATCTATCATTAATGCTAATAGCAGGAGGGCAGAAAATCCTGATAATTTTCACTTACCCTACACACCCTGTGAAACTTTCTGTCTGGGTGGCTTTGAGGCTAATGACTGAAGAGCTCAAGTTGACCCAAATCTGAGCTGTCCAGGATCACCCTGCATGTTCTTTTACTTTTGTTTTATCTATTACAGACAGTGATAACCAGGGGGGTGTGTATTTAGCATGTTACTATTCTGAGTTTTCTAACACAGCCAGTGAGCCAGCTTCCTGGGAGTCAGGCCTGCTGCCATCTCCAAATTCTACTGATAACTTTTACTTTTAGTCATTGATTACAGATAGAGCAGGAGTTTCATGCCACGGGGGTCATTCCCTGCCTTTTCACCCTTTCACTTCCCAAACCATGAATTTCCATCACCCTGGGTCATTCTAGCAAATCCAGCTTCTCTGACACCAACCAAATAGGGTGTCTAGACCCAGTTGCAATCTGTGTGTGTGTGTGGTGTGTGTGTGTGTGGGTGGGAGAGGATGGGGGAGGGTTGCGGCTTTCCTCATACCAACAAGCATTTCTCAGCCCCCAGGAAGGGGTCAGAGAATTCAACTCAGTTCTGGCACCATCTCCTGCATGGAGAGGGCATTAGATTCCACAGCTGAAGGATTTAGTCTATAATTGCCCTGCATTTAGGGTGCTAATCGCAAGCCCAGGCGATTATTATTTTTTTTTTTTTTAGATTTTTATTTTTATTTATTTACACATGCACTGGGTACAGTCAGAAGCGCGGGAGGGTGAGAGAATTCACCAGAGCCAGAGCGGGGAGCAGAGCAGGCAGAAGGACCGAAGAACACTGCTGAGGGGAGCAGCGGGCGGCAGGAGAGGTCTGCGCGCCATGTGGGACCCTCCTCCGGTGGCCGTGGAGCAGCTGGGATCGAACCGGCGCTGCAGAGGCTGCAGGCAGCATCGCAACCCAGCGCTCAACCGCTGCGCCACCAGGGAGGCCCCCAGGCGATTATTTGTGTTTCTGACCAACTGGCTACAGATTGGCTAGTTGGCTTCCCCTTAGACTTCAGTGCCAGTCGAAATCCCAGGTTGGTGTTTCCACTGTAGACCAAGTCAGCACAAGTGTGTCCAAGTCAGAAGCACAGGACTTCTGAGAGGCTGGCTAGAAACCAGAGGTGCCCGGGTCCCCTCCTCAGGTTCAATTAATTTGCTAGACCAATTGGCAGAACTCAGGAAATTCATTTACTCACTAGGTCACCAAATTATTACAAAGATATAAGCTCAGGAAAAGCCAGATGGGAGAGTGCATGGAGCAAGGTTTGGGGGAAGGGCATGCCCCATCCATGCCCTCTCCAGGTACACCATTCTCCCCACTCTCCATGTGCTCACTGTAGGATAAGTAAAGTATCAGGCTTTTCTGCCATCCCGCCATTAGGATTGATGACGGATCCCTGTGGTCCCAAATGCATGCCTGATGGCGGGCACCTGGAGTAGGGTGTGGGCATATGTAGATGGGATACACCTGGGCTAAGACGGGGCTTATAATGGCGGTGTCACAAGGACGCCAGCAGAGCAGAGTCAGAGAGAAAAAGGAAGAACAGAGCGAAAGGAACCAGCAGAGAAGTAGAGGCCATGAGAGAACGCCAGAGGACCCAGAAAGAGTAAAGCTACGCTGGGGGCTGGGAGGCCTGCCAGCCTCCTGCCCCCTCACCCCTAATCCCCTTCCCCTCGCACCCCTGCCTGGTAAACTCCCAATAAATGTACCTGGTAAACTCCCAATAAAACCCTGAAAAGGCTACTGAGGGCTCCAGGACTCTCTCCTCCCATCCTCAGAGAACCTGTCCTGTGGCCTTCCTGCTGCTGCACTCACCACCCAGAATTTCTCTGAAGCCCCTTCTTTGGGGCTTTTATGGAGGCTTTGTTATATAGGAATGATTGATTAGCTAATTGGCCATTGGCATTTGAATTCAATCTCCAGCCCTCCCCCCTGCCTGGGCATGGTGGAGAGCGTGGGTGGGACTGCAAGTTCTTTTTTTTTTTTTTTTTTTTTTTTTATAGAGGCATGCTTTATTTATTTGTTTGCTGGTTTGTTTGTTTGTTTTGTTTATACATGCACTGGGCACAGTCAGAAGCGCGGGAGGGTGAGAGAATTCACCAGAGCCAGAGCGGGGAGCAGAGCAGGCAGAAGGACCGAAGTACACTGCTGAGGGGAGCAGCGGGCGGCAGGAGAGGTCTGCACGCCATGTGGGACCCCCCTCCGGTGGCCGGGGAGCAGCCGGGGATCGAACCGGCGCCGCAGAGGCCGCGCGCAGCTTCGCAACCCAGCGCTCAACCGCTGCGCCACCGGGGAGGCCCGGGACTGCAAGTTCTAATCCTCTAATCACACATTTGGTTCTCCAGGGCAACCAGCCCCCCACCCTTAGGCTCACCTCATTCACATAACAAAAGACCCCTTTATCACTCTCTATACTTTGGAAATTCCAAAGTTTCTTTGAGCCCTGAACCAGAAACTATAAAGACCAAGTTGAGGACCTCCCTGGTGGTGCAGGGGTAAAGGACTCAGGGCTATCAAGCTATCAGCCACTGCAGCATGAGTTCAATCCCTGGCCAGGGAGCTACCCACATGGCATGACAGACCTCTCCTGTCTCGCCCGCTGCTCCCCTCAGCAGTGTATTTTAGTAGATCCGCCTGTTCTGCTCCCCCACTCTATTTCTGGTGAATCCTCTCACCCCCAGCACCTCTGGCCTACACCCCAGCTCTTGGACGCATAAGTAAATAAACATAAATTTAAAAAAATAATAATTAAAAAAATAAAATAGAGACCAAGTTGATATGAGAAATATATTTTGGTCATCTGAATAACCAAATACATATTTTTCTTACACATCATAGTTTGCACCAGCACTTCTCTCTCTCTCTCTCTCTCTCTCTCTCTCTCTCTCTCTCTCTCTCTCTCTCGTTACGCAGTCTGACAGAATTGTTGTTCTAACAATTATAAGTTTGAGTTTAGTTTATTTGGATAAAAACAGTGAGTCATTGATACTAAAAATACAGTACTTGATTGGGAGTGACTTGTAGTTCTAAGTTATTTTGACCTAAAGACCCTTGGGTGCTGTCTGCACAGAGGAAGGCAATGCTGGGGTTTAATTTCTTTCTGAAGATTGGGCTGTGGAGGTGCAAAGAATGGGGACCCCAAGTTGAACTCTTCTTCATTCCTGGGTTGATGAGGCTGGCTTTGCCCACTGGCAGCAAATTTTGCAGAGCTGCTTCCCGGACCTCAAGTCTACGCAGATGGCTTTGCTCTCTTGTCTGCTGGAGCAGGGAAGGGTTTGTTCCCGGGACACTTTGCAGTTTGCACACACCAAGTCAGACTTGACTGACTCAAAAATCACCTCTTTTATATTTGTTTCCTTTTTATATTCTTTGTGTGTTCATGAAGTTACCCCCATGCTCACCTAGTGTGACTCTACCGCCATTTGAATGTATCAGTATGTATTTTGTGTTATTATAAATCTGTCTCTTTCCTTGGCCATAAATTCTAGAAGGGAGGAAATAACTCTTCAGCTTGCCTTTGTACCCTCAGCACAGTGCCTGATAGTCTGTACTTAATAAGTGTTCTCAGTAAAGGTGCCTAGTGAATTATAGTGCTGTTTAGCTTTTCCTTCCTTAAAATAAGGTGTTGCCAACACTAATGATAAAGGACTGATCACAAAAATCTACAAAGAACTGATGAGACTCAACAAAAACAAAGAAAATAATCCAGTCAAAAAATGGGCAGAAGAGCTGAAAAGAAACTTCTCTGAAGAGGAAATGCAAATGGCCAACAGGCATATGAAAAAATGTTCAACATCACTTGTAATCAGGGAAATGTAAATCAGAACTACAATGAGGTACCATCTTACACCAGTGAGAATGGCACATATTAAAAAAAACTAGCAACAACAAATGTTGGCGAGGGTGTGGAGAAAAAGGAACTCTCCTGCACTGTTGGTAGGAGTGCAAACTGGTCCAACCACTATGGAGAGCTGTGTGGAGATTTCTGGACCTACTAAACATAGAGCTTCCGTATGATCCTGCAATTCCACTCCTAGGTATTTACCCAAAGGACACAGAAACATCAATTCCAAAGAGCACCTGCACCCCTATGTTTATAGCAGCACTGTTGACAATAGCTCAGCTTTGGAAACAACCCAAATGCCCAAAAATAGATGACTGGATCAAGAAGATGTGGTCCATATACACCATGGAATATTACTCAGCAATCAAAAAAGATAAACACATGCCATTTGCAGCAACATGGATGGCGCTGGAAGGGATCATGCTCAGCGAAATAAGCCAGAAAGAAAAAGAAAAATACCGGATGGTCTCACTCATAGCAGGGATCTAGAAAACTTAAATAAGGGACCGGGAAAAAGAATAACTATAAGAAAGAAAATATCAAAATTGACAAACAACTATGAACCAGAGACACTCTATGGCGGGTGGCGGGCAGGGAAAGGAGGGCTTGGGGTCAAAATAAGGGGGTTGTAATTGTATGGGGAATATAAAAAATAAAATTTAAATTAAAAAATTAAAAAAAATAAAATATGTGTATATCAAAAAAAAAGAAAAAGCTGCTATGAACATTGATATATATAAAAAAATAAGGTGTTGAGATCTTTTGCAATAATCCTCCTGAGAAAGGCCAATGTTAACATGAAAGCTAGCATTATTTCAAACTTGAAGTATTAGTACAGAGGAGATGGGCATGGGAAAGACAAGGCAGAAAGATCAGGAAAAGTGGACTTGTCTGGATGGAGGGCCATTGTACAGTGTTTTTGTTGAAGGTGTTTGAGTGATGTGGTCATGATTTTCTTTTTTTGTTTGTTTTAAAGATTTATTTATTTATTTATACAAGCACTGGGTATAGTAAGAAGCGTGGGAGGGTGAGAGAATTCACCAGAGCCAGAGCAGGGAACAGAACAGGCAGACGGACGGACTGACTGAGGACACTGCTGAGGGGAGCAGCGGGCGTGGCAGGAGAGGTTTGCACGCCATGTGGGACCCTCGCCGGTGGCCGGGGATTGAACTGGCACTGCAGAGACTGCAGGCAGCTTCACAGCCCAGTGCTCAACTGCTGCGCCACTGGGGAGGCCCTGGTCATGATTTTCAACAAAGATTCAGCCTGTGCTTTTGAGTCCCCTCTCTGTGCTGGATACTGGCCCGGGTGCTGAGCCCTGAGCCCTTCTTTTGAACGTACATTTCAGGGGAGCTACTTGGGAAGATGAATGCTGAGAGTATCAGCATATATTAAAATCTTTTGGTGTTTGTCATATGACTTATGCCCCTTTGGTGTCTATCTAGTGTGTGAGGTCAAGAATCTGTTTCACACCTACACAAGAATCCTTATGCAAGGTAAAAATTTGTTGTTTCTGGAACACTGGAGAAAATTTTGCAGCAACAAATTTCAGTAGCAAGAGATTTTTTGTCTATCATAAGATTCCATATTTCCTGCAAAATATAACTTTAGGAGACAAGTCTAAAGATCCAGAGAAGAGGAATTTCCAACCTTTGTCCACTCTTCTGCCTCCATTGCATTACCTTTGACTTTGCCTTTCCCGGGATTGTTAGCACGTCTTCTTTGCCTGCACTTTCAAACCCGGTTATCTTTCCTTCTGTTTCCTGTTCAACCAAACTGCTGTTTCCTAAAAGTTATACTTCTACTCTCTAGATTGGAATTTACATTCCATTTTCCCCCAGAGATCAATATTTCTTTCCAGAAGCTGAAGAAGTTGGCTGCTCAGGGAGAAAAGACTAAGGAAGCAAGTGAGGAGAGAACTACATTCTGTTCACAAATAAGCGTCCCCACCTACGAAGTGTCAGCGCCGCAGGTGATATAGAAAGAGGGGGCGTGCTGTCCCGCCATGAAGAAGTGACACTCTGTAAGGAAAGGAAAACCCCATGTGGGTTTTTCTAGTGTTCTCTGGTCCTGAATGTCTAGCATGTTTCAGACACTGAAACATAGGGATAGAGCAGTGAATGAAACGAATTCTGGTCTCATGGAACCAACATTCCAGTGAGTCAGGAGAAACCAGCTAGTCTTGAACGCCAGGAAGAAGACTAAAGCAAGCTAACTGGTTGGAGAGGAAGTGGGGATCAACTTAGCTAGTCTGGCCAGAAAAGGGCCATCCGACAAGGTGACGCTTGAACTGACCCATGTGAAGTTAGGGAACAGGTCAGATCCCAGGAGCAAAGCGTTCCTGGTAGAGCAGCCAGTGCAAAGGCCCTGAGGTGGGCGGCCTTTTAGTGGGAGGGGTAACTCTGGAGAGGTGGTCAGAGAGGGCGTGGGAGAGGGGCAATTGTAAAGCCCAATGGCATATGTTCAGTGTTTGATGGGAAGCTATTTGAGGGGTTCCCAAGAGGCAGGATTGCTCTGCATTACCTTTAAGAAAGACTACTGCCTGCACTGTCCAGTGCCAGGGCAAACGGGGAGCCCAGTGAAGAGGCACTTGGTCACCCAGGAGTGAGAAGGTGGTTTGCACCAGGAGGTAATGGTGGTGCTGGGGAGAAGCCATGAGATGCTGGACACATTTCAAAAGTAGAGCTGACAGGGTGGACAGAGGGGCAGAATAAGAGAAGAAAGTCAAAGGTGACTCCACAATCATCTGTGAAAAGTTGCTTGTGGAAGTGGGTCCAGATCTGGAGTGTGCTCAGAGGCCTCCCATGCAGAAGGAGCTTAAAAGCAGCTCAAAAAAAGTGATTTTATAAGAAATAACACAATGTGACATATACAGTATCTAAGGCAGAGTTATGGTCTCACTCCAGTCCTGAAAAATATGTCTGTAGTCCACCCCCTGCAGAGCGGGTGGTTTGTCCTAGCCAAAGCCTGTGGGCTGGTGACCCGTGGCCCGGGGAGGCTGGCTGCTCATGCAGCCGCGTTGACATTGTTGAAGACGTGGTTTTTATGTGGCGCTTACTCCTCAATTACTATAATTCCAGTCTTACCTGCGTGTTTCCTGAGAAACAAATTAGAAGTCCTGCTCATGTCCTGGTGCAGTTGACATTGGTACAAGAATCACTGTGTTAAAAGTGGCCTGTTCTTGCAGCTAATGCAGTTCTCTAGTCTTTTTTTTTTTTTTTTTAATAGAGGCATGCTTTTTTTATTTATTGTTTGCTGGTTTGTTTGTTTGTTTTGTTTATACATGCACTGGGTACAGTCAGAAGTGCGGGAGGGTGAGAGAATTCACCCGAGCCAGAGCGGGGAGCAGAGCAGGCAGAAGGACCGAAATACACTGCTGAGGGGAGCAGCGGGCGGCAGGAGAGGTCTGCGCGCCATGTGGGACCCTCCTCCAGTGGCCGGGGAGCAGCCGGGGTTCGAACCGGCGCCGCAGAGGCCGCGCGCAGTTTCGCAACCCAGCGCTCAACCGCTGCGCCACTGGGGAGGCCCCAGTTCTCTAGTCTAACTAGAAAGTTGATAAAATGTATCGGTATGTTATCTATATATTGAATGGGTATATACATAATTTCATTTTTCTTTCAATGCCCTGAAAATGGTAAAGAATTTAGTCAAACTGAAATCCACATGACATTTGCAGGACTCCACCTGTACCCCAGAGCTTTGTAGGGAACCCACAAGGCCTGGGCCATGCGCTGAGGATTCTGTCCGTAATAGAGCTGCGGATACGGGTGCCACATCCACAGGACTCCAATGGAGTGCTTTGACTTTGACCAAGAAATCGTATTTTTGTTTTCTGCTTTGGCTAATTTTATCAGCCAGGAGCTTGTCTTCCTTTGCGTCAGAATGCCTGCCAGGCCGCCCAGGTGACTGCGGCCCCTGGGGAGTGAGCTTCCCAGCGGTGGGTGTCTGCTCTTTGGGGTGTGCTCTAAGTTCACGTGCTGGGTCTGCCACCAGCGAGCTCTGGCTCTTTGGGTCAGTGATTTGGCCTCTCCTGATGGTTTCTTTGTCATAAAGTGGAGATGCTAAGCCACCTGCCTGTTGAGTGGCTGTGAGGATTAAATGGGTGCGCACACAGAAAGCTCCCCGCCTGGAGTCAGTGCTCCGCCACGTTGGCTGTTATTTCGGTCTTTGCTTCGGCTACCATCTGTGTGGGAGGCAGTGTTCTTTCTAGAACCTTGTCTCCTTGTCACATGAGTATGTGCAGCGTGAGCTTCTTAATACTCTGTCAGCATTTGAGGTTGGAACATAAATGCGTGGCTGTACCAGTGGAATCCAGCAGAGCGCGGACTGCGCACCATAGCAACTGTTGCTGTTTGTGTCCTGAGCAGCAGCTGCCCTGGACAGACATATTTTTTAATCCTGATCTCACGATAGCCTGGGGTATGGCCCTGCCTTAGAGACCAGATTGGTTGATGAGTCTGGCCCTTGAAGAGATTTCACGACCACATGTTAGGAAGATTCTATTCCATGTGAAACATGAGATGCTGAAGCTTTGCGTGTATGAGGAGGGTGGAGAGGCCCCACATCTGTCCATTCTGAAGTGCAGTGTGCCTGGAGTGGCCCCGCGAGAAGGCTCTTAACATGGGCAGGGAGAAGGCCTGCTTTCCAGTTCGAAACTCATTTTGCTGTTTATAGCATTCTGCAGTAGCTTGTGATTCCAGTGTGTCCACACACATGCGCGTGTGTCCATGTGTACATGCCTATTTAGTAACCCAGGTGTCAGTTACTAATTAGCTGTGGGTGCCAGAAACAAGGCTTTTTCCAGCGAGTGCTTATTACCAGGTGCTTTTCTGAAATAGATAACTAGATCTTTAAAATCTTTGCTTCAAATAGTAGCTAGGTTTATTTAAAAAAATTTCTAATTTTTATTTCTAATGTGTTGAAACATGTCAGGATTTAGGAGGCACCTTGAAATGGTAGCGTTTCTGTTACTATTACTTATCAAGATTTAGCATTTCTAAGTTTCAGTTGCAGACTCTGCAGGATTTAGCCACATAATACTCACCCGGCCCCTCGAGGTCTCAGGCTTAGGTCTGAATCCTGGGCACACCCAGTGAAGGGTGTTGCTTCGACTCTCTTCACGTCTGTGTGTAGATGCCTGCTCAAAATATGGGTGCTTTTTGAATTGCCCTAGTAAGAGTCACTGGCTTGAATTGACCTATCTAGATGTTTTGAAGTCACAACATAGCATCTGAAGAACCTGTAACTGGATGATTTATAAAATTAAAACCTTCTCATCTCCTAGGTATTATTAACCCAAAGAACCCAAAGGAAGCGCCAAAGTCCTTCAGCTTCGACTATTCCTACTGGTCTCACACCTCCGTAAGTGTGCCTGTGGGCCGTGTGAGTGTGCCCGTGTGCTGTGAGTGTGCCCATGTGACATGAGTGTGCCCACGTGCACTGTGAGTGTGCCTGTGTGCTGTGTGAGCGTGCCCATGAGCCGTGTGAGCGTGCCCATGAGCTGTGTGGGAGCGGGAAGGAAAGGGAAGGGATATCACCACCTTCTGAGGACATGAGGCAGAGAGCCCTTGGCACACCCTCGCTCAGAGCAGGATCAGACTCGGGGCGCCGTCCTTGTGCCGGGCAGTGTCTGTTCAGTCGTGTCCCGTGTCTCCCGTGCTGGCGCGGAGAGGTTTTAAACTCCTGACAAAGCCCAGTTGCCAAGGGCAGGGCCCTGAAACAGGGGTGGGAAACGTTCGTCACTGAAAACTGTTTATTGAGAAATAGCCTTATTATCTGGAGCTAGTTAAGAGGAGTGTTTTTATATAGAGACTTGACCTTTGGTCTTTTAGTCTCATTTTCCACTAAAAATTTTTCCCTTGGGGCTCACTATGAACAAAAGGGTGAAACTTAAGGTTATGGAAAATGAAATGTAATCAGGCTAGAAAATTTCATGTAAGTATTTTTATCTCTGACCTTACTGACTGTAATAGTGCCCGTGTGTACATGTGTGTTCTTAATGAGAAAAATAAATTGTGTGGAGAGACTTAAAAATTTTTGGCATATTTTAGGGGGCTTCTCACTCTAAAATCTTGTTTGTTATAGAGGTAATGAAACAGCATGGGAAGGAATGTGAGTCAAATGCCACTTGCTTATACTGTCCTTCTTCGCAGCCTGAAGATCCCTGTTTTGCATCTCAAAACCGTGTGTACAATGACATCGGGAAGGAAATGCTCTTACACGCCTTCGAGGGGTACAATGTCTGCATCTTTGCCTATGGGCAGACTGGCGCTGGCAAGTCTTACACAATGATGGGTAAACAAGAAGAGAGCCAGGCTGGTATCATCCCACAGGTAAAAACAAAACGTCAAAACCTCAGTTCAAATTATTCTTTGTCTTCAGTTGCTTTCACAATTATCATATGTATGTTTATTCGGGTAGTCTCTTATGCAAGGCACAGAGGAGATAAATAACCTGCCCCACTTCTCTCAGAGGCGCTGAAAGTCCCCTGCAGAAGATAGGGGTGTGCTCAGCTGCTGTGAAGGCGGGAGCTTATCGTTGAATCAAGTCGTTTTAGCTGTGAACAGTGTCACACGCTCCTTTTCAAAGTGCTATTGTGAACAGATGCTGTCCTGATGCTGGGGACACCTATGAATGATGTGGGCCTGATTTTTCCCCCAGTTTCATATGTAGATCACCTCTGAAGAAAGTAACTGTTTTTCACTTTTTATTGCCTCCCTTGGGGATACTATTAGCGTCGTTTAAGACTATACTTTTAACTCAAGCACTCTGTGACTTCTCTTTTTGAGAGCACTTAGTCCTTTGAGCTTGTAGTGTTCCGGAGTGGCAAAGAGCTGCACATTTAAAAGGAACTTCCTTTGTCAATAACAGGAATGCGGTTGGCTTTTATTAGTGATATTTGGAGTTAGTTTTAAAGTATTGTTTTACTATAGGCATCCGTGATGATCTGTTTTCTGAGAATAAAATACATAAGGGAGCATTAGCTACCTTTTCTAATGGATTATTGGGCTATAGCTTTGAATTCAGCAATGTAATTGAAATGCTTAATTATTAATAAAGATTGGGAAAGTTTCAGGAAAAAATTGAACATGCTAGACTTTTTTTCCTGTAAAAAATGTATTTACTGTAAGATATATTTGGGAATTATCCTTCTTTGTATATAGTAGTAGCTCTCATACTAATTGGAGAAACAGTTGCATCAAGCACAGTTCTAAGGGCTTTATAAATACTGGCTCTTCTAATCCTCATATGAGCCTAAGAAGTAGATGCTGTGGTTACCCCCATTTTACAGATGAGGAAATGGAGCCACAGAGGTCGTGTCACTCCCCAAGTGAGTGGCAGAGCCAGGATTCAGACTCAGGCGAGGCAGGCTGGGGTCTGTGCTTTCGCTCCTCTGGGGCACGTCTTTGGCAGGAAGCGTCAGCAAGTGAGACTGAGCAGTCCCCCCTGGTTCATCCCATCCCGCCATACTGAGTCTCCCTCCTGTGCCTTTGATTGTTTTCTTATTAGAATTCTTATAGGATTACAATGTGTGGTTTTTTCCCCTTGGTAAAATTTTGGAATATTTTAAGACAAAAACTTAGATTTTTAAAAAATGATTACTTACAAACTGTCATTTACAATATACAATATATTTTAAATTCTGTTTAGTTTTCAAGGGAATCACAACCATATACTCCATTTTCCAATGGTATATTGATTGCCTTAATGCTAAAGTATAGCAAGAGAAAATTCAGTAGATGTTCATTGTTCTTATTAAAATGTTGCATTTAAAATAAGTTCAAGGCATAGGAAGAGTGAAATTTTATAGTTTTCCTGATCAAGAAAAATTTATGTTTCCATTAGAAATAGCACTCTGTGCTAGAGAGGGGCATCTTGTTAAAGGGGCAAATTTTACGGACTCAAAATTAGTCACGAAAATGCATTCATTTACCCCCTGCAAATGCAGTGATTCTCTTTATAGATAAGTAATTATAAATTCATGACACCTATAGTAACTGATAACATAGAGTAACAGAATTTATAATAAGTAATATATATGCAAACCATAGTCTCGTAGTAGTTTTACTGCCATGATAACAGCCGGGACACCACGTCATGGGTTGCTGGCAGGAAGAGTTGAGTTCGCATCAGCTACATGTGCTGGGGCTGTGAGCCCGTAAAACAAGCTTCCTCCTCCTCTTCCCCTAAATGCAACTTTTTTTCCAAGGTGACATTGTTGAGATGTTAATTGTTGAGGGAGAAAGATTAGATGAGAGGACTGAATTAAAAACTGCTTTTATTCATTAACCTTTGGTGCTGATGCTGTTGATATTTTAAGAAAGAGAAAGGGGTCTTGTAACTTAGTGCTTCTCTGACTCACGCTCCCCACGCCTCTCTCATTCTGCTTCTCTAGTTATGTGAAGAACTGTTTGAGAAAATCAATGACAACTGTAATGAAGAAATGTCGTACTCTGTGGAGGTGAGTGCCCTCGGGCCAGCCAGAGCCTGCGTCCTGCCCAGACATCGCATGACACAGGCCCTGTCCTCGTACCAGTTTTGTGCTTTTAGGCTGCTTCTGAGTTTGAGTCTTAATGAATGAATGAGGTTGCAGTTAGTCCTTGTTCTTGTCTTTGACTTTATTTTCAAATAATATATTTAAATTAGTATATTTAAATTGCCAAATAGCCTTTTAGAAATAAAAGCTGCACCAGTTTTCAATCCCATTAGGCACCCATTGTTCCCTTGCCAACATTTATTATCTTCAATTTTTAATCTTTGCCACTTGATAAGGGAAAGTGTCTCACTTTTGCTTAAATTAGAAATTTGATGATTATTGTGGTTGAGCCTGTTGTAAATTATATTATATGCCTGTTTTCATTTGGGGATTGTGAAGAAGAGTCACTGTGCGACTCTTCTTTAATATTACAAATGATGATTTTGACAGGCATAGGATTTACTATATATGTACATATGTATATGCACACACATATAAAATTAAATAAAATTAAAATTAAATCTTTCTTGAATCATGTGACAAAATTTTTTTAGTCCATTCAAAGTCACCCCTCTATACGAGGGCTCCGTCAAAATACTGCAGCAAGCCTGTCAGTGACTTTTGGGGCAGCGTGCTCTTACTCTGTACCCCACAAAGGCTCAGGGACCAGGTTCAAAAGTGATGGTACTTTCAGCAGTTAACGTGGATGGCCAGCATGGTGGAGAAAGCCAGGGAGATTCATGTGTTCTGCCACAGGCAAGGGAAATCCACCCTGAATTCAAAGATTAAGACATGGAATGTGGCAGTAAAGTCAGTCTGGAGGGAGAGATGGTGAGCCCATCAATTTTGAACAACTTTTTTAGAATACAGTGTAAAAATACAGTTTAAGGCCAAGCGAAAGACAATAGAAATGGAGATAAGGGCCCATTTTGGATACTCTGAAGATGTGTCTATAGAAATTTGAGGTTGGACAGGCACAGGCTGTATGGCATGTTTCAGGGCTCAGTGACATGGGGGTGTCCGGTTCCTGGGGCAGCAGCATGTCGAGGCTCACTGCTTTGAGCTTACCCAGTTCAGAACCTCTTTTACTTAGAAGTCTGATCCTGTGGCTACATCAGGAACACAGAACCATCTTTCAAAATCAGTCTCTGGAATGATACTCGTTCAGCTCGTACAGCCTGTGCCTGTCCAACCTCAAATTTCTATAGACACATTTTCAGATTATCCGAAATGGACCCTTATCTCCATTTCTTTTGTCTGGTGTTTCAGCATGTGGCCTCGTGGCCTTCAGGAAGCACCCCGCCAGCACCGTCACTCAGCCCCCTGGTCTGTTACTATCCTGTGGGCAGTCTTCTGTAGGAATGCTGTTTGTTTTTGGTGAGGGAACTATAGGGACGGGGGTTATTTAGACAAATTAAGATTAGGAAAAGACGGCTTGTTCACCCCCAGGAGAGGATGGTCCCTGCTGATGGGGCAGGAACACGCGTGAGGTGTCGCTGAGGCTCACTCCTCCCACAAGATGTGGCAGGTCCACCGCGTGCTCAGGTTGCCTCGGCCAGTCCTGCCCCTCTGGTCGAGATAACTAGTCACAGTGTGAGCAGTCTCAAATCCCTGTCTTGGCCCCTCTCGTTTACCTGCTCTGGAATACTGGCAGTGTTCCCTGCTTTTAGCACTGAGCTTAAGCCACGCTTTTGGGTGACCCCACTGTAGTTCCCGGTTATTGACGGAGTGTACATCGTTGAGGGAAAAAAGCCACTGCTAAGTTTCTACTAAAAATATTTTTCTGCCTAAGACAAGTAGTAGCCATGTGGTGTGCGGAGCCTGCCGGGTCGCGCTTCTCTTGCTGCAAAGGACAGAGGCTGTTTCCGTGAGGCTGTTCGTGGGCGGGCGGCCATCGTGGCGTCACGCTCTGTCACAGCCCATGACCTCGAACTGTAGCGTTTCTAATAAAAGTTTTTAGAAGTAATTTAATGTATATGGATTTTTTTCCTGAACTGTAATATTTTGTTCTCAGGTAAGCTACATGGAAATTTACTGTGAAAGAGTTCGAGATTTGCTGAATCCAAAAAACAAGGGTAATTTGCGTGTGCGGGAGCACCCTCTTCTGGGCCCGTACGTGGAGGACCTCTCGAAGTTGGCGGTCACTTCCTACACGGACATCGCCGACCTCATGGATGCTGGCAACAAGGCCAGGTAGGGCAGGAAGAGGCGCATCAGCAAGGTCTCTGGCACGTCTTGAGGCCAGTTGTTCCTGGCTAAGGATTTGAGACGCCGTCTGCAGCTACTCAGGCTGCATGCTGGAGCAGGAGGGGCTTCAGCATATTAAGCATCTTTCTTTTTATCAAAACAACACACTGCTGGGCCTCCCCATTGGCGCAGCGGTTGAGCACTGGGTTGCGAAGCTGCCCGCAGCCTCTGCAGCGCTGGTTCGATTCCCAGCTGCTCCCCAGCCACTGGAGGAGGGTCCCACATGGCGTGCAGACCTCTCCTGCCGCCCGCTGCTCCCCGCTGCAGTGTACTTCAGTCTGCCTGCTCTGCTTCCCGCTCTGGCTCTGGTGAATTCTCTCACCCTCCCGTGCTTCTGACTGTACCCAGTGCTTGTATAAATGTATAAATAAATAAATCTTTTTTTTTTTTTAAATAAAGACTCCACTTAAGCTTGAACCCACTCCCTAATATTTTATTTATTTATTTATACATTTATACAAGCACTGGGTACAGTCAGAAGCGTGGGAGGGTGAGAGAATTCACCAGAGCCAGAGCGGGGAGCAGAGCAGGCAGAAGGACCGAAGTACACTGCTGAGGGGAGCAGCGGGCGCCATGTGGGACCCTCCTCCGGTGGCCGGGGAGCAGCCGGGGATCGAGCCGGCGCCGCAGAGGCCGCGGGCAGCTTCACAACCCAGCGTTCAACCGCTGCGCCACCGGGGAGGCCCATTTAAAAAAAAAAAAAAAAAAAAACAACACACTGCTGAGACACCTAGAACTTTCATTAAGTTTTATCGTGAGGATTTGATCAAGTCTTGGCTAAATGGTCATCATCCTATGCTTTTGGTTCTAATTGATTCAGCAATAAATGAGCATCCAATAAAGAATAAAAAGTAAATGCCTCACTGATTCCTAAAGGGACAACTGAAGTATGAAGAATGATTCTGATGGGGCGCCTTTGGGGTCGGAGAATAACTTGATGGTCCCCAGATAAGGTGTATTGAGTGCGATTGTGTAAGTGACAGCCTTGCAGCCTGTGAAAGCGGTTAAAGCTCTCGCTTGTGATTGTTAGGTCTATAATGTGGAAACTGCTGTCATTTTCATTTCCTTCTTAAGAATACCATTGTCATGTGATCGCCGTCTTTCTGTAGGACGGTGGCAGCTACCAACATGAACGAGACCAGCAGCCGTTCCCATGCTGTGTTCACCATTGTTTTCACCCAAAAGAAGCAGGATACAGAGACCAACCTTTCCACCGAGAAGGTAGGAGAACTGCAGTCTCTGGGCCTGAGTTGTGGAGGATGGGAATTTTCAGAAAATCCCTCTTGCTCTCTATGTTGTGTGGAAGGGAGGAAAGTGGCCCTTTCCTTCAGAGGCTGTGTTTTATGTCTTCTGCTGATCATTTTTATTCCCCTCTAAACCACTTCTGAGCATGGGTTCTTAAGTAAAACTGCAGAACAAAAAATGAGGTTAATGGGCCTCTCTGGTGGTGCAGCTGGTTGAGCACAGTGCTGTGAAGCTGTCTGCAGCCTCTGCAGCATGTGTTCGATTCCCAACTGGCCAGGGAGCTACCCACATGGCATGGCAGACCTCTCCTGTCTCGCCCACTGCTCCCCTCAGCAGTGCTTTCAGTCCGCCTGCCTGTTCTGCTCCCTGCTCTGTCTCTGGTGAGTCTTCTCACCTTCCCATGCCTCTGGTCTGTATCCCAGCTCATGTATAAATAAAAAAAAATAAATCTTTAAAAAAAAAAAAAGAAAGAAAGAAAATGAGGTTAAGATGTGGCACAAGGGACTGAGACACAACCTATGAAGCTGTCTGCAGCCACTGAAGCACGAGTTTAATCCCCGGCCAGGGAGCTGACCCACATGGCACAGCAGACCTCTCCTGTCTCACCTGCTGCTCCCCTCAGCAGTGTACTTCAGTCAGTCTGCCTGTTCTGTTCCCCACTCTGTCTCCGGTAAATCCTCTTACCCCCCACACCTCTGGCCTGACAACTGTATGCATAAATAAGTAAATCTTTAAAAAAAAGAAAAAATAACTCAAAACTTTGCAGTGTATGGAAGAGCACTTATTTATTCTAAAATTGCTTCCTTTGAACCATACTAGTTGCCATGAACTTTTGTGCTGTTCTTTAAATTGACTGTAGTATGTTGTCTTCTTATGCCACCTAAGAGTCCTAGGTAACCATTTTAGTCTTCTCCATGCCTTCATCTTTTAATTTCCTCCCTTTACATGTTTTTTGTTTTTCCCCCTATTTCTGCCTTGCTTATTTTCGAATTGTGCCAGTGTTGTTTTCCTTTATCAGGTCAGTAAAATCAGCTTGGTGGATCTAGCAGGAAGCGAACGAGCTGACTCAACTGGTGCCAAAGGGACTCGATTAAAGGTATTTATCCTACCAAATCGATAAGAGTCCCATAGCACAGGTCAGCAAACCATAGCCAGTAGGCAAATCTGGCTGCCTGCCTGTTTCTGTAAATGTAATCTGGACACAGCTCATCTGTGGCTGCCCTCCTGTCCAGTGGTGCAGGGCTGGGCAATTGTGACAGAGACCAGGTAGCCCACAAAGCTTTTACAGAAAAACTTTGCTGACTCTGATCTGTGACTTCAGTAAAAGGACATGTTATGTAACATGGTAGTTCAGGAGGACTTCATGGTCAGGGTGAGGATTGAGTTGTATTTTGAAGAACAGGCAGGACTTGGCTAGGTGGAATTAAGAGACAGTGGTGGGGAAGGAAGTGTGGCTCCAGGTGTGAGGGCACGCATGCCCTTGTCCAGAGATGGCACTTAACAGGGCCAGAAGTGCCTTGCTGGTAAGTTGGTGAAGAAGGCTCCAGTTGTAGGTTTTTTCAGCACAAGTTTCTTGAAGGTACTTCAAGACTCCCCTGACAACATGCTTGGAAAGGAGGAGGAAAGATTGAGGATTAAAGATGCTTTTAGGACGGACCGAGCGGAGACGGCGGCGCGGGGATGGTGCTGCTGGAGAGCGAGCAGTTCCTGTCGGAGCTGACCAGGCTTTTCCAGAAGTGCCGGCTGTCGGGCAGCGTCTTCATCACCCTGAAGAAGTATGATGGTCGAACTAAACCTATTCCAAGGAAGGGCTCGGTGGAGGGGTTTGAGCCCTCTGACAACAAGTGTCTGTTAAGAGCTACTGATGGGAAAAAGAAGATCAGCACTGTGGTGAGCTCCAAAGAAGTGAATAAGTTTCAGATGGCTTATTCAAACCTATTGAGAGCTAACATGGACGGTCTGAAGAAGAGGGACAAAAAGAGCAAGAGTAAGAAGAGCAAAGCAGCACAGTGAAGGACACCTGATTTCCAGCTTTCACCAATTAACCACTGAATTGCTGTTTTTCCTTTTGGCCACAAGGCTAGATCTCTGGTTCCCCTAAAATAACTGTCCTTATGTGAGATAAGAGTTATTCTGGATGAAAGAAGGGCTTCTGTGTTTACAGGGTAGTTGTAAGAAGCCAGTTTGTTTTAGATGGCTAACTGATCTCTGTTGCATGGTTGTAAATTCCTGGATGATAGTTTAAAGTCTCTGTAGCCATCTGTGCGAAGAGCAATGTATCATCATTAAACCTGTTTATCAACACCAAAAAAAAAAAAAAAAAAAAAAAAAGATGCTTTTAGGACTTGTGGTCACCAATGCCAAATAAAATTCGCCTGTGGCTGATTGTATCTTATGTCTTAATGTATGATGTGTCAACAGTAGAAAATCTTCCTCCTAATTCTTTCATGTTTGGTATTGATTTCAGGAAGGAGCGAACATTAATAAGTCTCTCACAACTTTGGGCAAAGTCATTTCCGCCTTGGCAGAGGTGGTAAGTGCCATGCACCCATCGTGGGTGGGTGGAGGGGTGGGTCCAGCAGGCTGCCTGGCAGGATTTTATGTTCCTGTAGGAATACTGGCCTTTCTCCTTTTGGAACTTTTCAGATAAGATACTCGCTTTGACTTTGTACTGAAAGGAAAAGAGATTAAGGAGAAGGGAAGTAAACATAGACCGATGAAGGTTAGAGCAAAGCCTAAGGTGTGACTGAGGTTTGAATACTTTATTCTGATGTTCTCAGGATAAAATTTTATTTTATTGTTTTTAATCAAATTTTTTTGTTTTACATTCATTTTCATAACTGGATTTTGGGGAGGCCCAGGTCACACCTCAGCGTGTGCACAGGCCTCCCTTGCCACCACCAGCGCTCCAGTGCCCTCCTGTGTGACCCCACCAAACTAAGTTATTTTTGTTGTGTTTTGCCAGAGTTTTTTTCTTTCCTATTCCTTAACAGTGGAACCCTAAGATGGAAATAATTTTTACAGAAGAGACTGCATTATTTAGCCTAGAAGTTAAGGAAGTATTAATCATTCTGTGCACTAAATTATTTCAGAACTTCAGTTTTCCCTAAAAGAATTAAATGCTTTCTTGTTTGTCTCTGAGAAGTCATTTTCAATTTATGACATAAAATTTAAATCAGTTATTTCCTATGCTTATGTTGTGTTCTCATTCTCTTTTAAATGCTTTCATCTGTAGGATAACTGCACCAGCAAGGTACGGTGGGATTTGGTAGAAATGAACTAGCTGCAGAAACTTTTCGATGATTTTTAAATCCTCAGAGGATGTGTGGAAGCATCATAGTAGTAATAAAACCTCCAGAAAGCTTTTTGCCATTTGTTTTGTGGCTCTGAAATTTAGACTTGCTGTTTAGAGTGACCATGAATCATGAGGTTTCACACCAACATTAATTTTCAGGAACACGATGTGATTTGGGGAAGGAATTCAGAATAAAGGAACAAGAGTGAAATTTGAGGAAGTGTTTGTACTGTGTGATCTTGCATGTCTCTCCTAGTGATCCACAGGACTGGCACTTCCAGTGTCCCGGATACCTGGAAGTGTGATGGAGATATGTCTTAGGGCACCATTCTAAACAGACCTGGCTTCTTGACATCATTAGTATGTTTTTCTTAAGCCTCTTTGTATTATCTGTCCTTATTTCTTACCATGAAAAGTCATAGATTATTTAAATTGTTTAAAAACAGTTTTTTCTACTCTTTGGTTATACCTAAAACATATTATTTGCTCCCTTTTTTAAATCTAAATACCATAGAGTTTTCTGTTTCTTATATTTCAATACAGACACCAAACTGTATTGGTGGCTTCTATGTGACTGATGGAGCCCCCGGCAGTCTGTTCTGAGTCACATGAGTAGAATTGGGACTGTGGCAGCATCTGCACTGAGATGCTTTACGCTGATATTTTCAAATATGTGGATTTATTGATTTTCTGCTTACACACACATACACACACAAATGCCCTTTTTCTGGTTTTCTCTGTTAATTAGAAAAATCTGCCTTTGATTTAAAATATCCCACCTGCAGTTTGCTATTATATACTTGTGACTCTCCCTCGCATAGCTAATCTGGGTCCCAGAACCAGGAAGACTCAAAACTTGGTGATCCTCCAGCGTGTCCATTTGCCCGCCTGATAGCGCCCGTGTCAAACAGGGAGAGTCTCATGTGTTAATCCGTGTATCTCCCACATGACTGTGCCACAATCATGGTTCACACATGGTTTTTATAATCATTTTTATTAAATACTGTTTAGTACTTTGCATTGATTTCATAACTATAACATCAAAATAAATTTTTATTTTTTATAAAACAACATTTTTGGCGAATTAAGATATATTATTTCCAGTGGGGATCGATAAGAATCAGGATTTTACCTTTTACACTTAATAGTGTTTCTTTTTAGAGAGGTCAATGATCTAAGTAAAGCTTTTCTGTAACTACGGAAAAGCTTTTCTGTAACTAAAAAAAACTACGAATGTGAGAACAGATCAGTTTGTATAAGAGAACAAATAGAAAAGAAATGGCTAAAACTCTGGGGTATTTTCCAATGGAAAGATTGAAGTTCTACTTCTGCTTCTTCACTTAGCTAGCCCTTCTTAATTTAGTCTAATTGACAAATATGAAAATAAAACATCTTTGGCAAGCCGACACACTTATTTTCACAGTGCCGTGTGCAGTTACTGCACTGGTGTCCTCCGAATCTTGCAGTATCTCAGCACTAGCCATGGGCAGAGCAGAGCGTGTAGGTGTGTTGGGAGCTAGCAAGGAATAAACGCAGGCCTCGCGGATTTTGTAGCTGGGTAGCTGGGCCCTACCAAGCCATGAATGAGTGAAAGGGTTAAACTCTCTGTAGAGGTCTGTATAATTTAGAAATAGAAACTGCTATTGGAAGTGACTTTCTGATTGGTAGAATGAGTGTTTGTGGGGAGAGTAGGAGGAGATGGAATTTGCCTACTTCTTTTCTCACCAAATCAGAGGTCGGTGGCCTAGTGCTCCTTTTCTAAATACTCTGCTTTTGCAAGAAGATTGTCCCTAATTTAGCGTCCGATTATACCAGGAGTAGATTATAAAACAGCCAATTGCTGGGGAGATGTTTATCAGTGAACCCTGGCTTTCTTCCTAGTAAGCCTCTTTAATTACAGGATGGTAGTCAGCCAGCAGATACTAGGCGTTATCTGCAGAGCATTTACATTGATTTCACTTTTAAAAGATATAATTTCCTCCACTTCAGCTCTGGCTTTGCTTTGGTGCCTTTTGCTTTATGAGAAGAGTCACAGGAAGAGCAGTTTGAGAGTTTGAGTAGACTCATGACGTGTCGAAAATTCATTTTGCAGTCTTTAGTCTCCATTAGCAAATCACATCTCTTTCTTAGAGCTTTTCACGTTGAATACTAACACCAGTGGTTGAATTTATCTGAGAAAGAACCAAATGTGTAGTATTTTACAAGAGTTACTTAGGTAGGTGTCAACCCACTCATCTGATAACGTGATGGTTCCTATGTCAATCCATTAACTGAATGATAACGTGGTGGTTCCTATGTCAGTCCATTAACTGAATGACTCGCTTCTTCACCTTGGAGAGGATTCATGTTTGCCTTCTGCAAAAATGACAATTACTGCCGGAGATTGCATTTTGGCTAATATTAAGGAATGATTGTTAATTTTGTTAAGTGTGATAATCATCTTGTAGTTACTTTTTTTGAAAGTCCCACTCTGTTAGATGTGTACCTGGAGTATTAATAGGGGAAGTGTTGGCTTTGCTCTAAAACATTATCAGCTGTAAAAGACCTGACATGGACATGTTATTAGGCAATGGTACTTATCGATGCTAAATTTCTTGAATTTAGTCATTGAACTGTGACTGCGTAAGGGAGTGGCTGTATTTCCTGAAGCGTTTAGGGGTAAAAGAGCATGATATCTGCAGTTTACTCCAAAATGGTTCAGGAAGACAAAATGTGAAGTCTTTGAGGGATAATTGAAAGGAGATTGACAAGATATTGCAAATGGTTGAAACTACACAATGGATGTATCGTTTACTCTCCACTGTGGTGTGTCATTCATTCATTTTTCAAAAATGAAATATAAAAGGAAAAATTATTACATGAGCTTTGGATATTGTGAAGCATTTACACTGTGGGTGTGGGATTTCATCAGTGGTGGGGTTTTATGTACTTGGGAATTTTCAGATTGGCTTGCCTTTTATGGGAATATTTTTCCTCCCTAAGAATGCTACAAGACATTTCTTTCTCTTTGATAGAGTAAGAAGAAGAAGAAGACGGATTTTATTCCCTACAGGGATTCTGTACTTACTTGGCTCCTTCGAGAAAATCTAGGTAGGCTGACTATGGGTGTGTAGTTAGCGTTTAAAGCTGTTACCAGCTATCTTTTGTTGTTAACCATCCTGTGTCTGTTTTGGAGAAGAATCATCTCGCCTGTCCATGTTACTGGCTTGAGTGCTCCTTTCCTTTTTCATTTTTACTCTTGACTTAATCTGGTTGAATTCACTCTCACAGTCAGATTTTTCGCCCATATTCTGTTGACTTCAGAACATGAGCTTCGGGCATAATGGGCTTCCTGCCCACACCCCTGCTCCAAATGATTGGTCCTTCTTCCATTGTGAAAATCCCACGCTCCTGTAGGGGCATAGCATCCAGCGTCATCCGCCCCTTACTCCTTTTTAGCTGATGCTGTTGCACCTCCCTGTCACTGCCCTTCCTTCAGTCACTGCCCCTTAGCCCCTTTCTCTCCCCCTTGCTGGGAAGAAGGGAGTCATCTGGTGTCAAGTGCTGCTGCCTGAAGGAGCACCCACTAGGAGCCATGTGGGTGGGATGGCTGGGGTCCTGCCAGGAGGGGGTTCAGGAAAGCGGGAAGAGGGAAACTGAACACAGTAGACTGGACGCTGACAGTGAGTATGCCAGAGCCTGGCACGGTGATGGTCAAGGATTTTGACTAAATTCTGGGATCCAGGGTTGTGCTGTTTGATTTGACATAGCCAGTGAAATTCTTTTTTGAGATGGTCGTGCTCATCCTTATAGGAGGCAATTCTCGGACTGCGATGGTGGCGGCACTGAGCCCCGCAGACATCAACTATGACGAGACCCTGAGCACTCTGAGGTACTGAGCAGGGTCTGCATGGATTTGCTGGTGCCGTGGGGGCGCTTCACATGGGGAGCAAGCTGTCCCTCCCATAGCGGGGGAGGCCTGGGAGAAAGGATTTTTATTATAACAAAATTTGCCTGTTTATGGTCGTCAGTTTCATTGAGCAAGGCGGGAACCTTTTCATAGGAAAGTCTTTAAAATGGAGATTTTGGATAACTTTTAGATAATAATAAATGTTTCTTATAACATTCATTTTTATAAAAGGAAGTGTCCTTTTTGTGCTGTTTGTCACAGAAATATTTGGGGCATTAAAAAGTAATACAATTATGTGGGCCTCCCCGGTGGCGCAGCGGTTGAGCGCTGGGTTGCGAAGCCGCCTGCGGCCTCAGCGGCGCAGGTTCGATCCCCGGCTGCTCCCCGGCCACCGGAGGAGGGTCCCACATGGTGCGCAGACCTCTCCTGCCGCCCGCTGCTCCCCTCAGCAGTGTACTTCGGTCCTTCTGCCTGCTCTGCTCCCCGCTCTGGCTCTGGTGAATTCTCTCACCCTCCCGCACTTCTGACCCAGTGCATGTATAAACAAAACAAACGAACAAACAAACAAATAAATAAATAAAACATGCCTCTATTAAAAAAAAAAAAAAAAAGTAATACAATTATGAATATATGTAACAGTAAAAAGATAGCTGCCAGAAAGTTCCCTGGAGTATTTCTGTAAATGAGTAGTTTCTGTGTCTGCAAATCAGTAAGTCATCTGAGCCTTTTTTCTCAGATTTAGAAAATACTACAAAGCTTTCAACAATTATATTACTCTTAAGACTCATAAAATGTGTAACTGTTCAAGCTGTTTGATTTAGAAATAATGGAATATTAGTTGTGAGAAGTAGAGCATCTAGGTGATGGGTTAGAGAATGAATTTTCTTTTTGGATCTAGATACGCAGATCGTGCAAAACAAATCAAATGCAATGCTGTTATCAACGAGGACCCCAACGCCAAGCTGGTTCGTGAATTAAAGGAGGAGGTGACACGCCTGAAGGACCTTCTCCGTGCTCAGGGCCTGGGCGACATTATTGACAGTAAGTGACCAGAGGGTCAGCACAGATTCCACTGCTCTGCTCAGCAGATTCGCACATTTAGATTTAAGGAACTCAGTGAAGCTAGGTGGTCGAGGAGGGTGTTTTTGTTTTTTGTTTATCCTCTTCTTAGAAGCCAAAGAAAATGATCTCAGAATTCCTTTATGTAGTAATTGCCAGTTATTCATTTGAACCCATGAAACTTTAAAACATGAATATGTCATTGCTTGTGTTTTTATTACATTTCTATTTGAAGTTTATTTGAAATGTTAACTTACTGAGAAATTTAATCACTTCATAAAAATGTTTCTTATAATTTTGGTTTTCGCTCATGGGTTTCTCTGGATTAATGCAGTGATAGCAATACATACGCAAGACACCCACCGCTCCAGTCTCCTTTCAGATAAGGTCAGGGTGGCTTCCCTCCTGCCAAATGGCTGCAGCCCCTAACCCACTTCCTATGAACACATGAAGGGGAAAATATACAACTCTGAACAAGTTCAAAAATTAGACCTCCAGAAAGCATTGTTTTACAGTGTTGTCTTTAAATGAATCTTTTTTTTCAACCTTTAGTGATTTGCCTATGTAATGTCTACTGAGAAATTCAATTAACTAGAGTACACTACATTATTCAGATAGGATAATGTATGGGTTTATTTAATAAGGCATTTTGATTTTTTTATTGTAAAATATTATATCGTTTAGCATTCTAATAAGATTTTCAAGGCCTTTTCTAGTTTAATTCTTACTGATGAGCATCTCAGTTTCCATGAATACATTTTGTAAAATGATATTTTCTGTGTTAATTTTTTCATCTTCCCAAATGCCAAATACTGCCCTGTTCCCTCTCTGTGTCACTGCTGAATCTGAACTCTGACCCTTCTTGTGTTTTCCTCCTGCTTACCTCCAGTTGATCCATTGATCGATGATTACTCTGGAAGTGGAGGCAAATGTGTGTATTTCATGCATTGGTTATTTCCAGTACTCTGACTTGCTAACCTGCCTCTGCTGGATCAGCCTTAAAATGAGCTTTGCATGCCAGCAATCCTGACAGAGAAATCCCAGACAGAGCATATTGTAGATTCAGAAATGATCCTATTTTTGCCCTTTTCCACTTAGCACAGCAATCATGGCTGAATTTCAGTTTGTGGCTTGAATAAAATTGAGAGGCTGAAAGTCTCTGGCTGTTTCTACTCTTCAGTTTTTCCATTTATATGACTAAACTGAATCCAAAGTCATGGGTGATGATCAGAGTGTTTATGGCAGCTCATGTTCTTGGGCATGCAGTCCACACCAGGCCCTGGTCTGGGCACTGGGGCATATTATCTCCTTTAACCCTGTCACTGACTGAAAAGGTCCCAATAGGCCCATTTTACCACCAGGAACACTGCAGCTGAGATTGGGTCAGATTGGTTAGTATAATTCAGAGCCCTTGCATTTAATCATTTAATCATTATTACACCTTTTTTTTTCCTCCCTGTGAGATTCTTCAGGGTATGAACATTTAATAGAAAAATCCTTTTTAAATTAACTATGTAATTTCTGAGCCTTAATATATATATATATATAATTAACCACTTCCAGGGGCCTCCCTGGTGGCGCAAGGGGTTAAGTCCCAGCACTATGAAGCTATCGACAGCCACTGCAGCATGAGTTTGATCCCCAGCCAGGGAGCTAACCCATATGGCGCAGCAGACCTCTTCTGTCTTGCCTGATGCTCCCCTCAGCAGTGTATTTCAGTAGATCCACCTGTTTTGCTCCCGACTCTGTCTTTGGTGAATCTTCTCACCCCTACCCCACACCTCTGGCCTACATCCAGCTCTTGTATGCATAAATAAGTAAAATAAATCTTAAAAACAACCAACCAACCACTTACAGCTAGCCACACAATCCATGATTGAATAACTCTGTTTCCTTAGCACTCAGCCCTGCTTATGCCAAATTGGTTTCCTCTGCACTTGGGGCCTCATTTTATTTTATGGTTAGGTAAATATCCCCCCCTTTCTATAAAATACAAATTAAATTTGGATGTCTCAAATGTGTTCTTGAAATGAGGACCTTTTATAAAGGATCGCACCTCATTATTTCTTCCATATAGATGAAGTTGATGAGGAAATCATTTCTTACCCTTTAAGATTGTTCATCAAGGAATTATCTTCAGTGAAAAATCTTGATTTTTATAGGTGAAGTTTGGGATTTTTACTGCTGTGTCAGCTTCTGTAGTCGGTAGTTCACAGGGCATGTGAGGAGACACGTAGGAGAAACAGCCACGGCTGTTGTGACAAGCCTGGGCCTCGAGGACACTGTCACCTTGGGCTGCAGAGGGACTCTTGGACTGGAAGGGCTCTGTCTGAGATTTCCAAAGCTGACCGAAGCTGGTGGGGGCAGGCACCCTCTTGCTCTGCGTCTGCGCTTCAGCTGGTGCTGCCGCCTGCCGCCTGGCTCTTCTCCGAGCAGTTGCGGCGTCTCCCTAAGCGTGCATGACTGAGCCTCAATGCTGTGTTCACGCAGGAAAACAGCCGTGGCTATTTCAGAATTTCATTTTGATCCACTGCTCTTGATCCCTTTTAGGACTTGCATGTGTCCATTGGACCTTCTGAACTCCATCCATCCTACTTTTCCCCACCTTGCTGGCATCACCTGGTGGCTAATTATTTGCTCCAGTTCCCATCACCCTTTTAAAACTTGCTTGTTTTCCTATGTTCTGTATTTGCAGATGGTGGTTTTCAAACTGTCTTGAAGCAACCACTGATTTTAAGGGGCTTCAAGAACTGACTCTAAGTAGAGATAAATAGACCTAGAAAGAGCTAACATTTTCCCAGCTATTTGTATTGACTTATATGTCGTTTAAGGAAAACTTACTTAGTTTTGATACGAGTTATAAGCAATGTAAAATTTCTCAAATAGTAAAAATGAGCTAATTTTAAAGGTCTGTAGCAACAGCTATGGCTGTGTCTTGTCTGGGCAGGATGACTAATGAAGGAAAGCACAGATAGCAAAACAATAAATTTCATTGCTTGTGCCTCTTCTTACCAAATAAAAACAAAATTTGCAGTTCTACTAAGAACCTTCATAAATGAAAGTATATTCCCAAGACTTGCATTTGTACTGGGAACTAGGCTTACCACCAGTCTCCTGGTCATACTATTAGGCAAAGCAAGAGCCTTATTTAAATTAGCAGATAATCAGCCAAAATATTTGCTTGCTCTGATGAACATAAACTACACAAAATTCATTAATTTGCAGTTGTTCTTCCCTGCTGAGGTAAACAGTAGGCCCTGAGTTCTTAACCGAGATTTACATTAAATTCCTGTGATGCATATATATCAAATTTCTGTGAGATATATATATATATATATATATATATATATATGCATGCACACACACTCCTTTATTTTAAAGGCATATTTTAAAATTCCATTTTAGCATATTGAAACATGGTTATACAAAGGGGATTATTATTAAGTGCTGAGATTCTTGTTTCAAATTGTAACCTTTTCTCGGGTAATTTTACTGAATTCCATAAAACGATAGACCGCACTGATAATGTATTATCATCATTTCCCCCTCTAAGTATTACAAACTAGTGGCGATTTAAGAGTGGTGTAAATCTGAAAGCAATGTAGATTTGGAGCCATAAAAGAAATAAAAGAAATGCCATGTGACCGCTTAGGGAGTGTGCCTCTAAGAGTGGCCTTAACCTCCTGCAGATGTTAACCCAGACTGGGATTTTTTAGACTCTAAATTTAGAAGTGATTCTCAGCCTCTGGGGTCCAGCATTAAAGACAGACATGTTTTAGAACTGCCATCTAGAACGGTTACAATCTGTCGTTATGATGACTGGTCTTTGTCTTGGCGCTTTAATGCTGTCCTTTCTTACACTGGTGTTCCTTCCTGTCTTTTTTTCCCCTCTGCTCCTTTCCCTCTTTTCCACTTTTTCTGCCTTCCCTTCTTTCTATCTCCCAGATCTGAAAGATTTTCAGAACAATAAACATAGGTACTTGCTAGCCTCTGAGAATCAACGCCCTGGCAATTTTTCCACAGCATCCATGGGGTCCCTCAGTTCATCTCCATCTTCCTGCTCACTCAATAGTCAGGTGGGCTTAACATCAGTGAGCAGTATTCAGGAAAGGATCATGTCAACACCTGGAGGAGAAGAAGCCATCGAACGTCTAAAGGTAAGTAATAATTCAGACTGAACATGAGGTAGTTTGTGTGGTGCCACAAGGCAGAATTGGGACTAGGAATCACTGAGGTTTTGGTTCAAGGAAGAATTTTCTCTCCTGTGAAGATGTTCCGGCTGCTTTGTAGGACAGTGTCTTTTGACCAGAAGGCTTGAATCTGACATGACCAGGAGAGAAGGGAGAGGTACATGGGCAGATCACACAGATAATCTGAGGGAGTTTATAAGCAACAGTGAAATCATTTAGTTGAGATTTTAGGTGAAAGTTGACAAACTGGTTGGAAACATTTGGTTCATTTGAAGATAGAAACTGTGGAGTCAGGCCTCTGTCAGAAAAGTCAGTGCCCAGTCAGACCATGCAGGGAGCCAGGCTTCTGTTGAGTGAAATAAATGCACAGTCAAAAGAAAGTTGGAACGTTCAAGTAGCTGCACCAGGCTTATTCAGAGCAAATGTGAAATGATGTTCTGGAAGTTCATAGAAAGTCTTGGACTCCTGTGGTGGCTGCCTGCTCCTGTGTGGGTACACACGGGAGGCGGCACAGGGCAGCTCTGAAGGAACTGGGCACCTGCAGACCTGATTCTGCTCACATGCCCCTCGCGCATCCCACAGCCACTGCTGATGCCATCCCCGGGGCCAGGCACCCTGGCGGTGATGGTACGCCTGGCCCAGCCCCTTCAGTCCTGAGGGGTAGTGGGCCTCATTGAAGGTGGCGGGTTATTTCGTTTGGGTTTTCAGGTGAGGGTGGAAAAGATTTTATGTGAAGAAAGGGCTTCTGCTTCTAAATCAGCCTCCCTTTTCTTCAACACTTTATTCACTTCCACAATGAGGTACTTCGGAAACAAAACTGGTAGTGGGTGAAGCTCTGTGAACTACCTGGGAAAGGGAGAGGGAGTGAGCAAGCTTTTCTTAGATGCTGTGGGTCCTGTGAATTATACCTCAATAAAAAAACAAAACCAAAAAATTGCTAAAAAATAAATAAATAAATAAATAACACAAACAGAAGGGTAGTTGCTGCTGCTGTAAAACCACGTGACAAGTGAGGGCAACGTAGCCAGGCCCTGGCGGGAAGCTCTGCGGGTATGTTTTATGGCAAAGGCTCTGGTGATAAGTTTGCTGAGCAGGCGTCTCTTCAGAGCCAAGGAGGAGAGGGGGGCCTCTGTGGGGAGAGTGGGGAACTCTCCCACATATTTTTCTTTGGGGATTTTGAATCTTACTATGTGCTTGTTAAAACCTTAGTGTAGAAATGAAATTACACTTTTCTATAACATACATCTTGATGTAAAAGAAATTCTGCCAAGTCGGACCAACTTAAAATGCTGAATGTTACAAGTCAGGACATTAACCAGACTCTCTAAGAATTAGGTCACCCGGTGTCTTCCAAGTAGTTTCTAGGGAATAACACTGCCACTGTTCAGACACCGCCCCCCCTGTTGCCTTCCCACCAAAGCCCAAACCAAACCAAACGGTATTACTTTCTCCAGAAAATATAGTTCTCTGTTCTACTTCTTTTTTAAGCCAGCACAAATGGAATCTTCCATTCTCCCTGGCTTTAGAAAATAGCTTCTCTGGGGTTTTACATTAAGTCTCAGGTTCTAAACAGAGCGTGGCAGCCGCCTTAGTTCCGCTGTTATGTTTGAATGGCGAGAACGGGGCTCTGCAGACCTGCATGTCAATGCTGCGGGCAGAGAGCAGCCCAGGCCCCAGCCAGGCGGCTCTAACATGCTTGAGAATCTCTCATTTGTGGTACTGTTTCATTGCTGAGTGGGAAGGGGCTACACCCCTAAGACATGACAGCACAGGAGGAAAAAGATTTTAATGGAAAACTGTAATAGAGGAGGTTAATTCATTTCCCTCACATTTAGTTTCCCTTTGCTTTTTATTTTTGATCAAAAAAATATTAGTTGATAGAATCCTTGTACATGGAGCGTAGCTGCTGCTTCACTGAATAGCCCATTTCCATATGGAAACAGCCTGTGTTACCCCATCATAAACTCCAAAGGGCCCGCCACAAAGTGTGTGCTGTACAATTGCTTTCACTATTTGGTCCTAACTCCTTGATTTGGATCCTAGTTCGATACGGTTTTAAACATGTATCTGAAGCCACAGTGTGGTGACGCTGGTGTTTATTTATCAGCTTGGCATCAAGTCCAGGACTGTGAGTGCCAGTGCTTAGGCTTCGGCTATAAATACCCGCACTTATCCATTCTAGAAGCACCACAGGGAAACGCAGCACTAGGTAGCCTGGAGGCCTCACACTTGGACTGGCTTGCGGGACATGCCGTGTCCAGCGCAGTAAAACCAGGGCTGTCTGGTGACTTCAGGGAATGTTCAATTTAATAAGCATTTAACCTTTTAAAATCATAACTTCAACTGTATATTTTTTTTTACTTTTTTTTTTATAATAAATTTTATTTTTATATTCCCCATACAATTTCAACCCCCCCATTTTGACCCCAATCCCTCCCCGGCCTCCACCCATCCCCCCAAAAGTGTCTCTGGTTCATAGATTTTTGTTGATTTTGATTTTCACTTTCTTATAGTTATTCATTTTCCTGGTCCCTTATTTAAGTTTTCTAGATTCCTGCTATGAGTGAGACCATCCGGTATTTTTCTTTTTCTTTCTGGCTTATTTCGCTGAGCATGATCCCTTCCAGCGCCATCCATGTTGCTGCAAATGGCATGTGTTTATCTTTTTTGAATGCTGAGTAATATTCCATGGTATATATGTACCACATCTTCTTGATCCAGTCATCTATTTTTGGGCATTTGGGTTGTTTCCAAAGCTTAGCTATTGTAAACAGTGCTGCTATAAACATAGGGGTGCAGGTGTTCTTTGGAATGGATGTTTCTGTGTCCTTTGGGTAAATACCTAGGAGTGGAATTGCTGGATCCTATGGAAGCTCTATGTTTAGTAGGTCCAGAAATCTCCACACAGCTCTCCATAGTGGTTGGACCAGTTTGCACTCCCACCAACAGTGCAGAAGAGTTCCTTTTTCTCCACACCCTCGCCAACATTTGTTGTTGCTAGTTTTTTTAATATGTGCCATTCTCACTGGTGTGAGATGGTATCTCATGGTAGTTTTGATTTGCATTTCCCTGATGACAAGTGATGTTGAACATTTTTCATATGTCTGTTGGCCATTTGCATTTCCTCTTCAGAGAAGTTTCTTTTTAGCTCTTCTGGCCATTTTTTGACTGGATTATTTTCTTTGTTGTTGCTGAGTCTCATCAGCTCTTTGCAGATTTTTGTGATCAGTCCTTTATCATTAGTGTTGGGTGCAAAAATGTTCTCCCAGTTGGTGGGGTTTCTCTTTGTTTTTGTTATTGTCTCTTTTGCTGTGCAGAAGCTCTTTAATTTGATGTAGTCCCAGCTGTTTATCTTTGCCTTCACTATCACTGCTTTGGGTGATGTGTCTGCAAAGATGTCTTTGATGTGCAAATCACGTAGTGTTTCGCCTATATTTCCTTCTATGTATTTTATGGTTTCAGGTTTTATGTCTAGTTCTTTAATCCATTTTGAGTTGGTTTTTGTGTATGGTGTGAGGTAGTAGTCAAGCTTCATTCTTTTGCATGTAGCGGCCCAGTTTTCCCAGCACCATTTATTGAACAGACTTTCTTTGCTCCAATGCATATTCTTTGCTCCTTTGTCAAATATTAGTTGACCATAAATCTGTGGGTTTATTTCTGGATTTTCTATTCGATTCCATTGGTCTGTGTGTCTGTTCTTGTTCCAATACCATGCAGTTTTGATGATTATGGCTTTGTAGTATAGCCTGAAATCTGGGAGTGTGATGCCTCCATTCCCTTCTTTTTTTTTTTTCTGGAGCGCTTTGGCTATTCGGGGTTTTTGGTGATTCCATATGAATTTCATCAATAATTGTTCTATTTCTTTGAAGAATAACATTGAAATTTTTATTGGAATAGCATTGAATCTGTATATTGCTCTAGGTAGGATGGCCATTTTAATAATGTTTATTCTTCCAATCCATGAGCAGGGGATGTCTTTCCATTTCTTTGTATCTTCTTCTATTTCTTTTAACAGTGTTTTATAGTTTTCTTTGTAAAGGTCCTTTACCTCTTTTGTTAGATTTATTCCCAAGTATTTGATTTTTTTTGTTTCGATAATAAAGGGGATGGTTTTTTTCATTTCTTCTTCTTCAGATTTATTGTTAGTGTATAGGAAGGCTTCTGACTTTTGCATGTTGATTTTGTATCCTGCCACTTTGCTGAACTGATTGATGAGTTCAATTAGTTTTTCTATGGAGTTTTTGGGGTTCTCTATGTATATTATCATATCATCTGCAAATAGTGATAGTTTGACTTCTTCTTTTCCTATTTGGATTCCTTGTATGTCTTTCTCTTGCCTTATTGCTCTCGCTAGGACTTCCAGTATTATATTGAAAAGCAGTGGTGAGAGTGGACATCCTTGTCTTGTTCCAGATCTTAATGGAAATGCTTTCAGCTTTTCACCATTGAGAATGATACTGGCTGTTGGCTTGTCGTATATGGCCTTTATGATGTTGAGGTATGTTCCTTGTATCCCAAGAATTTCAAGGGCTTTTATCATGAATGGGTGTTGCACTTTGTCGAAAGCTTTCTCGGCATCTATTGATATTATCATATGGTTTTTATATTTCTTTTTGTTGATGTGTTGGTTAACGTTGATTGATTTTCGGATGTTGAACCATCCTTGTGTCCCTGGAATGAATCCTACTTGGTCGTGGTGAATTACCTTATGGATACACTGTTGGATTCTGATAGCTAAAATTTTATTGAGGATTTTTGCATCAGTGTTCATTAGGGAGATTGGCCTATAGTTTTCTTTTTTTGTGTTGTCCTTGTTCGGTTTTGGTATTAGTGAGTGTAATGTTGGCTTCATAGAATGTGTTAGGTATTATACCTTCCTTCTCAATTTTTTGGAAGAGTTTGTGAAGGATAGGCACCAATTCGTCTCTGAATGTTTGGTAGAATTCATTTGTAAATCCATCAGGTCCTGGGCTTTTGTTTTTGGGGAGGTTTTTGATTACTATTTCAATTTCGCTAATTGTAATTGGTCTGTTTAGGTGTTCTATTTCTTCTTTATCTAGCTTTGGGTGATTGTAGAGTTGTAAGAATTTGTCCATCTCCTCTAGATTGTTGAACTTGTTTCCATATAACTGTTCATAGTAGTTATTAATTATTCTTTTGATTTCTGCTGTGTCCGTTGTGATTTCTCCTCTTTCATTTATTATCCTATTTATTTGTGCTTTCTCCCTTTTTGCCCTTGTGAGCCTGGCTAGGGGTTTATCTATTTTATTTATTTTTTCGAAGAACCAGCTCTTGGTTTCATTGATCTTTTGGATTGTTTTTTTAGTTTTGATTTCATTTATTTCTGCTTTGGTTTTTATTATTTCTTTTCTTTACTGGTTTTGGGGTTTTTTTGTTGTTCTTTTTCTAGATCTTTGAGCTTCGAGATTAGGTTGTTTCTTTGAGTTCTTTCTTGTTTCTTGATGTGAGCATCTATTGCTATATATTTTCCTCTTATTACTGCTTTTGCTGCATCCCATACATTTAGGAAATTGGTGTCCTCCTTGTCATTCAATTCAAAGAATTTTTTAATTTCTTCTTTTATCTCCTCGTTAGTCCAGTGGACTTCCAGTAGTGTGGGTTTCAATCTCCACGAGGTAGGAGAGTACCTTGCCTTCTTTTTCTGGTTTATTTCTAGTTTGATGCCTTCATGGTCAGAAAAGATGGTTGGTATGATTTCAATCTTGGTGTATCTGTTGATGTTTGTCTTGTGCCCCAGTATATGATCGATCCTAGAGAATGATCCGTGTGCGCTTGAGAAAAATGTATACTCAGATTTTTTGGGGGTTAGTGTTCTATATATGTCTGTTAAGCCCAAGCACTCTAGATCCTTATTTAGAGCTTTAGTGTCTTTACTTATTTTTTGTCTTGTTGATCTATCCATTGTTGATAGTGGTGTGTTGAAGTCTCCCACTACGTATGTGTTTTCTCTGATGTCTGTTTTCAGAGATGCCAATAGTTGTCTGATATATTTTGGTGCTCCTTCGTTTGGTGAATATATGTTAATGAGTGTTATTTCTTCTTGAAGTATTGTCCCCTTGATCATAATGTAATGACCACTGGGGTCTCTTTTTATCTTTTTAAGTTTGAAATCTGTTTTATCTGATATGAGTATAGCTGTTCCTGCCTTCTTTTTTGGTCCATTTGCTTGTAGAATTGTTTTCCATCCTTTAACTTTGAGTCTATTTTTATCTTTTGCAGCTAAATGTGTTTCCTGGAGACAGCAAAAGGTTGGGTTTTGTTTCTTAATCCAGCCTGCAACTCTGTGTCTTTTTATTGAAGAGTTTAGTCCATTTACATTTAGAGTTAGTACTGATATGTTAGCATCTGTATTTGCCATTGTGTTTGTTTTTCCTTTGATTTTATTTATTTATTCTTTTAATAACTTTCTTTGGCCTTCTTTTGTTGTTATTCGTCCCTCTGAGGTTCTGGCTTTAGGACTCCTTGTAGTATTTTTTTGGAGTGGGGGTTTAGTCGTAATAAAATTCCAGAGTTTCTGTTTGTCTGGGAAGGTCCTTATTCTTTCTTCAAAGAGGAAGGAGAGCTTTGCGGGATAGAGTATTCTTGGTTGGCATCTGTTTTCTTGGAGTCTGCTGACTATGTCCCTCTACTCTCTCCTTGCCCGTAGTGTTTCTTCAGAGAAGTCTGATGTCAGTCTGATTGGTTTCCCTTTGAATGTTATCTGTTTCTTCCCTCTTGTTAGTTTCATTATTTTTTCCTTGTCTTGGATTCTTGGGAGCTTTACTATTATGTGTCTTGCTGTATTTTTCCTTTCGTCATGGAATTTTGGTGTTCTTCTTGCTTTCTTGTATATCAATTTTCAGCTCCTTCTTCGTGTTTGGGAAGTTCTCTTCAATTATATCCTTGAATATTTTCTCTGTTACTACATCTCTCTCCTCTCCTTCTGGGATTCCTATAACTCTTATATTTCCTTTCCTCATGGAGTCAGATAGTTCCCGAAGTCTTTCTTCAGTCTTTTTCCTTCGTACTTCTCCTTCCTTTTCTGTTTTAGTTCTTTTTATTTCTGTGTCTTCAAGAGTACTTATTCGTTCTTCCATTTCGTCTATTCTGCTTTCATTGCTTTTCCCAGAGTTCTTTAGCGTCTCCATTAATTCTTTGATCTCCTGCATTTCTTTTACTTCCCTCTTTAGGGACTCAATTTCATTCTTCTGGTCATTAATTATTTTCCCCTTATCATTGTTTTCCTTTATGACTTCTGTCAGTTTTTTAATCACAGCAATTTTAAATTCTCTATCTGGAAGGCTCAGAAGTTCTTCCAAGTTACTGTCGTTGCAATCTGGTAGATGGTTTTCTTTTTGCGGTGTGCTTTTTTGCTGAGGAGTTGCTGGGTTGCATGTGGTTTTTCTACTCTCTACTGCCTGTTTTCTAATTTGCCGTATTCCTTGTGACACTGTGTTGCTGGTACTGGCCGGCATCTTGGGCGACCTTCCCAGCTCACCACTGGCTCCTCTGGGGAACTTCTGCTGGGTTCACAAGTCTCCAGCAAAGAAAGGTCCCTGCTGCAAAATGGCGATGCGGGAACATGCTCCCCTGCACGCCCGGTCTGCCCCAGTGGTGGGTGCTGCTCCCCTCTGGGCTGGAACTGCAGGCTAGAAGACGCCCGGCATGGGCAAGCCTCCCAGCTTACCTCTGGCTCCTCGGTGAGCCTTATGCTGGGTTCACACAGTCTCCAGCAAGAAAGGTCCCTGCTGCAAAATGGCGATGCGGGAACGCGCTCCCCTGCACGCCCGGTCTGCCCCAGCGGTGGGTGCTGCTCCCCTCTGGGCTGGGACTGCAGGCTAGAAGGCGCCCGGCATGGGCAAGCCTCCCAGCTTACCTCTGGCTCCTCGGTCTTAACTATATATATATTTTTTTTAATGGAGACTTTTCTGACTCTCTGTGGGGTTCAGTGCTCCCTTAGCTGAATCATGGAGAGGAGATTAGATTGCATTGAGCCTTAAGAACATAATTATTAACCAGGCTGCACAGTGACTATTGTGTGTGACTTGAGAACAAACTCAAATGATACCTCAGCCCAGCGTTCCTTGGAGCTTAAAACAAAGCTCCTGATGTCGCCCTGTTTGGGATTTTTTTTAATGTGCAGCACCTGTAGGGAAGCAGGCCTCTCAAAGATGTCTCCTAAGTGCCTGGTTTCTGAAGTGTAAATAAATCCCCATTTCAATTTCATCTTAAATTAGCCTCTGAGAACTGATTGTGGGGCAGCCCTGAGGCCGCGTGCTGGACACGTGCCTGAAGCCCTGTGCCTGTCAGGTCTCTGCTTTACTTAAACAGAGCTCATTACTCAGAAGGATGCGCCCTCCACTCTTCGTGACCTATGGGGAGTGGTTGTGTCTACTTCCTTTAAGTCCCATTGCTGTGCCTTCTTGAAGGAAGAGTCGGGAAGCCCAGTCTAGATCTGCCTTAGGGAACAGCATGGCCCCACGTTAATCTGTTTCCCTAGGATGGTTCTGGAGTTGTTTCCCAGACGTTTGCCAGCACTGAAGAAAATACCATTTTCTCTAACCTTTCTTCTTCAGTTTTAAAAAATAGCTTCCTTGACCCCAAAAAATGACAACTTGAAGCCATATTGAAAAATAAAGTACTGTCTTTCTCAGTTTACTCATTAAATGTTTACAAAAAGAGACTATTCCGATGTGCCCTCCAGGTGTGAGTCAGCCAGAGTGAGGGTACAGTTGGCCGCAGAGTGTTAAGAGGATTCCTAGGCAGTAACTTTGCTTCTTTGAGGCAAGTTTCCAGACCTGGAAGAGGAGCTTTAACACAGCCAGTAGCTTGAACAGACCTCACTCTGACGTGGTCACCTGAAGATAACCAACTTGGAAAAAAGTACATTTGAAGGATCTCCTGGGTCAGTTCATGTTCCGTCACCAGCAGCTCACGGGCCACTCTCTGGAGGGAGCCCTTGCAGGAGCTCTCGCTTGGCCAGGGGCAGCCTGTGGTCCTGTCCCTTTGCATGCTAAATTGTCACTTCCAGATCATGATGGTTTCCACCCGGCTGTCTTTTTTTTTTTTTTTTTTAGGATTTATTTATTTATTTATTTATACAAGCACTGGGTACAGTCAGAAGCGCGGGAGGGAGTGAGAATATTCACCAGAGTCAGAGCGGGGAGTAGAGCAGGCGGGAGGACCGAAGTACACTGCTGAGGGGAGCAGCGGGCGGCAGGAGAGGTCTGCGCGCCGTGTGGGACCCTCCTCCAGTGGCCGGGGAGCAGCCGGGGATCGAACCGGCGCTGCAGAAGCTGCTGGCAGCTTCGCAACCCAGCGCTCAACGGCTACACCACCGGGGAAGCCCACCACCCGGCTGTCTTTAGTGACCTTAACATCCTCCAGCCTGTGGTGCCAGCCGGTCTCATACTTGCCATCTACACACATGTGGATGCGGCAGGCCCGGCTGTGGTGGCACCATCCGTGAATTGCCCGTGGTCTTTGTAGACACATGGGGGTGGCACTGCCCCTCTTGGCCGGAGCTGCGTGGGTTTCTCTGGGTTGCTGGCCTCCAGTGTGGCGGCCTGGTTCCTCATGCGCTGGTGGCATGTGGCCTGCGTGCTGACCCTCCCTGCTGGCAGCTGTGCAGTGACGCTCCCGGGTCACCCATGTCTTTCAGAGTGTGCGTGCTCAGAGGGTTAGCAGGAGCCGAGCTGGGTGGCTTTGTCTCTTTCCCTCTCCCTCGTCTACTATAAGTTTGTTCTAGCATCTTCCACTGTGTTACGGACTCTGCTAAAAGAGCACCTCCCACTGAGTCCCCGTCACAGTCTCTTTACTAAGGCCTGTGCTGCTTCTGACTTTCGTCAGGTTGGCTCTTTGCCTAGCTCTGCTCATTCTCCTTGTTTCTTCATCATCGTGCCCTCCCGTCCCCACCATCAATCCTCCTGTCCTTGTTCCAGAATACTAGATGCTAGAACTGTGCGATTTATGGCATTACATAGGCACAGTTTCTTTCTACGTAAATAATTATGTGTTGGGGATCCTAGAGGCATCTTAAAATAGCCTGTTAAATGAATCATGCGGTAAAATATCTCGTGAGCTGTTTATTCTCCTCACCCTCAGTCACCACTGCCATCATCAACACCACCATCACCTCACATGTCTTCATGATGGAGAAGAGATTAGATTTCTCATTTCTCCTCCCTGACTGGCACTTTTCCCTGCCTTCTGTGGGCACCCTTACCCCTTGGCTCGCCCTCCTACCCTGTGCCCTCCCCTGACCTGTTCCTGCGTGTTCTGCACTCTTCGGGTCGAGCATCTCTCGCCCTGGCTCACCCGCTCTCCAGCACCTGGCGCTGCTGCACCTCTAGCACTCAGCATTGTTCTGTCGTTCCCGCCACCCCGGCTCTCCTTCCTCCACACCGCTGTTCCTCCAAGATGCCAGTCACGTCCTGCTTCCTCCCTCGTGTGCCCACGCGGCGGCGCCTCTGTCTCCGCTCCTGGGGCCTCCTCTGTGTGGCCTGTCGTGGCACTCCCGCTCCAGGTTGCCCCCCCCCCTTCTTTCCCTTCTTTGTCTTTTTCTCCAAAGCTCTTATCACTGTCTGACATAGACCTGACTTACTGATTCAAGCTGATTGGCTATCTGTCCTTTTACTAGACTGTGTCTCAGGAGGGGGATTTTGTTCCCGCCACAGCCCTACTTATAGGGCTCCCCTCATATATATGCTTTAGTTCTTATATTTCTGGCATATAATAAACGCCCAGCAGATGACGGGGAATTGTCACTTCAGTGGCCGCTTGTCTTCAGCATTAGCCCTCTCTGCTTTGGGCTTTGGGGCGTGTTCACGAAGGCTTCATGTCGTAAAGGAGGGAAATAGCTCTCCTTCTCCCCTTCTCTTCCTGCTGTGCCGGGCCCCTGTAACAAAAGGCAAATTGAAAAAGAGAAAAAAAGCACGGCAATTTATTTCAGTTTCATGGCACACAGAGCCTTCTCGAGCATGAAGGCCCAAAGAAGCATTAAACCTGAACAGTTGTTTTTTTTCACACAGGTTGATGATGAGCGGAAAGTTGTGGGAAAACATGATGGGACCAGTGGTGGGGAGGGGCGCCTGAGCTGAGTATAGTCAACGGGGAAGCGTGTCAAGACCTCTTTGTTCAGACTCCCCTCAGCACCCTCCATCTTTGGAGACTGATGCTCCTCTCCTCCGGATCCACACAGGACACCTCTCCTGAGGGCCTCCTGACCTGCTCCAGGAGATTAGAGCCCTTCCTGCACCTCCCACTTCTCAAACCACTTCAACTTCAAGTATTTGTTCATGTGCCACAGCGCCCTGTGGGGGTGGCATGTTCAGGCCCCCTCAGTGTTGTGAAATTAGTGAAACTGAATACCTTTGGAGACTTTGTTCTTTTGTAGAAGTGGCTGCATTTTGGGGTGTTGTTAGTTTCCTTCCCGCTGGACACACACGCACAGACATGCTCACTAGGAAGGACTCTGGAGAATTGCTCTGCCTGACCCTGATTTAGTGTCAGGCCTAGTCTTTGACTGTTCTTTTGACTACTGAGAAAGAAAGATGTCTCATCCTAGTAGACTGCCTTCCACCCATAAAAGATATCACTTGCTTCTCACTGTCCCTCCCAGACTTGGGAGTCGAATCACGAGATTCTTAGCCATTTTAACTGTGTGCTTCTTCCCTTAGGAATCGGAGAAGATCATCGCTGAGTTGAATGAAACTTGGGAAGAGAAGCTGCGTAAAACAGAAGCCATCAGAATGGAGAGGTCAGGAGGTTAAACTCTGGGGGGGATGTTTCTAAATTCTCCAAGGAAATTGGATTACTTTTGTAGTAAGGAGAGATGAAATAGAAATTCAAAACAAAAACTCTTCCTCCCAAAACAAAAAATAAACCTGGCTGGGACTTAGGGTCAGAGTTACACTTGGAAGTGAAATTCAAGTTTGTCTGCTCACTCGAAGCCTGTCCTTGGAGAGTCATTCCTGGGCCTTCACAAGCTGCTTGTGCTAAGGGTCCCTGTAAGGATGGACGATTCTGAGGTGGAGTTTTTAATTTGTGGAAAAACCTGCCTTTGATATATAGGCCCAAGTGAAAGAAGTTATTCTCGTTATTGTCCTTCAGTGCTCTCTCTTTCTAGAACCCTTTTGATAAGAGGTAAAGTGGTTTGAGTTACAAACTTTTAAAATTCCTGTTTTAGCTCAACCTCTACCCTGAAGGTGAACATAGCCCAGAATAACCCTTTTGCTACTGGAATAAATATAGATTTAAAATATTAGTTCCTGCCTCTCCTCTTTGGAGAAGATGTGGCAGAAATGAGTTCTAGTATATTGATACAGTAAATGTCTCACATAATTTTCCTACTGAGATTTAAGCTCCAAGTAAAGTTTCTTACAGAGACTTTGAGCTGCAGAGATGGTAGACATAACTATTATTAAAAAATAGCTGTTATTGTTATTATTAAAAATAGCTTTTCATTAAAGATGGGGTGGTGGGTTCCTTCCCACCTGCAATACCTGCTTTCACGGTCACCTGGCTACTCCTGTTCACTTGCCAGCCCCCCACTAGGCTGGTCTCGCTGGGTCTGAGTGGTGTGCTGATGTGCTCGATGTTGTCCTAGGGAGGCCTTGCTGGCTGAAATGGGAGTTGCCATTCGGGAAGATGGAGGAACCCTGGGTGTTTTCTCACCTAAAAAGGTAAGACTCAAGTATTCTAAGCCTCTACACACCACACTACCTCTTGGGTGTTGAAGTGCTTCCTCCTTGTTCCCTTCACCTCCTGGGCCGTGGCTTAATTTTAGATGTTTCTGACTTCATCTTACTCTCCAATTGTAGCCTGTTTCTAAAATGCTCGTCATGTTTACAAAATAGAACCCAAGGCAGCACACCTGGAATTTTCCATCACGATTCAGTGTGTCCCATCATCCTCGCTGCTGCTTTGTCTCCAGCTCTTGGCCAGGCCTCGCCTAGCTTCACTTTGGCTGCTCGCTGTGTAGACTCTCCCACAGGTGCTAACACCCCGGACTCATAGCTTCTGGGAGGTCATTTCAGCTGTCAGGTTGGTAGGAAAATACTACTTCAGCAGGTCGCGCTAAAGCCACTGCACCCCCAGAGCTGCCCTCCATCCTTGACCTCCCCTCCTGTCAGCCAAGGGGTCCCCACTGGGCCCCTTTCCACTTTCACTGTCATTCTGCATAAGTCGGAGATGCTTCTTAGAAAGATTCTTTTGGTCCTAAGATGCTGCTTAGTTATTAGATACTGGGAAATGATTATCAAGTGATTGTGTGCTTATCTATATGGAAGTAATAGAACTTATATTGATGCACAGAATGTGTATTTCATTCCCATAATTAATAGTCCATTTCCTGTGACCTCAAATTGGCCACAGTGACGTAGCCTTTTCATACAATGATCTCTTCAGCTGGGCATGAGGAGGAAATAAGTAGGGAATTTTGAATTGGTGCTTTTTTTTTTTTAATGTAATATGAAATATTCTCCTGGGTTTTGTTAGGATTCTTTCGGTTAGCTTTTTCTGTCATAACTTCTTCATAAATTCTGATGTGTTGTTCTCAACAAATATTGACTTAAAACATTTTAGGTACATATTGTAGAATTGAAACAGTAGGCATTTTATGTTTATATTGCCAAGGGTCAGTGACTTTCATAGTTAATATGGTTTCCCTTCAGTAAGACACATTTCTTCAGCTATATTACTTTTAATTGTAGAGATTTTAGCAGTTTGATAGAATTTTAAGACTTGCTGGGGTTGGATTATGCCTCTCCATGCCCCTAAATGTATTTGATGACATCTTTAAGTGATAAGGACAGTGGGAGAAACATTTGTAGCAATGTATTAGAATATTTAACACAAGTCATGAGTTGGGTAAGTGCTGGGATATAAACTGTAAAATCCCAACATGACATCTCTGTTTTCAGAGCTTTTCTTTCTTATATTTTACCTTCTTGCTTAACTTTTCTAAACTCTTTAGTAGAAAATAAGGAATACAGCACTGACCACATACAAATTCAATGTCAGAACTTTTTTTCTGATGTGATAATTAACTCATTTGTGGTAAATCATTGCCCAATGCGTGCATATATTAAATAACACATTGTGCAGCCTAAATATACACACATTTTATTTGTCAGTCATCCGTCGATACAGACCACCTGTTCTGATGTTGCTCAGCCAGTGTTGGCCTTCAAAGGACTTTGTAATCAGAGAGCTTTGACTCTTAACCCAGCAAGACTGAAAATGCAGAGGCAGATACTAGCGGAGAGTTGTAGAGGCTTTTCTAATGCATTGTAATTTATCTTTTGCAGTCCCTCTTCTTAACTCTCTTCTCTGACTCTTCCATTTTCCACATTTGTTGGCGCTCTCTTGAGTAGATTTTGACCTCAAGACCATGTGACTTATTTTGGGATTCCATTAGGGTAGTTTCACTCAAGAAGGCTGGTTTTTAAAATATTTTAGAAACGTTAGAGCTAAATGAAGAGGATTTTCAAAAGATGTGTTATTAAATGTAATTTAATAATGTATCAGTAAATTCAATTTCTTCTTTAAGGTAAAGACAAACTAAAGCACTGGTACCATGAAGGAACTGATAAAAATTATTGAGAGAAAGGACAGAGGTGTGGGAACATTTTATAAAGTAAATGAAATATTAAATATTTCTTGAGAATATTGATTTTCCCTGTACCCTTCTGAGTTTTTTTTTTTTTTTTTTAATAGAGGCATGCTTTATTTATTTATTTGTTTGTTTGTTTTTGTTTATACATGCACTGGGTACAGTCAGAAGCGCGGGAGGGTGAGAGAATTCACCAGAGCCAGAGCGGGGAGCAGAGCAGGCAGAAGGACCGAAGGACACTGCTGAGGGGAGCAGCGGGCGGCAGGAGAGGTCTACGCGCCATGTGGGACCCTCCTCGGGTGGCCGGGGAGCAGCCAGGGATCGAACCGGCGCTGCAGAGGCCGCGGGCAGCATCGCAACCCAGCGCTCAACCGCTGCGCCACCGGGGAGGCCCCCTTCTGAGTTTTTGACTGAGATTCCTGTGGCATACTTTTGACAGAGAAACAAGAGAAAAACCAAAAGAAGTTTATTAATGTGAACACGTCGTACATACAGAGAGCCCCAGGGTCAGCGAGTGTCGCGGCACACGCTCTGAGCCCCACTTAACCAGGCCGGAGGAATGATGGGGGGGTGACGTGGTATCTGGGTGCGGCGGCCGCTTCTGGGCTGCCCTCCCGTGACCACAGGCTGCCCCTGGTTGGCGAAGTGAGTCCCTGTCAAAGGCCTTCCCCGGGCAGGTCAGGGGAGTCCAGGAAGGACCCCCATCTGCTGGCCACTTTTCCTGCCCGAGCTCAGTCACAGCATATCAGGTGGTGTGTCTGGGATGTCTGTTGTGCTGCCCTTCAAGATTTTTGCCCAAGCTTTTACAAAAATGATTGACCATCCAAACAGTCAGCCTTTTCTGATTTTTCTTTTGTGTTCTCCATGCTTTCACCTATCAAGACTTTAACCAAGAACCCATGTTTTTAAGGGGGGTATTAGAGCAGTTTTGGAAGGTCTGAAGGGAATGTTTTCTCTTCATTATGGAATTGCAACCAGGAATAAAGAAGTCCCTTTTGAGGCTCCGGGTGTCCAGGAGGCCTCAGCCTCTTGCAGGTCCTGTTACTATCACAGCCTTCTCTGTCGGGCTTGCTCCCAGTTGATAATCTGTCACCTTTTCCAGACCCCACATCTTGTTAACCTCAATGAGGACCCGTTGATGTCCGAGTGTCTACTCTACTATATCAAAGATGGAATTACAAGGTACGTTTCTTTCTTGTTCTGGTTGCTTAAAGCCTTCTCCTACGTAACCAAATTTTAAAAAAAAAAAAAAAAAGGAAGTTACTTGTTGAAAAATCTGTTGTAATAATTGGCTGTTTTTCCTGTCAGGAGTAGTGAAAAATTATAATTTCTATTCTTCCCAAATTATGTGTTTTCTAAGCTAGTCAACGTGTAGTTTTTCCCTAAAAGACTCTACAAAAAATGTTTCCTTCTAACATCTTACATGAATTCATCCGGGAGATTACTTCACTCGTGTTGCCCGAGTTACATGGTTCGTGGTTCCGTGGTTTCTTATTCTGATGTAGGGAGGCTGGTCATATATGAAAGTGGGATTTGCAATTGAAAGCCGCTGATATAAAAAGCCGGTACCTTTTTTCTACATACAAAGAATATTCTTTGGGAGAAAGAGGTTCATTGTTTGTCGTGCTTTTTGTGTCTGAATTGCCCTGGGCAACACTTCCCCTTGTGTCCAGGGTTGGCCAGGCAGATGCCGAGCGGCGCCAGGACATCGTGCTGAGCGGGGCGCACATTAAAGAGGAGCATTGTATCTTCCGGAGCGAGCGGAGCAGCAGCGGCGACGGTGAGGCCTCTGCTTAGCTTTTCACTCTGTCCGTCCTGGGAGTCTTGAGAAACCCTCCAGACTTGGTCTTCCCTGACTCTCAGGGGTGCTTTCTTGTACTATCTAATATTTGAAAATGGGGAACCCTGGGCTGCTTATAAATGCAGGAGCGGACAGAGCCACTTTACATGAAAATGGCCTGAACAAAAGGACTCCTTTTGTTACTGCCAAGAACTGAGCAGGACCTAGGCAATTAGGCTTGGTCTTGAATGTTAATTATTTAATAGACAAGAAAGGAACAAATGGATAGTGGGAGGTTTGAAGCACCTCTGCTGGGTCTTAAGCCAGTAAAATTAATTTTTATCTACAAAGGAAGAAAAAGTCAGTCTTGACTTTTGCCCAGGTTGTTAACAAAACAATAATCTAATGGTATTTTTGTGTACTACATAATTCATTCCTCCTTAATCAAAATACTAGCTTTTCCTCTTAAGTTTCTGGTAGTACCTACATCCCACACTTAAGATTTCTGACAGTTTTCAGTTCTACAGACTAAACTATCAAGCTGTCACCAAACCTAGTATCCCCCAGAGTTGAGTTTTGTCAAACTCATCTAAATGTTCCTGTGATAGTCACATCCTTAAATGACCCCTTACATTGGACTGGCTCTGGTACCCTAAAATGAACTACCGATGCTCAACCACTTGACTGGTCACAGGACTCGATCCTCATTACCATGAACCCGCATAGCCATCTGCTTCCCACTGTTTTATTCTGGTGGCTTGCACGCTAACCTTAGATTGCGTTCCTTTCAGTGATCGTGACCCTTGAGCCTTGTGAGCGCTCAGAAACCTACGTGAATGGCAAGAGGGTGGCCCAGCCCGTTCAGCTGCGCTCAGGTGAGCCGGAAGGGGGAAGTCCTCAGCGGTGCACCCAGGACTTGTATGAGCGACTCTGTGGCCTCTTACTATGCTGCGTACAGGCTAAAGCGGTGCTCAGCGTTAGGGCTGACAATCTTGTATGAGGGAGACTGAGGCGAGTCACCTGGACCCTGCAACACTCAAAACTGACTTCACCCTGGTTCTTTTCCACGCTAGGAAACCGGATCATCATGGGCAAAAACCACGTGTTCCGGTTTAACCACCCTGAACAAGCGCGGGCTGAGCGGGAGAAGACGCCTTCCGCTGAGACCCCCTCTGAGCCTGTGGACTGGACGTTTGCCCAGAGAGAGCTTCTGGAAAAACAAGGCATTGACATGAAACAGGAGATGGAGAAAAGGTAAGGCCAAGCAGGAGGCGGCCCCCACAAGGATGGCGGCGCTCACGCAGCTGTGTGGTGGCGCTTCAGAGTTTCCCTGACTTTTCATTTTCCTTCCAGGCTACAGGAAATGGAGATTCTGTACAAAAAGGAGAAGGAAGAAGCAGATCTTCTCTTGGAGCAGCAGAGACTGGTAGGAATCCACCCTGAATACTCTCTTAGGAAAAGGGCAGCTTGCTCTCCGCCTTCCCTTCTCAGAGGAGCCCAAGCTGCTTGTTCTTTCATTTCCTTAATGGAGCACGAACTTGGGTCTCCCGTAGCCATTAGTTTCCACACTGTCCATAAAGGGACTGTTTGGTGCCTTTTATGTCTTAAAATCAACTCTTCTATCAAAACCAAGCGCTTTTGGAGGAAATAGTGAGAATTTTCCTGGTAGCCTTTGCCTCTTAGTAGTGGTTTTGGATTTGCATCAGTGGTGGTTTTAATAATCATTCCTTTGAATATTGAATTTGGCGGGTGTTTGCCTTGGTTTTGTTTCCGATCACCTGATAGTACTAATTCTCTGCTCTTGGGCTGACTTGGGGGATTTTTCTTTTCCTTTTTTTTTTTTTTTTAAATTAGTTAAACTGTGTCTAAAAGTGTTGCTGCACAGTTGCATGTGTTAATCCCTTACTGTTCCCTTGCATGGAGCCTGAATTCTCGATAAGGCCTCAGTGACATGTGGGTGGCAGTGGAAGCGGTGACTGCACGGCAACTCAGCAGGAGGGGGCAGCCTGGCATCTCTGGGGTGAGAAGGGCCTTGGGTAAGCCCTGCAGAGTCAGTTTAGGGTGTAACTTACAATGCCGACAACTGTAGCACCTTATGGTGTTGACTGATTTTCCGGGTTTGATAGAATCTATGAATAAATAGATTAATCCCATTAGTTAGATTTTCATTTTTAAAGCCACCCAATTCTGACAAGCATGACCCTGGCATTCATTTGACTTGTACAAAAAAAGGTTTAACAAACCTTTGGATGCTGTGGCTAGAGTTTAAGAATTTTTTTTTTTTTTTTTTTTTAAGATCAGGGGTATGAGGGATTAAGCTGGGGGACTGGTTTCTTTTCTTAGCCAAAATACAGCATGTAAAATGCCATCTGTAAACTGTAACCCTCTAGTCATGCTCTGCTTTGGAGAAGAGGCTAGTGCTAAACAGGCCAGAAAAGCCAGGGGCCCCGCAAAGGTAGGCTCTCTGAGGTTGAGTTCTCAGGCTTGGCAGTGGGTTAAAACAGTTTTTATTTTGAAAATTATAGAAAAGCCTAAAAAAGAGTGGACTGTAAGGCTAAATCAAGTGTTTGGGATAAGGTAATAACAGTGTTATAGAAAGAGTGTCTTTAAGGGGGCCCAGTTAGCATTTAGTTTTTAATGAAAACTGCAGTGTGATTAGGTTTGTGACACATGAAAGAGCCTTTTATCTCAATAATGCAGTAATCTAATAACATGCTTCTCATGGTCTGTAAGAGATCAAATGAGGGCAGGTATAATTAAGCTGTATTTTTATTAACGACAGGACCTTGTGTTTGTGTAGTGCTTTGTAATTTACAGAGAGCTTTAACAGCCATTATTTTTTTGCTCCTGGAAACAACCTACTTTGGTAGGTTTCTATGTAAGTGAAGTAAGTAAGTTTCTATGTAAGTGAAGTAAGTAACATATCTGTAGTCTATAGTGGAGGCAACCAAGGCTAAAGGTGCTGTCTTGCCCTTGGAAACACCTGGGTTAAGGTTGAAACTTGGGTCCTCTGGGTGGCTTCAGTGTTCTGTCCAGTGGGGCTGTGCTTCTGCCCCCCACCCCAGGTATCTTGTTAACTCTGGCTTGGGGGCCAAGATTGTGAATTTCTTACACACTCCCAGGTGACAGCAGCCCTGCTGGTCCCAGGACCAACCTTTGTGTAACTAGCTATAAAAATATAAAGATGCTGTCTGTCCATAAGCTGCTGTGCTCTCAGATAAAGACGTTGAACACGACATAAAGAGAAAGTAAACTTCTCTAAGACAGACTCAATTTCCAGGGATCATGCTTAGTCGACAGTTAGGCCCTGGTTGTCATTCTCTCTGTGTGCCTCAGACTCAGCCAGGGTCTCAAGAGCAGCTCTGTAAAGCAAGAAGTTACTTGCCTCCCATAAGTTCAACTCTGTTCCACTCAACCATCTTGTCCTCAACAAGAATTGATTTCTGATGCTTTAACCTGAAGAATATCAAGCAAATAACAACAGTGAGTGGAAAGTGACCCTGTATTGGTCAACCAATAGATATATTTTTACTGCACCCTTTGAGTAATATTGAAGGGCTACAAAGAAATTATTCAGTAAATATTTACTATTTATTCTATGTAGTCATTTTTGCAAAATGGCAGGCTTAAAAAATGGGATCTGTGCAAATGTTTTCTTTAATGACAGTTCCTGAAATGTATCCCTGGCTCTGTGGCTGAGTGGTCTCTTGTAGGTAGGGCTCTCTGTATACCTGGTCCTCTCTGTTCTTGCTTTTTTACACACCTATTTTGTGTTTCTTATTTGCATAAACTACTTGTAGAGTCTCTTCAGGAGGCCCACTTGCATTTGGTATTTAATGAAAACACAAGGATTGTTCAGTAACATGTGAATTGGCCAGACTTGAGTAGTTTCCCCACATGGCTAAATATCTTAAAACCTCTTTTTGACATGAGATAGGATTCACCTCATGGCATATACATTTTGCAGAGTTTTTAGTATCATTGTCAGTATGTGATGGAGGATATGTTTGAGCTATAAGAATATATTGTACAGATATGACAATATGACAGTATTTTTTAAAGAAAGAAAATTATGGCCTCTTGATTTGACTTCTTTGAGTTTATATAAACGCTCACTTATGTTTTTAGAGTTTAAAGATTTAACTCATCAATTATGATATTAAAGCAAGGATTAGAATATTTGTTGTTTCCTAACTTCGTATTCATGTCATTTTTTAAGGAGTTTGTAAGCAGAAACGAAAAGTAGCCAGGGGAAAAAGCAAAAGTTGTTAATTATGTGGGAGGAATGAGGGAGAGTTTGTGCTCTATATGACTCCGTTTTGTAGGGAAACTTTTTAGGCGTCAGACTTAATTCTCTAATGTTTACTAATGTTATCTTTTATCAACTTAAGATTAGCCTTTCTGATTTTTTAAACTTAAAGTGAAAAGAAAATCTTATAGAATCTGTAAATTTAGCTTTATCTGCTTTTTGTAGCTAAATTTTCAAACAAGTTGAGTTATAAATGGGCTTAGTACCAGCTTATAGGCCATCAGAAGTGGTACAAATTGGTAACTAGCAACATCTTCAAATCCAGGGACCAAATTATTGTCGTTATTATTAAAGGTTTTTTTTTTGTTTCCCAGAAAGTAACTATACATAGAAATTTTTGGTGTAGAGAAGAGAGCAAGATACTATTTATCAGTTTTGTCCCATTAAAAAAAAAAAAAATAGGGCCTCCCCTGGTGGTGCAGGGAGTTGAATGCCACGCTGTGAAGCTGTCCGCAGCCTCTACACCGCTGGTTAGATCCCGGCCGGCTGGCGAGGGTTCCACATGGCACAGCAGACCTCTCCTGTCGCTCCCGCTGCTCCCCTCAGCAGTGTACTTTGTCAGTCTGCCTGTTCTGTTCCCCGCTCTGTTTCTGGTGAGTCCTCTCACCCTCACGCGCATCTGGCCTGTACCCCGGTTCTTGTATAAAATAAATAAATAAATCTTAAATAAATAAATAAACAAACAAAAAGCCAAGCCCTTTCCTGGAGATAATTTTGGTAATCACTGTGAAGTATAAGAGACTATTGAGTGACAACACTTTATTTCCTGACAGTCTTAACTCAGTCCCCTAGTGAGTAGTTTCTTTCCCAAGAGCTTTTCTTTCCTAATAGAAATTCATCCTTAATCCCTCTAATGTTATTTTCACTTAGATCCATGTTATCAAGATTTGCTTGTGAAAGTTAACTGATTATTTTCCAAATAGCTCTTGACCTGACTTTGTTGTGCAGTCAGGCTGCTGTTTCGGGCCTCATTAGGTTACCTTTTTGGAGAAAAGATAATGACAATGGAAAGATAAGAGTTGGAGAGATGCTTTAAAATAGAGCCACTTTACATGAGCAGAATATAATCTGTGTGTTTTATGTGTTGGTGGGACGAATCATCACTTAAAGTGATATTCCTCAAACAGCCAGAAACAATGTGACTTTTCGTAGATAGGACACATCTCTAAGTTGTATTTATTAGAATACCTTGGGGGCGGAGGGAACTTTAAATGATGTTTAATGAAAACATGTGCTTAGTTTAATGTTTATCCTGGTATTTTATTTCTTAACATTCTAGAGGTGAGGTATTTTTGGTGTGAGTGTGTGAAAACAAAGAGATTTCCACTTAGGTCCCTTTTTAATGCTTCTCAGTATAACAGATTTTAACTGTCAAAGGAAATGGGTCTGTTTGCTATGACACAAGAAAATTGCAAATCCAGTGTATGCTCATGAAAAGACTAGTCTCAAAACCCTCTTGTCTCACAGAATGAACAGCTTACCCGTTAAGAGCAGGACGCGGTTGGCCAGCGGGGACGCGGCACTTCTAACATCATCCCCGTTGACTGTTTCTTTCTCTACTCTCTCATCTTCTAACCTTTTCTAGGGCTGCTCTTTTTAGTAAAGCTAAACCAAACGTGGCGTCCTACAGCCTTACTAACCGTTGTTAATCCGCCTGCTCGTCACATCTTGTATGGCATCTGTGCTCACTCATGGGGGAGAGAGTTTCTGGAAGAAGCAACAGCAATAACCAAGGCAAATGTGGGGAGTGGCTGCATGGGTGTCAGCATGTGTGGGTGCAGGCTTTACTGCATTTTCTTGGGAGAGTAGAGATAGTATTTCACACCATCTTGTCAGTAACTTCGTGTGACCTCTGAGTGAACGACTCACTCACCGTGTCAAATCCTCCTAAGCAATTTGATTGCAGATTTCATCACTTTAGCCAGAAAGTAGAAATTTGGATTAGTGGTATTAAACACATTTTTTATTTATAATCTACATGTGCATATGTTTTAAACTTCCACATTAGTACAGTGTTTTGTTTTGTTAGTTGTTTTTTTTTTTGTTTTGTTTTTGTTTTTTGTTTTGTTTTGTTTTTTGTTTGGTTTGGTTTGATTTTGAATTTGGTTAAGGCTTTTTTGCTTGCTTTTTCTTCGATTTGATTTTCCTTTTTTATATTTTAATTTTGGTTATTTTGGGGCCATTTTTTGATTTTGTTTTTCCAAAGGACGCGGATTCTGATAGCGGGGATGATTCTGACAAGAGATCCTGTGAAGAGAGCTGGAAATTGATAACTTCTCTGAGAGAAAAGCTACCTCCCAGCAAGTTACAAACCATTGTTAAAAAATGTGGCCTCCCCAGCAGTGGGAAGAAGCGAGAACCAATTAAAATGTATCAGATTCCCCAAAGAAGGCGCCTGAGCAAAGATTCCAAGTGGGTCACCATCTCAGACCTTAAGATTCAGGCGGTCAAGGAGATCTGCTACGAGGTGGCGCTCAACGACTTCAGGCACAGCCGGCAGGAGATTGAGGCCTTGGCCATCGTGAAGATGAAGGAGCTCTGCGCCATGTACGGGAAGAAGGACCCCAACGAGCGCGACTCCTGGCGGGCGGTGGCCAGGGATGTCTGGGACACAGTGGGGGTCGGGGACGAGAAGGCGGAGGACATGCTGGCCGGCGGCAAGGTGGGCACGGACGTCGACGACCTCCGGGTGCACATCGACAAGCTGGAGGACATCCTGCAGGAGGTCAAAAAGCAGAATAACATGAAGGACGAGGAGATCAAAGTCTTGCGGAATAAAATGCTCAAAATGGAGAAAGTCCTGCCGCTGATCGGCTCTCCAGAGCAGAAGGCCCCGGGACCCCTGCACGCGCAGGGCCCGGCGGGCGACGAGGGCACCGGCGGGGGGCAGGGCGCGCCGGGGCGGGAGGAGCGCGTGTCCCAGCTCATGAGCGGGGACCCTGCATTCCGGCGTGGGCGCCTGCGCTGGATGCGGCAGGAGCAGATGCGCTTCAGGAACCTGCAGCAGCAGGAGATCTCCAAGCAGCTGCGCCGGCAGAACGGGCCGCACAGGTTCATCCCACCCGAGAACCGCAAGCCGCGGTTCCCCTTCAAGAGCAACCCGAAGCACAGGAACTCCTGGAGCCCGGGGACCCACATCATCATCACCGAAGACGAGGTCATAGAGCTCAGGATTCCCAAGGAGGAGGAGGGGAGGCGAGGAAGTAAGGAGGAGAGCCAAGAAAAAGGGGGTCGCGCAGCTGCGAAGGACCCCGCCTTACCTGGGGGCTCCCAGGGCTGGCGAAGCCAAGATCACATCCAGGTTAGCAAGCAGCATCTCACCAGCCCTCCGCAGCCACCTCCGCTGCGCTGGAGAAGCAATTCCCTCAACAATGGCCAGCCCAGAGGTGCACGGGCCCAGGCGTCGGCCTCGTCGGAGTCACTCGGCCCCCACGGCGGCCACCCCACAGCCGACCTGCAGACTTTCCAGGCCAAGCGCCACATGCACCAGCACCGCCAGTCTTACTGTAACTATAGCCCCGGGGGCGCGGTGGAGGGCACCGCCGGCCCCGGCCAGAAGCACACTGACAGGCCGGCGTCCTGCAGCCAGCTGGGGACGCCCCCGCGCATGCGGCGCCAGTTCTCGGCGCCCAACCTCAAAGCGGGCCGAGAGACCACAGTGTAAATTCCTGGACACACTTGAAATCTTGGTGGAGGAAATAGGTTATGTTAGCTCACGGTTTGAGTTGGTTCTAGCCTTGGTCTTGAGTTTCTGCCATTTGCCTTTTGATTTAAATGTTGCGTTCCTACAAATATTGGCTGGTTTTAATATTGTGAAAACATAAAGCACTGGTAAACTTACCCACTGCCACCTTTCTTTGGTACACCATCTTTGGGCTGTTTCTGGAATTTTGGACACAACCCTGAGACCTCCCTTATTTTCTGAGACTTTCGTCCTCTCTTGGTGCCTGGGTAATACCCGCTGCAGCCTGGCCCTCTTTGGTGTGAGTGGGATGTGTTCTGACCATGCCTGTCACTGGTCTGATGTCCAGAAAGACCTGCCTCCTAGCTCACACACACATTCAGAAGGGGAATTGACATGTAGACTTAAATGTCCATAATTTCCCCATGAGACATGAGTTTGACAATAATCCACAGTTGTGTGGTCATAGCTTTGGGTTTCTCATCCATGTCTGCTCCTTCCTTTAAGTATGATTGGAATTTTCATAAGCCCAAACTAAATGTCTGTGGACATGTTTTATAGAACTCAGCTTTGCATCTCCCACAGAACTTCCACATCTGTGTTTTGCATAGAAACTGATTCAATAGGTTTTTTTTCTTTTGAATGTATCAGTAGTTTTATAAAATTTGTCGTAATACCGAAATCTTTCAATTGCCACCACATCTGGATTTCCATTGTGGTTTGCATTTTGAAGTTAGGTATATCGTTTCTTGTTCTCTCTCTCTCTCTCTCTCACACACACACACACACACACACACACACACAGAGTTTATCAAAACATGCCAACAGAATATTTGTGTGGTGCTTGGAGCAGTGTATGTAAGTTTATAGGGAGTTATTTAGTGGAGAGAGGGGTGAGGGTGGGACTTGGGGAGAAGACTACAGCATATGTGGGTGCTGCTTATTTTCAGTAGACAATGAAATAAAGCTTAACTTTTGTTGGGTTTAAAATAAAAGAGGCCATGCATACTAATAAACCATCTCTGATTAGCAGTAGTGAGGCTCCCAGGTACTCAAGCAAGGAAAGAGAAACGCGGGTGAGCATTTACTGTATCGATACCCCGCTTTACTGTGTCATGGTCTGTCTGCCTCACTGGAGAGTCCACTAAAAAACATGGATCTTAATGGGAAGAACAGTTTTCTGCATCCCTCCTCAGCTCCTGAACTGGTCAGAAAGTTTGTAAAGAGGCCGTGTGAAGAGCCAGAGACGTCCGTGCCATCGCCCGACTTCGTGTTGTTGAAGATTCCCAAGCCACACTAAGTTGTCTGACAAGTCGCGCTTGTCTTCCAGAACAGCGTGAACAACTGCAGCCAAGAGAGCAGTTAGCCTTCAAGGAAGCCTGAAAGATTGCTCTTATGTGGGGTGTTTTAGTTTTTTTTTTCCTTTGTGTGTGTGCACTGTGCTTTGTTAGAACACATTTTTAGTCGTAGTATTTTTTTCTTTGCTTCTAAGAAAGTGCTTTCCTTAATGTACAGAAAGTTGCTTCCAATGAACTTTGGGGGATTTTTTCACTTTCATAGCTAGAATAGTCCTAGTCTTCATCTAAGGTTTTACGGCAGATTAGATGTGGGTGAATTAATTAGTCAGTTGACTTAACCAAGGTGACAATCTCCTGTACCAGGTGGTTGGAATGTACAGTGGGCGACTTCAGATAAGTCACTTCAGTGCATCCTGTGGTAACCCAATTGTCCTTTATTCCTCTTAGCATAGATTCATCAGTTCTTCTTTCCTTGTAAAAAATTAGTTATCTAATATTAACAATAATAATTACTCAGCTTTCAATTCTACAATAAAAGAGGATTCTATCTCTCTCATTTGAGATAACATAGGCTAGGCCGATAAATATTTGCATTCATGGTAGCCTTTTACAATCTGGTGGTGAGCAGGTGTCTCCCTTTCTCACTAGACAATGGGAATGAGTTTCTACTGGCAACCAGGTGACACTGTGGACTGAAAAGTCCTATAATAGTATCACCCACAAATGTTGGTTGGGGGAGGACTGGGCCCACTTTGACACTCCAAAGAACTGGGTCTGTGTTGGTGCTACGTCTGCTGACCCAGGGGCCTCATCTTGCTGAAATGTTTAGCCGTCTAGTGGAGCCCCCAATTTCAGACACCAGGAAGAAATCACCCAAGGCTTACTGGATTGTCAGAGATGTCCCTTCATGCCTTTCAGAGCAGATGCTGGTCCTGGAAAATAACTTGGTGTGAATTCAATTATTTCTTTGGCTCTCCCTAAATAAGAAGTTGGTGCCATATTTTTGAGCTGTTGGTTTAGCTGTAGTGCGTTGGTTTTGGATTTGACGCTCTCTCTCCCTGAGCTTAATACTAAAAAGACCAAAGAGAGATGATCGCCATCAAACCATTATTTTATTATTGAGCGATTCCTAGTTATTATCAGAGCAAAATGGGGGAGAGAACATTTGTGCTATTGAAATTTAAGATGATTTGATTCCGTTGGGAACTGAGAGGCCTCCTGATGCATTGGTGTAGACCCATAACTCGCAACGGTATTCCTTGTCCAAGACAGTCTGTTCAGCCAGTAAGTCTAAATCAAAGGGCTTCCCTTTTCTTTGTGCTTCTAGTTTTCTCTAGCTTTGAGAATTGTTTCTCTTTTCATGGGAAACACAATGCCTGAGAATGTATTCCATTGAAGTGACGTGAAGTGACCGTTCCCATGCTTTAGGTACAGGTTGATGTAGAAAAAAACAAACCAAACCAAACCTGGTGTCTGCCACCCCCGTGTCTGTTAAGAGCCATCAGAATCCACATTTCCTCCCGCCAGCTGCTGTGCCCCTGTGCCTTACTGGGCCTTTGTTGACTTGCCTTAATGATTTGAACTGAAGACTGGGAGGAGGGGTGGCTGCCCAGTCCGGGAACCTTGATGAAGACGCCTCTTAGGCACCATGCAGGGCAGGCTGGTTCCGACCTCCTGGAGCCATGCCCTGCATGGTGAGCAGTTTCATAACTGTCCAAGATTTGAAAATCTGCTCTGAGATGCTTAGTTTGAGCCGCTCGAGGTTGTGAGGTGTGTTGGTTTCCTCCCATCATTACTGTAAAAAGAAGCTGTGGACCTCCTTGTGAACAAACTGTGGATTTCTCCCTCGGTTTCATAAACAAAAAAATGCTTGAAGGTTGTCTTTGAGTGTAAGATCTACCTTTTCCAAAAGGGAGAGTTAGTTTGTAATGTTGAAAAATAAAGTCCTTACTCAATAAAGCTAAAAAATCATCATTTAAGAGTGTGCTTTCTCTCTGGCCTGGGAGGAGGGCGAAGCGCAACAGGAGACGCTGATGAAGCCTGGTCTGACTCTCACGTGAGGTTTTTTTCATCTGAAGAAACCGTCAGAGTTTTTTAAAAATATATTTCTGTATGAACTTGATTAGTTTAAAGCGTTTGTTGTTCTTTTCCATTTATTAACATTCGACTTTCAATGGGATGTTCAACCACCACTTAATACTACATTTTACTTCAACAGAAAGTTTCCTAGTAGAAGATGCATGGGGAGAGCCAATACTGCTTTGTGATTCCTTAGTGTACCTTGAACTCCATTTTCAATTATTATGTAATCTTGATTTTCAGTTTAAAAAAATTGAAGTGGTCTATACTTCCCTTTGTATAGACAGAAACTAATTTTCTAAAAAGTGTTGAGTAACTTTATGTAGCTTTTTTTTCTTTTTCCCACCCAAAATATTGGTGATAGACTAGGGGTGAGACAGCAGGAGATTTGCTGGCATGTCCCATCAGTCTTACTGAACATTTGGACTTGACTTTTTAATATTGAAAACAACACAAATCATGCATTGTGGGGTAGAATACAAAGTCTACAGGGTTTTTTTTTTTCCCCCACGAGTTTTTAATATGAAATTTGGAACTTGAGGAAAACATTGCATTTGGATCGGTCTGCTTCAGGCCTCGTACCCTCTCCCCGCAAGAATTTCTCTGCTGGTGGGAAAATTGCCAAGACCCAACCAATTCTAGGGCAGCACTGACAAGCACAGTGTGGAGTGACGTGTACACAGGAGGAGAGCAGGAAGGGTTTTGAAGGAGGAACCCCAAGCCAAGATCAGAGCCCCAATGTACAGCTGGGGATTTATCCACACGAAGAACCCCAGGGGGAGGGAGGAAGCATGTCAGGTCCAGGGAACCGTCAGTAAGTTTGGGGTGACCAGAACACCAGCTGGGGCTCAGGGAGTGATAAAAGATTGGGGAGTTGAAGTGACAAGGGCCAGATCGATTGTGGTGTTCTAAGGAGTTGGGGTTCTACTTGAGTGGGGTGGGAAGCAGCCAAGTGAATTTATACAGGGAAGTTGCATTAGACTCAATTTCCAGAAATGGCCACAGAGCATGTTGAAGGATGGGTGAGAAGCGGGCGTGTTCAGAACCAAGCGCTGCAGGGAAGCCATTGTAACAGCCATATGAGAAACGATGCTGTCCAGATGCAGGCTGGAGGCAGGGGACGACTCCCATAGCTATTTGGAGGTAAAATCAACAAAGTGGTTTGGGGGGGGGGATAAAGTGTGTGTTTACAGCCCACATGGGGATGAGGCTCTTGCTGGGCCATGGATCTTGCATCGAGGTTGGAGCATTAAGTCAGGGGAGCTGAGGCGGGTCTGGGAGAAAGCAGGGGCAGCCCGGGTCTGAGGAGAGTGGCTGTGGAGCCCTGGAGGGCCAGACCTGCGTCCCCTGGTGCTGCTGGTGGTGAGGTGCTGCCAGAACTGGGGTGTGGGTAGCGCCTTTCCGGCTATTGCTTGCTAATTATAATCTCCATTAAAAGAGGAAGGCAATGTCAGCGAAAGGAGCCCAACCTTTAATGTCAAAAACAGCCTCACCAGAAAACCCAGAACAGTGACCTTGATTTCACCCTCAATGCCACCTCCTCAGAGAGGCCTTGTCTTAGCGTGCCCCTCCCCGCAACCAGATGACTGCAGCAGCCTCCTAACTTGCCTCCGGTTCTATTCCTGACCCCTATAATCCATTATCTGCATAGCAACCAGCATTTAAAAGCATCATCATTTAAGAACAAAAGTCAGATCCTTTCAGTGACCTCTGGTGGCTTCACCTTGCACTTCAAACTCTGAGCTTTCTACGGTAGCCTCCGCGATTTTGCCCTTCCCGGCAAACCTCATTTGTTAACATTCTCTCACTGCAAGCGCTTTGGACTGGTGTTCTGTGGTGGTGCCCAGCTTGTCCCCACCTCTGGGCCTTAGCATGTCCTCAAGACTGGAACCCTTCCCCATCTGCTTGATACTTCCATATCTTCACTCAGGCCGCACTTTACCTGTTCCAGCCGGCCCTGGGTCAGTCACTGTTCCAATAACGATAGCTGGTATCTTATCTTTGTGGTTGTTTGGGGCTTCCAAGAGAACTTAGAATAAGGACCTTATTGTTGACGTCCACTCTTCCTCTGCACACAAATCCATAGAGCTCTTCTCAATTGCAGTGTGCACCAGCGTCCCCTGGGGGCGCTCATGAGAACCAAGACGGCTGCATCCACACCCCGGGTACCTGCCTTAGGAGGGCCAGATAGCACATATTTTAGGCTTGGTGGACCATGTGGTCTCTGATGCAGCGACTCAACTCAGCTTTTGTATCACTAGGAAAAACATCACCATAAACAACACGCAAAGGGACAGACAGGGTTGTATACGAGGCCGGGTCATCAGGCTGGAGACCATAAGCTGAGAGCCGGCCAAGGGGCAGGCAGCTGTTTGCGATGGGCCTGGGTTCACGAAGCAGCTGTGACTCTGGAAGGTGTGACATGGGAGTAACAATGCCTGCTGTGGGGGCCTGTGAGGACTATGGGCTAGTCCATGGGAAAGATTTATTGCTGTGAGTGAATGCGCAGCACACCTGTCCCCATCACCATCACCTGGGAGAACATGCAAGTAAAGCCACAAGACGTACCAGCTCACCTGGGGCTGTGGCCATACAGGTCTGTGGCCGAGAGACCACATAGGAGCACTGCCTGGAAGCTGAAGGACATCAGAACAGAGTGCCCCAAGAAACAAGTCGAGTCAGCAGCTGTGTCAGTGGGAACGGATTTAGTAAGGTGAGGACGGAGCAAACGCCCTGGATTTGTCACTGTGGCGAGCATTTAGGCAGTCCTGGTAACAGCGGCTCCCGTGGTGAGGGATAAGAATCTCACTATGGGGAGTTCAAGCAGAAAGGAGAGGAGACAGTGAAAATAATGGGAGGTAGGCAGTGTAGTGAAGAAAACGTTCAAGAGCATCTATTGAACTAGTTAGAACTTTTTAAAAGCACAAGGGCTACTTATAAATACATTATTTTTAGTGTGCTTTCCATAATTACTCTAATTTTCACCATGAAATAAAAAAGTAGTACCTGAACCTCTATCCATTTGTGGTAGGAAGATTCAGCTCTTAGTGCTTTCTGGCGACGCGCAGAATGTCCTGGTTGGAAGCTCATAGACAGCCGGGTTTAGGGAGGAGGGTTCCGTTCAAGAAATGGTGTTGATATTTGGGGTACCCACTGCTGAGAGAAATTTTCCCTGGAAAATACAGTTTTAGGCCCATGGCACTGTGGGAAATCTTTTATGTCAGCTTTCCTGTCTCTTACATCACTCTCCGAATTCAAGGACATTGTTTTCCTTGGTAGTTAGACCAGCTTGTAGGCCTGTTCTTAAAGGAATTCTCAAAAATAAGCCAGTCACAAGAACCAGAACCATAGGGTCCCACTAATGGGAGATGCTCAGATGTCAGCATGGCAGATAGGAAGGAGAAGGGAGGTCGAGATGGGAGGGTTGGGAGGGGTCGGGGCTGTGAAGTGCAGTTGAGTTTCACAGGATGAGGAGAGTCTTGCAGGTGAATGGTGATGTTGATGTACAAATGCATTTCTTGCCTCTGAACTGAACGCTTAAATATGGTTAGGATGCTAAATACCATGTGTATTTGAATATATTTTTTTTTAACTGGGGGAAAAAAATAAAGCAGGAAAAATCCTTAAGATGAAATACTAACATTTTCCACTTGATCATTTTTAGGTGAACCAACAGTTTTCCTCTTTGTGCTAAACAGATCCCGTGTAATATATTGGCCATAGTGGGGAGAAGGAACTCTCCCCTCCCTGGCCTTTTACCATCAAACATTTCAAACTTACAGAGAGGCTAAAAAAAAGAAAAAGAGAAAAAAAAAGAAACGGGTATAACGAACTCCTGTGTACAAATATTTATGTTTTTTCTGGATCGTTTGAATATAAGTTGCAGTGTTGACAGTTTACCCCTAAATACTTCTCTGTGTATCTCCTAAAATCGAGATTCTCTGAGTACCACCCAATCCAGAAACTTAATACTGATTTCATATCATTAATGTATAGTCTGTTCCTGTATGCAGACAATGATCTGGAAGAAGAAGAAATTTAGAAAATGGTCCTGTTTACAACCACATCCCAAAATATTAAATACCTAGAGGTAAACCTAACAAAGTTGCTGAAGGTCCTAAAAATACAGTCCATTTTCTAAGTCCCCTGAGTGTCTAAGAAGTATAAATGTTAAGGTACGTGCGTGTGGGTCCAGGATCCAGTGGGGGTTGTATGTTGCATTGTGCTGCTTCTATCTTTTATTACTCTGGTGTCTTTGAAGAGCCCAGGCCACATTCTCATTTGTCTGATGATTTCCTCAAGATTAGATCTGGGATCGGTTTTGGGGTAAGAATGTTGGAGAGGCATTTTGGTGAGCTCCACATTGCATCATCTAGGACATACAAGTGTCACTATGTCCCTTTTTTTTTTTTTAACTTTTTTTTTTTTTTAAGATAGATTTATTTATTTATTTATTTATTTATTTATTTATTTATTTATTTATTTATACAAGCACTGGGTACGGTCAGAAGCGCAGGAGGGTGAGAGAATTCACCAGAGCCAGAGCAGGGAACATAACAGACTGACCGACGAAGTACACTGCTGAGAGGAGCAGCGGGCAGCAGGAGAAGTCTGCGTGCCATGTGGGACCCTCGCTGGCGGCTGGGGATTGAACTGGCACTGCAGAGGCAGTTTCGCAGCCCAGCACTCAACCGCTGCACCACCAGGGGAGGCCCACTATGTCCCTATCTTGATGACACAGTTGAATACATTTAGCTAATACGATGTTTCTCAGCTCTTTCTCCTCATTAATAGGTCTGGGTGGCACTTGGATTTGTGACTATTCTGCTTTCTGTCCACCTTTCATGCAACTGTGCCAGCATTTTTTTAAAAAAGATTTATTTATTTATACAAGAACCGGGGTACAGGCCAGATGTGCGAGAGGGTGAGAGGACTCACCAGAAACAGAGCGGGGAACAGAACAGGCAGACTGAGGGGAGCAGCGGGCGAGACAGGAAAGGTCTGCTGTACCATGTGGGTCAGCTCCCTGGCCGGGGGGATCGAACTCAGGCCTTCAAGGTGATAGCGCTGAGACTTATCCCCTAGCCCACCAGGGAGGCCCTAAAATCTTTGTTGTAAAGGAGATAATGAAGTTTAAAGAGGATTTAACTTCTCCAGAATTATAAGACTAGTAAGAGCAAGTTCCAGGACCTCAACCTGAATCTTTCTTTCTTTTTTGTCATAGTAATTAGTCTCTTAAAAAGCAATTAAGATATATAATAATGAAACTGTGGTTGGCTCCCCATCACTGCCAGCTCCCTCCAGAACAGAGACTAAATGCCAAATGCCTGGAGCCTTGTGGTTCTTTGCACTTCTTAGCATTGCCATTGAGAGCTCCGTGTGGGGTGGCCTTAATGGGAGATGGGGGCGGGGGGAGGTCGGTGTCCTCTGGGATGCAGGGAATACTTGCTTTGTGGCTTGGAGACCTCTGTTTGAAAACCATCCATGGTCATACTAACCCTTCTGTCTCGTGACAACCTGTAGCTGGGTCACTCCCAAGGAAGCAGGAAATCTGGACAATATATTTCAAAATGTTCTGCTTGTGCTGTGATGAGCTTTTATTATGTGAAGTTCTCATTTCTTAACTCCTCTTGTTTTCTTTTCATTTCTTTCTTCTTTTATATATTTTACATCATTTTTCATTTTTGCACAATATGTGCATTTTCTCTTGCTTTATTTTCAAAGAAATGCAAGCTTCTTTTCATTAACACGGGGAACCTTTTTATTTATTTATTTTTTTCACATCTTTTTTTTTTTTTTTTTTAATAGAGGCATGTTTTTATTTATTTATTTGTTTGTTTGTTTTGTTTATACATGCACTGGGTACAGTCAGAAGCACGGGAGGGTGAGAGAATTCACCAGAGCCAGAGCGGGGAGCAGAGCAGGCAGAAGGACTGAAGTACACTGCTGAGGGGAGCAGCGGGCGGCAGGAGAGGTCTGCGCGCCATGTGGGACCCTCCTCTGGTGGCCAGGGAGCAGCCGGGGATCGAACCGGCGCCGCAAAGGCCGCGGGCAGCTTCGCAACCCAGCGCTCAACCGCTGCGCCAACCGGGGAGGCCCAACACGGGGAACCTTTTTAGACCCTTTTTCCTTTAATCTCTCCCTCCCATAAAATTTGAGTAAATCAAATATGGTATATTTGTACATTCTCTGTATATTTGTGCTTTATGTATATAAAGGGTACCTTTCTTTTAATTCCACAAAAACCTTTTTTTTGCCTTTGGAGCGATGGTGCCCGCATTGAGAATGTATGGAGTAGGTGGAGAAATGGGGGATGCATTTGATTTATATTAAAATAGTATTTTTAAAGGTTTTATGTATTTATACAGGAGTTGGGGTACAGGCCAGAGGTGCGAGAGGGTGGAAGGATTCACCAGAGACATAGCGGGGAGCAGAGCAGGCAGATGAACCGAGAACACTGCTGAGGGGAACAGCGGGTGAGACAGGAGAGGCCTGCCGCGCCATGTGGGTATCTCCCTGGCCGTCTGGAAATCGAACCAGTGCTGCAGAGGCTGCAGATAGCTTCACAGCGCTGAGCTCAACCTGCTGCACCACCAGGGAGGCCCTTAAATAGTATTTTTAAATAGAGTCTTTCTTGAGTAATTAAATGCATCCATAGATCATTTCACCCCTAGCAGTGCCACAGTCTTCTTTTCACTACCTGGAGGCTAAACTCACCCTACTGCTAGAAGGTGGTATTATTTCATCCATAGGGAGCTTCAGGAATTACAGTCCTAACTTTTTTCCATCCGAAGAGCTAATTGGAGCTATTGGCAACACTTGTGAACTCAGGTGTTTCCCAGTGTTGTCTTTCCCTGGAATTTCTTGATGTGTCAGCCGCTGCTTAAATGCATTTTAGCATGTGGGGGTCCATGCATGGCCCTCAAAATAACCCCCACTTTCTGGACTGCAACCTCAAAGAACTCTCGTCAAAGGGAGTAAAGGAGACTCCAGTTAATTTTTGTTCTTAGCGTTTATCCAGTACAGACTGTCTTGTGTGCTTTTTTCCCCTAGAATTCCTCTGTGTGTCTGTCTTTTCATGGTTATTTCTGGCCTCTCTCTCCTTTCATCTTTTGTTTTCTGCATTTTCCCCAGGACTCCTTTCATTTCTCTTTTCCTCCCTTTTTATTTCCTCTCTCTCCTACATGTGATCTCCTTTCTCTCCACCCAGGACTATGAGAGCAAACTGCAGGCCTTGCAGAAGCAGGTGGAGACCCGGTCCCTGGCCGCAGAAACGACCGAAGAGGAAGAGGAGGAGGAGGAAGGTGACGTGGAGATGAGATGTCAGATCCCAGGAGCTGATCAGGCCTCCTACTGGGACCACAGCTGGGGTTGATCTTAGCTGACCCTGCCGTTTAGTGACCTCTTACTGAGCCTCTTTAAAGTTGAGCTGAGAGATGCTCAGTGCCGAAAATCCAGGCTGCAGTCTCCAAGGTGGGACTGGTGCTCTGGGCTCCCCTCAGCAGCCGGGTCTGGATGTGGCTTGTGCTTTCTCACCCTGACTGCACACGGGGCTTCATTTCACGGTGCAGGTGAACCCAGAGCTTAACACCTGTTACGGTGTTGTTCTATTTCCTGGTTTATGGTCTATGTCAAGATTTCCCAGTGAGGACTTTGAGGTACATTACTGCACATTAAAGTAATTTCTAGTAGATTTCTAATCACCGTACTTAATCACCCCTATTTATCTTAGGTTTCCCCGAATTTTGTAGCTGAATTGGGGTCTTTATTTTTAGTCACTGCCTTATAATACAGTATGTTATTCGTCACAATGCACTTAGCCTCTCACCTCTGTGAGTGATCCCGAGGCTTCAGATTAACTTTGAAGACTCTTGATTGATGTACTAAATTCTTTGCTTTTAAATGTCTGGGTGATCTATGGCTTTTTTCCCTGTACTAGAAAGAAAAAGTAGATACATATGAAGTACTACGCATTGGGGATGTTCATTAAACCCCGTGGTCAAAATAGATCTTTCACCAGAAGATTTTTAAATGAATGGGATTACTATTTTAAATGAATGGGATTTTTAGGTTTTCTGAAATGCATATGCTTCTTTCATAAAGCAACAGAATTTAGTAAGCTTTCCTGAAAATAAGAAATACAAAAGCAGCTGAATGGAGAAAAACTGGAAAACTTGATAAGCATCTCGAGAGAAGCAGGTGTAAGCGGCGCAGGGAGAGGCCCCCCTGACTTTGCCCGTTGCTCTTCCAGTTCCTTGGACACAGCATGAATTCGAGCTGGCCCAGTGGGCCTTCCGGAAATGGAAGTCCCACCAGTTCACTTCATTACGGGACTTGCTCTGGGGCAATGCTGTGTACCTGAAGGAGGCCAACGCCATCAGCGTGGAACTCAAGAAGAAGGTAGGGAGGCTGCCTGAGCCAAAGCCCAGCCCTGCAGCGCCTCATGGCTCTCACCCTGGGCACCCCTTGCCTGGGGTCGGCTCAGCTGCTTTGTGTTAGGGAGGGGACAGGTCATAGGTACCTTTACTCAGTAGGTGTGCCTGGAACACAGTAGGTGCTAACTAAATATTTATTAAATGAAATTTTGAAAATAATGTTTTCTAGCTCATTTTACAAAGAAGGAGGCTGTACTGCTGCCTGAGCTTGAGAAACATATTAGTAGATGCATACTAGTAGAAAATCATTTCTCCTGGGTTACTGTGAGTCTCAATTTGCTATTAGTTTAACACCATTCAATTTGTGTAGTGGACAAGCACGTGTGCCCTGTATCCAGCCAGTCGGTCCCATCCTAGCGTCCCGGCTGTGCTGACCCTCCCAAACCCAGCGGCCCTGGACAGCACCCCCTGCCCCCACCTCAGGGATTCTGTGAGGAACGAAAGAGCATCAGAAGTGCTGACACAGCGCCAGACCATGGAGAAAGCATGGGTCATATAGTGCATGCAAAGCATTTATCTGTGGTACAACTTTCAAGAGTAACTGTTGCAATCCTCTGGATTTTTTTTTTTTTTTTGCATAGAAGAACTGGGGCGGACACCAAAGGTGTGGAGAATGAGGGGATTCACCAGAGACAGAAAGAGGGTGCAGAATAGGCAGATCTAAGTACACTGCTGAGGGGAGCAGCAGGCGAGACAGGAGAGGTCTGCTGCACCATATGTGGGTTAGTTCCCTGGCCAGAAATCAAATTCAGGCCGCAGTGGTGACAGCTCTGAAACTTAACCCCTAGGACACCAAGGAGGCCCAGCAATCCTCTGGATTTAAGATAGAAAACCATGACATGTGTCCATCCCCTCCCATCAGTAAGAGATTGGAGAGGCATTCTTGGACCTACCTTACACCCTCTTGTATAAATCCTGCAAATGTCTTCATTCAGGCAACCAAAAAATACTTTTGGAGATTTTTAGCTTGTACAAAAACATTGTGCATGCCAGACCAGGAAGGCAGTCTAGGTAAGTAGCTTAATCTGAAGTTAGGATTATTCTCTATGATAACTATACCAGTGGCCCTTTTGTAGTGACTGTCAGGCTATTTGTTAACCACATATTACATGTTTGGCTGTGCCCTGCTGGCTGGAAATAGAAAGGCATTTGCTGATGGTCTGTCTTTCCTTTTAGGTGCAGTTTCAGTTTGTGCTGCTGACTGACACCTTGTACTCCCCTTTGCCTCCTGAACTACTTCCCTCCGAGATGGGGAAAACTCACGAAGACAGGCCCTTCCCCCGTACAGTGGTGGCAGTAGAAGTCCAGGATCTGAAGAATGGAGCAACCCATTACTGGTCTTTGGAGAAACTCAAGTATGAAAACATCCATAAAGTCAGTTGTTTCATTTAGGAAATACACACTCGTGAGTCCTTCAACTGGGCCCCCTCACACTCCCCTAAGGTCTCTGGTGCTTCTGAACGCAGCTGATGAAGCTTATTTCCACCCACTTCCTTTTAAGTGAGTGGATCCTACTCTGTGCTTCACACACATCATGGAAATTTGCCCTCCATCGACCCTGTGCTAAGTTTTAAACATTATAAGTTCGTAAGACTTGTTGGGTTCAGGAAGCATTCACCTTTTCTCTCCTGAACCTCCTGGTGATCAGTGACAGAAAGAAAGTCACCACAGCTCTTGAGCTGTGTCTACTGCTCCAATGGGTTTGAGACGACACCCCACTGAACTGCTTTTCTCCCATGGCTCCGTGGAGCTTAGGTGGCCATTCCCGACTTCCTCTGGTTTGTCTCTAGACTCGCACGCTGTGGATACAGATTTTTTTGGTTTCTGTGCACTTGGTCTTTGTTCTCTTAATAACATGGAGTGGTAGGAGCAGTTTTATTTTTGTTTTTAATCTCCTAAAATATTAAAGCAGGTGCATTGCACACCCATCCTTAACCCTGTGCTCTCTGTGTTTCCCACACAGGCAGAGGCTGGACCTGATGCGGGAGATGTACGACAGGGCTGGGGAGGTGGCCTCCAGCGCCCAGGACGACAGTGACTCTGCGGTGACGGGCAGCGACCCATTTTATGATCGGTTCCATTGGTTCAAACTCGTGGGCAGGTATGGGATAGCCTGGTTGATTTCTTGTTTTTAAAAAATAAATCGTTTCGTTGTTTACAACCTCAGTGGATAGTATAAAACGTTAAAAGAAGGGTATAAAAAGCCCCGTGTATAAACCCAGCGTATGGTCTTATCCACTCGGACACAACCACTGTTTACTTCCCTTCAGCTTTGCTCAAAATGCTGTTGGTTTTGAAGCTCATAACTTCAGTCAAAGTAATTGACTGTCTCCCCTGCTTCTCAGCTCCATTCACAGAAAGCCCCACAATTGAATATTAGAGATTTATAAGAAAAAGAGAACCTGTGTCTGTATCTTGCACGGTTCAGAATCACAGGTGGCTAGCTTTCCTGTCAGACGGCAGCTCTCCGTGGTCGGACTTGACCTACTTTCTTAAAAGCAATTCATCTCACTCTAGTCTTTGCCAGGGGTGAATTAATTGCACGCCTTGGTAATCCACACAAGCCTCTCTTGTGTATGCATTACCTTCTGCGTTTAATGAAAATAAATAGTGCCTGGGTGAGTCCACGTTGAATCAAGTTCTTAGAGGTTTGGAATGTAAAAAGGCAAGAAGCATAAGTTTTCAACATAATGATTGCAGAATTTGAATTGTTTTTCAATTCAAATTGAAAGTTAGAAACTTTCTGAAAGTTAAAATCAAAATCAGAGACACGCTACAGCAGGGGGAGGAAGGAGTAGGATCAGAACAAGGGGGGTGGGAATTGTATGGGGACTATAACCAAGATGAAAAAGCATACATTGTGCAAAAATGAAAAATGATGTAAACAATATACAAAATTAAAAAAAAAAAAAAGGCAGAGCTGAACATCGTAGTGTTATCTAGAAATGGAGTGAGAGTTTTCCACACTACTCTGTTGGTAGTGTTTTTAAAAGAGATGAATTGGCCAAGCACGTCTTATCCAAACATAACCATTTCATCCATGTATTTTCTGCTCTGAGATGGAGAGAGAATTGGAGATTAAATCTTAAGTGAAGATTTAAGCCCTTACCATTTCACCTGACGCTGAGTGCCTCCTTGAGGGCTGGCTGCTGATCTTTTGTGTGAACTGGAGAGTAAACATTTGCCAGCACACCGTGCACCTGGGTCACCTGGGTATTGTCCTCATGTGTTTCCTTTGCTTTCCTACTCCAAGGCCTAGTACTTACTCCCTTTCACCCGAACCAGATGGTTTACACTCATTTTATCCTTTTGCTTTTCCACTTGCTTTTACTGTGTTGATTTCCTGGTGGGTTCTGTCCTGTTGGCACCTACAGCTTCCTGTTTAACCGACTATTCCTCTCTCCCTGGCTGTGTCCCTCGGCTCTTACCGGGTGTCTAGCTCCCCCATTTTCCACGGCTGTGTGAATGAGCGCCTGGCCGACCGTACACCCTCCCCCACTTTTTCCACGGCCGATTCCGACATCACGGAGCTGGCCGACGAGCAGCAAGATGAGATGGAGGATTTTGATGATGAGGCGTTCGTGGATGACACCGGCTCAGACGCGGGCACGGAGGAGGGATCGGACCTCTTCAGTGACGGGCATGACCCGTTTTACGACCGATCCCCTTGGTTCATTTTAGTGGGAAGGTTGGTGAGGTTCTTGTGAGAAAGGCAAAAAGGGACCAGCTCTTGCTCTAAAGAGGCTCCTTGTGCAATTTTGGGTGACCTTGCTTTTTAGCCACTCAGCTTTGGAGAAACTGATCTTGTCTGTGAGGTCTTGGCCTGCGGGAGCAGCAGGAGGCAGGGCGAGCACTCTGCCTGGGGGAACTTGCACTTAAATTGCCCGGTGATTTTGTTCTGAAGGAGGAAACCCCAGAAGAGAAAGTCACTGTAAAGCTGAGAGTCCGTGTTACAGTGGGCGGTGCTGGCTGAGTGCGGGTGGGAGGGAGGCACTTGGTGACAGGGCGGGCCGAGCCCTGCAGGAATCATGAAGATGAAGCAGATTTGGTAGGGGTAGTTGGCTCAGGCTGCGTTTTTTGGCTGTGTCTTTTTGGCTCAGGCTGCGTTCAGCGAGGCATCTGGAACATCAGGTTTCTTGTATCGGAAATGGATGCCTTTCTTTGGCCTTTTGCACTGAGCCAATCTACAGACATTTGGCCCCCTAGATTTTTAGCTACGATTCTCCTAGGCCCAGCACTGGGCGCTTGGTGACGATTCTCCTAGGCCCAGCACTGGGCGCTTGCTCAGTGCTCCACGGAGTTGCTTCGCATAAAGCCCGGGCCCACGGCGAGCCTCATCTCTGACTCCAGCTGCCGCGGTGCAGAGCCCCACGCTCATGCTCCCAGTACTGGGGTCTCCATCTACATATGGGCTTCATGCCGCAGTGATTCCAATTACAGACTCAGCAGTGCAGCGCTCACTGGATTAAGTCCAGGTTTTAAGGTTTTTAAATTTAATTTCACTGGTGCATTGGAATCGCATAGTGTTGTGTCCTTTAAAAAGCAGGGAATTCTGTTGGCGTGGTTGGAGAAACACCAGTTATCTGGTAAAGTGCAGCTAGGAGGGACATACAGTTGTCAGACTTAGCTCATGTGTGCTGTTGGCGACCCAGTGAGAGCTAAATAAATAATGGTGAAAATGATCGCAGTACTGGAAATGGGGAAAGTGAGGCTTTCCCAGACACGCACGCCGTTATCACGGCCGGCGTCTCCAGGTTATATATGGCGAAGGGGCTCTTGTTCATTTTTTTCAATGAATAAACATGAAGAGGTTATGTAACCATGACTCTTGTTTTCTGCTGGTGTATCGCCAGAAATAGATGCTTAGAGTTTCAGGGAAGCTGGCTTATTAAAATTGAAAAAGGTGGTTCTACGTACAAAAAAAATGCTGCTGTATTTTCTGGCTGTGTCCTTCAGCACTCTTCCGTCCTAAGATGGCAACGTGAGAACCACACTCCATCCCTGCGCAGCCTGGGCCTGGTGCCTTGTGCAGCTGGTGCTCTCACCCGGCACAGCAAGGGGCTGGCGGCCTCACTTCACATGGCCAGACCCAGGAGGTGACTTAAACCGAGGCCTGTGGTGTTCTCAGGCTGAAAATGAAGTATTAGGGAGGAAGAAGATCCTGAAAGGGCTTGTTGATCTTTCAGATTCTGTCATTCACACTAACAAGATGAGTATCTCGGTTAAGAGTTCTGCCCAGAAGCGTTTGCATTTGGAATCGGTTATATGGGAAATTTAAGTCAGAATCCTACTTAATGTAGAAATCCATTCATTTGAGATATATGTATTATTTTCTCTCCAGTTTTATTCATCTTCATCGGGTCAGATTTAAGTGTTGGTGTAAAGCTTTTCAGGTGAAATGTGTATGTAAATAAGGCTCAGAAATTGGCCTTTCCGTTTGGGCTCCCAGGTTCTAAAACTGACTTTGCCTTTTAAGAGGGGTTTTAGAGGAGGAGGTGAGATCAGAATAGGCAATGGAGTGAAGGGTAGCACTTCACTTTCACTCTTGACTGCATTTCTCTTCTACAAACAAGATGTGTGCTCGTGTGACACCGCTGGGTTGGGAGGTGAGGAGAGGGACTTGTTCTCGTTCTTGTGGCTCACAGGATTGGGTCTCCCCTATTGGCACATCACTGCAAATACGATTCACTTGTAAAAAATTCTAGTTTCTTGTGAAATTCCATTTGTAGGTGCTGTTTCTTGACCTTTGGCTGCCTCCGGTGAATTTTTTAATGAAAATTAAAAGAGCTTGTCCCTTTAGCTATTCTCTTGGCATGCTGGGATGTTATCAACCATCCATCATGATTGGGGATGAAAATGTGAAACATTTAAGCTAGTCTTCTGGGTTGCAAGGGGGCAAATGATGACTATTCTGTGACCTAAGCACCTGAACTGACATTCTTCCTTTAACTAGAACCATAATTATGCTCATTTTTCCTTATCTTTATGTTTAAAAATTTGTTTCCCTTTTTGGTGTAACTTCACAGAACTTTCTGCTAATACCTGCTTTCTCTCTTCCCCTCTGTCACCCCTGTTCTCCTTCAGTCTGCTAGGTGAGGGTTTATTAGGACTCGAGAGAGCTGAGTACTGATAAAAATTCCGGCCTAGGAAACCTCAGGAAAACTCTCCAGCTTTGGTTGGGACTGAGGGCCATGCTGACCAGAGCTGCCTGGGCCTGGCGGGCCCAGCAGCCACGTGGGACACCCCTGCTCCTGCCACAGAGCAAGGGGATCCCCTTTTTCAAAAAGGGAATGCTCCCTGTTCTCCCACATCTGGAATAACCACTGCCATAGGCAGAAAGGAGATTCCCATCTTTAACGTGTGCTCTAAGTGCTTCATGGGGGGTCTAAACCTGTGTGCTCTGCCTGTCCACAGGTGAGCCGTCTACAAACTAAAAACAAGGGTTCCTGGTTTCAAATAACTTTTTAAGCATGAAAATATATATCTGTAAAAATCAGCATAATTAGGAATCTAAACCTGTTCCCTACAGTTAATACCCATCATGAGGACCGTTTGAAAATCCACCTGGTATAAAGTTGGATAACTTTGCTTCTCACGCTCTGGTGTAACCCATATTTCTGGAAAACCTTCCGTGTACCTAAAGGTCAAGGAGCAATCATTTTCCCTTTCCTTTTTGTCTCTGTCCATGAGATGTTCAGTCACTGCCCGATATTTTTTGAGTATGTTCACCCAGTACACGTGCCAGGCCGTCTGCGGGCAGTGGAGCAGCCCACGGCACGCGTCCCTCTGGTGAACTTAGCCGTCAGTGGTGAGACAGGCAGGTCGAGTATCACGTCGGTAAATGTCAGTCACAGCGGGGATAGATTGCGTGTTCCTGAGACCCTGTAACACTGGGGGCACCTGTGGAGAGTGGGGTTGGAAGGAGACATAATGGTGTGACATCAGAGCCACCAGGTGGGCTCAGAGGACGGCAGGCAGGAGCAGCGCGTGCAGGGCTCTGCATGCCCTGGGCACTGAGCAGGCCAGTCGGCCAGGCCCTGAGAGCGTGAGGGTGGCTGTGTGTGTGCTGACCTCGGATGCCAAGACCTCCGTTTGGCACCTCACGCCAAATTCTTAGCTTTTAGATTCTGTCACAGTAGTTGATGTTTGTGAATCTTGCTTATAAACCTTCTCAAAAGACTTTTCATTTTTAATTTTTGAACAACAAAACTTTGACCCTCTGTTTCTTGGCGTTGCCCTCCCCACCTCTGCAGCAGACTGAAAGGGAAATAGACCTCACCTGACCTGACTTAACGTTCATTTGCAGTTTTTTTGGTTACACTTTTCATTCATTTCTCATTTATGTTTTAAGGTTTTATTAACATTTGTTTTCCTGTGGTGTAGTTTTGTCTATTTTCAGAATTGTTTCCATTACTTTTGAGTTGGAATCCCAAGAATCCATTTCACCTTTCTTTTCTCTTTGTCTTAAAGTAGGTTTCAGAGTAGGAAAAGGAGCATACAAGCCAGGCTTACGTGTCACGTTTAGTTCTGTTTATTTCTTGATGCAAATGTTTACTCATTGTCTTGTCTTGTGTTCAAAGATCAGCGTATACCAAGTGGGATGACGGAAGTAACAGTGGGAACTGGATTCTCTTTCCCATCCATTTAGTGGAAGGGGAAGCTCTGTGGTCACCAGTTTTTACTGCTTTTTTAAAAAAAAGGAATGACTACAAAATAGCATAACAACAAAAAAAAGAATACAAGTGTGAGAGGACTTTGCTAGTTTGTTTGGAATAGAAAATATTAGGTTTGTAACTTCTGTAGATGTCTTTGTGAATTTAATTTTGATCTCCGGGAGTAAAAGCACCCCATAAGGGGCCAGCTGTCTCCTCCCTTAGCATTTATCCTGATGCCCATCCGGAGTCTGCTGTCGGTTTGCTGCTCAGAGACTTCTGCCTGCACAGCCTCTCTGCCTGCACAGCCTCTCTGCCCTCACAGTCTCTCTGCCCGCACAGCCTCTGCCCATATGTGCCAGTCACCAGCCTAAAGATAACTGTCACTTTTCAGAGTAAAATAAAGACCCCTATTACTGTGACTTGAACTCTGTTTCATTCATATTAATTGTATTCCCGTCACCTTTTCATTCATCTCCTGATTTCTGTTTTATCTATGGGAAAAACAAACCAAAACCCTTGTGCAGTTCTTCACATTTAAAGGCCAAGCTCTGTGAGGGGCTCTCTTTCCCCATGTTGGCAGTACCCAGCAGTATCTAGAAAGTCTGCTTCCAATTGTTACTCTTCCACCCACAGAGGTAAAGTCTGCAGGGGAGAATTTGGTGTAAGTTGGTCTTTGTCAACCGCTTGACCAAGCATTTGCATTTGTTTATCTGTCATCTGTGCTGACACAGCAGCTGGAGGCGGTGGGAGTGACAGAACAGAGGGGGCCGAGGGAGCCCAGAAGCCAGCTCAGGGTTCATGAAGAATGTATGTTCTGGGAAAACTGAAATCCAGCCTCTCCTCTGTGGGACGCTTAGGTGTCTGTCTCCGCTCTCTGTCCCCAGGGCCTTTGTCTACTTGAGCAACCTGCTGTACCCTGTGCCCCTGATTCACAGGGTGGCCATCGTCAGCGAGAAAGGCGAAGTGCGGGGCTCGCTTCGTGTGGCTGTGCAGGCCATTGCAGGTAGGTACCCTCTCCTGAGGTGAGGGCTGTGGGTTCCATGCCCCCAACAAGCATGCAGGCCTGTGTGGGCCCTGCCACAGGTCCGAGTACAGGCTGTCATCCGCCTCTGTCCCCAGGAGGCCTGGTGCTTCCTTTCTGACTATTGTCTGAGTATCCTGAGGAGACGCTGTTTAGTTTGGGCTCCTGCTATTGTGGAATATTGGGATAAAGGGATTTCCTTGAACTTCATAAAGTCATTTGCATTTTTAAATAATGTATGGAACTGCTTCTGGAGGAACAAGGGATTTTCCTGACGTGCTTGCCTGGCCAGCTTTCCCTCAGGGCACTTTGTATTACCTTCTCTGTCCTGTTGTTATGGGGGCAGCAGGAGGGGCACCCTGGGACTCCAAGCCTGCCTGCTCTAGATGGGTTCTGCCATCCGCCACTTCAAAACAAAGCATACTCTAGTGCGTGAGAACTTCAGTGGAAAGGAGCTTTCATACAATCAGTGTGTGATAGAGAGAAGGGAAAGAATAGATAAAATAATTTTCACACAAAACACCCAAAGTTACCCATCCCCTCGTGGGTAAAGTCCCAGCCAAACAGGGTTGACCCAAAGCAGGACCGCTGGGGTGCAAAGGCCTGCCACAGTCTCAGGCTTGTGGGGACCCATAGGAAAGGGACAGAGGGGCCAGGCAAGTCAGGCCTGGTGCCGAGGACTCGGGGACGTGGAAGGAGACGCTTGAAACAGACGTGGGTGAGAGACCCACGGGGAGGCTGGCAATGGCAGCCTTTAGCTTGATTTTGCTCCTTTCCTTCCAGACTTGCCTGGCCCCTCTGCCCCTTTCCTATGGGTCCCCACAAGCCTTAGACTGTGGCAGGCTTTTGCACCCCTGCAGTCCTGCTTTGGGTCAACCCTGTTTGGCTGGCCCCTCTGCCAGTGTGGCTTCTTCACATGTCTGTGCACGTGTCCCCTCCAGGTCTCCTTCCTTCCTTCTCCCTATTGTCTCTTGCTTCTTGCTGCTCTGCCCCACTTTCCCTTTGGGTGGGGCAGGGAACCTGGAACCTTTCCTTTCCCTGGGGACCGCCCTGTTACTCTGTGGTGCTCTCCTATGCGTGGATCAAGATTCTGAGGCTTCATGGTGGCTGTGAGCTGGCCTATGTTCTGAGGAAGGAATGTGGCTGTTTCCTGTCATTTGTCTGCTCTCATTTCCCAGTGCCTTGCTGTGCTTAGCGACCTTCCAGCTCCTTCCCTCATTGACATGGGACAGGGTCACCCGTGTTTGGAGAGATTATGGAAGTCTGCACAAGCACCGTCTAACATTTCCAATACCTGTTGACCATCGCTAAGTATAGTTTTGCCAAGTGAAGGGATCAGTATTTCTAGGTGTGACATTCTGAATGATATCAAAAATTTAAACGACATTTTATTTCCTAGATGATCTCATGTGAGCTGCGGGGGTTGGTCAGTTCACCTGAGCAGATCGGAAGCAGCCCTTGCAGTTTAGCTGCTTCCTGCTCTTTCGTTCTTTCTTTTTTCTTTTTTTAAAGATTTATTTATCTATGCATACAAGAGCTGGGGTATAGGCCAGAGGCGTGGGGGTGGTGAGAGGATTCACCAGAGACAGAGTGGGGTACAGAACAGGCAGACTGACTGAAATACACTGCTGAGGGGAGCAGCGGGAGAGGCAGGAGGGGGTCTGCCGCGCCGTGTGGGAATCTCTGTGGCTGGCCAGCAATCGAGTGAATCGAACCCGCACTGCAGAGGCTGCAGACAGCTCCACAGCGGGGCGCTCTACCCGCTGCGCCACTGGGGAGGCCCCGTTCTCTCTTTCTTAAAGGACTTGTTCTTCAGCGTCTCCTCTCTGTGCCTGGATGATCCTAAGACTCCCTCCTTCTCACCCCAGTCTCATTCTCTCCTTGTGTTTTTTTTTCTTTTCTACTTAGCGGATGAAGAAGCTCCTGATTATGGCTCTGGAATTCGACAGTCAGGAACAGCTAAAATATCTTTCAATAATGAATACTTTAATCAGGTGAGACACCTCCAAGAAGAAAAAGGCCTTGTGGAAGGAGAAGCAAGTAGGGGGTCCTGAGGGGTTGTTTGGTCCTAGAGACCAGTTCTGGGGCCTAGAACTAGAGCTGGGATGTGGGTCACGTCTCCCCGTCACAAAGGCCAGGTAAAGAGCCAGGACGTGTGTTTCGCTGCATTGCCTTTTCTCGGCCAGCTCTCAAAACTGTCCATGTAGTTTTACAGTCTATATTATTATTTTCCTGGCAAATAAATATAAGAAGCCAGGGCACACATTATAGGACTCGCCCTGCCTTGCTTTCAGAGTGACTTTTCTTCGGTGGCAATGACTCGTTCTGGTCTGTCCCTGGAGGAGCTGAGGATCGTGGAAGGACAGGGCCAGAGCTCGGAGATCATCACTCCTCCAGAAGAAGTGAACCGAATGAGTGATCTGGGTATGTGGACGCTCCTTGTGAGCTGGGACAGTGCCAAAGAGGAGAGAGTCTGACCATTGTCCAGGGCCTAGCCACTCTCATACTAGGAGTTGAAAGAATGCCCCCCCACTTCCCCCTCTCCCCCCACCCCCTCGTGCTCTGCCCATCGTTTGAACTGGTGTGTGCTCACTTGGCCTCTAGATTTGAAGTCAGGCACTTTGCTGGATGGTAAGATGGTGATGGAAGGGTTTTCGGAAGAGATCGGCAACCACTTGAAACTGGGCAGCGCCTTCACTTTCCGGGTGACTGTGCTGCAGGCCAGTGGGATCCTCCCCGAGTACGCGGACATCTTCTGTCAGTTCAAGTAAGCCACCGCCCCCCACCACCCCCTCGACCTGGGCATGGCCTGGTGCACAGCTAGGGGCCTTAGAACCGTGAGGTGTGTGTGCGTGCGTGCGTGTGTGTGTGTGTATGTGTGAGACACGACTAGGAGTTGGAAATAAAAATCCCTTCTTCACTCAATGGGACTAAGAAACGGAAACCTACAGGGAATGAACTGGAGCTCCGGGGGGGCAGGGTGGACGGTGGCCGCGCATCCTTCAGAGGGTTCTGTTGTGGGCAGCTCCTCTGCCGGGAGTGCAGGATCTGACCCAAAGGAGCCTATTTTATTCAGTTTTTAAATGCTTTATGCTGAAATTTTCCTATTAATAAAAAGTATAAAACAATGAAGTGCCAACAGCCCCTGGACGCGCTCTCCACGCACTCAGGAGTGTTCCCGCGTCTGCACCCACAGAGCGTGGTGGTGGCAGGATCAGGTCGTTTCCCAGTCACTTTTGAGCATTTTTTTTTTTTTATAGAGGCATGTTTTTATTTATTTATTTATTATGTTTGTTTGTTTTGTTTATACATGCACTGGGTACAGTCAGAAGCGTGGGAGGGTGAGAGAATTCACCAGAGCCAGAGTGGGGAGCAGAGCAGGCAGAAGGACCGAAGCACACTGCTGAGGGGAGCAGCGGGTGGCAGGAGAGGTCTGCGCACCATGTGGGACCCTCCTCTGGTGGCCGGGGAGCAGCCGGGGATCGAACCGGCGCCGCAGAGGCCGTGGGCAGCTTCGCAACCCAGCGCTCAAGCGCTGCGCCACTGGGGAGGCCCTTCCCAGTCACTTTTGAAATAAATACTGAGTGAGATGGAAAATGTTCTTGACACAGAAATGGAAATAATGTGGCTCGATTAAAGACTGCGGGACGCTGTGCACGGACCAGGCTGAGGTCCCGAAACAGCCCCTGACAAAAGCTTGCCTGTGAGGTTCACCTGTCTTCTTCTATTATTAAGCTTTTTGCATCGCCACGATGAAGCTTTCTCCACGGAACCCCTCAAAAACAACGGCAGAGGAAGTCCTCTGGGCTTTTATCACGTGCAGAATGTAAGTGGCAGGGTCAAGGCTGCAGTAAGTTTGCTCTGTGGTGCCTGGAAGTCTCTGGTGTGAGGAATCCTCCCGTTGGGGCCCCTCTACCTTCCTCAGCCAAGGAGGGAGAAAACCTGGGCCCTGAGCCCTGGGACTGTGGGAGAGTAGATGATGGAGGGCAGGGCCAGTGGTGAGCTCATGCTCTGACTTACAGTGGGCCCCTGAGTGGGGGTGGGGAGCTGGCAGTAAAGTCTAGCATCAGCTTGAATGTGATAAGTTGTTTTCACTGTTTCCCCCCAAAAAAATAAGTATGCTCAAGTTCATATATTGTCCTTTAAACCATAAGGTATTCACGGGTTGGTTGCAATAACGTAGAAACTATTAAATACCTTTCAAGTTAAATTAAGACATTAAGACGCAGAGTGTTTCCTTTAGCGGAAGCTGTGACTACTCTAATGCCCCTCTCAGCTGCCTCCTAGGAGGAGGAAGAAGTGAGCCTCTCCTCTGGGCAGGCTCAGTGCGCTGCTCAAGCAGGCTCCTCCTTGCAGCAGCTTTCCTTCGGGGCTTTTTCCTGTCTGTCACTGATCCGAGTGCTGTTTCTGTCCTCACTTAGTCCTCACCTTTTCTCCATGGACTCCTGACTTCCATATCACAGCTGAGGTAACTGAGGCTCAGAGCAATTAGTCACTCGCCTAAGTGACAAAGCCAGGAAGAGACAGAGATGGGGCTTGAGCCCAGAGTTTGTCACTGCTTCTTCGGTCTTTCATTTTCTTGCCAGCCACATCTGGTCAGTCAGGTACCAGAGAGCAGGACAGCTCCGAAAATGGCACAAGCAAGGACAAAACACACTCTCTCTGGTTGTGTTTAATCACATGAATCCAAGCATGTGTGTTTCTGGTAGATGCTGGCTGGCTGCTGTGCGCAGGCTGTGCCTGACCCCACGGGATTGCACAGAGGAGCGTGCCCGGAACTAGAGCTATGGCCGGGGATGCATCTATAGCAGCAGTAGCACAGGAGCAAGAGACAGTGTACAGGGTTCACGACCACAGTGGGAGTCGAGAACGGAAAGATATTTCCATGAACTCAATACCCGATACTTTTTCTGTTAGGGGGTGGCCCTCGATGGCTGGATGAGAAGGAGCAGGTAGGGAGCTCCCAAAGAATGGCCTCTAAATAAAAAAGACAGGTCACACTTGCATCGTGTCCTGTCCATTATCCACCGTCCTCTTTTCATCGATGTTAGCCTTGCAGCAGGGCTTGCCGGGTAGAGATGCTTAGATGGGGAGGTCTGGGGCTGCAGTCTGGGGTGGGCAGGTGGGGGACCAGCACGTGGTGAGTGTGATTGAGCTTGACTGTGAGTGGTGAAGAGCAGCTGGACCAGAGGTCAGTTGGGGAGATGATGGAGGTTCTTGAATGCCCAAACCTTGGCAGAGTCACTGTAGAATGAAGACATGAGGGGAGACCCTGTCTTTGGGGTGGGGCCTGCATGGTAAAGTACCCAGTGCAGACCCATCACTCAAGCGCCGAAGTTCTGATCGCAGCAGAGATGTGATTTTCTTACACGAAATGTTTCTCTGGTCTCACTTGTCTGTTCCTTGCTAGATCGCCGTGGAGGTCACAGAATCGTTTGTGGAGTACATCAAAACCAAGCCTATCGTTTTTGAAGTCTTTGGACATTATCAGCAGCACCCACTTCACCTACAAGGACAGGAGCTTAACAGGTTTGGGCCAAAAGGAGCAAAGATTGTTGTTGACGTTGTCAACTGCTGTAAAGGAAGAACTCAAGGGAATAGAGGAGGCGACAGCTTTATGCATTACCCTGTTTCCTCTTTAGAGACTTCACCGCCTTTTTCTAAGACACCCAATCACTAACTTCAGGTCGAGCAAATTGAATTTTGCCCAGGTGACCTGGAGAACCATGTTTTTGTAGGAAGAGACTTTTAAATAGGATTGAAAGTTGAGGTGATGGGGACATATTGTGAGAATTGTGTTTAATTGTCCCTAATGACCCAGAACTTTAACGATGCATAAACTCTTTCTGGGGACACTACGTGGGTGAGGAAAGCAATGCCAGGGGTTCTTAGATGCAGACAGACAGAGTTCACAGAAATTTTTACTTCACTTACTGTCACAGAATCTCATTAAATGTCTCAGCCTCACTTTACCACACAGCCCTGTCAGTGACTGGTGTTATGCCAAGTTGGCAGTGCGGGCGATCTGTTCCTAAGGGGGTTACGCGAGCCATCAAAATCCAGGGGGACTCTGATCTTCAGTCTCAAAGGATCTCGTCTGCTTCCTTTGCAGCCCCCCTCAGCCTTGCCGGCGCTTCTTCCCTCCGCCCATGCCGCTCTCCAAGCCAGGTGAGCCCGCCCCGTGTCCCGCTCGGGGTCCCTCTCCCTTTGAAGGGCCGTCCAGTGAAAGTCGTGTGCGGGTTCCTGCTCCGCTTCTGCATGCCCTCTTGTGTTCCTTCCTCACAGTCTAGGTCCCAGTTTCAAATAAGAACCAGCCGGGCTCTCTCCCAGGCGGTTCTCCGGCCTTGCTAGTGCAGATTTCATAAGCTTCCCATTCCCACGTCTCTGCCTTGCGTGCAGTCCGGGAACTAGCAGCTGACCTGGCTTCCCTTTGCGTATTAAGTTTATTCTTCATGTTCATGGTTTGATTTTTCTTTATTTCCATCCTTTCTCCTCACGGCCTTCTGCTGCCTTCCTGCCCCTTGCTCATTCTCCACCTTCGTCCTCCTCTCCCGCTGCCTTCAGGCCATGCGAGAAAGATCGCGTGGTTGGGCTTCGGGCCTCCGGCAAAGCAGCTGTGCACGTGTGGGACACGCCCTGTGCTCGCCTGCTCTGCCGCTGCCACCTGCCAGGGTGGGGCTGCCACGCTGCCTTTTCTCTTCTGGCCAGTGGCCGCGGCCAGCGCGGCGGGCTGCCCAGACAAGATGGTCCGTGGCTGAGTTAGCTCTGCCTTAGCGTAGACCCATCCTCAGAGCCTGCCTGAAGCCTGGCCCTGGTGGACGGCCGCCCCCTTGCTCTGTGCTGCCTGGGCGGGACGTGGGGACTGCCCTGCGTTCCCTCAGATGCAAGGGGGCCTTGTGTCTGTGCATCTCACTGCACCCTTGGGGGAAGGGCTCCTTATATTTGGATTCTTTGCAATTATATTCTCAGTTATAAGGATTTTAATAGATTTCTTTGTATTTATGGTTTTGCTTTCTGACCCTTAAGTGACCCTTTGGCAGCCTGTCTATGGCCCAGCGTCTCTAGCTCCTCTTGTGACCCCCAGCAAGCCGGTGGCACTGACAGTGCTGGGGTGACAGCCCCACGAGACTGACAAAGCCCCGTAGCTCCTCCCGATACCTCTTTGACATAGCAGGGTAGGGGTGACATTGCGGAGACAGGCTCCAAGTGGAACAGCTTGGTCAGAGGATCAGCCGGGTAGTGGGTGGCAGAACTAACTCCCAGGGGACTGGACTCTCTCCCTGTAGGTTCTGAAGGCCCAGCTTCCGGGAGGAGCCCTCTTGGTGTTGCCAGATTTCATGATCTGCACAGTGCTTCCAAACCCACCATGTAGAATAGAATCTGAAATTCTTAGAAATACTGGGTTTGATTTCATTGGTACAGTTAAGAGTATGGAATTTAAATGAGAAGAATCTGTGTAATATATGACCTTTGACAGAACCCCTTATTTGCAGGTCAGACCCATCCATGGTTCCCAAACTTGGCTGCACCTTGGAGCCCCAAGGGCTGCAGCCTCCTGCATGGGGCGCTGTCAGCCGCCAGGCTGTGGGCTCCTCCACCTTTCAGCTCCTGACCACCCATGTGCAGGGAGGTCTGGGAGCCTCTGGCAAGGGGAGGGGGGTGTCTTTCCTCCCCCCACCTGCCTTAGTGGGCCCAAGATGCGCAGGCTCTGCCCACATCTCTCACCGGCATGGGCGACTGAGGAAGGGCTGTGAGCTCAGAGCGCGTCTCCTTGTTGGTACCGTTTGATGAGGGAGGAAGATCAACATGCCCGTTTCCCATATTGTCTGGGTCCGGGACCCCCCCACAATGTAGCTGCCGTGGGCCCTGGGTCCTCAGCAGGGAAGCCTGCCCCCGACTTGCTGCCTTTCCCAAGTGTGTCCTTGAAACTGCCTGAAAGAAGCCTGTACTCTTGCTTAGTACACTCGGACCAGATTTGACTTTTTCTAAAAATTTTTAAAAGTTCCAGCCACCAAGTTAAACACCATGAGCAAAACCAGCCTTGGCCAGAGCATGAGCAAGTACGACCTCCTGGTGTGGTTTGAGATCAGCGAGCTGGAGCCCACTGGAGAGTAAGTCCAGCTTGCGAATTTCTAAATAACTCAATGTTTTTGTAAATTAGGAAATGTCGTTTTGCGTCTCCTTGTTTACGAATCACTATCGAATTCCAGTTTTGAATTGAAATCAGTGGTCTTGTGTTCTTTGAATCAGAGGTTTGTCAGAAAGCTGACCGCCCAGTACAAAACTCACCTTCCTGTTAACAACAGCGAGGTCTTGGAGCCCCAGCCCGCTTCTGAGGGAGGCGCCTGCATTGTGGGGTTACCAGCAGCGCAGCAGGGGAGTCAGAGCCGTGGCTGTGGTGTGGCTGGGACGCACGTTCATGTCACCGCAAGGGGCTGGAGCAGAGGGGTTCCCCGCGCCATGCTTTCTCAACTGGCCACGATTTGGGGCCAGATGACTCTCTGTGGGGGGAGGGGCTGTGCTACCCTTGCAGGGTATCTGGCAGCACCCCTGGCCTCTTTCCATGAGATGCGGCAGCCCAGTTTTGACAACCAAAAATGCTTTCAGGCCGCCCAAATGCCCCATGGGCACCCCAGTCGAGGACCATCGTCCTGCATCAGCTCACTCACTGTATGAGCTGTGTCAGGATAAGATAAGTGGCAAATGCAGTTACTATTTATAGCTGTCTCTAAAATACTTTTGGAAAAACAAAGAAAAGCGGTCCCACTCCTGAAGCAGCAGCCAGGGGCTCTGGCAATAAATATACCGGGTGGGTCATGGCCTGGTGGTTCTGCTTGCGGCGCCACGTCACCCCCGCCCATGAAGCGCTGTGCGAGCCTGCCCCGGAGCACGGGCGGACGAAGCCACTGCCAGGTCATTGCTCGAAGGAGCTGACTTTCCATGGGTAGATCTGCAGTATGACTAACTGAATCATGAGTGAGACGAGGGTACGGTCATAGTTTCTACCAAGTTACTCACTTTCTGATTTTTCAAAATGATCTAGAACCTGAAACAATCTCGTCTCTGGACACTTGTGTTGCACTTGTGCGTTATTTATTGTTTGTCTGCCATGCAAGGGCCTGGTGGAGCCAGGGGAGGCCTTTGTCCTTGGAGCACATGCCCATGGCTGTGAGGTCAAGTGCCCACGTGAGCGAGAAAGAAATAGGGAAGAAGAAAAACCCCAGGGGGCTGTAGCACAAGGACAGATCTGGCAGGGAGGACACACTGAGGGGGCATCCGCGCTCCACCTGATGGGCTCTGGTTTTCGTTTCTGCAGGTACATTCCAGCGGTGGTTGACCACACAGCGGGCTTGCCCTGCCAGGGGACATTTTTGCTTCACCAGGTACTGATATGGGAGCGCCGAGGGCCTAGGAGGGAGCACCAGAGAGTTTTGAATAAGAAACATGACCCTGCTTCTTTGCTTTGCACCCCCCTTTGAGGGGATTTGGAGGGCAGGGGAAATCTCCTGTTTTCTTTTTTAAAATTTTTTTAATGTTTCTTCCTCAGACCTTGCCTCTTATATACCCGCTTATATATATATTTTAAATGACTGATTTTGGAAAAGGGTTTGTTTCATTCAATTATATAATTTGTGCCGCTTTCATGTCAATTTTATATAATTATTAGTCCACGATGTTTGGAAATTCTGTTCTTTGTTAATGGGGACGGAGGATGAGGCTCCACGGGGCCAGCACCCTGGAAGTGGAATGTAGGGCTCCTCAGGTGACTTGACAGCTCCCCCAGTGCTCATGTAGGCCTGTGTCCCACATGGGCTCAGAGTGGGAGTCTCGTCCTCCTGATGTACCTACAGCCTGGGTGTCAGCCTTTAGAGCCGCGTTAGAACGTGCTCTTTGCAGCCCCCGTCCATGGCCATTGTTAGAGACACTAGTTTCTGCTCTCCACATCCTAACTGCCCGGCGCTCCCCCCCAACCCCCATCCCCCAGGGCATCCAGCGCAGGATCACAGTGACCATCATCCACGAGAAGGGAAGCGAGCTGCACTGGAAGGATGTCCGGGAGCTGGTGGTAGGTGAGTGCTCTGGGCCGGGCCCTGGGATGTCACTGTCCTGTTCGCAGCACCAGGAATATGCAGAAGACGCGCCTGGAAGACGGGAGCTCTGGGGAATAGAGAGGCCTTGAGCCTGAAATTACTGTAGTGTCTCAGCGCCCATCACTGGGGAAATCCAGCCTTCTGCTCAGCTACTGTGGGGCAGGCTCTGTGCAGGGCCGTGAGCGCATAGCAGAGGCCTCAGCTCACCGAGCGTGGGGGGTAGGGGAGGTGGTGCCGCAGTGTGATGAGTGAGTGCCAGGTTCGAGGAGGCGCCAAGAGACCTGTGCTGATGCGTGCTCAGAGGCAGCCAGCAGCACTCGCTTGCGTCTGAGCAGGCCGAGAGAAACCTGAGGGTGTGTGTTAGTTTTGTTTTCCAGACAGAAATACTTTGTGTAAGAGTCAGGCTAGAGTCCAGCGTTGCCGGTCCACGTGCGGGCCCAGTGGAGAAAAGGGGCAGGGGCAGGACAGCACAGGCAAAGTCCGAACAGTTTGTGATGTAAGCGCTTCTCCATCGTGCATTCAGTAGGCAGTGGGTCCAACTTCTGTCGCTCAGAATGACTTTTGTCAAGACACTTCTCGAGTGTGACAAGAAAGCACCTGTGACTACAGCTGAGGACAGTGTCCCGGGTGCTGCTGATTTGCCTCTGGTTTGGTCCCTCCCCCTATAATTGAGGGAAATGCCAAATTTCAGACAGAGTTTATGAAATAAAGTCTCAGTTTTCTTCTCCTTGCCCGTTGGGTATCTGGACCCTTTGAGCAGGGTGGTGACGGCGACACAAGCGTGGAGGCAAATGTGAGAAATGCTTAGAACAGAGAACAGATCAGGCCTCACAGGCACCTCCTGGAGGCAGGTGAAGAGCCAGAACATTCTGCGTTTCCCTCCCGCACCTGCAGCTGCACAAAGATTGAAAGACTCTTCTTTGGCTTCTGAGTTTGTTTGTTTTCAGTGTACCCACATCGCGGTTCCTTCCCTTTCTCTCCAGGCCGAATAAGGAGCAAGGCTGAGGTGGAGGAAGCTGCGGTTGATGCCATCCTCTCCCTGAACATCATCTCCGCCAAGTACCTGAAGTCCTCCCACAACTCCAGCAGGTGGGGTGCCCTCAGCGGGGGTGGGTCAGCGCTTTGAGGTTGACTGAGGCACCCTTAGACCCGGTTCCTTACTGACTCCCATTCAGATGAGAAACTCATTCCCTCCTCCCTCAGAACTCCCCGTTTCCACCCCATGCTCCCGAAGTGACCCAACAAGTTGCGGGAGCTGTGGCTCCGCACCCGCCAGGGCAGAGGGAAGCCTTCCACAGGAGCAGGCGCTGAGGACCAAGCAGGGGAAGGAAATGCAACTTGCTGCCCGGGGGTTTGGCAGGATGGGTTGATGATTGCCAAGACCGAGTGTCCCGGGAAGTGCTTGCCATGGGGCGTGCTTTCTGGTCCTGAGGGTGTGGGGGCAAGCTCTCTGGTCCCCAGGGGTGCCCCGCGGGGGCTCAGGCTCAGCCTCTGCCTTGCATTGTCATTTAGGCCTAAAGGCAGTAAATACATATAAACTCTCCTGATCACCATTGACTGCTGTAAATCATTTAGTTTTCAAATGATTTCCCTTAAAATCCCACTTTACAGTCAACTGACAATAAGCAGTGCGTGGCGTCCAGAGCCTCCCTCCCTTCCCACGTCAGCCTGATCTGCCGGGGCCTGTCAGAGCCTCAGGAAGCAGCTGTTCAGGGCCCAGAGGCTGCGTCGCCTCGCAGTGAGGGCTGGACAGCAGGGGCGGCAGAGTTCCCAGGCATGGCGCCTGTGCGTCCTCTGCTGCAGACCTTGCTCATGTCTGTGTTGGGAAGGAGAGGAACGAAGAGACAATAGGCAGAGAAAATGGAAGGTTTGGGTCAGGATTAATTTCTTTCCATTGTTTCCTCGTGTTATAGCTTTGCACAGCAAAGAGAAAAAAGAAACTTCTGTTTGCTTTATAGCTGTAAGAGGAGCTGCTGGGGCTGCGGAGTGGGCGGAGCATGAGAGAGCGTGTGCTGACTGAGGGCAGAGGAAGAGGGCTCGTGGACCCTCCCTGGCCTACCTGGGCACAATCTTGAATGACACCCCTTCTCTGGAGTTGGCATGAACCCTACCGAGCACTCCTCCCCTGCCGGACATTTATGGCAACTATTCCATTGGCATTTGCCACGTCTTCTTTGCCCCTGTGAGAAATATGTCTTAAATTTCCCTAAGGCATTTAGTAAAATACACAGGAAAAGGTGGTGTTTGGTTGAAATACAGGTTGTGCTGAACTTGCCTGAACGGGCGTGACCCGAAAGCCTGATTCACACCCGTCACCAGGTCAGAGGCTGTGGGAGGTGAATTCGGCTTTGTTAGAAGAAGCAGCTTATTTTTCACAACAGACACTGACTAACATCAAGAATAGCAAAATAAGGCCTTGGGTTAAATCTCAGCACTATTTCTGCTGTGGCCTGATTTCAGTCCCCAGGCAGGGAGCTACCCACATGGTGCAGCAGACCTCTCCTGTTTCCCCGCTGCTCCCCTCAGCAGTGGATTTCAGTCAGTCCGCCTGTTCTGCTCCCCACTCTGTCTCTGGTGAATCCTCTCACCCCCATACCTCTGGCCTGCACCCCAGTTTGTCTGTGCAAAAAAAAAAAAAAAGTTACAAAAGATACACACTTTAAACATTTTTGTTTTCACTCACCTACAAAAATGCACACTAATTTGCTGAGCTCTTGTTCCAGGCCCAAACCTTTTCTTTAATTATAGGCTCCCTCATTGGTCTGAGGATGGTCTCGCAAAACCACACTCGGGATCCATCAGCTATGATTTTTGATTTGGTGGAGCAAGAACTGGAAAGCTAGGAAGAAAATCTAAGTGCAAAATTCTTTACACTTTTAATCATTCATCACTAAAACTTGATCATTTCCCTCTTTTTTTCTCACCCAAACTTAGTATTACAGCTGTTTTCTGAACTCACCACTACCAAATCTTTTTAAAACGTTCAGCTGAAGATTTACACTAAATTTTCACACTTAGTCTTGTTTCACTCTAAGCAACAATTCTTTTTATCCTCACGCTTCATTGAACCACCTCACTGTTGAGTAAACTAGGTGATTGTGATCATAAAATCAAACTGCATGAGCAGCTTGGAGCTTTCCACTTCTCACCCGTGACACGCACACCACCAGCTCTTTGGAACAGATTCTCGGGCAACTGAGAATGTGAGATACTCTCTCCAGTGTAGGATGTGCAGTGAGAACAGACCTCAGCCCTTGTCAGGGAGCAGAGAGCACAAGGTAATGGGGCAAGTTGCTCATGGAATGGCGTACGAGAGCTTGGTCCTGTTTGACTAAGGTTGTAAGCGTGTCGACAGACGTCTTTCTGATGCCCCAACAGTGAAGTATAGCTGGTCCATGCCTCCTCCCCCTCCCCGCAGACCCCCATTTATGTTACCTAATGACTTGCTTTTCCCTTAAGTCCACAGCAGCTTCCAGCCATTTCCAATGCTAAGTCACCTCCTAAAGGGCTGTCCATAGACTGGTCTCCACATTCCCCTCTGACTAGCATTTTCCTTAACTGACTGTCAAGCCTTGTCCCCGGACTTCTGTTAACTGTCTTGCATTGAATTCACTTTGCTTATCAAGCAGATTTGTCTTTTTCCTGTCTTGTTTTCCTTTCCTTTTGATGTTTTGTTTTGTCTTGTTTGTTGCACTAACAAAAGCTTTTTCTATGTTTTTGCAGGCCCTTTCTTGATAAGGATATTCCTAGGTATTTTGTTTGCTTTTTTGCACATAAAGTCTCTAGCTTAGCAGAACGCTTCACGCTGTCTTATGCTGCTGTGACTGCTGTTTTAATTTAGTGGTTTTCCCCCGTGCAAACCTAGGCTAGACCAAACCCTGCTCCTGAGCCCTCTGCTCTGTGGCCTGGGTGTTGCTGATGTGTAACTTCTTAATGTAACTTCTTAAGTGATTTGTAAACTCATTTCATTTTCTAAATTTATCCACTTTATTCTTAGGCCTCTTCAGGCCATTTTCCTCTTCAACATTACAAAGTAGACTCTTACTTGCTCACTCTTACTTGGAAATCGCAGGCTCTGTTTTCTGTGCTTCTCTGTCCTCTGTCAATAACTTGCAAGGTTTGTTTGCTCTGTGGTTTTACATAATTGGCCACAGCAATAAGAGACCAGTTTGGTTATTTGAAAAGCTGAGTCTGAGAAATATTTTGTTTATTTTTAAACATTTCTCTTTTCCTGTCAAGACTACTTATCTCATCTACTTACTCTTATTTTGGAATAGGAAAAATCCTGGTTCTATACCAACGAAGTTTTTTCCCATCTCTGTCTGGCTTAAGGAAGCAATACATGGCAACATCGCTTAAGGGTTTTTTGCTTTTTTTAAAAAAAGATTAGACTGTACGTGCAGCTGCTTTTCGGGCGACTGTGAGACAACCACATGGGGTCACATCTGACTGACCCAACAAGGTGTCTCAGGACTCGGCCTGTGTCTGACGCTAAATTCTCTTCCGAGCTTGATTCACTCGATGTTTCTCACCAGTCTTGGCTATCTTTCGTACACCCACCCTTTGAGATGACCACTCAGGGGCTCTGCCAAAGGAACACGCTGCCCTGACTCTCACGAGCCAAGCAAAACAGAACAAGAAACCTCATCTCTACACAGGAGTTCTTGTGGAGTCAAAATTCCCGTTGTGTTAATCAAGTTTCTCAGTGAAACTTTCTTTTTAGGTTAAGTGAAAGCTTAACCTAAAAGCAGAGGTGTGAAGAGCCTTCTTTCCCAAAATCAGGCAGTTGAGAAGGGAATCGGAAACCTCCAAGACAGCCCTGGAGGCCGAATTAGAGTCTGAACCTCACGAGCTACTGGTATAGATGGCAGTGAAGGCGCTTCTGTCTGGTGTCTCCAGAGTAATAGATGCCCTGACCCTGGGCACGTCCAAGCATCCAAGCCAATGTGTGCCCAGACCCTGCGGTGGGACAGGCGGGTCGCATTCCAGGACTGGACGAAGGCAGGGGCGCAGTGAGAGAGCATCCCAGTGACAGCGCTCTCGTGCGGCTCCTGCTGAAAAGGCAGATGCCGTTCTATACTGAGGGACAAATTCCAATACCAGGGTTTGTCCTAAAACAAAGCTGATGGAAAACAGAGCCTTGTGGGTGCAGAAGGGCTGTGCTGAGCCCGGAGAGCCAGGGGCGAGAAGCGGCCTCCTCATCCTTCCTCTGGTCACCATTAGGACCCCTCGGTTGCTCTGTCTGTCTTTGTCTTGCATTTGACTCCATATTCCTTTGTGTCCTGTAGAGCATTTTCTCATCCACACACACTGCCTCGCTGCCTCCAAACCCAGATGCTTGAGGTTAGCAAGTGCTTGCAGGGGACTTAGATCCAGAAGCAGCCATGAAGTAAATCAGACTCCACACAGTGGCCCTGGGAGGGTGAGGTGGTTCGGGACCTCTTTGGAAGCACATTGTGTCTGGAGTAGGATGCCTGGGATTGTGTTGGAGAGAAGATATGCCAAGTGTTTGTCATGAAATCTAAAAAAGACAGTCGCAGTGACGCTGCCAGCTGGGGAGGCATGAGGAGGAGTACATGGGGCAGGAACGGAATCCTTCTGGTTGAATCGGGTGACCTGTGTTACATCTGCGGAGAGCAGGCAACCGTGGAGTGTCTATTCTGCAGGGTGAGACGAGGGAATATGTCTGGGGTCAGAGGTCAGGGGCTATGGTGAGCTCAGCACAAAGCTCCCGGCTAGGTTTGCAGAGCTGGCGGGTTTCATGTCAAGCAGTCTGTCACGGGGAAAGAGACACCAGGACAACTTATAGTTGATTGATGTTTATTAAGTTAAGCTTTTATTAAGTTATTTAAATGTGATAGTTGACTGGTGTTAAGATCATTCTCTTACAAAAACATCAGCTAAGAATGACCTCGATCTTTTATTTAAAGCAAGGCGCTCTTCTTCTGTTCTTCGACCTGTCTCCTCGGTTCATCCTCCAGGGTTGGGACATTCCTGAGGCCAGAGGACTGGGCCGTGATGTGGATACTGGGCTTGCGGGTCCCCACGTGCCTCCTGCTCCCACTCGGCCCAGCAGGGGCACTTACTTTGTCTTCTTTCAGTTTCTGCCCATGCTCACTTAACCTTCTCTTCCTGATCCCTTTGCTTGCGCTCCCTACTTTCATGTCCATGGGTTGAGGAAAAAGCAGGCTGGTCAGAAAAGAAAAAAGGAGCAGACACCTATGTCCTCCTCTGTGGTGGGTGGGGGGGCAGAGAATGGGGCAGCCTCCCTGTCCTGGGGTAAAGCTTCTGCTCAGTTGTTTGATCTTGGTACATTGAAAGTGTTGGGGTATAGATTCCATTGTTTCTCAGGGCCAGCACCTGCACTGCTGACTCCAGCTTCTTGGGGTGACTCCCTCTTGCCTTTCCCGCCTTAGGACCTTCTACCGATTCGAGGCGGTGTGGGACAGCTCCCTCCACAACTCCCTGCTCCTGAACCGCGTGACACCCTACGGGGAGAAGATCTACATGACCTTGTCGGCCTACCTAGAGGTGAGCAGGCCCGGAACCTGCAGTGCTGTGAACATCCCGCCTGAGCAGCGCACGGGGAGCAGGCAGGGCAGTGTCAGCTGATGGCCCCCCACTCCCTCCACACCCTCAAGTTATTTTATTATACTTGGTTTATTGTGATGATGTTTTAGAGTCTGCTCCTGGTCACAATCAAAAAGGCACATGACTTTTGTAACAGCTTCGGCTTTAGAAGTCTAACCTCCCTGCTTTTAGAAGGTGGTCTGATTTGAGGGTAACCGTGCCTTTCGTGGTGTGGGTGGGGCCTCGTGGTGGGTGGAGCCTTTAGTGGTATGGGCAGAGCCTTGTGGTAGTGTCCAGCGCAGGCCCTGCTGCCAGCTCAGCTGCATCCACATCCCCATGCGGCCCCTTACACCTGCCTGTCTTGGACGAGCGACTTCACTCCCTCTGTCAGTTTCCCCATCTCACAAGCAGGGGGAGCGGTAATAATGCAGGTTCCCCCACAAGCCCTAAGTGTAACTTCCTGTTTGGAGTGATTTGGTAGGTTATTTTGGGGCCTGGGAATGCTCAGAAACTTTTCGTATAAATTAATGGTAACAGGATTTACTTAAGAGATTTGTTGAGGGGCCATATAAAAGGATTTAGAACAGTGCTGGGCACATAATAAATAACAAATATTAGTTGACTACAGGGAAAAAAACTTGGAGAAAAGAAATGCATCTACAAGGACCTCAACCATCCACCACCATGTGCTGAGTTACTGCCACCACTGGTGCAGCTGGGGCCCTCCAGCCCCCGCCTCTGGACCCGATATCCAGGTGCGGCTCAGGTGTGGCCCAGACTGGTCGGTCACAGGTGCTCTGTCTGCTTGCAGCTGGACCACTGCATCCAGCCGGCCGTGATCACCAAGGACGTGTGCATGGTCTTCTACTCCCGCGACGCCAAGATCTCGCCGCCTCGCTCTCTGCGCAGCCTCTTCGGCAGCGGCTACTCAAAGTCACCAGACTCGTAAGTTTTTCAGACAAGTTTAGCTGCGGGTTGGGTTTCCCAGCGCAGAATCAGCCACCCTCCAGGCTTCTGGGCCACTTCGCTGGCTGACACCTGGAGAGCAGTGACTTGGAGGATTGGTACTTAATAAAATATTGACAGGAAGCTGCTGGAAGGAAGGAATGTTACACTGGTAACATTGCCAAATAATTCTGCTGGGACCGAATGTTCTAAAAATATCATAGTATTTCTAATGTTCATTGGGATTTTTTTCTTTTTAAGATTTATTCCTACTTAGGGTATATCAAAAAGAAGTATCATGGAGAATAAGTGAACAGCTGTGCATCACCCCCCAGCTTAAAAAAGGAGTGTTACTGTCATAGACAGTTCAGTGCCCCCCCCATGCACACCCCAAGATGTTTGTCATTTCATCCTGGTCGGACGTTTTCCCCTCACCTCTCTCTTGTGATAAAGAAAGGCAAATTTTTAAATTCTCACATAAAATTTTCTAGTTTATCATTCAGTTGTGCTCATCCTATTGAGATGAGTGTTTGAAAGATTGAGATGGAAACAGCCTCTCTCTAGGAAAAAATACACTTCTTAAATTCAGAATTGGAATAGAGCAGTGGCTGTAAGAAGCATCTGTATTATGTTTGCGGGTGGGACGCGTGCCTATAGGGGGGCAGTGTTTCAAGCAGAGAACTGAGATTTACCTGGTTTTGTGTTGTAAGAAATAAAGCAATTCTTTGTTTTAATTCAAACAGCAATCGAGTCACTGGAATTTACGAACTCAGTTTATGCAAAATGGCAGACACAGGTAGTCCAGGTAAGCACTTCTGCATCTGGATAGTTATCTTTTTTTTTTTTTTTTTTTGTGGGACCCTCGCCGGTGGCCGGGAACGAACCGGCGCAGTAGAGGCTGCAGGCAGCCTCGCAGCCCAGCGCTCAACCACTGCGCCACCAGGGGAGGCCCTGGATAGTTATCTTTGCCTACGTTTGGAGTGTGCTATCTGGAGAACTGGATGGATAAGAGAGTTTTTCAAAACCAGGTGTATTTTACAGGCAGCCCGTTCTGTAATGGTGCCATGCACAGCTCTCCTGAGCTGTGATGGCATTTGCAGTATGTGGTAGTTATAAAAACAGTGTAGAACAAAATGTTACTGGGCTGTGAGAGGTTGGAAAGTTGGATGTATTAGAATGAACATGGCTTGGAAAACTGCGGCGCCACTGCCCCCAACTCTGGCCCAGGATGACGTCACTGTGTACCTATACAGGTGCCACTGGACTAGAATCTGAGCTTCCTGAGCCCTAGAGAGACAAATTATTGAGTTAAGCTTGTTTCATGCCCTTTTTTTATGACTCTTGAATCGCTGGGTTTCCCTTACACCATGACCTCAAGCAAAAGTTTGCGTTTCTGTGTTTGAAAATGAGCAAGGAAAAAGTCCGGTTTTTAAAAAACAATTTGATTAATGTGATTTGAATTATTTAGAGACCATATGTGGAAATCAGGGCAGGATCCAGAGATAAGATTTAGATTGAAAAAAACAGCAGCTAATTAGAGTCCAGATGAGCACCTTACAGAATTTTAAAAATTAACATAAATTCCTGTCTTTCATACGAAAGACCATTGTAACATTTTTTAAAAACCAGTGTGAAATAATGAAGTAACGCCCCTGTCATTTGCTGTCCTAACTGAACCTTGAAGCACGATGGGAGTGTGGCCCTCCTGTCTCGCCACATGGATTTGTCGAGAAGCGTTTGGAACTATATTTGACTTAATCTCAGTATTTTCACTTTTTACGTTGACAGTTTCTCAAGTTGCTTTGTATTTTTCATAGTTAACAAAGGATATAAAATTCAATTTTAGAAGAAGTTCTGAGAGTTGCTGTGAGAGAAAAGGGGTGAAGTTTTATTAATAAACAAAATCGTGGGTGTTTTGAGACCAAACTGGCCTCATTGGCCACGTATATGAATTATTAATTCACTTGGGGCTAGAGTTGAAATTGGACTTTTCCCTGAAGAATGAAAACAAAGCATTGCTTTCCCTCGCCGCAGGCATGCAGAGGCGGAGAAGGAAAGTCTTGGACACGTCGGTGGCCTACGTGCGGGGCGAGGAGAACCTGGCGGGCTGGCGGCCCCGTGGAGACAGCCTCATCCTAGAGCACCAGTGGGAGCTGGAGAAGCTGGAGCTCCTGCACGAGGTACCGGCTTGGCAGGGCCCACAGACAAACGCACCTGCCCTCCCCAGAGGCGGCATCTACACGGGCTTAGCGTGTTCTGCGCTTGCTGGGCCGTCAGCAGTGTCTGTCTCCTCAGGTGGAGAGAACCCGCCACTTCCTGCTGCTCCGCGAGCGACTTGGAGACAGCATCCCCAAATCCCTGAGCGACTCGCTGTCCCCCAGCCTCAGCAGTGGGACCCTCAGCACCTCCACCAGCATCTCCTCTCAGATCTCCACCACCACCTTCGAGAGTGCCATCACGCCCAGCGAGAGCAGCGGCTACGACTCGGCGGACATTGAAAGCCTGGTGGACCGAGAGAAGGAGCTGGCTACCAAGGTGCGGACCTCCCCCGTGGGCCCCCAGCGCTGTGAGCCCGGCGCGCAGTTCTTGCATTTTCGCGTCCCTCTTTTCTGAGGGCCTGTGCTAATGCTGTGAACACAGAAACAAACAAGCCTCAGTTTTGCCCTGTGATGAACTCAGGCAAGTGGGTGGCAGGCAGATAGCTGGGGTACATCTAGGATGCTGTGGGGGGCCAAAGGAGCGGCCACCTAGGGGGGCCAGGGAGGCCCTCGGAGTGCTCTGGTGAGTTGGCCTTCAAAGGAGGTCCAGCCAGGAGCCGGTAGTGCATGCTCCATCGGTGTGAGGGAATTCACACGGGAGGTGGGCCAGGTCAGGTCATGAGGGCCAGTACTGACAAGTTGGTAGGTATCCTCGGAGTGATGCAGAAATATTTTCAACAGGTATTTCTTTTTAGACTGGCTTCCCTGGCAGCAATAAAGAGGGTGAACTTGTGGTGAAGGGATAGGCTGGAAGCAGAAAGAATTCCCTATTGCAGTAATCTAGAGGGGCAATAATGGCAGCTCTTCAGCTAGAGTAGGGGCCTGTGCAATGAAGAAGGGGACTCTTTGGTGGGTAGAATTGGCCTGTTGCCTGATGAAGCGGTGGAAGGCCATTGAGGGTGGTGTCTGGCGACGGGGTCTGGGCAGCTGGCTGGAGGTGGGGTCTAGGAGAAGGGATTTTGTGTGTTTCAATAATCCAACGACAGTGTATCCAGCCAGAAGTCTCCATGTCTCTTGGCACCAAGGTGGCTCGAGACAAGGGATTCTGTTACATGTTCAGCATGTCTGACCGTCATGTCTGTAGTAATTCACTCTGGTAGTCTTGAGAAACGTGGGTAGCTTTTTTAAAAGTCTGCTCATTTTGTTGTCCCACTGGCATCCACCAGGCTGCGCTCACCGTGTGCTTAGGTGTTTTCTCAAGCAGCCGAGAGCCACTGTGGTCTTAGACTCGGTGTCCCCACCTGCCTCCCCAGTAGGACTGCACGTAGCCACGGAAACTTACTCTTCCCTTCTCCTCCCTAGTGCCTGCAACTTCTCACTCACACTTTCAACCGAGAGCTCAACCAGGTGCACGGCAGCATCAGTGACTGCAAGGTGAGCTGCTTGGTTCTGCCCCAGGTCCCCACTGCGTTCAGCAGCTGAGGTGGGTGTGACTGTGTATGTGGCTGCAGGACACAGCTGCTTTTGCATTTATTGAATTCTCAAAGTCAGACCCCTGACTGAAGGTAAATGCATCCCTCTGTGTCTCTTAGAGCGACTGAGACAGATGGGAAATTTGCTTTTCCCTAAATCTCTCAGAGAGGCACATTCCATAGGGGGTGCTCTGTTACTGTGACCGGGCACAGGAAGTCCTGAGGTTCTGGGTGGCTTGTTGCCTTCAACCAAGAGCAAGGTGAATACTGAGAGAAGGTCTGCACCATCCACCCCGTCCCAGGCCTCTTGACCTTTTTCACTGTTCCTTGAACATTCCAGGCTCATCCCTGCCCTGGGTCTTTGCAAACAGTCTTTCTTTCAGATATTCCCATGATTGGCTTCTTTTTCTGTTTCGTTTTTCTGCCCAAACATTGTCTCCCTGTAACAGACTTCCTTAGCCACCCATGGACCGCCGACAGCTCCTGACACTCTCTCACCTTTTTTCCCGCTTTATTTTTTGCGGTAGAGCTTACCTGACCCGGGTATAGTGTTTGCTGACTGGCTTATTGTCTTCCTTCTCCACTAGAATGTAAGCTCTAGGAGGGCAGGACCCCTGCAATGTTCTTAGAACAGTATCTGTCGTTCTATTAATGCGGGGGTGGGTGTTCTATTAATCCTGGAGGGGACAGGCATCTACAAAGCAAAATTGTGATTGTTTTGATCCCTAATGTGACCCGCAGGCTGTAAAATGCGTGCAAGGCTTCTTTTCTTGAAACAGAAGTTGTATGAAGCGAGTTACTGGTGTCCAGACCACTGCTGCAGGGGTAGCTTTTTTGTCTGAATCTCACGTGCCGTGTTCTCTTTGCTTCCAGTTGTCTGATATCTCCCCGCTCGGAAGGGACCCCTCTGTGTCCAGTTTCAGCAGCGCCACCCTCACCCCCTCCTCCACCTGCCCCTCCCTGGTAGACTCTAGGAGCAACTCTCTGGATCAGAAGTAAGTTCCCAGGCTGCACCCTCCTCTAACTCAGTGGTTCTCCACTGAGGCAGCACCTGCCCTGCATCTGGGAGTCTATGAGAACCTCTTTTGGATGTCACAAAGACTGGGGAAATGTTACTGGCATTTTTTTTTTTTTTTTTTTTTTTTTTAATAGAGGCATGCTTTATTTATTTGTTTGCTGGTTTGTTTGTTTGTTTTGTTTATACAAGCACTGGGTACAGTCAGAAGCACTGGGAGGGTGAGAGAATTCACCAGAGCCAGAGCGGGGAGCAGAGCAGGCAGAAGGACCGAAGGACACTGCTGAGGGGAGCAGCGGGCGGCAGGAGAGGTCTGCGCGCCATGTGGGACCCTCCTCTGGTGGCCGGGGAGCAGCCGGGGATCGAACCGGCGCCGCAGAGGCCGCGGGCAGCTTCGCAACCCAGCACTCAACCGCTGCGCCACCGGGGAGGCCCGTTACTGGCATTTTTTAATGTCACGTTGTACTAACTCTGCATCAAAACTTTGACTTCTCCTCTTCCTCCCTTTCCTCTCATTTTGTCCTTCTGTCCCCACCCCTGTCTGTCTTGCCAAGCATTTTAAACATCAAAGCCCCACCTTGGGAAAAATGTTTTGAAACTACTTTGCCAAAAAATATTTTGATGACACAATAAAATATGTAAATAAGAAAAAGACAATATTAGCCTGGATTCCACTAGGCATGACAAACGCTGCTTGGCGATGCCCCATCAGATTCCTTTGCCCCGTCTCCATTCATTGTGCTCACCTGTCCACGCCCACCTGGTTACCGTGCATTTGTCTAACGGCACCAGCACGGACACATCCAGGTATGACTTCAAAAACTAGACAGTCAGGTAATTTTGTTACATTTAGGATGCCAGCAACTGCAAACATTATTTTATGTGCTACTAAGAAAAAATAGCATTAATTAAAATGTGACATGTTGTCAATATAAGAAAAGCATCCCAGTTTGAGGAAAGGTAAAGTATGAAAGAAATGGGCTGTATAGAAGTGGCATAAATAAATACATAAATACAATTAGGCCAAGCTGCTCTACAAAGAGAACTCAGAGCACAGAGCATAGGAATTACTTCTCACATAATGGTCCTGGACTGTCCAATCAGGGGTGAGCTCCGCTCCACACAGTCACTCAGGAACCCAGGCTCTTCCTGTGTGTTTGCTTTCCAGCCAATCCTCAGCATGCCTAAATGCTCACTCAAGGGGCGCTCACTAAAACATAGATGGCTGAGCCCTACCCAGAGTTTCTGACTCAACAGCTTTGGACCCTGAAAACTTGAAATGCTAACAAGTTTCCAGGTGAAGCTCGTGCTACTGGTGAGGGACTACATTTGAGCACCACTGCCCTAAGTGGACTAAACAGACACACAGAGGGGTTGGAGTTCCTATTCCAGACACTTCTGTTCAGAGGGCTTTGAAATAGGAAGAGAGACTGTCTCTGGTCACCAGTGACCAGTTTTCTTGTGTAACTTGTGAAGGATGACACCTGAATTCAGGATTAACTTTCTGGCACCAGCTTGTGCTCCCTGTGGAGCTCTCTGAAGCCAGTGTTTGCCAGGCCCCCGTGTTCAGGAGGAGGCAATGACCCCCCAGCGTGATGGTTGTGCACAGTGTGCTGACCTCACTGAAACTCTCATCACCCCGTCTTCCTCCCTCTCTCTCTTAAAGGACCCCAGAAGCCAGTTCGCGGGCCTCTAGCCCCTGCGCAGAATATGAACAGTTTCAGATTGTCCCTGCTGTGGAAACGCCCTTTTTGGCCCGTGCAGGAAAAAATGAATTTCTCAATCTTGTTCCAGATATTGAAGAAATTAGACCAGGGTGAGTATTATATTGACTGGGGGTACTGGGTATAAAAGCAAATCATAGGCTATTAAAAAGACTCTATAAACATTGCTCCCCTTTATATGAGAAAGTTAAGAGAGCATCCTAAGAGTTCTCACCACAAGAAGAAAATTGTCCTTTTCCTTCATTTTATCCGTGAGGAGGTGGATGGTAGCCGAACCTTGGTGGTGATCTTTTCACAGTATGACAAACCGCTGACATGCTGGTGCCTTTCCCTTGCGTGGCGGTGTTTCAGGCTGGAAACAGACTGGCAAGAGGGGTTCACGGCCAGCTCTCCTCGTGTGGCCTGTGCTGTCTGGAGTCCTGGAACCTGGGGCCAGCACTGGGCCTGGCTGTAGGCCAGGTGAAGCTCCTGTATGTCCCGGGCAGAGCCTGGCGGTGGTGCTGCATGCTTTCTGCTAGGTTACAGATAAGAGTCTATACCAGATAGTTCATTTGCCGGTTTTTTTCAGTCTGGAGACTTGGCCACAGTGAGACCTATTTTCACAGTCCTCAGCTCACAAGCATTGCCTTTCTGTGAGAAACTGACCCCTCTTGTACTTTCCAGCTCTGTGGTCTCGAAGAAAGGCTACCTGCACTTCAAGGAGCCGCTTTCCAGCAACTGGGCTAAGCATTTCGTGGTGGTCCGTCGCCCGTACGTCTTCATCTACAACAGTGACAAAGACCCTGTGGAGCGGGGCATCATCAATCTGTCCACGGCGCAGGTGGAATACAGTGAGGACCAGCAAGCCATGCTGAAGGTCAGTCCTGCCCCCAGCCGCCGCCGCCACACCCGCCCTTCCCTGTGGGTTCCAGAGTCTGTGTGTGTTGCGGGCCGGAGGTGCTGACTGTGATCCCGGGAGTGCTGCGTGCCCTCTGCCTTCGGGCTCTGCAGTGACGCAGCCTACCTGAATCTCTTCCAGACACCTAACACCTTTGCTGTGTGCACCAAGCACCGTGGGGTCCTCCTGCAGGCTCTCAACGACAAAGACTTGAACGACTGGTTGTACGCCTTTAACCCCCTCCTCGCCGGCACAATAAGGTGAGAAGCTGCTCAGGCATTGCCTCTCTCCTTGGCTCTAGGGACTGACAGCAACATAAATAGGGAAAGAAGTATTGTTCAAACAGGTTTAAAATTGAGGCAGGGTGGGTGGAAGTGGGGTTTAGGGTGGTGATGAGGCCTCGGCTTCTCATGAGGTGTCATCTGAGGCTCTGAATGGCTGCAGAGACGCTGACGGCACTGGCAACTGGATAATCTCCTGCTTTGATACTTTGTCCTTGGGGGGTCGTGGCTGAGATCTGTGGGCTGAGTGAAGGGAAGACTGGAAGCTGTCTCCCCACATTTTGCCCTCATCCGTGAAGGGCTTTTGTTCCCATGTCCCCAGAAGGGGGATGACTGCCCCCAGCTGCTTGGGCAGGGTAGGGACACTCCAGGAGAAGCCATAGAGGAGCTGGCCCCGAGGGAGAACCTCCTGGGCCCAGCTTTCTGACCAGCCCCCCCGTCTATCCCCCAGGTCAAAGCTCTCCCGCAGATGCCCGAGCCAGCCGAAGTACTAAGCCACTGCTGAGCGCCCTCACTCGCCTTCCGAGAGATAAAGAAAGTGTTACCTCTCATTTCTCGTTGTGATTCTTGACGGTTACTCTTGTATGTGATCCTGTGGCTTCACTACGCGCCCTCCTTGTCCGGCACTTTTCTAGCTCTCCTGTCCCCACCTTCATTGCTCTGTACTTTTTTCCTGTGCTGAAAATCCTGTTAGTAGCATGTGACCTAACAGAAGTGGGGGGACAAGCAAACAAAAAGGCTCAGAGGGGATCCAGCGAATCTCCACTTATTTTTTGGTGTACTTTGGCTTCCTTTTATATGATAGGTCCCCAATATGACCACCCCTGGTGTCTGTACTGCTGTGTTTGGATACCTTTGTCTCTTTTTCAGGACAACATAATACTTCTTTTCATTTCACCATTTGTAAAGTCACTTTAATTATTCTTGGGTGGCTTAGAGACTAACGGAAGAGACTACTGGCTTTTTTGGAACTTGAGAGGAAAAAACATACCTGTATCCCTTCTGTCTCTTTCACCAGGGCTAATCCCTGTATTTTTCATGCAGGGAGAAGTGATGGTGGGTGTAGAAAGGGGATGGGTATAGTCTTTGAAATTGAGGCTTATTTAGAATGTGGTTATGTACTTTCCACCTAGAAAACGAGGACTTGTAAGTAGACTGGGACTGGCTGCTGTTGGCTGGTAGAAGGGAGAGTGGAGGGCTTATTGCCTGTGGATTTCTGAGGACGCTAGGGCTTGGCGGTGGCCATGGAGGCGTCAGCCAGTGGGAGGCCTGTAGATCCTCACAGGGCTCCCGGGAGCTGCTCTCCTCCCCTGGAAATCAGTGCAATGTCATACCCGGATGTCCCGCCAGAGGGCGTGTTTCACTCCCGAGATGAACTTGAGCGCTGTGGATGCCGAGGATGCTGATTGTGGTGGTTGTGATTCACTATGCCCCAAGAGACTTAGCTTTCAAGTGCGAACTTGGAAGCCCCCTCTGAACTCAGTGGTCGTTTTCGGTGATGCTTGTTGGACGAAGCTTGTCTCCGTGCTCAAATAAGCACACCCACAGGCTTTGCTTGCTGGACCCCAGGATTCAGGCTGACCCCCACCACCTCTCAAAGGACACCTGGGGGCAGAGAAGAGTCCCAAGCCCTGGCCCCCATGGCTGGTGGCGGTATCCGTCCTGCCTCACCTCCTTGGTTATCTCCATCCGGTGTGGAAATATCGCCGGAGGAGAAAGGAGGACGCGCGCTGTCGAGAGCCTCCTCTTCTGACAGACCAGGGACCCCTGTGTCCATGGAAGATACTCCTCTTCCTCCAGCTGTCGATGGGCTTTACAGGAATGACCTGGAGAAAGGAGGCCTCCAGGTCCCTCCGTGGCTTGGTGGTTGTGCCATCTTTTTACCTCAGGCCCAGGAGGTAGCTGCTCGGTCCCGCTTTGTGGGTGACCGAGATCCTCGGCCTGGAGGTTGCTGACTCAGGTGATGGGGAACTGGATGACCTTCTGCTCAGGCAACAAAGGTCAAGGGCTGTGCCCTCTCTCTGCAGAGTAGTTGCTAGGCACACTCGTGGTCTGGACCCAGACCCTTGTTTCTGATTTCCTGTTGGACTCATCTCCCAGCTTTGCTCGTTAGAATTGCCTTGCAAAGAGGAGGAAAGGAGTCATGGAGAGCTCACTGAGAGAAAGACCAGAAACCACAGGCTGACCTTATCTGAAAAGTGGTCAGTAAAACTCTATTGTGAATTTTTAAAATGTTCTTTCTCTCCTTAAAACATAGGTCACTAACTGTAATGCTGTTTCTTTTCTGAGTGGTATGTGAGATTTTTAATGTAGTTAGAGGTTTCTTCATTGTCTGATGGATACAATATGCCCTTCTGGTGTATACTCAAACCAGGATCTCAGAGATGGCTTCCTGGACGGGAATAAAATCTAATTTCAGGGAAATGAAGATGAAATTTGAAGGTTATCTTTAAAATTGAATCACAGTTGCTGCTGCTGCTGTTGTGAAGTCTGGTGGAAGGAACGAGGCCTGTGGCGGTGGGGGTGGGGAGGCCGAGGGAGCGTGAAGTCCGGTGAGACACTGCAACGACTTTGTGTTTTCTTCTAACTGAAACAAAACTGGCTTGGAAAGTCTTTGCTTTGGAGGCATCGATGTTAGAACAGGCTAGACTGGACGGTCCCGTGACGCTCCCAGGTGAGAAGGCCCGGGGAGGAAGCAGGGTTCCCGGCCCACATGGGCCCCGGCCGCCAAAGAAGCCTCTGCTGTGGCGGGCAGGTACCCCCTCTTTCCTCAGATGGGAGTTGGAACAGTTTCAGGATTGCCAGGCCCTTCCCCCCCAGGCCCACCCCACTCGGAAGTCTGAGCGGGTTTGTGGCAGGAACTACCTATGAGGCTTTAGCAAAAATTAAAATGGCAGGAAAGCTGAGGAACTGGACCTTTAAGAAAAGCATCTCTTGAGGGTTTTTAATTTATTTTTTTCCTAAAATACTTCTTTAAATAAACTATAAATAAATAAAGCAAAAAAAAAAAAGTCTTACACAAATTAAAGAGAAATAATTTCGAATTAAAACCAACTGCCTGCCCCCTCCATCAGCCTTTCTCCTACCGGAGCAGAATATGGCCTCAGCCCACACCACACCGGGCCACGCCCTCGTCTCTGCGTCTGCTGGGAGTCAGTCAGCTCTCAGGCAGGCTGTGGGGGTCAGCCAGCCCAGCACACAGCCGGGACACAGGGACGGGCTATTTTCGGGCAGCTGGGTGGGCACCCAAATTCCAGCACAATGTTAAAGTGTGGTGAAGGCCAAGGAAGAGTTCTCCCCCCAAGAGAAACCACTCCTATTTGATACATATTCTTCCTTCAGCCACATGGAATTCACACAACCATGCATATTCCCCATGGGTTCCCGCCCCCCAGCTCTTTTAAGATGAAGAAATAATATAAATTAAGTCATTGTGAAAGTTTTTTGGGATCTAAAAGTCAAATGGCTTCTTCTGGCACATACTTCAAAGCAAAGACTTTGTTGCCTGTTGCTTGTTTGCTAATTTACAGGGATATTTAATTTTGTAAGGTATATGTATATTTCTATACAGCTGTAATTAATTGCACAACGACTGTACAAGAAAGGATGACCCAGCAGGTGGCACCCACCGGCACCTGTGTGTTCCTGGTGCTGGGCTCACTCGGTTCTCCTGGACGGTTTCAGACTCACTTGTTCGTTTGTTTGTTTGACTTGCGTCTTCATTTCCTTCTGCCTCCCTTTTTAAAATGTGATTGTTAACCTTCTTACAAGGAAAAGACTAATCCTGCTGCTGCTCTCAGAAGGTCCGCTGGTGGGCTTGGGGTTGGACCTGTGCGCCCGTGGCTGTCCCTGCACCTGGCGTGTGGCCAGGCATGGCTGTCCTCAGTGGGCACCGGTGTGCGTCCTTAGTCAGTTGAACTCTCCACTGAGAGACTGTCTGTTGTTGTTCAAAAGGCCATTTATGAAATTCGTATTTGAGTCCCACAAATCTTTGGAAAGCCTCTAATCGCTTAAAGGGAGAAATTGGAATTGATACAAATTTCCTGTTAAAAGTCACCGCCGACCGAGCTGATCGGCCGTGCTCGATGAAATGGAGCTGAGGGTGGTCTCTGCGAAGCCCTGGCTGTCGTGTGTTGCGTCATGTCTTCCAGTTCGTTTTTCATGCTGCGCATTCTGGCCCCAGTTCCCCGAGAACCTCCATCAGCCCTCACGTCTGAGGCACCTCCTTAGACGTCGTCACTCCAAAGCTCTTGTCCATTAAGACTTCAGGTCTCCCGTCCACATCCTTGTGCACCAACAAAACCCATGAAGCATAAGTGGCCTTTCTGAACTAAGACTTTGCAAACTGATCTCTCCCCAGTGAAGGAGTTGAACACATTAGCAACAATGTACATTATTAATTTCAGATTTTCATTTTCATGTTTTATTATGTAAATATTATCTGATGTTTGGAGCTTGAGTATACAGAATGTAAATATAGTTCTTGTATTTGTACTAATTCTGGTTCTTTTGCTGTATAGCCTTAGATGTGCAATGCAAACATTATCTAACTGTGTGGTAACCTTGCATCACGGAACTCTTAGTGAACGAGGTAAAAATAATAAAGGTACAACAGTGCATCTGAAGGCTCTCCACGTGCGTTTATTCCTCACCCTTTACAGGCATTCACACAGGGATTTCTTGACTTGCTAAGACACTGCCTCACTAGAAAGTCACCATGCCGTGACTCCTGCTCCTTTCTCAGTTCAGGACGTGGTCATTATACAACCAGGGATGCCCTGCGGAGCCCTCTCTTTGAGAGGACTCCCCTCCTGAGTGTGGCAGCGGCTGTTTGGCTGGAAGATCTGTCCTTTTCTCCTGAAGCTTCTCTTTGTATACTGGCCTGTTGAAAATGTCATCCCTCAGGTTAGTATGACCAGTCCCTGCTGCGAGCAGAGCATGAGCAGGGGCCACGGTGCAGGGCCTTGGGTGGGAGGGCACGAGGAGGGCAAGAGAGGCTGCATCAGGCAAAAAGCGACGGGCCATTCAGCACCGATGCTCCGCCCCGTGCCCGCCGAGCCAGAGATTCCACTCAGGAGAACACAGAGACACGTCACAGACACCTGCTGTCCAGTGGTAAGTATTACAAAAAAAATAAAGCTGAATACAAAAACAATGACAGGAATGGAGGCCAGGACCTTTTCCAGTGTCATAGTGGGAACGGTGACTTGAGCCGACATTTGAGCAAACTCCTCAATGAGGGTGGGTGCGGCCCCAGCATAGGCCTCTCCAAGCAGGGACGCGAAGCCTGAGGCAGCAGATGCCTCAGAAGGTTCTCAGACCTGCAGGGAGGCCTGGAGTCAGGGGAGCAATGGAGCCCGGCGTCAGAAAGCAGCCAGGGGCCGGAGGTTTGGGCTTGGCTGACTCACATCTCTTTTTTTTTTTTTTTTTTTTTTTTTTTTTTTTTTTATAGAGGCATGCTTTATTTATTTGTTTGCTGGTTTGTTTGCTTGTTTTGTTTATACATGCACTGGGTACAGTCAGAAGTACGGGAGGGAGGGTGAGAGAATTCACCAGAGCCAGAGCGGGGAGCAGAGCAGGCAGAAGGACCCAAGTACACTGCTGAGGGGAGCAGCGGGCGGCAGGAGAGGTCTGCGCGCCATGTGGGACCCTCCTCCGTTGGCCGGGGAGCAGCCGGGGATTGAACCGGCGCCGCAGAGGCCGCGCGCAGTTTCGCAACCCAGCGCTCAACCGCTGCGCCACCGGGGAGGCCCTGACTCACATCTCTTGTGAGTGAAGTAGGAAGCCAGGCAAGGGGATTGAGGCTTCACATGCTCTCATTTGTTGTTTGAAAAGCAGTAGGGGGGGAGAAGGGAGAAAGGAGACAAAATAGGGAATGTTTCCCCGTGTTCCAGAGAACACAGCAGCTTGGACGGAGGTCGGAGCTGTGGGTGGAGGGACATGGTCAGAACAGGGCAGTGCCCACCTTGAGCTGACACCGCAGTGAGCCCAGGGCCTCCTGCCGAGAGGAGGGCCTGGGAGCCAGGCCCCTGGGCTGCGTGCTGAGCAAGCGGATGGCGCTGCTGAAGACGACGACGCTCGCGGAACAATTTGGGTGGCTGATTACAAAGCTGCCCCTGGTCACCTTGAGATGTCCATGCGCATGTGTAGTGAGGCAAGTGGATATTCCAGTCCGAGTCACAGGGGACAGGCTGAAGACCTCAGTGTTGACGTAAAGGCCCTGAGGAGGTGAGGACACCCGGGGAGAGAGAGCTGGGGTTGGAGACCGGGTGGGCCCCAGAGCTCTGCAAGATGAGGTCAGGAAGCCAGCGGGGGACCCAGTGTGACAGGAGAGGCGCCTGTGAGGGGCTGCGGTGCCCCGGCAGGCCACGTGTGGGGATGGAGGAAGCGAGGAGTGTGAGCAGGGAGCATGGGCAGCTGAGGGTGAGCAGACCGCCCCTTTGTCCCACTTTCAGAGCCCACTGAGATATGGTCAGGCCGTGGTAGGTGAGGCCTCCCCTTTATTAAAGCTGCAGTGGCTTCATCTGCAGGCATATGGGTTTCCTAACACCCCCAGAATCTGAGGCTGAGACCTTTGTGCGCAGACTCACCTAGGGATCCTGTTGAAATGCAGGATCTGATGGGGTTTGAGCTGCACCCGAGATTCTGCGTTTCTAATAAGCTTCTGAGTGAAGATGGTGCTGCTGGGGAGGTGGCCCTGAAGAACCGCAGCTCTGGGGACAGTGGAATGGGTTCCCCAGGAGCTGGGGAGGGGGGCTGCCTGGCAACAGCAGGCACTCCTCCCCCCCCCCCCCGGGAACTCTGGGACCCCATGAGAGCAGGAAGTTTCCCATAAGGTGGGCCGGTTATGGGCAATACGGTGCTGAGAAAAGCTGCCCTGGAGTGGGGCGAGGGCCTGGAAGGAGAAGGATGGGGTGAGGACAGGTGGTGCTTTCAGAGGATGCTACTGTGGAGCGGAAGGGGGTGCGGTCTCAGCAGTCTGGTTTTAAAGCAAGGCCACAGCATCACTAGTATGTGCCACCAGGAGGGATGAAGGGAAAACCTGGCAGGGAACGACACCAGCACAGTTTTGCCTGTCGGCCGGTGGGATGGGAGCCAACACGTGGAGTGGGGTCCCAGATCCCAGGGGGCAGCTCCGGTTTACCCACCATATCAGGCGCAAGGCCAGGGGGGTGGGCAGGGGCAGGCAGATGCTAGGTGCCAGGGCCACCTCGAGGCCTCTTCTGCCAGCTGCGGTGTTCTCCCTGGGATTCGACCATCCTGAGAGCTAGGTCAGCCCTGGGGGCATGTGCATCAGGCTGCGCCTTGCTGGGTTCCACTGGGCTCTCCCTTCAGACTGAACTCATAAAATTGGTGGCCAACCGCACTCGGCCTCCTCCGGGGCGTGTGGCACTGCTGCTTGGAGTTGCCAGGTCTCTGCAGAGTCCATGGAGTGGGCTGCAGTGGGCAGCACCCGGCCGCAGGAGGTGCTGCTTCGGTCTGACTTTTCTTGTTATTCCACTTTTGGTCGAGTGGACAGCTTTTCCCACTTTCCCTTGGGAACTCCTTGTTCAGCCCTTTTTAGCTTTTCTGAGTACCTCACACGCTCACTCTGGCTTTTGAATGCACAGACCTGGAATTCTCTCAAACTGTTCTTTCCACGGAGCATGTGAACAGAACAGCCAAGGCCCCTGACAGGAACCAGGCAGCCGGAGGGGGCAGGGCTGGGATGTCAAATCTGCCCCGACTAGCACGTTCCACACCCTCTTATGTGAGTCAAAAGCCTCTGCCCCAGTTGGTTTGCACAGGGCTCTCCTTGTGAATTCAGGCCCTGGCTTTGATTTGGGATTAGGGGGTTAGGGCAAGGCAAAAGTTCAGACTATTCTGTGAGCTGACTCTCTTAAGCATTATCAGCTGAACATTGGGGGATTTAAAAAAAAATCAAAGGTCAGCATGAAGCCTGAAGCCTCAAGCAGCTCTAGCAGCCCTGGTTCTGCTTATCTCTGGGAGGGCAACCTGCATGGGCCTGGCCCTGCTCCCCCTGGCCAGTTTGCTGACTTTCCTGACAATCCTGGGAAACTATTTTTTGCTTGTTAAGCCCCTTAGCAAAGAAACGGGGAGGGTGTGTGGCATGTAACTCAAATTGCAGAAGAAAAAACAATGGGCTGTTTGATTCAATAGTTAAACAGAATCACATAAAATGATGCCCATGGAGCACCCACTGGGCGTGTCCAGATGTCTAGTCACCTTGACTCAGCATAATTCCTCCAAGGCCCAATCTCAGACCAGAGCAATCAATCTGTTCCTGCTTCAGCACCGGATGGGAGGCTGGCCTGCTCAGGGAGCCCCAGAAAGAGGAAATGGCCAGAGGAGGCTGAAAGGGCACCCAGGCTCTCACTGTAGTGTCTAGTTCTACCTGTAAAACTTGTACAAGTCCTGTTCTCCAAAACCAGCCCCTGGACGTTGGAAGTTTAGCTTTCCGTTTAGTGTCAAGCCAACACCTGGAATATACAGACATGCCCAGTCTGCTGGGGAGAGATCCTTGAGAGCGGCCTGCCTCTGGCCTGCTCATCTGGCCAGGAGCGCGTGCTGGCTCGGCCCCAGTGGACATGGGTCCGGTTCTGCCACTAACTAGTTGAGGCCATCACCTCCCCTGAGCTGAGTTTCTTTGTCACGTTAGATGACATTAAAAACGACATCTTCACATTGTACAGCAGTTAGCAATTTCCAGGGGGCTGTCACAGACATCAGCTCATTGTGACACGAGGAGGCCACCGACAGTGGTACCTGCAGCCACGGCCTGCGGACTGGTTACCCCAGGGGATGGCGGGAGTTTAGGGGTACCCCAACCCTGTGTCATTTTTTAAGCTTCCCGCAGTTTCTGTGTCATTTGCTGTGGAGGCTGAGGTGCCACAGCTGCCTACGAAGGCCCCACCTGCAGACAAAGGGCAGCACGGAAGCGTAAGGAGGGTAGCGAACGCGCCCTGTGAGAAAAGTAAAAAGCGGAAAAAATAAAATGCATCAAGGCTCTGGAAATTGACCAAAGGCCGGCAAATTGAGAAGTATTTACTCTGGGAAAACTAGACTTTCTGAGAGCAGCAGGAGCCTGCTTCTTGCTCGGGACTGCTCCCCACTGCCGCACCCCATCTTCACCTCCTCTCCGTTGGTAAGAAAAGTAGTTTTACCAGCTTAGGTCCAAAGAAGGCAAACTTGTTGAGTTTGTGTAGGGTTTCGGGGAGTCAACCTGAAGATTTTTTTAATCAGCTGAAAGTGGCAAATGTGGTGAAAATGAATGGGAAAAACCTGAGCTCGCAGCCTGAGGCCTCGGATGAGCAGGCAGCCAGCCATTGGCCAGAAACACAGGAGACTCGGAATGAATGAATGTGCCAGACAAGGACCAAATAGGCCCTCAGCCCCTGGCCACCTGGGAAGCTGTGCACAGGCCCAGAGGAGGCTCCGGGAGGCCGGCAGAAAGTAGCCAAGGTGGGTTGAGAACTGGGGGGGGGGCGGGGCTGTGAGTGCAGACACCACCTTGCCCAGGTCACCAGGGTCCACATCATCGGCCTCGAGAGCCGTCACGGGAACAGCCTTTTCCTTTGTGGTCTTCTGCGAAGTCTATAACCCAGTGAAACTATGAAGAAAAAAAAAAAATCAGACAAATCCAAGTGAAAGAACTTTCTATAAAATACGTGGCCAGCTTCCTCGAAACTGTTAAAGTCACTGAAACCAAACAGAGACTAAGAAATTGTCCCAGACCAGGGAACTAAAGACACAGCACAACTCTGTGGAATGTGGTCTGGACAGGACCAGCACAGAAGAGTCACGTTCGTGGAAAATTATCATTGATGAAGTCTGGGGCTTAGTTAATAATTATCAGAAGTTACCACTGCTGGTTTCTTCATTGATAGATAAGCCATGGAATGTTAAGATGTTGCTAGCAGGGGAATTAGGTGAGGGCTTTAAGGGAACTTCTTGAGCTATCTGTGATTTTTTATAAATACCTATTCTCAAGTCTGTGAAAATGAACAAACAGGGCCTCCCAGCTGGCGCAGGGGTTCAAGTCTCAGCACTGTCAAGTTTCACCAGCCACTGCAGCATGAGTTACATCCCCGGCCAGGGAGCTGCCCACAGGGCACAGCAGACCTCTCCTGTCTCCCCACTGCTCCCCTCAGCAGTATATTTCAGAAGATCCGCCTGCTCTGCTCCCCAATCTGTCTCTGGTGAATCCCCTCACCCCTCGCACCTCTGATCTACACCCCAGCTCTTGTATGCATAAATAAATAATAAAAGTAAATTTAAAAATAAAATGAACAATCAAAAGATCTAAATGGACATTTCACCAAAGATAGGTAAATAAAAAGCAGTTGAAAATACTCAATGTTATTAGTCATTAGGGAAATGTGAGTTAAAACCATAGTGAGATACCACTTTGTGCCCACTAGGATGGTTGTGATCAAGTGTTAGCGAGGATGCAGAGGTAAAATGGAATCTCCACTTTGGAAATAGTTGAGCATTTCTTAGAAGTACACCTAACATAGGACCCATCAGTTTCACTCCCCAAGTATCTGCCAAGAGAGATGAAGACCTGTGATTTGTACATGAATGTTCCAAACATTATCCTTTATTGCCCAACTTAGAAACCATCCATGTGTCCATCAACAGAGAAGTGGATAAAGAGAGCACGCACCCTGGAATACCATCAGCAACCACTTAGTGACCACAAAACGTGGATAAGCTTCAAAACTTTACAAATGAAAGAAACCACACACAAAAAATTACATATTCCATTTATGTGACATTTCTAGCAAAGATGAAACTATAGACACAGGGAGCACAGGGGTCTCCTGGGCTGGGCAGAGCTTGACCACAATGGGCATGTGCCCTGCGGGGTCGCTGGGCCTGGGTAGTGCTGAGGGACCTTGGAGGGCAGCTAATCGGCCACCGCAGAGGCGGCTCTTGGGGCCCTGCACGGTGCTACCAGCCCCGGGGCCTCCTCTCTGAGTTGGGCTGGAACTGGCCCTCAACATGTTGGTCTCAGAACACCTTTACAGCTCTCCTGAATCACCCATGACCCAGAGTTCTTGTGCATGTCAGTTACATCAGTATTTGCCAGTTTAAAATCTGAAATCGAGACACTCAACTTTCCCAGAATGAAACTCCCCTGAGATGAGTGATACTGTGTGACAGCTTTGCAAATCTCTGAGGTCTGGCTCCCCCCAGCCCCTGAGAGCAGGCCTCTCAGCCTGCCTTTCTAGTTCATGACTGCCAGATCGCACCATCTTACATCTGGAAAAGGCCACCTCATACTGGGGCAGAATGAGGCAAATTTCTTCCTGGTACTGGGACCTCCCGGGGCCCCAGGTCACCCCTTGAGAACTGTTTCAAAAAGTGGTCATCCCCTCTGAGGACCATCACGGCCACGAAGGAGTCTAGCACCTGCAATCCGAACTGCCTGGGGTCCTGCCTCTCTGGACCTGTGGCGTCAGAGCACACACTGAACACGCTTCCTTGCACACCCAAGTTTGGGGACACTTGGTTGGCAGAGCTCTGAGCGCCCTGCCCACCCGCTTCATTCAGTGGGCAGTCAGCTGTTGGGCAGAGCAGGGATGAAGCTTCCCAGGACCCTGCAGCACTTGTAGGGCTCTGGTTGGCCGGGGTCTCAGTTCACCGTTTCCCCCTTCACACTTTCCCTGCACAGGGAAGGGCTGAGGGCAGCCAGGCACCTGGCCTGTGGCTGTAAAGTGCACGCTGGGCTTGCTTGCAGGTGAGGACCCACAGTCAGGCACCCCGTTTTGTATCGGGGTTGCTCTACAACACTTCCAGCGAAGCATCTCTGCACCCAGTGAAAGGAAGGGGTGGAGGAAAGCAGGGTGCGGGGAGGGAGGGACCTCTCTTCCCCTCAGGACCTTTGAAACCCCACCCCCACCTTGACCTCTGTGCAGTGAGTCAGCACCGGCCAGGGCCACCATCCAGGTGTATCTCTAGGTGTGAAAGGTCTGGCTGGTACAAAACAGGCAAAAAGGGGAGTCAAAGAAAACGAGCAAGTTGAAAGAAAGGCTGCTTCTGGAAAGCCTCACACAGGATAAACACTGACACACAGGGCGATGAAATCACAGTCCATTGTGCATCCAGAAACGCCTCACCGCGGGGAACGCGCAGCTTCCAGCCGGTGCACGCCCCGGACCCGGCATTTGCGAACAGGAAAGTCACTAGAAGCGCGTCTGTCAAAACCAGCATGACAAGGGCCTGGGCTGCGCAAGAGAAGGCCCCGGCCTCCCCGCGGCCACCGGCGCGGGCGGGAGCGGCACCCCGGGCCCCGGACGGCGAGGGCCTGCGCCGCCCCCCGCGGGCCCGCCCGGGGACCCCCCCCCCCGGCACAGGCGGCCGGGCGCCCCCCGGGCCTGCGGCGGCACCCGAGCCCACCCTGCCGTGGCCCGGCGGGCCCACCCGCGAGGCGCACGGCCCTGCGACGCGGGCGAGCCCCGCCCGCCCCGCGCCCTCCCCGGCGCCCCCCGCGCCCCAGCCCCGCGCCCTCCCCGGCGCCCCCCGCGCCCCAGCCCCGCCGGCCGCGTGGGATGCTGCGGCCCCCGCCCACCCCGGCGCCGCGCGCCGTCCTCCCCGCCCCCATTCCTCGTCCGCCCGCCCCCCTCGCCTGCCCGCCCCCCCCCCCCCGTCCACCCGCGCCCCCCGCCCAGCCCGGTCCTCGGGCGCGGCGCCCCGCCCGCGGGGACGAGGCCATCGACGCGCTCGGCGCTCCCCGGCGCCGTCCCCGGGGTGGGCGGGCCCGGCTGCCTCAGGTGGTCTAACAGGCGCTGGGGCGGGCCAATGGCGTGGCGCGCAGGCCCCGCCCCCTCCCTCCGATTGGCTGGCTCCGGAAAGCCGCGGCCGCGCCTCAGGCGCCGGCCCCAGCCGACTCTCCGGGCCGCCCGCCGCGCTCCGCACCCGCTCGCCGCCGCCGCCGCCGCCGCCATGGCCCAGTGAGTGGCGCCGCGGGGCGCGGGCTCCGGCCCCCCGGCCTCGGCGCCCCCGCCGCCCGCCCCTCAGCCCGGCGCTGGCGAGGCGGCGCTGCCCCCCCCGGGACCCAGCCGGGCGCCCGCGGGGTCGTCGCGGCCTCTCCCGGGACCCCTCGAGGGCGGGCGCGGGGCCGCCTCCGCCGGGGCCGGGGCCGGGGCGGGGGCGGGGGCGGCGGGGGAGGCTCCGGAGCCGCCGCGGGAGCCCCAGGGCCGGGCGGGGGGGGGGTCCCCTCCCGAGCAGAGGCGGGAACCCGGGCGGGCGGGGGCGCCGCGCCTGACGCCCCTCCCCCCCCCCCCCAGAGCCGACATCGCGCTCATCGGCCTGGCCGTCATGGGCCAGAACCTCGTCCTCAACATGGACGACCACGGCTTCGTGGTGAGTCCCGGCCCCGCGCCGGCGCGGGGGGGGGGGGCCGCGCGGGTCCGGGCCGGCCCGGGGCGGGGGGGCGGCCCGGCGCGCCCCACCCGCGGCCGCTGCACCCCTGGGCGCTGCACCCCTGGGCGGGGGGCGGGGGGCGGCGGGCTCGGGGCGTCGCGCGGGACCCTCCGTCCTCGGCCCGAGAGAACAGCCCGCGGCGTGCGGGAGAGGCGCTGCGGGGGCTCGGCGCTGACTGGGCTGCCTGTAAGCTTGGACTCGAGACAGCTCAGGCGCCTCGATGCCACATCGCCACGGACAGACTCTCCGGAGCAGCTGCCCCCGGGCGGGGCTGGAGGCCTCACCAGCTAGTGACCGGCTGCACCTTGCTGTGCCTGGGCGGTGGGCCTGGCCCCCTGGCCGTCCTCGCCACGGCCTCCGCCTCCAGTGAAGTTTGCAGGGATCCGCCCGCGCTCTGTGAGGGGAAAATGCCCCAAGCCTTGAACTGCATCGAAATTTCATTGTCACTTTGTCCACCGTTGCAGAGTCTCCCGAGTCCTAGGTCTCCTCATCGGGCCTTTGTCCTTCTAGGTCTGTGCCTTCAACAGGACGGTCTCCAAAGTTGATGATTTCTTGGCCAACGAGGCCAAGGGAACCAAGGTGGTTGGCGCGCACTCCCTGGAGGAGATGGTCTCCAAGCTGAAGAGGCCCCGGCGGGTCATTCTTCTCGTGAAGGCTGGCCAAGCCGTGGATGATTTCATTGAAAAATTGGTGAGGCCGGCTCTGCTCCCAGCTGTTCGCGGCGTGACAGAACTTTTCTTCTTCTTCCTTCTTTTAGCTGTTTCACTTAAGAATACTTTTTCCCCTTTGGTTTCTAGATGTGGAAACGACTCAGTTCTGACTAAATTACTTAAATGTCTCCGTGTTGGTTAGCTTGATTGGCACTAATTAAATAACAACATATCCTCAGGTGGTAAAACTCCTCGTGCATATAATAGTTTGAGGACAGAAGGAGACGTATCAGTAAGAATTCATTAACAGGAACAGAAACAGTGATCGTTGTAGACTCTTTGTTTAGAAATCTATAGTTTTGATTGTGTATTTTGAATGTTTAGTGATATTTATTAATGCACCTCGGTATCCAAATTTAGAAGTGGATCTCTCTTAGTATTCCTAGAAAGCAACAATTTGAAATTAGTATAACTCAGTGTAAATGACAAGAGGCCCCCTAAGGGGTTCCTAGGAACTACAAACTGGGTACTTTTTTTTTGTACTGAACAGTTTGTTGGCTTTAACATGTATATCTATTTTGGAAGGGAAAAAAGTGCATATGGGCTTGTGAGGGCCTTGCTGGGCGGGTGGGTGAGCGGTGCTGAGTTCCCCCAAGGTCCTCTGAGAAGCAGACCTCAGTTGCAGTTCACCCTGAGAGTCAACTGGGTGCGGGGCAGGGAGGAAAGGTCGTGCTCCGAGTAGGAGCTAATTCTGGTTCTTTCACACACTGATCCAGAACCCTCATTTAGGGGTTCCACCACCACGCGGGTCAGGAGCTCGTGGGTCCCTTCCTGTTGTAGTCTCATCGCCAGTCTGTCTCCTCACAGACCCTGGCTTGTTCTCACCAAAGGATGCTCCCCAGTGGGCTGACTGGGGTCAGGAGCAGCCAGTGGACGGGGACAACCAACTGCCCTTGTATCCAGGGGCTGTGCCCAGCAGCTCTTTGGTTGGTGCCCTGTGGCCTCAGGGTGCTTTCCACTGAAAAAAAGGAAAGAAAAAAATACATCTGGATGAAGGGGGTCCCTTCATAGAAATAGAAATAATTTATTTAGATACCCCAAAACACAATCTATAGTATTAGCTCTGAAAAAAACAAGATATTACCCATTTGGAAGACTTGTTTGAAGGTTTTGTGACGATAAACAAAAGGGACTAACATTCCTTTTCTAAAGGAGTAGTGTTGGGATTGTTTCTATGTGAGAGGAACTTGTACCCAGTGTGCTTCCATTTCTTTCAAAAATGACCTAGAAAGGAAGAACATTGCGATGAAGAAAGAACATACTAAGCTTTTTATATAGCAAGATGCCAAGCTGCCCGTGATCAGCTATAGACTGAATGGTCTGGAAAAATAGCAGATTGTTCTTTAACGTAGGAAAATATTAAGTAATGTTAACTAGAGCCTCGTGGGGGGAGTGGTGGTGAATAATGAACAGTAAAGCCAGCCTTGGTGGCAGCCCACAGGAAGATACTCTTGTTCAAGACCCAGTCTCCCCCTGCCATCTCCAGACAGTGGCGATCAAGTTGTTCATTTTCACACTAGACTGTTTGATGTGTATTTACAGGCCCCATCTCTGTCCTAGGCCAGATTTCACAGGATGTAATTCATCTTCTAGGGCCAGTCCTATTCTCAGTGCTGGGGCATATAAACCAGACAGGTGGCACACACTGCAAATAAAAAACTTTCCAACTAGGTTTTGTTTGTTGTAAAATCTTGAAGTAGTTAAAGAGAATTATCTCAGTTGTGGAGAATTTTGATGCTAAGCTTTTAAATAAGGTCCAGCTCTCAGAGAAATTATCTCTGCCTTTAGACTGGGTTTACTTGGGATAAATTCTTGTTTGTATTGGCACATTCTGCTTCTTCCATTTCTGTATTCGCCCTTAATGTCCGCGTCTGGTTACAGGTGCCATTGTTGGACACCGGTGACATCATCATCGATGGGGGCAATTCTGAATACAGGGACACCATAGTAAGTATTCTGTAGCCCAGATTATCCCAGGTTCTGACGACCTTCTAGACAAAAGTGTCATCGTACACATATGACCAGAGTGGACTGCCCTTGTGCGGTGCTGACTCTTTGGGTTGGTACTGATGCAGGGGTTCCCAACTTTGCTTCTGCCGAGACGGACGTGATGGACGAGGGTCTCATCAGTCACGCGTAACAACAGAATGGCAACTGCTTAGGTCCAGCGGGCAGGGAGTCTGTGCCTTACCTTCCTTCCTCTGCCGCCAGTCCACGGTGGTCACCATGGTCATGGGCGAGGGCCAGCTCTTTGCCAGCCTCGTACTGGGAGGGGTCCCTGAGTGCCAGGGAGTCCTTCTCGACCTAAACCTGCTCTTAGCTGAGTCCTCTTGCTCGCGGTCTCTCCTGGTAAAATGAGAACATGTGGTTGGCTTTGTTTATCCCTCTAGGGGCGGGGCAGTTAGCATGCACACCCATGACATTTTTTGACTCCCCAGATGTGAGGGGATTAAATTCCTGGAACGATCAGTTTGTTCCTGGGTCCTTGGTCTTATGCCTCCTCTTGTTGACCGGGAGTCACTTCGTAATGGATTCATTTGTTCTCACGTAGAGACGGTGTCGAGACCTCAAGGCCAAGGGGATCTTGTTTGTGGGGAGCGGCGTTAGTGGTGGAGAGGATGGGGCCCGCTATGGCCCATCACTCATGCCAGGAGGGAACAAAGAAGCTTGGTGAGTACCCCCGTTTTGGAATGGGGAGCCTGAACTTTGAGGGAATGAGGGAGCCATGAGCAGCTCTGCCCCCCTCTCTGTGGGGCCTGAATATTGGAGACAGGGGAGGTTGGAGGGGTTTCTGTTATCTGTGTTTTTCTACTTTGACATGATACCGTGCTTACTGCTCTATTGCTGTTTCTCGTCTGTGATTCTCTCTGAGACTGACAGCAGCGTCTCTAAATAGGCTTAGCGGTCAGGTCAGGACTTTAAAGAAGCAGTTCAGATAATGTCCTTGCACTGTCTGGACTTTGGGTTAAGGCCTGCCTCTAAAAATTGCTATTTATGTGATAATTGTGAGTAATGAACAACTCTGACTGGGCCTGTTTTGTCCCTGAGAAAGAGGTGAAGAATTTTTATTTGACTCGTTAAAAAACTGATTTTATATGATATGTTCCCCGTGCTCTCTCCTAGAGGAGGCTACCACAGGGTTGGGGCGGGGGGTGCTTTGGTGATGTGAGAAGGGTATGTGAGGCGGGCGGTGGGCGGTACAGAATCAACATGAAAAGATGCAAGTAATTGATTATACACAGCTTAGACTGAGGGGGACTCCGCGCTGAGACTGCAGAGAAAGAGCCAGATAGAGAGATGGAGCGGAAGAGAAAGAAATAGAAAAGAAAGAATCCTTTTGAGGGAGACATGGAAAGGTAACATTCTTTTCTGAATGACTTTGATTTCCAACTATTCTAGAATTATATTAGGTATTACAGTAAGGAGTGACCGAGTCTAATTCCCACAGACAAAGGGCTCTCTGGGGAAGACTATTCTCTAAATTTCCTCCTTGATGAATGTGCCTGGGGTTCTCCGTGTGTTAAAACTCGAAGTAGCAGCCTTCCTGCTTCTCCAAAGCTTAACAATACTTATCTTGAGTGGGCTGAAACATTTGACACACAGCTGCTCTGGTTGTTCATGAATTCACTTCTTCCCACACTGACCTGGCCCAAGAAGAAATGCACTTTTGCCTGAAGCAGTCAGCAAAATCTGCATGAGGTTCAAAAGCCTGAGGTGACGCTGTTTCACCCTCATCCTGGACATTAGCTTTGCAACCCTGTCAGATTTTGTGTCCTTACCAAAAACTTCGTGAAGAAGGTTTGATCAGTCAGCAGTGGGAGGACGTCGGGAAAAGGCTCAAGAGTTTCCCTGTCCTAGGGGGGGCCGTGACAAAGAGCAGAAGCTTTTTCTCACGATGAGAGGGAACATAGCGCTTAGAAATGCCCCTGGTCTGCCCACCTGCTCGCCTCATCATCACACTCACCCAGACTAACCCCTGGGGTGTGCACCCCAACTTCCACATTGTTTGGGATCACAGCTTCAGGGAGAGTGCAGTAGATGTTTTTATGGCTTTGATGACACATCTGCTCGGCCTTTGTGTCTGTCTGCTCACGCTGCCTCTGCTTTGGGGCCCAGCAGGCTGGAGGGGCAGCTGGTCAGTCAGTGGGGGCTGCAGTTTATTTTGGGGGCTTGGCATGTTCACCACTTCATCTTGAGCACTTCTTGCTATCACTAGAAAGGGAAAAAATTGGGGTGGGGCCATTGAGTTTTTAATCGAGAGTTCAGCCCCTTTCCTTTAGCAGCTAAACTCCACGGTTGCTTCCCACAGGCCCCACATCAAGAACATCTTTCAAGGCATCGCTGCAAAAGTAGGAACTGGAGAACCCTGCTGTGACTGGGCAAGTTCTGGGCTGCTTTTGGGAGCCAGCTGGCCGCGTGAACAGAGACCGAATGCAGGGAGCTAGGACCACCCGTTTCCTGGCTGTTTGCTTTGTGACATAAGCTTCTTGACCTCTCAGTGGATAGCACAGCTGGTGCCTAAAATACACACCCGCTGTCCTGTCCTGGCAGCTGAACTGAGTGTCCATAGCCTTGATTCGCGGTTAAAGTAGCGCTCCTGAGTTCAGCTGAGACAGATTCCTTAACAACGAGCAGGAAGGGAGAGGGAAAGTTAGATTTCTTTTAGCCATGCTCCTGATGGCCAAAGAGAGAATGTCTGAACTGAAGTGCGGAAGGGGGCTGCCTGGCTGTTGCTCTGTCGATGTCTTGGCCGTGGGCGTGGGACTCTCCTGCCCTGCAGCTTGGGATGTCGGCCTTTGGTGCCGAGCAGGAATATGGCGGCCTTTCACTCCCACCGACCGTGACGGAGGCCGGGGCTGAGTCACAGATGTATCCCTTTCCTGTATTTTGTGCTGTTACAGATAAGTTTTCTCACTCACTGCAGCCTCGGCCCTTACATGGACAGCACAGCAGGCTGGGGAGACCCTGTGACGTTAGACCAGTCACTCTTCATAGGGGGGTGGGTCTGGATGGTCTCCACGAGCTCTTTAGCTCCTACTCCCCTTTAATTTTATAAGAGTACTTCATCTGCTGTTTTTATCGTATAACTTTCATAAGAGACAAGGGGTAGAGATGAGACTGAGACTGAGGCAGGTGAGGTTAGGGGGAGCCCTCCCTCTGGGGACATGAGCTGCAGCAACTAAAATGGCCCTTCCCGTTTTGACCAGCACCTTCTTGGGCCCATCGCATCTGCCCCAGGCAGAGGGCTACTGCCGCGGTCTCGGAGGTGGAGTTATTCGCTCATCTGTGCGGGGCCGGGAGGGCCTGCCATTCCTGGCCGGAGATGCTCTGGGAGCAGCGGCAGTGACTTCTTTCAGATGCACTTAGGGCAGAGCCGCGGAGTCCTTGCTCTTGTGTGTCTTGATGGAGTTGGCGTGGATTCCCCCAGGGCCTCGGCTCAGGTTATTGAGTAGATAGTGAGAGCAGGCACTCCCGGGTCACTGTTGAAGTTACAGGAAGGACGGGGTGAAGTAAGAAGTTGTGGGCCCTGTTACTTCATGGCCCAAGAAAGTGTCAAAATCAGAAGGTAGGGGGGTAAGTTGGCAGTGACTGCGTAGGCCAGGAAACCTCTGGTGTCAAGGTCAGAACTCATCTCAGGGTGACCACCCGGAGAGAGGCTACCAGGTCATCAGGGAGATGGCCCCTGTCACCCCCTGTTCTGACTCCTTGCCCAAAACCATTTTCAGCTCATTTTGACGCCCAAGGAGGTTGTCTATAGGGCAGGGACGCGTAGCTCAGACTACACTTGTTATCACTGAAGCCCAGCATTAGCTTCCCCACGTACGTCCATAAACTGCTTTCTGAGCGTGTACGTCTGCCGGCTCTGTTGTCAGAGTCCCTTCAACTGGGGACACCAACAGGCACACACCTCTGGGCTTACGGGGTCAGGACCAGACCCAGGGTCTGAGCCGTTTCAGCTTCAGAAGTGTCACGCAGCTACAGTGCATTTGTACTTTTCAGAAGCACAAGTGGCTTTAATTGGGCAGCAAAGCATGTTGCTAGAGTAACTGGGAAAAAGAAAACTTCTCTTCCTTGGGGGTGAGTCGGGGGAGGGAAGCTGCTTTTGATAACAGTGAGAAAGAATGGAAACTGGGGGCCATAGGACTCAGGTGAATGTGGGGATCTGAAAACTCCAGGGGAGTGATTTTGGAATCCATTTTAAATGATACTGGATCAGGCTGGAACTTGTGTTACATTGTTACACTGTGGTTTTTAAGATACTCTAACTATTCCCCATTAGCTATTTTTTGGTGAGGAGGGAATTAGCTGTGGGCCTCCCTGGCTATCTCTGCCTCTCTGAAGGCCTCCTGGCGTGTGTGGCTCTGCAGGTGGGCGAGGAGGGAGCGGGGCACTTCGTGAAGATGGTGCACAATGGGATCGAGTACGGCGACATGCAGCTCATCTGCGAGGCCTACCACCTGATGAAGGACGTGCTGGGCATGGAGCACAGCGAGATGGCGCAGGTGAGCCGGCACTGCCTCACTGCTGGCAGGAGGCCGGGAGCCCTTCCTTTTCCTCATTCCTCTTCCCTGGGTCACTCAGCAGCCTAGTGGACTCGCCTTAATTTCAGGGAAGCCTGCAGTATTAGGGCTGTAAACTCCAATGGTGGCCACTCTGCCAGACATCCGGGACCCGAGTTAGCCAGGGGCCGTTTACTGTCAAAGTGTTTAACATACAGCGTGGAAGGAATTTGACAGTGAACACCCACCTGCTCACTTCCTGGATTCTGCTTAGCATTTCACTGCCCTTGCTTTAGCGAATATCCATCTGTCTGTCCATGTGGCATTTTTATTTTTTTACACATTGCAGCGTCCACTGCAGGCATCAGCACTCTGCCCCCTAAACACTTCCACATCAACAGGTAAACATTCATTTTAATTGCAACTCTAGGAGGACACTCACTCACAAACATGTCACGTGCAGCCAGTGCTGATTCAAGTGTGGCTCTCTGGTTAGCATTCTGGTCATCTGGAATCTGTAGTTCTGGTCATTTCAGGTGGAACATGATTCATTTATTTTTTGAAGATATTTATTTATTTATGCATACAAGAACTGGGGTACAGGCCAGAGGTGTGGGAGGTGAGAGTTTTCATCAGGGACAAAGTGGGGAACAGAACAGGCAGACTGACTGAAGTACACTGCTGAGGGGAGCAGTGCAGAGACAGGAGAGGTCTGCTGCGCCATGTGGGTAGCTCCCTGGCCGGGGATCAAACTCGTGCAGCAGTGGCTATGGATAGCTTCATAGGTTGCGTCTTAACCCCTTGTGCTACCAGGGAGGCCCTCAGGTGGAACATGATTTAAAGACTCTTACCCTAAAGCTTCAACTGCGTAGAATCCTTCAGATTTTTCAGTTTTCAATTTTCTTATTTAAAAATGTGTGTCATTCCCACTGGCTTTGTTTCACTGATTTGCCCTTAATTTTCCAAAGCAATGTAATGTAGTTTCCATAGGAAAGATCCTTTTCTTCTGTGTTCCTGGTCGTTGGTGCCCGTGGTAGTGGGGGTGTTCACCCCACACGCACGTGGCCACAGTTCTCCCAGCCCCAGAGTTGTACTGCCAGGGATGGAGGCCGGGAAGAGAACCAGGTTCCTTGGAGCTGGAGGAAGTAACAGTTAGATGCAGTCTGTGGCTGACAAGTGAGGACTCTTGTGAAGAAAGCAGGCTGGGGCAGGCCTTCACTGAGGGGTGATCGGAGCAGGCCTGGGGGTGGCAGCGCCCAAAGAGGCAGGTGAAGGGCTCGCTACTCCGAGGACAGCTCGGTTCTGGTAGCAGGGACCTGGCACAGCCAGGATTTGAACACAGCTGACTTGTGGTTAGTTTAGAGCTCAGCTGGTGGGAGCAGATGCCAGGGCCAGAGGAAAGCCCCTCAGCCCTAAGTGGCAGCGCCGGTTCCTATTTCCCCCGAAAGAACCAATGAGCGTGCCCTCCGGTCTAATCCTGGTTTCCCTCCGGTCCTTCTCACACGCAGGCATTTGAGGAGTGGAACAAGACAGAGCTAGACTCTTTCCTGATCGAAATCACCGCCAACATCCTCAAGTTCCGAGACAGCGACGGCACACACTTGCTGCCCAAGATCCGGGACAGCGCGGGGCAGAAGGGCACCGGGAAGTGGACGGCCATCTCGGCCCTGGAGTACGGGGTTCCCGTCACCCTCATCGGTAATGTTCTCTCCTCACGAGCCCCCTCGTCTTGCAACTTTAATCGCAGGGTCCTCTGCAACACTGGCCCAGGCTGGCAGCTAAGACCCCACTCTTTCGGAGAGCCGGTTTCCCATGCTGGTCTGCTCTCTGCGGGACCAGAGGGTTCGTGCGTGAACCCGCTTTGAGTGTAGAAGGGCTGACACCCCTCAGAGCTCTTCTGACACCTCAGCATCAAATGACACAGAGTGAAGTAATAAGCACAGAAGTAGAAAAACTTAAAAAACATTTAAAAGGAGCACTAGCAAAGCCACGAGTTGGGTCTTGAAGTATAAAATGGATACACTTCTGACAGAAATCAAAAAGGAAAAGGAAGAAAGTTGCCTGGCGTGTTACAGGAACACTCCTCTCTGCTCCTGGAGACTGGGCCCCTGTAGAAGCCGGAAGCTTCCTGTCCGCTCCTCCAGGCACAGGTGGCCCTCTCTTCCCTGGTCTCCTCCCTCCTGAGATTTCCTGATTCATTGCGTGCTGCTGTTTACAGAGAACCGTGTGGTCGAGAGCCCTGGAGGATCACAGGGAAGTCGTTTGCTCAGTGCAGGCCCAGATAGAAGGAAGTTGGCAGCTGTGTAGCTGATCTGAGTGGCCCCTGGGACTCCAGGGAGCAGTTTAGTCACCACTGGCCCCAGCTGAAGGGCTCATGGTCTCAGAATCCCACACTTAGAGACGACATAACCTTTCTCCCTGGCGTTGGGAGGCTCCTCCCTGGCTGGGTGCCAGGTTGCTTGCACTAATGAGGAAGCAAGTCCGACTTCCAGCTAAGCCCGAGGTGACACCCAGGGTTTCGCCACACCCGCCTCCTTGCGCAGCCAGCTCAGCTTCCGCCCGCAAGTGCAGAGTCACGGTGATGTGACTGGCCGGCTGGGCGCTGGCTAGCCAAGGGGGCGCAGGCAGGCTCCTGCTGCATTCCCAGTTTGGGTGATGGTCCCAGGCTTGGGGGCTGCGCAGTCTCAAAAGCCAAGTCTTCTGTTAGTGCCCAGAAATGTTACTGCATTCTGGGGAGACTGGTTAGAGCACCCCCTCTAGTCACACGCCTTGTCCGCGGAGCAAGTCATCTTTTATAAGGGAAACTTCTGAAGTTACTAAATACTTATGCCTTAATGCTAAAGTAGGACATTAAAAGGCTTTCTGTGCAAATGAAATAAAATCAGGACACTTTAACACTGATCCTGGGGCCATGGAAATCTGTAAACTAAGAATTAGAAAAGCCTGTTTCCTACAGAGGGAGGCCGAGTGACTCCCCACTGACCAGTCGTTTCGAACGGGTGGGTAGTCAGTGCTTCAAGAGAGAGACAGCCTGAAGTCCTCTCCGCTGAGAGGGAAGCTCCACTCACAGACCCCCACCTCTTTGATTTCCCTCAAAGCTCCCCTTTGGATTTCATCTTCTTCTTTGAGCTTCAACACCTGTATTTGTGTTGCAAGTTTGGCTTGGCGTTTTAGTTAAGAAATCAATCATTGAGAACTTATTCTTTTTAAAGATCTATTTATGCATACAAGAGCTGGGGTGCAGACCAGAGGTGTGGGGGTGAGAAGATTCACCAGAGACGGAGTGGGGAGCAGAACAGGCAGAGCTACTGAAATCCACTGCTGAGGGGAGCAGCAGCGAGACAGGAGAGGTCTGCTGCACCATGTGGGTTGCTCCCTGGCCGGGGAATGAACTCGTGCTGCAGTGGCTGGGGATAGCTTGATAGCTCTGTCTTTACCCCAGTGCCCCCAGGGAGGCCCCATTGAGAACTTTTTATGAGAGTTCTTCCTGATCCAGGTGAAGTTTTGGGAGTTTGGGAGGAGGCATTCTGATCCCAGAAATCCAGGGCCCTCTGGCTCTGGGGTCCCTTTATGTGTGTGCTCTGGTGACATGCTCCCTCTCCGCCCCCCCGCAGGAGAAGCGGTCTTTGCTCGATGCTTGTCAGCTCTGAAGGACGAGAGGGTTCAAGCCAGCAAAAAGCTGAAGGGCCCTCAGAAGATCCAGTTCCAGGGTGATAAGAAATCCTTCCTGGAGGACATTCGGAAGGTGGGCTGGCCAGGGCCTGGTAGCGGGCAGTGGGGGCCAGGCAGGGCGGGATAGCACGCTGAGGCCCAGGGTCACGTCCAGCTCCCCCACAGCCTGTCCTTTCTGGGGGCCACCCTGGGGGTAGGGACAAGGCTGCCAGACGAGGGCTGGTGCCCCTGCCACCCACCCTCTGAGAGGCCGCGCTGTGTCCTGCAGGCCCTCTACGCTTCCAAGATCATCTCGTACGCGCAAGGCTTCATGCTGCTGAGACAGGCAGCCAGCGAATTTGGCTGGACCCTCAACTACGGTGGCATCGCCCTGATGTGGAGGGGGGGCTGCATCATCAGAAGGTAGGTGACGGGGGACACCAGCTGCTCCGTGTGGACTTGATGGCCTAGGCCCTTGGTGGGCAAGCCCGGACCGAGGACTTGGCCTCGCTAGCACCCTGGCCGAGGCAGGTGCCCCTCCTCTCGCTGGCCTTGCTCCCGGGCGCTGACTCCTGGTTGCACTGACCCTGCGAGGGCTTATTCAGGGGCGAGGCTGTAACTTTGTTCCTAAGCGTCACTGATGTCATCGCCCTGTTTCAGTGTGTTCCTAGGGAAGATAAAAGATGCGTTTGATCGAAACCCCGGACTTCAGAATCTGCTCCTGGATGACTTCTTCAAGTCGGCTGTGGAAAACTGCCAGGTACGTGGCCGCCGGGACTCTGCCTCAGGGTTCTGCTGCGGCGGGGCACCTGGCTCCCCTCTACTGGCCGGGACGGCTGTGAGCCACTGTGCCTGGGAATGGGGCTGGTGACGGTCCCGTGGCCCAGTGGCCCATCTTCGGCTGTTTCTCCTGCGCAGGAATCCTGGCGGCGGGCAGTTAGCACCGGGGTACAGGCAGGCATCCCCATGCCCTGCTTCACCACAGCCCTCTCCTTCTACGACGGGTACAGACACGACATGCTGCCTGCCAACCTGATCCAGGTGAGCCGTGGAGTCAATGCGGGCATGACCCCAGGGCTCAAGGGTCCGTGCCCGCCCAGTCGCCTCACCCGGCTTCTTGCTTTCCAGGCCCAGCGGGATTACTTCGGGGCACACACCTATGAACTCTTAACCAAACCAGGACAGTTTGTCCACACTAACTGGACGGGCCACGGCGGCAGCGTCTCGTCCTCTTCATACAACGCCTAAGACCCCGGGCGCGACGGGCCCCTCCGCCACGCAGCACTGCCCACACGGCCCCCGGCCCTGCTTTCTGCTCAGATCTTTTCGAATAAAGTGTCGTGAGAGACTCCTGAAAACGCCAGCCCAAGTTCTCTGTGAAGTGGTTCTGAGAGCCGTGGGCCCCGCGCTGGGGCTGGGCTGACGGGCACAGGCAGGAGGGCGCGCGGCCCTGGAGCTGGAGCCTCCGCGTCCGCCTGCTGAATTCCCCCGTGCTCTCCTTGGTGGAAGCCCAGCGCCCTGCCCTCCTCTCCCTGGGCCCGCAGACGCCGCGCCGCAGCCACGCTGAGCCCGAGCCCGCGGCAGAAAGGGCCGCCCCCGTGTCCTTGGAGTAGAATCAGTTTCTTTCCTCCGGTCTTCTTCCCTTCCCTCTTTGTGTTCTTTCATAGATACGCTTTTATATGAAGTGTATATGTCTGTTTTCTTTCTGTGTAGATGCACGTATAAAGTGTACACATGTAGAGACCAACAATACACGCAACCCAATCTCGGCTGATGCCGAAGCTGCAGGAAGGGCGAGGCGGCGCGCAGGGGCAGGGGCTGTTGGCTGTGAGGCCTTGGGCTGGGCGCTGAGCCTGGGGATTCCTTCTGAGGTTCTTGCCGCACCATCATAAACACCCGGGCGCTCATTCAGATGACAGGCGGGGCGCCTTCCCTGTCCCTGAGTCAGGCCTCTGGGTTCGCTGTGGGGGATTTAGCGTAATCAGGCCTTTCCACTTCACCCTAGCAAAACCCAGCTGTGGACTTAACTGGTGCATGGCCCAGGGCCAAGGTAATTGTTTTATTGCAGCCTTAGCTCCGGGAAGATTTCTCTGGAATGCTTTAGGAAATCCTAAGAGAGCCTTAGAAAAGCAAATAGCTTCCTTGTTTTAACAGCTGGGATCTATAATCTGACCTCACTCCCAAGATCCCAGGACTTGGGAGACAATCTGGGGAATGATCAACTTCTGAAGCTCAGCCTTAGCTCCTCCTGCCCCCGAACCCAGGCGCCCCCTCCCCTGCCCACCCAGGTCATTGCTCGGGGCCTGGGATTCTTTTTTAAGGGCTGCGAACTAGTAAATGCCGTTTTTCTCAAAGGGTGTCCTGCTGACCACTTGCTCTGCAGCAGCCGGTGGGAGCCTTCAAGGAGAAGCCCCGGGATGCAGAGAGGGGGGAGAAAAGCTGCGCATGCGGGGGGCTCCCCTCGGGCCTCCATTCGCCATTTAGGAAGTCGTGATTGGAGGCCGTTGGCCCCCAGTCCCAGCCCCTGCTTACTAGCTTGTGCCTGGGCAAGTGATGGAGTATCGGTGCCTCGGTTTTCTCATGTGTAAAATGGGCACAAGGCACCCGCCTGCTGCAGGACGTTGGGGGCAGTTGCTGCTCTCGTTCTGGTCCCTTCAGGCTGGGCCTGGCCCAGTGTTTCCAGCGGTGTTTCTGCAGAGGCTCAGACGCCAAGATTACTTCTCAGCCCTGTGGCAGGGGGGTGGGGGGGCCTTGCCAGCTCCCAGGGACTGAGGAGCCAGGGAGCCACAACCCCCACAGGCATCTCGAAGAGGCAGATTCCCACCCCGCAGGGCTGTGGGCAGCGCCCCCGTGAGCGCGCAGCCGGCTGCCTGGGAGTGAGACCAGCAGGGCCGCCACGCCTGGCCATGTCCACTTGGGCGAGTTATAGACGCACCCCCCTTCCGTGTTCCCACTTCATCTGCATGACGGAGTTAGCGTGTGCCTCCTTGGGCCCCATGACAGTGAGGTGACAGGTGAAGCTTTGCGGGGTCACGCAGTGACGTATGGAGGCTGCTCCTGCCCATGTCCTCACAGGGAGACTGTTCCGCTGCGTGTCCTTTAGGCCTCTTGAATTTTATCCCCCGCGATGCTGCGTATCATTTTAAAATGGGTTCCCCACGCCCCTTGCTACTAGCAAAGGCAGCCTGGCCTACGGGTGAGGGCCCGGGACCCTAATCTTGGCTCCACCCCCAAGTCACTCCTCACCTCACTGTCACCTACTGACGGAGGAAAGGGATGATGACGCCCCCCGGGCACCAGCCCCGTGCCCGCCGCGAAGGGACAGTGTTTGGGGCTACTGTGCCTCACCTCACCTCCCTCCTGCCGGAGCGGCAGGTGAAGGCACGAGGAGGTGGGTGCAGGTGGTCGCGGCCCGGACAGTCTGGTGGCTGTGCCAGCAGCGGCGACCCCCCGGGACTGTGGGCCGGGAACGGCCGCCACCTGACACACAGAGGAGTTTGTTGAGGCCGTGGGTCGTGTGAGGGGGCGGCAGGATTTCTAGGCAGGGGTCCATCGCCTGGAGACAGCTGTCCCCCTTGGTGGAGCTTCCTGGGAGCCACGCTGGGCGTGTGTGCGGTGCCGTGTGTCGGAACAGATGACTGAGGGCCGGGCAGGCTGCAGCAGTCAGGACCCGCGATCACTGCAGGGCGGCCCCGGGTGGGCTCCCCCAGGGCCAGGGCACCGGAGGGTCAAGGCCGGGGCGGGGAGCTGGGCTGAGGCGGTGACACTGGGATTGGCTCCCAGGTCCGTCTGTCTGTCCCCCATTGGCGGGCGGCGTCCCCAGTCAGCTCCACGGCGGGGCCTGAACATCCGCACAGGGTCTCGCCTTGCCCTGGTCCCCGAGCGGCTGTCACTGTTTACTTGGCTCCTAAGTCCCGGCCGGCAGCTTGGAGACAAGGCGGCGTCTGACTCAAATCACGTCCCAGAGTCTAGTGTGTTCCGTGGTGTCCTCTCCCTGCCGTTCCAGTGTCTGTTGGTTGTTAGAAACCTCCCCAAACTCAGGTGTAAAATAACCACTATTTTTTATTCTTATTCTCCTAATTCCACAAGTCAGGAATCCGGAAGAGCTGGGGGAGCTGTCTCTGTTCCACACGGCTGCGGCCTCAGCGAGGAAGACTCGCGAGCTGGGCCGCCCCCGGCTGAGGCTCCTGGGCCTGTGTCGCTCACTCGCCAGGAAGCAGGAAGCCGGATCAGGCCAGCTCTCACCTGCTGGCTCTGGGCTCCCGATGGGGGCGTCCCAGCCAATAATGTGGGCACCACGTCATTACCTTCTAAGACCTAGCCATATTCCCGTCCCGTTTTATCACTTACTAGCGAGTCACAAGCCCCCCAAATTCAAGGGCAGGAAGATCAGACACCGCCTCTTGAAGGGGGGGCAGCAGCAGGGTCTAGAGGAGAATGTGTCAGGAGATACTGGCCTGTTATTTTTCTTTGTTCAAGGATTTATTTTATTTTTTTTTTTTTTTTTAGTCTTTTTTTTTTTATAGAGGCATGTTTGATTTATTTGTTTGTTTGTTTTTTTGTTTATTCAGGCACTGGGTACAGTCAGAAGCGCAGGAGGGTGAGAGAATTCACCAGAGCCAGAGCGGGGAGCAGAGCAGGCAGAAGGACCGAAGGACACTGCTGAGGGGAGCAGCGGGCGGCAGGAGAGGTCTGCGCGCCATGTGGGACCCTCCTCCGGTGGCCGGGGAGCAGCCGGGGATCGAACCGGCGCCGCAGAGGCCGCGGGCAGCTTCGCAACCCAGCGCTCAACCGCTGCGCCACCGGGGAGGCCCTCAAGGATTTATTTTAATTTATGCATACCAGAACAGGGGTACAGGCCAGAGGTGTAGGGGGTGAGAGGAACCCCCAGGACAGAGTGAGGAACAGAACAGGCAGATCCACTGAAACACACTGAGGGGAGCAGTGGGGAGACAGAAGGATCACCTCCCTGGCCGGGGATGGAACTCGTGCGGCAGTGGCTGTGGATAGCTTCGTAGTGCTGAGACTTAACTCCTTGCGCCACCGGGGAGGCCTCCTTTTTTCTTTTGGAACGCAACCTGCCCCCAGGCTTCCCTTGAAAAGGACAGTTTGTTACGTGGGTGGGGCGGGGCGGGAGGGGGTGTCAGGAGCTCTGGCCCTGTAGGGTTTTTTCCTGAGGGTCTCATGCAATATGAAGCCTGTGGAACAATACGAATCAGGCCCTGCTCTGAGTTAGGCCCTTTCAGGCCCCCTCCTCTGAAGGAGGTGACCTCGTGGCCCCCAGCTCGAGGTGAGGCTCGTGGCTGCTGAGGAACGCCCCCAAGGCCACGCAGCTTCTGAAGAATTGGAATTTGAGCCCAGGAGCCTGTGCCAGAGTCCAGCACTTAATCATCAGGCCTCCGTACCGCCGAGTGTCCCCTGCATTCACCCACCAACACCCTGGCCTCGCGCTGCAGAGGGCCGGCCCCGCGGGGTGCCACTTGCGGGGGCTCAGAGGAGCCCACAGCCCTGACTCCCCGCGTGGAGGCTGGGTTCCCAGCGGGCGGGCTCAGCGCGTGCAGGGCGCGGATGAGGGCCTTGGGAGGGGCGTCCACGCAGGCCCCAGGACTCAGGACCCCGCTCGCGGCCAGTCCTACTGCTGGGGCGGGGGTCAGAGGGGGCAGCGTGGGCTCAGAGCCCGCTGCTCACTGTCTGAACTGGGGCCGCCGCTTCCAGCCGCTTCCAGCCGCTCCCCCAGGCCCGGTCTCCGCCACGCGTGACAGCGAAGCCGGCCACACGCTGCCATCTAGCGGCCGGCCCGCGCGCCTGCACCGGAGCTGGGGGGGCCGGGGCGCTCCGCAGCAGGGGCTCCCACGTGTCTGGGACCTGAAGCCACTGCTCCCCCCGACATGGAAAGTGTCACACGGAGAACTGCGAACTACCACGGGGTTGCTGTAATGAGGGATGTTAGGAAAAGGCCCTCCCTGCCCCGGGGGGTGGGTATGGGGTGGGGGTGCCAGACCCTGCCCGGGCTGGGGTCCCTGGAGTCAGTAGGTTGGCTGAGGTGCCCTGGAGCGTACTGGAGCCTGCCCTCTGGGATGCCGGGGCCGTTGTCCGTAAAGAGGTGCCTTGGTGGCTTGGGGGAAGCCGCCGGGAACTGCAGGCTGGAGAAGCCGCTCGAGAGGCTGGAATGGGGGAGCGAGAGGCGCACCCGACCTGGAGGAGAAACCCTGTCCTGCTGGGGGGCGTCTTGTTCCTCACTGAAGGCAGGACAGAGTCCCAAGCAGCCGCCTCTCTCCTGGAGAATCCGCCAGGGTGGGTGCTCCCCGTGGGAGGCGGGACAGTGGGCAGATGCCCACACCCTGGTCTCGAAGGCCGCCTTGGCTCATTTAGTCACAGATGCATTTCTTAGCAAATCGCAGTGGAAACACCCGGTGCCCTGTCTGAGCCCCCACCCTGCCCAGCTGCCCGGAAGGGAGATTTCAGTCTTGATTGACCTTCTGGCCCACCTCATCCTGAGGCAGGTATAGGCTCCTGCAGTGAGAGCTGAGTCTAAATCTCCCTGCATAGGCTGAGCCAGAGACAAAAGCAGCCATTATTAAAAATTAAGATATAAAAGCTTGGGCTTCATTCACATCAACAACCAAGGTAATATTTGAAGACAGGATGCATTTTCCTATTCTCTATGATCTTGGCATTATTTACATGCGTTGTGTGGGTGGTGGATGTGCAAGTCCAAGTTCAGGGTCTCCAAACAGGTCCCCTGAAGTTGGCAGTGGTGGGAGTGTGGACACAGGGAGCTGGGAGATGCCAGAGGTCAGGGTATGTGTGCGTGTGTTGGTGGGGGAGTGTGGGGGGTGTTAATTATGCAGAGTAGAGTGTCTGGAGCCTTTACACCTGAGCTTGGAGAAAACAGCTCCAGGCTGTGGTCACTATTACTTGATTCAGCAAGGAAGTCCCTGGCTCACGTCTGTCCTCGAGGTCTGTGAAACCCCAGAAGGGAGGAAAATAAACAACTGATCTTTGGAAGCAGTGAAGATCCAGCGTGGGTGTCTTGTTTCATTTTACTTAATTCTTTTTATTAAATTTTTAAAAAAGATTTATTTTTTATTTATACAAGAGCTGGGGTACAGGCCAGAGGCATGGGACGGCGAGAGAATTCACCAGAGACAGAGTGGGGAGCAGAACAGGCAGACGGACCGAAGACACTGCTGAGGGGGCAGCGGGTGAGCCAGGAGAGGTCTGCCGCGCCATGTGGGTAGCCCCCTGGCCGGCTGGGAATTGAACCGGTGCTGCAGAGGCTGCGGACAGCTTCATAGCGCGGCGCTCAACCCGCTGCACCACCGGGGAGGCCCCTACTTAATTCTTAACAAAGAGGAAAACCGGTCCACATTCGTGTAGACCTGCGCTGGTCAGTGGCCCGGGGTGAGGGACCCCCTCGCGGACCAGGACCTCGCGCCTGTCCCTGACGACCGAGGCGCTGCTGTTGGTGACAACAAATACAAACTGACAGCGCATTTTGCAGGGCACTCGGGAGCCGCAGCTGTACGGAACGTAGACTGAAGCGTTGACGGCAGCGTCGCTCCTCCGGCGGGGGTGCTCCCCATGCCGGCCGGGCGGGTGCGGGGCTCCAGCGCGGGGCTCCCCGCGGGCCGGGCCGGCGGCACCGCGGGCCCTTCCCGGAGCCGCCGCCAGGGGGCGCGCGCACGCGCCGGCCACGCGGACCTTCGCTTCGCGCTTTGGCCCCTCGCGCGGCCCGTCGCCCGCAGCCGCGGCGGGAAAACCCGACTGGTCGTCCGGGCGCCGCGTCCGTAGTGCCGGCGCGCCCCGAGCCTGCAGCTGGGATGGCGGAGGCCGACGAGGCCGAGGAGCAGCAGCGATTCTCTTACCAACAGGTACGGGGGGCCGGGCCCCGCCTGCGCTGCGGTAGCGGCGTCTGGTCCCCGGGGGGCAGGAGGCCTCAGCCTGCCCTGCGGGGGGCGGGGGGCGCGGGGCGCCCAGCCCGCTTCCGGCCGCCTGCGCCGCGCATGCGCCAGCTGCCTCCCGGCGGGGCGGGGCGGGGCGGTTCCCACGGCAACGCTGCGGGGCCCCGACGGCCGCCGTGGGGGCTGGGGGCGCCGTGGGGGCTGGGGGCCGGCGTGGGGGCTGGGGGCCCCAGCAGGGGCCGCGCGCTGGGGGGCCCAACGGGGAAGCGGGCCCCTGGTTCTGTGGCGGCTTCGGTCTCGCTTCTCAGACGGGGAGCCCGGCCGGCGTGCTCCCCCCGCCGGACGCAGACGCCCCGCGGGCCGCACTGCCGGGGCTCCGTCCCGCCCCGCAACCTGAGGGTCGTGCTCACTGCTGTGCCCAGTTCCCAGAGGGGGATCGGAGGCGCAGTGACTCAGGGTGGTTGCTGGTCGTCAGTTCTTGCTCTGACCAGCCCCAGGAATAAAGGGTGTCCTGAGCCTCCCCGGTGGCGCAAGGGGTTAAGCACCGCACTATGGGGCAGTCCGCAGCCCCTGCAGCGCGAGTTCCATTCCAGGCGGCCAGGGAGCTGCCCACATGGCGCAGCAGACCTCTCCTGTCTCCCCGCTGCTCCCTTCAGCAGTGGATTTCAGCAGCTCTGCCTGTTCTGCTCCCCACTCTGTCTCTGGTGAATCCTCTCACCCCCCACACCTCTGGCCTGTACCCCAGTTCTTGTATGCATAAATAAGTAAATCTTAAAAATAAATAAATAAATAGTGTCCTGAGAACGCAGCAGCACCTTAAAGAGGGAAAAAGCAAGGATTAGCCCACCAGCCTCAAAAAGGAGTCTGAGTGACACATGCATTTCCTTCTGACAAAGTGTACATTTCAAAATCATTTACCTACCTTCTCCCTTTATTTTTTATTTATTAAAAAAAATTATGCATACAAGAACTGGGCCAGAGGTGTGGGGGGTGAGAGGATTCACCAGAGACAGAGTGGGGAGCAGAACAGGCAGACTGACTGAAATACACTGCTGAACGAGACAGGAGAGGTCTGCTGCACCAGCTCCCTGGCTGGCCAGGGATCGAACTCCTGCTGTAGTGGCCGGCAGTAGCTTTGCAGAGCTGTCTTTAACCCCTGCGCCGCCAGGGAGGCCCCCTGGCTTTGCTTTTTCATTCTTCTGCATGGGTAAGTGATTTTTTCCCCAGCATCTAAAAGCGTTGCTGAGGAGCAGTGAGGGCCCCGCTGAGGTGGGTGAGCAAACCACAGAAGGGTCAGCTGTGCCCTCCCAGGCCTTCTTCTGTGTTTTCTTTCGCACCCGAGGGCCTGGGGCCAGCCTGGCCATCTTGCAGCCCAGGCAGAGCCTTCTGCATTATTTGATTAACCACGAATGGGCAGAATCCTGCTGGGTGTTTCATTTGCTCCCCAAACTCCTGGCTATGCCTTTGCTCTCTAGGAACTTGCCCCCCCCCCACCTGCATGGGGTAGCCGCAAAAAGTCCTGTGGACACTTTTTTGCCAGTACCAGCCTGACGTGGTAATTCTTTATCTGTGCTTGACCTAAATCATAACCATTAACTAGGAAGTAATGTTTCTACGAGTCACCCTCCAGAGGGCCTCGTTAATTTATGAGCACACTTGAGAAGTCACTCAGCCATCGTGGGCCTCACTGAAGGAGCCGGGCAGAGCAAACCCTCACCTTGGTTTTAGTTTTTTAAGACGTGGAAAGCTTTTCCCTGAAAGCGTTCTGTTCTCGCCTCAGCGGCTGAAGGCGGCCGTCCACTACACTGTCGGCTGCCTTTGCGACGAAGTCGCGGCAGACAAAGAGATAGAGTTCAGCAAACAAACCATCGCGGCGATTTCGGAGGTGACTTTTCGACAATGCGGTACGAGGCTGGCCTTCCTGCTATCTGTAGACACCCTTGGGGGGGTTTTGCCGGGGAGGAATGTGTGAGTAGGACCCCCAGCGTCTGGTACCCCCCGACAGAGAACATTACCGTGAAACTTAACTTCCAGATTCAGTGATTTATGGAAGGAACTCTTTTCCCCTATTATGCTAACACCAGGTCATTAGCCTTTATTTTATTGTGTTTTAAACTGCCTGGAACATTAGACATTAAATTTTTTATTTCATTGCTTTATCACATTTTTATATTACCCGTAGCTTATTTGACAGCTGAACGTGTGGCCCTGGTCTTTGCTTGACTTCAAAGGAAATGAATGTCCTCACAGGCACTGACTTGTGGCAAAATTTAAAGCAAAGGGCTAGTTTCCAGGGAGCAAGGAGTAGCCACAGTTTCCAGAAGGCTTGTAATAAAGGGTAAAAGGTGCCAGAAGGGAGGGGGAAGACATACGGAGCAACAGATGCTGGGGCTCCTGGCAGCCGGGGTGTCAAGTGCGCGCTCCCCTTCAAAGGCCTTGTTGTCTCCGCAGAACTTACTGTAGAAACAGCTTTCACTCCCTCCTTCTGAAACAGGATTGAGATAGCAGTAACTAAATTGCCTTTCTTTCTCTCTTTCAGAAAATTTTGCCAGAGACCTTGAAATGTTTGCCAGGTGCGCGTGGGGTGCTGGGTGGGCAGGGCTGTGCGTGTTCCAGTGATTCTGTGTCTGGAGGGGGGTTTCTGGGGTCTTTGCTGTTCTTTTTTGTGCGTGTATATTTTGTGGAGTTGCATCTCTAAACACGGTGCTGCAAGAAGAGAACTTCTGCTGTAATCACGTCCTTTCAGACCTGATTTGGCATTTGGGGAAAATTCCAAGCCTTTTTGTTAAATGGAAGTTACTTGGTTTCGGGTTGAAAAGGCATGAATAGCGTCTCCAGGGCTCTGAGTGTGCTGGTGTGTGTACCCTTAGGAACACTTCTGCAAGCTGGTGTGACGTGGGGAACCCCTGCACCTGCTGGCGCGCAGCCCAGGCCAGTGTGGCCTTAGCCAGCATGTCTCCTGGAGAAGCAGCGACCTGCTTCTGCTGGTAGAGCTGTGGCTCTCCCAAGTGATTTTTGCTTCTCTCTCCCATTAGCACCTCAGGGAATTGAAAACAGTCGCAACAAATTGCTTTTATGAAGCAATTTGAATGACTAAGGCCTGAAAGGGCCACAGCTTCCTCAACCTGCCATTACTTGTATCCCAGGCCAGCCTCTCACCCCACACTTTTTACCTTGCTCCTGTTGGCTTGTGGTTTCTCAGATGAATTTTTTAAAATGATTTATTTATTTATGCATACAAGAACTGGGGTACAGGCCAGAGGTGCTGGGGGTGAGAGGATTCGCCAGAGCCAGGGTGGGGAACAGAACAGGCGGATCTTCTGAAATCCACTGCTGAGGGGAACAGCAGGTGAGACAGGTGAGGTCCGCTGCGCCATGTGGGTCAGCTCCCTGGCCCGGGATCGAACTCAGGCTGTAGCCATGACAATGCTGAGGCTTCACCCCTAGGCCATCAGGGAGGTTGCTCCTCCTTTGTCTTAATTGACATTTATCTTCATAATATACCAGTGTGTTCTCATAACAGATCCCTGTTCTGACGCTTATCACTGAGCGAAATGGACACTCACAGGAAGTCAGCTTTGTCGGCTATGGCTCTGAGGTTTCCCTGCCACATAGTCTGCTTCTAGAACGGGGACGACCAGGTCTGAGGAGGCTGAGGTTTGTGCTGCCTCAGGTGCTGTATGTAGGCTGGCCCAGGACCCTCACCAGTGTTTGTAGTATTGTTTCTGTGAGATAATGCATTTAAATTCTAGTCAGATTTCCCATAAACCCTGGAAAATTATCTCCCAGTTTGTTGTGAATTTCCTTTATTTACCTTTGAAAACCTAATATTGTTAATATGTTAGGGATCAAATGTGTTGAAGAAGACAGATATCCTCCAGTAAATACATTTTGCTAGGAATAGTCTTTGAAACTTACAAGGCTAACAGCTTCTAAAACTGCACCATTTTTTCCCAGAGTGATTTCTGGAGTCAGAGGTCTGGTCTGGAGTCTCTGACATGCGGTGGCCCCCTAGGAGAGTGTCAACACTCGGCGTGGCGCACACTCCAGAGGCCGGGCTGTGTGACAGAGGGGTGGGGCTGTCCTCACAGCTCCTGGGGCCACACAGGCACCCTTTTCTGCAAATAGCCCACTGCTCCCTCACCTCCTACTTCTGCGGCGCTCTGTGAGCACCGACGGCAGCCTCGCTCTGACAGACCAGAGTCACGTGGCGGCTCCTCGGGGCCTCTCCGCACTCCTGTGGCCTTGTGTCTGCAGCTGCTGTTACATCACCTTTTATCTCTCTCAGCCCTTTTTTTGATTGGGGGGGGGTCTCCTTTGACCTGGTCCCTATAGGCAGCTAATTAGATGTTATCTCCTGACGTGGGCGTTCCTTAGGACAGAGGTCGCTGTAGTCACGCTGAGGTGACACACGCATCTGCCCGTCTGGCAAACCGTGGAGTGTTAACTCAGCTGAGCCACTGAGTCTAACTGTGTGGCCGTACCTGTGCCTCAGCAGGTGCTCAGCGGGGCTGCTCCGCGTGGCCACTTTGCTCTGCCCTCAGGGCGCGGTGATTCTGGCTTATCCTGCAAAGTTTCTCCTTATTTTTGGAGGAAGTTAGAAATGTCAAGAAAGGATGTGATTAGAGTAATAAATTATTTTTTTCAAAGATTTATTTATTTATGCATACAAGAACTGGGGTGTAGACCAGAGGTGTGGGGGCCGAGAGGAGTCCCCAGAGACAGAGTGGGGAGCAGAACAGGCAGACTGACTGAAATATACTGCTGAGGGGAGCAGCAGGCGAGACAGGAGAGGTCTGCCGCGCCATGTGGGTATCTCCCTGGCCGGCCGGGGATCAAACTCATGCTGCAGTGGCTGGAGATAGCTTGGTAGCGCTGTCTTTAACCCCTGGGCCATCAGGGAGTCCCCAGAGTAATAAATTATTGACTAGAGCTTATTATCTCGAATTACCATTTAAAGCAGCAATAATAAAAAAATAAATAAAGCAGCGATAAGAGGACAGGGCTGAGCGTGAGTCCAAGTTGTGAGCAAGAAACAGACGCCAGTTTGAAGGGTATGCTTTGTTCTCCCTCGGCTGTTGTCGAGGGAACCCCTTAACTCCTTGTTGGGAACCCGCTGTCAGGAGACGCCTGCATGGCATTTCCTGTCACTTAGCTCTGGGAGAAGAGTGACAGGACCTGGGGGGAAGCTTCGTGAAATCCCTTGTTCTGCTCCTCACGTCTCTTCATGCCGTGGCGCGCCTTCACCGGGGCCTGCCAGTCTCTCTCTGCTAACGCCAGGCGCTGACCCACTTTTCTGGGGCGTTCACGCCACCACCATGACCGCTCGCGCCTCCCCGTGCTCGTGCTCCTCCGGGCTCCTTGGGGGGAGGCAGGCGGAGGGGCTTCTGCTTGCTCCTGGCCTCTTTATTAACAGGCATCTGGGCTGAGAGCTTCATCTTTGTGCTCCCGGGTAAGCTTAACCACCTTGGTCGAAAAATCGGGTCTGCTTAGGGAGCCTTGCTCGCTCCCAGGCTGCCCGCGAGCTTCCGTGTTTCTTCCAAACTGAAAATAATGCCAAGCATGTTGATGAACCGTTTCTGCCCTTTCTCCAGACACGCGAAAAGAAGCACAATTAACACGGAAGATGTGAAGCTCTTAGCCAGGAGGAGTCATTCGCTGGTGAGAGACAGAGACGAATGTCTTCCCTCACGCCCCTTCCCGTCTGGACACATCGTTCCCGCTTAATCACGCGCAGCGCCAGGCGATTCCCGGGGGCACCTTGCGTAAGAGACAGAGCTGGCTGGACGGTCCAGGCCCGTGATTTATAGTCTTTCCTTCATGATGAAGGATCTTGCTAGGCCTCCTCGATACGTTCTGATCAGCACTCTCTGGAGTTCCTAATTTGCCTTTTTTGTAATATCTGAAAACTTGGGTCCCGTGTTTCCTCCACGGCATGATGTCACAGCAGGTCCCAGGCTCGGTGTGGGGAAAGTCTACTTCTGGGGGCAGCCACAGGGTCCCTGGCAGCCGGGTCTGCTGGGAGTGTCGGCAGCTGGGTGTGCGGGAAGCGAGCACATTCTCTTCAGAGAGGCCTGGAGGTTGTCCTGACCAGGCCTGCCCCTCCGGGTGGTGCCGTGACCACTTCCAATGAGTGGCCAACCTGGGTCTGCGCGCGAGGGTCCTGGCTTAGTTCATCCCAGCAGTGACCCTGCTCTCGGCTTCTCTCCCGTGGGCGCCTCCAGGGGCTGCTGTTTCCTCTGCTCCATCGCTGTGCCTGCGACAGGGCCTGGCACACAGTAGGTGCTCAGGGCACAGGAGTTGAATGAATGCAGTTGGGTAGCACTTGAAAGTTTGCAGGGGACGCTCATAGATGTTGTTGGACATCTGTTATCTAAACCTCACACCCGCCTGGCGAGGGGCTTTAGCGACTTACTAGCTGCCCGGAGCAGGGGAAGCAGCTGGAGGTAGCTGACGTCCCAGAGCTAGCGCGCAAGCTCTCTGGTGACAGGTGAAGCTAAGCTTCTAGCCCAGATGCGGTGCTGTTTCCACTGGGCTCTGCTCTCCCAGTGACCCTGCTCCACAGTCTAAGTCAAGGATAAGAATCTGATCCCCAAGGAGAACAGCTCAGGTGCTTGGCGGTTCTGTGTATCAGCCGAAAGGACATTTCTCTCTTCATGTTTCCTACAGCATCATAATTGTTACTTGATCTGGGAAATGACCTACTTATTGGATGTGTGCTTCAGAGTATTGTTTTTATTTCGGACTTTTAATTTTTTTATCCAATAGAGCCTATTACTAAAGAGTTGAGCTAAATTTGACTAAATCCTCCTTGTGCCCGGGACCTTGTCTTTCTTACTTTGTGTCCCTAGAGTGTGGGACATAGAAGTTGCTCAATAAATTTTAGTTGGCTCCATTTAGGGGGCGGTTGACTACACTGCGACTGGCGTGCCTCCTGCAAGCGCCACGTGTCGTTCTTTGACTGACTCTGGGAACTCCCGTCTGGTAGGACATATGAGAGCAGCGAGTTCATTTTTGTCATTGATTCCTTCTTCCAGATAAACATTGTAAGCTGCATTTAACTCTAGTCCAGGGTTTTCCACCCAACGCCTTTGTGTGGAAGTGGATGGAAGAGGGTGAAGGTTTTCCCCCCCTATGTTTATAAAATGGATTTATAGTCATATAAAAATATAATTCTTAAAATTTTTTTTTGTAGCTAAAATACATCACAGAGAAAAATGAAGAGCTCACTCAGTTGAATGTAGAAAGAAAAGCAAAGAAGAAAAAGTTAGAGAATGAAAACAGAAGCTCAGTAGAGCTCGCAGAGGCTGCAGGAGTGGAAAGTGAGGACTAAACTGGATGGCCACTCGGTGAAAGCAAACTTCAGCTGGTCGAACCCCCAAAATGCGTGCCGCCACCTGGGGACTCTGAGGGAGAAGTGGAGGTTTAGACAGGGCTGGGTGGCTCTCCACACTGTGTGCTCCGAGTCATTGGCTGCAGAAGCCCGTGTGGAAGAGACCTGGACACCCTTCAGCAAAATACCTCCTCGTCTGCGGGAGCGTGTCAGAAGAAAGGCGTGTTTGGGGGTGTGTGGAGATGACAGCTGGCGTGGTTAATAAATTGTCTTAGCAATTTCATGTGGTTGACTTTAAAAACCTTATTTACTCTTTTATATAAGTTTCTCGCTATCTTCATTCCTGTAATGAGAACTTTTGGTGGTCTTTTGGCTTCACTTGCCATCTTTCTGTCGGACCATTTATATTTTTGATGCGCGGCCTTACGGCACATCTTCCAGAGGGCTGGCTCCGCTTCCTGGGTTCTCAGGCACCTCTTCCCCGTTAAGCATCCCAGTTAGGGCTTCGTGTGCCCTGGCGTGTCCGAGGGGATGTCGATCATCCTTCGTGGTCCACCTTTGGTGGCACAGGGCAGGAAGGAGCTCTAGAGGGTTCTTTTTTTGGCAGACTTGCTTCCTCTGAGTCCTGGGAGTTCCTCTGAACTTAGCTGGCCCCGTTAACCTTATAACCAGATGCTTAACCATATAGAGAAGCAGATGTCTTTGAGATGCAGGCCTGGTGACATAGGTGGGGGCAATGTACATTTTTTATTATCACACCAGTTCCGACAAATATTTGGAAAAAAAGATGCGCTAATTTTTTATCACTGCAATTGCTTGGTGCTGGGAAAGTTTCCAAATATCCCTTTCTGCCCGTTGCAGCAGGAACGGTCCACACCGGCTCGTACTTAGCAGATACCTCATGGCCTCGGACGGGAACTCAGGGCAAGCGTATTCCCTCTTGAACTGTGGGACTGTAATGAAGCCTGAGAGGCCACTCAGCCCCGCTGCGGCCTTCCTGACCTGTGTGCCGGGTTCTGCTCCAGGGACGCGCGCCCTCGCATGGACATTATCGGCTGTTACAAGTTCCTGCTGTATTCAGAGACGTCTCCCACCCTCCCGCTTCTGTCCAGGTCCTAGCTCTTGGGAATAAACAGTCTTTGTCTTTCAAGATAATTCAGTACTGAGTTCCTTTTAATCAAAGTTGCCTTTGTACATCTTTTTTTTTTTTTTAATTTATTTATGCGTACAAGAGCTGGGGTGCGGCCACAGGTGCGGGGGCAGGGGGTGGTGAGAGGATTCCCCAGAGACAGAGTGGGGAACAGAACAGGCAGACTGACTGAAATACACTGCTGAGGGGAGCAGCGGGTGAGTCAGGAGAGGTCTGCACCATGTGGGTAGATCCCTGACTGGGGATCGAACTCATGCTGCAGAGGTTGTGGGTTGCTTCATAGTGCTGGGACTTAACCCCTTGCGCCACCAGGGAGACGCCTGTACATCTTTTTAGAAACACATATTTTTGCACAAAAATTAGAGTCTCAGCCCCCTGAGGGCAGGCTTTGGGGTGGTGAATGGCACCCCTGTGCCTGGGGCAGGCTTTATGGTGTTGAATGGCACCCCCGCGCCTGGGGCAGGGCTGGCTTGGCCGCATGCTAGCGGGATAAGCAGGAGCCAGGCTTAGGGGCTGGGCTTGGGCAGCCTGGCTCGGACCAGGGGTTTGCAAGGTTTTGTGTCGAGGAGCTCTGCACTGGGGGAGTAAGGCTAAGGGTCGAGAAGCTCCATAACAGCTGCTAACGTAAGCGCCTACTGTGCGTTCCACGTGTTAAACACTTTACAAGATCCCGTTTGGTCCCCGTGACTCCACAGGGGCATAGTAGGTATGTTTCTACCCCCCAATTTAGAGACGAGGAAATGAGAGGTTCGTCAAATGGCAAAGCCAGGATTTTGGTCCAGAGCCTTCCCTTGAAGTACCGAGGGAACTGCTCCCTGAAAACAGCCCGTCTTAGAAGAACAGGATGCCTCCCCCCTCGGTAGCGGGGAGCTCTCCTTGGCCACTTGTACCAGAGATTTCCCTTCCCATGCAGGGCGTGTCCTGCCCCGCTGGGTGGCAGCGGCTCTATGGGCTGGCAGTGGGGCCGCCTGCAGTTCTGTGCTTCAAGCTGCTCAGTGCGGTGTGAGGCCAGTGAGCAAAATCTGCAAATGGAGCCACAGCTGAGCCTGAGCTGCGTGACTTTCTCACCTGCAAGAATATTTCAGATATTGTAACAGCACTTGGAATTGTGCGGGCCCACAATGATCTTGGGACCAACAACAACAACAACAAAAACCCCGAAATCAGGGGGCTGTGCAGAATGCAGCTGAGCGCCAGTCACCAGGTCACCAGGCGGGCCAGCTCCGCCCTCGCTCCTCAAACCAGCAAGCCTGGGGCAAAAGGCCATTTCACACCTGGATTTCCCTGTGAGGGTGGGAGCAGCAGCGGCCCGTTCACCCCAGAACAAGATCTCTGGTGAAGTCTTGCCTCGAGTTGATTGGCGAGAGTGTGTCCCATTTACCGCTGGGCCTCAGCTGGGGGGGGGGGGGCGGCGGCAAGGGGGATTCCTTTGTCGGGGGGCTTCCTTTGTGGGCGTGCTTCTGACCCGGGACGTGAGCCTGAGGGGGAGGGCGCCCCAGCTCCACGCTGCTCAGTGGCAACGGCGGCTCCGGGGCGCCCCAGTCAAGGCAGGTTCACCCGGGAAGAAAGGCTCTTGTACCTGACACACGAGTCGTCTTTCTCCTTTAGTTTCTACTTAATTCAAAAACAAAAGGTCCCGGGCGATGACCTGCGAGCGCGAGGGCCCGGCAGCTGGAGACTCTGGGCCCCGGCCCGGCTCCCTGCGCGGGCTTCCCAGGGCTGGTTAGGGGATTCAGTCTGGTGGAGTCTGGCTGCACAGTGGCGCCGGCCTGGGGGCGGGGTGTGTGTGTGTGTGTGTGTGTGTGTGTGTGTGCGTGCAGTGCTCATTGTGCTGCACCGTCTCTGCTCAGCCCCAGAGCAGCCCCTGCCTGCTGGTGTCACCTCCTTCTGGAACCTTAGTTTCGATACAGCCTGTGTCCTCACGCCGCAGACGGACTGACATCATCACACTTTCACTTGTGAGAACTTGCAACTTTCATGAGGTGATTTATTTTTCTTTTTTCCATTTTGAAAAAGTTCCAAGGCCGAGTCCATAAAGTTGACCATTAAAAATGGATTTTTCTCTGAAATTACCAGATGAGTAGCAGACAAGTCATTTATCACCAGATTCCTGCTAGGAGCTTCCTAAGGGCTTGCAAAGACCAGAATATAATGTCTCACTCTGACGCGTCTCCAAGGGCATCTGTGGGCAGCCCGGAGGAAGCCCAGCCGTGGGAACCGAGCTGACGTAGCCGCCACTTGTCGGGAATCATGGCTTTCCCGACGCCTTCCAACTGGGCTCCTCAGAAATTTACGGGTAAAACAAGCAGTTTTTCCCCCTTGATCGAAACTTCTCCACTTTTCTCTCAGTAGAGCAGTTTTGTCAGGGCGCTTATCTCAGCTGTTCCGTGCAAATAGGGTCAGCTGTTCTGGAGCATCATGTTAAGATTGGGATTATGTCTCTTCTGATGTTGGCTGAGCCAGATTTTTCTTTGCTTTGTCTTTGTGTGGTGGTGTCACTGTGCTCAAAAAGCAAAATGATCATTCGATTACTTTAAGAACAAGGGTCACACTGTTAAGTCGCTTCATGCCGACGTACTGGTGAAAGTCACACTTTAAGCCACTGCCAAGAAGCCTGTGGCCTGCTCACTGGAAACCTCAGACAGCTCTTTCCATGGGCCAGAGCTTCAGGTTTGCTTTGTGGGGATGAGGCCTGCTTCCAGGTCTTCCAGATCACGTCCAGGGTCAGGGCTGTGGCCCAGCCTGTGGCCTGCCCGCCCCGCCTTCCGACGCAAGGCCCTCAGGGTCTCAGATGCGAGCTCCTCCCCACAGATGCCTGCATGGAGAGGCCTTTTGTCACGGTGACTGTCCCCGTCCCTCAATCTTTGCACAGAAGTGACAGGGAATGATGGTGTACGGGCAGGAATGACACGGAGCAGGATCTCAATGACCCATGCAGACGGGTTAAGGGAGGCGTCAGAGTCCTGGAGCCCTCAGTGGCTTTTGCAGGTTTTTATTGGGATTTACCATGTAAACAGCAGGCCGGGGTGCTGGGGGGCCGGGAGGCCAGCAAGTCTTCACTCTGGGCTCTCCGGCGTCCTCTGGTGGTCTCTGCTGCTCTGCTCTCTCGTGCTTCTGCTTCTGTTGGTGTCCCCGTGACGCTGTTCTTAAAAGCCCAGTCTCAGCCCAGGTGAATCCCTTCTACCTATGCCCACACCCTACTCCAGGTGCCCGCCATCAGGCATGCATTCGGGACCACAGAGTCCGTCATCTATCCTAATGGCGGGAGGGCAGAAAAGCCTGATGCTTTTTACCTCACCCTACAGATGGTTAAGAGGAGACTTCTTTTTCTGAGATACAAAGCGGAACGACTGTGGGGCCTCACGTGCGCCAGGCTCCTCCTGGTCTGCTCAGATGAAGTTAGGACTAAACAAGTCACTGTTTCAAAAGCATAATTAAATTTTAATTCTCCCCACAGCTCTGAAATCCTTGCTTGATTATATTGTTTATGACTCTAGAATCACAGGCTCTGGCGGTAACTTCCTGTGTGGGGGTTTTAGATGCTGAACTTTCAAGCTTAGGGATTTATACCTGGACTCAGGAAGTTTCTGAGGATCAGGCCTAATAGTGGGAAGCCCGGCAAAGGCTGGCTGGAGGACACTGGGATATTATTCTCTCTGGACACCGGGGAGCAGACTCACGGAGGGTGACTGCTGATGGCTCGTTCTGTTTTCCACAGAGCTGAGCTCATATTCGTAATTACCAGCTGAGTAAAGTGTAATGTGATGCAGGGGCCTTAATAGCATCCACATTTCCAAACACAGCAGCTGAGAGACCAGTAACTGGGTCAGAGCACTGGAGGAAGATGCCTGCCTGAAAGGGCAGCTAGGCCTCCAGAACTTTGTCTTTTAAGATTTTTCTAGAAGAACAGTATGCAACTTGTGCTTCAGTTTCAATGGGAATCCTACAGTCCTTTTTTTTTCTTTAAAGGTTTATTTATGCATACAAGAGCTGGGGTGCAGGCCAGAGGTGTGTGTGGGCGAGAGGATTCACCAGAGACAGAGTGGGGAACAGAACAGGCAGACTGACTGCAGTACACTGCTGAGGAGAGCAGCGGGAGACAGGAGAGGTCTGCTGCGCCATGTGGGTAGCTCCCTGGCCTGGGATCCAACTTGTGCTGCAGTGGCATGAGAGCTGTGTCTTAACTCCTTGTGCCACTAGGGGGGCCCCCCACTTTGCATTTATAATTAAAGTTGTGACAAAAAAATTCCCGTTTGTCTTGTTAAAAGAATTCTAAGCTGGAAGAACGCTAGACTACGTCTGGTGGGAGTTCCTGTAACACGGCACTGGAAAATCCTGAGGAAAATCTAGAATCTATTTATTAGCCTGTTAGTTCACTTCCTTGTGACTACGCAGGTGTCTGATTTATTCTGAGCAGAGTCCACGTCGAGGGTCTCTGACCTGAGTGCAGTCACCTCCCTGAATGCGGCTTCCCAGCGGGATGGGAAGGCCACAGGCCAGGGGAGGGCGCTCAGATACATCATTGCCAGGCAGGGCCCTTAAAACCCTCCAGTAATCGTCCACCTAAGTCAAAACTACAAATAACATAAAATGGAGAAATACCCTGAAGGCAAAAAAAAAAAAAATTGGATAATTAGGAGATTAAATAGCTAAACAATCTGGTTAGTAAAGGCACATTAATAATTCTTGTAATTAACGCAGTTTTTTTTCCTTGCAGACTACTATTATTTTATCCTTTTCTCTCTGGAAAATGAAAAATCCATTAGTTTTTTCCTTTTGCTTTTACCCAGAAATTAAAGCTTGGTAAGTGGT